>NC_088910.1:82592740-83208461 GCF_963576675.1 Euphorbia lathyris | reverse complement strand
ATTTATTGCAATTCTTTCATTACAAATACGTCTAAAGTGTAAGTTTTGACTTGTGTCTTCTAACTTTTCCTAAAAATTGGGTGTTATTCATTTAGAAATACGCCTAAAATACGATCTTGAGGGGTGACACGAAGTGAGAAAACCGAAAGAATTGATGTACAAATTTCTACTGACTAATACCAATACGAGAATTTAAGCAAAATCTAATATTTTTTACTATAATATTGAATTTTATTATTAGTGTCGTGTAAAGTACTTATGTTAATAATACAAGCTACTAATGATTTTTATTAAAACAAAAATAGGAAAAAAATATAAAAATAAACATTGTGGTTTGACTGATTTCCAAATACAATTTTGTGGTTTAATGTTTACAAACAGGAGAGATTTGTGCAGTTTGTAGTTAAAGAATTTGTGAGTCAATTTTTCGGTCAAACAACACTTGTGCTTTAGTTAATTTACAAAGTCATGCTTTATATATGAAGTAATTTGCAAATTCATTCTTTTTTTAATTGTTCCAAATTGCTCAATTTTAGAAAAATAGTCATGGCATCAATTTTTGAGGAATTCTCTATTTTGCAAACTGCACAAAGCATAAATCCATGTTTGCAACCGTTTAAACCATATAATTTATTTTTATACTTTTCCTTTAAAAATTATTTTAAACAATTTATTTAAAATATTAAAATTATATCTTTATTAAAATAATAAAGAACAAAGGAGATGAGAGAAGAAGAAAAACTAAAAATTAAAAATATAAGTGTATTTTTTAATATTTAAAATAATACTAGTATTTTAGGTATAAAATTAAAGTTCAAGATCAAGTTTAAAATATGCTAAATTTTAAGTATCATAGATGTAATTTAGCTCTAACAAACAAGGGCAACTTAATCTTTTTAAATGGACTGAGAGACTAAACTATTAAATAAAACAAAAGCTAAAAACTTAATAATGTATTATTGTAAATATAAGGACTAAACTTGTTTGGTAAAAACCGAGAGACTATTAAATTATTTACCCATTCAAATAAATCCATCTATTGTTAGCATCTACCTAATGAATATATACACATACAAAATAGGAAAAAGTACAAATAAAACCTTTGTGGTTTCATCGAAAGTTGTATTTTTTTTTCTTTTAAAATTAGCATGTGTTTTACAAAGTTGACAAAAAAAAAGCCTAATAACCTTTTATGACATTATATATTAACTTCAATATGTCACATTGACTTATTGATTTTAATGTATGTCATATTGACTTGTTGATTTTAACGCTTGATAACGTAACAACTAGTATTAGTGAAATTGTTTTATGCGGTAACTTTATAAAACACATGCCCCTTCTTTAGAAGAAAAAGTATCACATTCTTCTATTTGTCAACTGATGTAAATACAGGAATTTTATTTATACTTTTCTCCATAAAATAAAACTCCAAAAGCATATAAATACAATTAGTGTTGATGAATTTCATATATATATATATATATATATATATATATATATATATATATATATATATATATATATAATTATTATTGTTTTTATAATAAGGATAGAGATGAAATTGATTCCTCAATTAATGATGATGATGAATATAATGACAAGGAAAAGTAATGGGAAGTTAATTGGTCAAGGAGATAATTAAATAGTAAGATACATATGTCGAAAAGAAAGAAAAAAATGATAATTAAAAAATAGAAAGTTAAAGAAACTGGATTTTTGAAACGATAGAAGATAGGCACTGGAATATCCTTCTAAATATGACATTTTTTTTTTTTGTAATTTCCCTATTTTTTATATTGTCTGGAATTATCACAGTTTATTAACATTATACTTTCAATTTTATTGTTTTGACAGTAAAAATAAATTGCTCTTAATTGTCAATTGTGATTGTTAGGAGTATTTTTTTTGTACATCATCCCAAAGATACACATCAACATAGTCTAAATATAACACGGCTGCAACGTAATTACTCCGTTGAAGACTTGGCTGGTAAATATTGTGTAGAGATGTTATCAGATCACTTCTAAGATTTGAAACCGTAACATCTTGATCACACGACAACAACGTTTACCGCTGCACTAAGGTTCACAGCAATTAATTTCATCCCAATTCGAATGTCTAATATTGTTCCCCACTCTCCATTTGCAACTCAAGTGCCAAAACACACTATGAACTTTTAGCTTGAAGTCAGAAGACAAATATGGTAAGTTGACATAGCAGTAGCTAAACAAATATGTCAAAAACTGAAACCAAATGAACAGACTCAAGTCTGCTTTCGACTCATTCGTTAAGCAAAGAACCCGAGCAGGTGGCCGGTCAAAGGCTACAAAGCCAGGCAACAAACACAATGTAGTCAAATAGTCCCTTCAAAACAGCAGCATCGCCTCTCAATATTGTATACAATTCACATATTCGACCACTCGATCACAAATATTAAAATAGTCTATATAGGAAGAGAATAGGGAAGAATCACAACTCTCATTGTTACAGCTTAAGGAACATAATAGAAACACTTTTATGAGGAACATGTAAGTTCGAAACTGCATGTGCACAAAGCTATCTGACTAAATAAATTTTTAAAAGGTTTTAAGAACAACTGAGAAAAGGGTTATAACTTTTAAGAGTTTAGATCAGTTGCTGTTTTACAATGCACCAATAATTCACCTCGCAAGGTTGCCAGAGAATCAAGTTCATTTTTCATATGTAACTACAAACATAGTTCCTCTTTCTTTTTACACACCAGAAATTGCCATTTCCGGGAGATAATGGGGCCTTCTGAATATTTTATTTTCAGAATGCACAACTCTCCTTAGGCTTTTCATTGTCATTTCAAACAAAAAGGTCATCTAACATAATTATTTGACCTAATGTGCAGGGAGATGCCTCAGTTACTACACTTTATCATCATGGAACCACCACCTAGTCTCCTTCGGAGATCTGCCATTTCTACAGTTCTTTACATAACGGTCATTGTCTTCAGGGCGTTGCTGCATGCCAAAATGAATTTAAATATGAACTCAAACAAAGATTGGCAATAGATTTCTTTTTCAGATGAAAGTACAATTCCCACCCTCAAGTTGGTATGGATGGACAAATAGCTCCAATTTAACTTTTATAGACAAATTAAACATCTAGGTTCCAATTTCTGGTCATTAAACCCCTATATAGCTATTACACACTTGCTGAATTAAAGGAAGAATGGGACTTAACGGCTACAGATTGAAACTTTGGGGTTTAATTTGTCAACTAAAAGTAAGATCAGGACTATTTGTCCATCAATGCCAAATTCAGGGTGGAAATTGCATTTTCATTCAAATTTTTCACAACCATATAGTTTACCATCTCATTTGTCATATAACCATAAAGCATACATGACACTCTTATAGTAGAATGAAATGAAGCTTTATTTCAACAATAAAATGATTTTAACTTGTAATAAGCACAAAGGAAGTAAATGAATCACGAGACTAACCTTGACAGTAGAGCTTGACAGCATCGAGAGAATGCTGATACATACAGAACTCACGGTCATGGCTGGGGACCATGAATCATATAATATATCTGCACTTGGTGATATTTAAACTGTTAGTTGCTGAAATAATAAACTGCAAATTCTGGACTCGAGCAACCGAAATATATGATACAAGATAATTGACCATCAAACCATATAACTAAGACAAATCCCCAAAGTAAAGTTAGTTCAAACTCGGTAACGAAATGTTTTATCCCTATGTTGCGAAAACAGAGACACCAAAATGCACCAACACATCATTGCTTGTTATATAATTTCAAATGATTCTCATTTTCTGGTGAAGAAAAAAGAGTTGAAGGTATCATTTTATTGTTAAAATGTCTACATTTATCATCTAATACGATTAACTCTCACAATGCCCAGGAGTTAGACTACTTTTCTAGGTGATGATCAATTATTTAGCAAATATCTACCACAGGATAAACAAAAATCTTTTTCTGCAGCTATTATCATCAGTATCAATTTCTGCTAAAATTGAGGCAAATCCTTTACGCTTCAACACTTATTATTTTCCCAAAGCTAATTCCCATCTACAACACCTAACCATTGTCGATAAGGTAACAACAAACATGTTATTTTCTTACCAAAAAAATAAACAACAATTTATCATAACTATACTTATATATGTTTAACTAGAACAGGCAGGTATAGGTGCAGAATTAAAACACCTTCCAAAGCTATCTGCAATACATATTTTATATTTATATTCAGAATTACTTAAACTAAATCCTCAGTAAAGAATAACTACTGAGAGAGGTACCTTGTTAATTACTTGGAAAATACTTGATAATTTGCAGTGCAGATAAAAATAAATAAAGTAGGTGCATAACAAAATGGGAAAGATGGACATGGAATCGGAAATGGACAATCCCCTCAGATGTCAGTCTCTAATGCTTACAAGATTACGAACTTGGAGAAAATGATTTTCTATTTAGATACTGACTCAAAAAGAAAGCATAGCAATTTAAAATAAAAAAGAGGCTCTAATTTAAAACATATATGCTTAAGGATTTCAAATTACCCAAAAACGCTAGGAGAAAAAACAAATGTTCGGGTCTAGTGATCCCTATAATGAGAAAACAAGAAAACTTGCCTTAGATTTAGGTATTGTAAATATCAAGCAACTAAAAAGAAGAATAATTTAAGTGGTAAAGTGAAGTCAATCATGTTTGACACTTTTCATTTCATTCCACTATCTTGTCCAATGATCGGAGTAGCTGCCAGTAGTACTAGCTGAAAGGCAATTTTGGTTTACCAGTCTCTTTAAGATTTTTAGGGTCTAGGCTCTGCTTGTTACATGGAATAAGTTTTATGTTTTTTCTTCAAATAACTTTATATGGGAACATAATTTTTTATGCCTTAATAATTTAACTTAGCTGAACAACCATGTGTTACTAGCACTAATAATTGACAATCTTCTGTCTCACTTAAAAGTTAAGGGAATCAAGGAACTAAAAAAATGTAAATCTCTTACAAGGAAAAAAAATCTAAATAAATAATCAAAATGAAGGAATAATAAGAATCATGAAGTCACTTTCAACAAACAAGTGAACAGAATGAATTCAGCCAAAGAAATGAACTTTATCATTCATGCCTCAACATCAGACAGATAAAAATCATCCTATGTAACCTCCAAGCAACCGTGGGCCACAGTTAACAGCAACTGTGGGACAAAATACAGCTAACGAAATCAATTACAGAATTGTAGAAGTATAGCAAAAAATGACAACAGTTTACATCCCCTACAATTACCTAAACAAATATGGCCGTTGCTATAGATATGTGGGTGCAGTGGAGCCGGATGAAGAAAAACAACCTGTTTAACCCAAAAAAAGTTACAAAAAGGATAAAAATAAAATCAATCCAACAAAATCTAGAGAGATAGTTATGCAATTAAGCAAACCTGAGGAGCTTCCATAGGGTAATGCTCAGGGAAGTCAACTTGAAGTTGATAGATCTCATTAGCATAAAGGGTTCCAGGAGCTCCAATCACTTCTATTACCCACCTATAGTTGAAAATCCAAACAAGCCACAATACCACAAGAAGAAGAAGAAGAGTATGAATTAATAGGAACTCAATTAACAATATGAACATAGAGAAAAAAAAAAAAAAAATCTACTAATTTATGTGGGTTCCCCTTCTCACGGTTTTCTCAGGAAACAAAACGGAAGCCAGTTAAAATAGTAAAGGAGAAGAGAAAGAAAACCTTTGAAGATTATCCGTGACTTTATGCTTAAAACCAGCGGGAGGGTTGACCTGCCACTCAACAAGCTCTTTCTGGAGGCGATTGCAAGCGATCTTACTAAGTGCCTAAGACAATAAAATTGGTAAAAATCAGGAATCGGCCTAGAAATTAGAAAATCCAAGTTGTTGTTGTTAAACCTCAATGAATGGATCAAGATGATATGTGAATAAGGAAATGAATAACAGTAGAAAAGAGGGAATTAAACCTTGCGAGTGGTGGCTGAGGAGCTGGTCATGTTAAATTAGAAAGCACTGTCAGAAGCAGCAGAGGCAGAGGTAGAGGTAGAGGTAGAGGGAGGGAGAAGAAAGGTTGAAGAAATTGAAAGGGACAAAGAGAAGCAGCGACGGTTTATGAGGGAGGGAGGGCGAGACCTTCTTTGTGTCCCCACCACTTCATCTCTTTTCTTTTATTTATTTTCGGCTTAAATAAACAAGTTGGATTCGCCATAAACTTTTAAAATGTCTTCATGGACCCTTAATTTTGTTTAAAATATTATTATGGTCTCTCGATTTATTTAAAATGTATTTTTTTTTTTTGAAGAATATTTAAAATTAAACCCGAATGACTCGCGAAGAAACACTTCCCCTAATATCTGTAAGGAGAAAATCATGGACACCTATAGGAGCATATCACATTCGTAATAATCTAAAAAACTCGGCCCTACGAAATTAGCCATCCAATCTGTTACCTTATTTCCCTCTCTGAAGAAATGGACTATCTGTACCTCCCATTGTTCCTCCCTGAACTTCAGACAACGCACGATTATCCACCTGAGGCGAGACTGGGCAGATGTATTCTTATTCATAAAATTAACGAGGAGGGAATCAAGTTCAACAACAATTCTTCGGAAACCTTTCCTCCAAGCGATTTCCAACCCAAAATAAAGTCCCCACAACTCGGCAAGGACAAACATGCAGATCCCAATATTAGCTGCAAATCCTCCTAGCCACCGTCCCTTATTATTTCTAATCACTCCTCTGGTGGTAGCATACCCAGGATTCCCTTTACAGGCTCCGTCACAATTAATCTTCACCCAACCCATTTCAGGTGGTTTCCAACCCACAAACACCAAACTCTGACATTGTCTCGTACCCAGAATAGTAGTTCTGAAAGCTCTCCCAAACTCAGCAGCCTGGGAACTAAGAAAATCTCTATAAGACGCCACCCGTGGAGAGTCCGATGCAAAAACACGAACATTCCGCCATTTCCAACACCACCAAATGATTGTTGCAAACAGGACCGGCCACTCAATACCATTTAAGGACGTATTGGAGGTCAGGTTCACAATCAGCCAAGGTTTCAAATTAGTAGCAAAGAAAGAATTATATCAGTTAATCGGAATAAATTCATACCAGATGGTCTTCGCCTTATTGCAGTCACGCAAAATTTGCAGAGTAGATTCCGTCAAGCTACAGCTAACACAATTAACTGAACCAGGTAGATGTTGATTCTGTCTATTTACATTGGAGAGTATCTTATTCAACGCCACAAGCCAGACAAAATACGGAATACGCTCCAGGACTTCCAGCTTCCATATGTGCTGCCAGAGCAGATCAAAAGTAGCCGAAGACTCATTAAGGCCCCGGTCGATAGCACGCTGCAACTGATAAGCGCTCCGTACCGAGAAGAGCCCACTCGAAGAGGGATTCCAAATTAGGCAATCCTCCTCGATGCTCTCCGGAAATAAAACTACAGATGCAATTCGGTATAAGGCGGCCTCCGGAAGTAAGTTTTGCAGATGATCCCAATTCCACCTCTCTTCAGGCAGCCAGTAAAAATTGACAGAGACGTAAACCTCATGATCTTGTATGATCCCCAGGATGTCATCTGCCAACCTCTTATCCCCCAGCCAGTTGTCTATCCAAAAACGTGTTTTATCCCTCGATGAACAACCATACCCAATCCACGTTTGAATAAATTGGCAGCTTTTAGAATATTGGACCAGACAGGGCTCTATTTCGAGCTAGTAGAGAAAATATCCATACCTTCGTTATTCCAAACATGACGCCTTTTAAGCACACGGACCCATAGGGAATCCTAATCCACCACCAGCCTCCAGCAAAGCTTACTCAACATTGCAACATTTGTATCCTTGGCACTTCGTAACCCAACACCCCCTTCCCTACGCGGCATGCATAGCTGATCCCACTTAACCAGGTGGATTTTATTCACACCTTCCTATCCACCCCAAATAAAACGACGATTAATTGAATCAAGGCAACTTAACATGTAAATGGGCAGCCAAGTAGTTTGTATTGTCTACATAAGAATGGTGGACAACACAACTTTCACTAGGGTCATGCGACCAGCCAATGAGAGATTCCTAGCTTTCCAACCACTCAATCTAGCCTTAACCCAGTCAATGATACCCTTATACGTCTCTTTCATACTCCTATTATACAGGACCGGCACCCCTAGATACACTCCCAAATCCCGAGTGATAGGGATAGCAAGCTCGTCTCCAATGGCTCTATGTACTGCCTTAGGAGTATTAGGGGAGAAAAAAAAATATGGGATTTAAGGAGGCTCACCTGTTGTCCGGAGGAGTCACAGAAGTCTCGGAGGATGTGTTTTAAGAGGCACTCCTGCCCAAGGGTGGCTTCAGACATCAGTATAATGTCGTTAACAAAGAAAAAATGGGATAAGGGCATCCCATCTCTTGAAACCCGAATCGGCTTCCAAACATTTCCATCAACGGTTTATAATTAAGTGGCTCAATCTTTCCAAACAAAGCATGAAGAGGTACGGGGAGAGCGGGTCCCCTTGCCGAAGACCCCTAGAGGGTGTGAACTCTTGGAGACGATCCCCATTCCATAACACACTCATCTTGGGAGAAGCAACACACTTAAGAATCAACTAAACCCATCTCGATGGGAATCCCAAGGACCGAAGAGTGTCAACAAGGAAACCCCAGCTAATTCTATCATATGCTTTTTCTAAGTTGAGTTTCAGCAGCATGAACCTCTTCCTACCTTTCCTATCTCGGAGAAAAGAAGTGACTTCCTGCATCAAAATAATGTTATCCATAATCTATCTTCCTGGGATGAAGCTGCTTTGCATAGGGCTGACGATGTTTCCCAAGAGAGGTTTTTGCCTATTCACAATACACTTAGTAATGGATTTGTAGCGTATCATTGATACCATCCTCGAAGCTCCCTTCGTTCAAGGCGTGTAAAACACTTCGAACCACGTTATTGCCCATCATACCCCACATATGCTAATAGAAAATGGCTTGAAAACCATCGAGCCCCAGATGTTTCATCGAGGTTATTAAAAAAATAGCCGCATAAACCTCCTTGAGTGTAAATGGCAGTGTCAGACGGTCAAAATCCTCCTGCTCTAGTGCGGATACGAGATACCACAATGAAGGCTTGGACGATTATCTTCCTCCTCCGTGTAAAGCTTGCAGCGTAGAACTGTATTGCCATCCTCTTCAGCTCGACACTATCCCAAACCCAAATATCATTCCCATCCCGAAGTCCCTCAACCTCGTTCATGCGTCTCTGAAGGATCATCGACAAGTGGAAGAATCTGGTATTCCGTTCCCCACACGTAATCCATTGAATTCTCGACTTTTGATACCAAACTACTTCCTCCTGATGATGAAATTTATTTAACTCCCCAATGAGCTTCTGATCAAGTTTAAGCAGGCCCATGGTGACTTGGGAGGACAGCCGATTCTGAACTCCAGTAAGTCTATCATGTAGCCTTCTTTTTTTTCTGAAAAATGTTTCCAAAAATTGAAAAATTCTAGTAATTAAACGAGATAGCAGTTTCCTAAAGGCCTACCACCATACCATTATCCCCCTGCCAACAGGAGTTGAAGAAAGGGGTGAACCCAGGGTGAAGAAGTCAGGTCGCTTGAAACCTGAAGGGCTAATTCACCACATGATCGATAAAAAAATTTAAGTCCACGAGAACCGGAACATAGTCTGGCTTATTACGGGGGAGGTGTCTCACCACAGCTTCCAGAAACTTATGCCTCCAAGTATCATTAGCTAGGGCCCTATCCAGGCGGCACACAACCTGAGTACGAACCGAGTGTCCCCTATACCAAGTAAACCCCGACTGCTGAATCCCAAATCAATTAATGCCGAGTCATTGATCCAATTAGCAAAACTAGCACATCTATTGAACACACATCCTCCCATTTTTCTTCTCAGTTGACTTAATACAATTAAAGTCACCAACAATAATAAGCCAAGGATTCGTCATTGATTCACTTATCTCACGTAAAGCATCGAAGAATTGATGTTTAAAAGACATTTGAGGGCGGACGTACACACAAGTGAGAATCCAAGTTGAACCATGTGATGCACCTCCGATCATCGTAACTTATGAGTGAATAAACTGCTCGTTAGTACAAATAGTGGATAAAGTAACCCGGGTGCAGTTCCAAGAAAGCCAAATCCCACCACGGAAACCATTAGTATCTACAACCTCCATAGAAGAGAAATTTAGCATTTTCTTAATTTCATTTGCTTGATCCTTATGTAAGTGAGGTTCAAGTAGGACGAGAATATCGAGGTCATGAGTCTGAACCATATGGCGTAAGCCACGTTGGAAGAAGCTCCCCCTCAGCTCCAAACATAGTAAAAATGAAATTCTTACTCATTCAATGGTAAAACATGTCCTTTTTACCGACCTTGGTCGTTTGACTTTTTACAAGGTATGTGAGCACACGTTCTATATACAGTTTACTTCTTTACAACCGAATGATTAATTGACTATACTTTAAACAAATTCAAAGGCTATCAAGATATTTTAAGCAAATTGTTGGCTATTGGAATACTTTAAAATTTTAAAAGGTCAATTAAGTTTTTAAGATAAATCTGAGGAGCAAATAATGTATTATACTTTCATTTTCTCTCTTTCTTTCTTTCTTTCTTTTAGGCATGA
The DNA here is from genome assembly GCF_963576675.1 of Euphorbia lathyris. Taxonomy (NCBI): domain Eukaryota; kingdom Viridiplantae; phylum Streptophyta; class Magnoliopsida; order Malpighiales; family Euphorbiaceae; genus Euphorbia; species Euphorbia lathyris. Next base: position 83,197,781 of record NC_088910.1, on the reverse strand, counting down.
TACATCCCCAACCCCCCGAAATTGTCCAAAAGCTATAACTGGCCCATGAACTTCAAATGGTTACAACTAACCCCCTCAAGTTGCTTATTTGGAACAAATAACCCCCTCAAATGTCACGTGGTGGTAACGTGTGATTGGAACTTCAAAAAGTTACAACTAACTTTCACTATCAATCATGCATTATCATGTGTCATTTGAATAGTTATTTGTTCTAAATAAGCAAATTAAGAGGGTTAGTTATAACGTTTTGAAGTTCGGGGGTCAATTGCAGTTTTTGGACAATTTCGGAGGGTTGGAATATATTAGACTTTTTGTATGAACATTTTCTCTTTCTTTTCTCCATTTCACCTACATTTTTTCATTTTGGTTTTTAAAAATTCAATCTAAATTAACTATTTTATCTCAACATTTCTTTATTTTAAATTTATTTTATAAAATAATATTTTTATACATATTCCTTATGTTTAAAAATAATTAAATTAATCATGTAATTTAAGTGTTGAAAAAAGTATTGGAAATACTGAAAATATTAAATGGTATAATTGTTTGATAAATATAAAAATAAGTGTTGAATTTGAAAATATTAATTAATAATATTTAACTTAAATTTTTAAATTAAATATTTTGATGTACAGTAATTTTTTTTACTTAGCTAAAAATTAAGTAGTGTTAGGCACTGTTGGTTTGATAGAAAATGTAGGATAATATGTTCTTGATTTTTAGGTATTTATTTGTTTAGGAAATTAAGTCAACAAAAAATTTTAAGTGAGTGAATAGAAAATATATAAAGATAATGAGAAAAAAAAAATTACCCTTTTGAAAAGAGAAGCATTTTTCTAAACTATTTGGAACTTTATTCCTTTCTTCTTACCTATTTAGCAGTCACTCGCCACTTTTACTTGTTTTTGGTGTTGTAGCCAAATATCGAAAAATATTTTATTTTCCAACAAAAAAAATTTTTACTCAATATTTCCCGTCAAACAAATGAGGCCCTATCCAATAAACTAAAAACTAATAAACACTTAGGGGGTGTTTGGTTCGGGGCCTTTAGAAATGGGAATGAGAATGAGAGGGTTTCATTCCCTTTGTTCTTGTTTGTTTAAAAAAACTCATTCCATTTATCCATTTTAGATTATGAGTTTATCCCACTTTAGGTTAAGCTCATTACCCCAGGCCCTGTAAGGCATTGGATTCTCTTTCCCACAAAAAACATGCCTCTTTTTGACAACAGAAAACACGTCTCCAATCCTTGAAACGCGATCCCTGAATCTGTTCTCCTCCAATATCCGATCGCCTCTTCTCCGTTCTCCGGTCGCCTCTCACGCCGGCACGGGTAAGTTAAAGCCTCTTTCATAAAAAAAACCAACATTACAACTTTGATTCAATTTTTTTGCAATTTGTGATTAAAAATGGGTGTAAAATTTTGGGTATGAGTTAGCTATGACTACCATGGCTTCCATTTTTTTTTATGGAGCTTCGAAAATATTTTTTTATATGTTTGCTTTGTTGTTTGATTTTTTAAGGCATTTTCTTATGACCAATGATCTTTGGAAACTATTTGATGATGTTTGTAGGTGAATTTATTTTTGGATTTGGGTTTTTATGATTTTTGTTAATGGTTAATTCATGATGTTCTCTGTTAGGTGGCGTGGGTCTTTATTTCTGCTTTTATAATTGATGTCTATCCATTTGATTCCCTATTTGAACCAAACATCCACAAAGAGAATGGGGTGGAATTGCATTCCCTTTCCTAAATATATCCAAACACATAGGGAAATTAATATTTATTCCTTTCCTTTCCTTTAGATTCCCTTTCTTGATTCATTTTCTCTTACCCTTTGTGAACCAAACGCCCCCTTAATGTATTAATTTAAGTGCTAAAAATTGTTATTAAACAAACCCTACTTAAAGATAGAAAAGGTCTGACTCCTCTTAGCTTTTGAAACCAAATGCCTCTTATATTCTTAGTACACCTGTTCATGGGCCCGGATCTCCACCAACCAGGCATGTGTCCCGTGGGATGAGCTTGGACAAGGAAAATGAATTTTAAGCCCATGTCCCCTAAAGTCCGTCTATTTTTAGTAGATTTAGAATTTTTAAAAATAGTATGGGACGGTCCGGCCCGGCCTATTAATATTATTTAATAGATTTATATATTTATATATTAAATATTGACTTCTAAGTATAAATTTTATTTTTTATTATTAAAAATCATATTTTTTGTAGGTGGGCTGAGATTAGAATTTGATTTTTGCATTTGAGCTCAGTCGGGTTCGAACCTATCTAAATTAACAATGGGATGTGCTTACTTGGGTTGAGCATTTTTAGACAAAAGCCTGGCACAGCTTAACCCATGAACTGGTCTAATTCTTAGTGGGGTTTTACTTTAACTTTCACTACGCCAAAACCCCCTTCAGACGACGGTTAAAAACCGTCATCCCGCGAAATGTAAATCTGTCACAGGGCTCGCTTCCGTCTATTGCACCTTCAGACGGCGGTTAGGTTCTGTCATTTGAAGATACTATACATGACATCAGCCTAGTTTCGTACTGTCATATGAACATTGTTACGATGCATCTTTTTATTTACTAACGTCACTTTTAATGTCATCATATGACATACTAATAATTAAAAATGTCAAGTCGCTATATGGGAAATTGGCATATTGGTATTCGCAGTGACAGTTTTTATAATAATTTTTGTCGTAGTAACTTATATCAGATGACATAGGTCTTAATCAATTATGTCAAGAGATTTGTTTTAGATGACAGATTCTTTTAATTTAATGTCTTTTTATTGTTGTTTAGATGATATTTTTTTAAAACGTAAATATCACTCTTTGCCTTCTTCTTCGAATGATTCTAGAAATGAACAATAATTATCAAATGAACAAGAATTTCTGTATATCAATGATTTTAATTTTACTGGAGACTAATGCTCATAATCTGTTTACATTTGAACTACACAAATAACTGAATGAATGTAGGGTAAAAAATAAGCAACTAATGTACATCTCCAAATCTGGATATATAGTCAGAGGCGTGGTGGTGTTGATTGGAAAGCCAAATCCAACTTGAACTAAAGCATATCTAAGGCATCATCTCCTAGAATCCCCAAAGTCTTGATATCTGCAAAACCAATTGATGATGCTCATTAATTACATACCGTATACAGATAGACCTAATTAATCTCCTTTTACCCTTTCTCCATTCTGAGACCCTTCACTTACCCACCCACATTATAAATAGGAAGCGTTTACCAATTCTCAATAGTCGCCCAGGGCAACCTAACATTATACTTACAGTTTGTTATTTCGAGCATGGATAGAAGGAACCTCTATCGTAATGTTGAGTTTCAGATTGACCAACTCCGATATGAGGCACCTAGGTGGCTTGTCAATGTACATGGTCTTGGCCGGCAGCAATGGACTGCCGTGATGAATGGCCCTCCAAATACCCCTTATGAAGGAGGTGTATTCATAGTCCAAATGGACTTCCCTGTCGATTTCCCCTCCACACCTCCAGTTGTAAGAACATGCATAAACTTGTTAACACACATAAATCAGTTCATATCTTTGTAAATACACTCATGATATTACTATTGTTCGCAGGTCATATTCAGGACCAAAATTTACCATCCTAATATCGGTCCCTTGGGGCATGTTTCTATGCCCCAGCTACTTGATCGCCCTGCCCATAGTATTGCCACGGTAAGATGTAAATCTATGTATTTTTTACCCGTAAATTTATCTATTCATGTTTGGGGTCTAGTTTATCTACTTATGTTTGGGGTCTAATTTAATTTATCTATGCACTTTATAGCTGCTGTGGAATATTTATGGACTGCTGGTAGAGCCCTTCATTGAGGGGCCATTTCCTAGCCGAGAGCGAATTGCTGAACGATACATCAGCAACAGGGCATGTTACATAGCAACTGCCAGGAGATGGACTGAAGAGCATGCAGTGGATATATAATGTGCAAATAGCAAGTAAGGGGGCATTATGATGTGATGTGAGAATAGAATACAAGGGGGGGCGTGATGTGCGAATAGCAAGGAAATTTGGATGCTGGGCAACCATTGAGTTAGATGGTGTGGACTACTAGATGGGCATAGAGCCAATCTTGAAGAACAGAATGATTACTGATTACAAATGTACTTGGTAATCAATCTGATCTTCTATGTTGGCTCCATGCCCCTCCAGTATTCGACGCCATTTAACTCTAATGGTTCCCCATCATCCCGATATCCTTCTTTACCATCTACACATTCTTGAAGAAAGGAGATTTGGATGCCAAAGAAACACTGAGCTGGATGGTGTGGACTACTGGATGGGCATAGAGCCATTCTTGAAGAACAGAATGATTATTGATTACAAATGTACTTGGTAATCAATCTGATCTTCAATGTTGTCTCTATGCCCCTCCAGTACTCCACTCCATCCATTCAGCTCCAGTGTTTCTTTAGCATCAAAATCTCCTTTCTAATCGCGCATCATGCCCCCCCTTGTACGCTATTCGCACGTCACATCATAATGCCCCCCTTGCACGCTATCCTTTTTTTATAGGCAATACAAAGTAGACAACTTATTCAAGTAGACATATATATGTATATTAAAGTGGATCATAACATGCTATAACAAAGTAGTCAACTTATTCGTTTATGTCTATTAAATTGAATCAGTTATACTTCCTAACACATAACATACTAAATTGATATGAAACATATGTTTATTCCTGAATCAGCTACTTCATAAACAAAACATAAAACAAGCCAACATGCTTCATGCATAGACACATAACATGCTAAATTGACATGAAACATATGTCTCATCAGCATAACTCATGTTAAAATAGTATCAAGTTCATAACTTATGCTGATAGCATCGAAAACCCATCAACATCCTGAATGGTTTCAATCAGATAACAAGCCAAGTGGAAGGTATATTGTAAACTTATCTCATCACCATCCTGAATGGTTTTATAACATTTTCAGCTTTAAGAGTATGCCTAACATGTTATAACAAATAGACAACTTATTCGTGCATGTCTAAAACTTGTTCTCATATCATCATAAAGCCACCACTATGTACCTGCCACTTGGATTGTACAGTTCATGATGAAGTTAGCATGGTGATGAAGTGTATGATACTGTCACCATAAGCTTAGTCATAAACTTGTGTTGTTAGAATCATACAACTTCATCACCATGTTAAACACATTTCCATAAGCATAACAAGCCAAGTGACATGATACATAGTAATGGAGATTTAGGAGTATGCCTAACATGCTATAACAAGTAGACAACTTATTCAAGCAGACATGTATATTCAAGTGAACATGCTATAACAAGCATACAACTTATTCCTTACTTATCATCATAGGTCATGTTCAAATAAAAAAGAGAATGATGATATCTTATCATTTGCAAGCCATATCAGTACATGCAATTAGCCTAAATTTACCCTTTAATACATGCTTCATAAACGAATTGCATTCAGAATCCTTACTTATCATTTCAAATAAAAATGAGTCAGTTGAGTTCATAACATTTTCAGCTTTAAGAGTATGCCTAACATGTTATAACAAGTAGACAACTTATTCAAGTAGACATGTATATTCAAGTGAACATGCTATAACAAGTAGACAACTTATTCAAGTAGACATGTATATTCAAGTGAACATGATATAACAAGTAGACAACTTATTCGTCCATGTCTATTCCTTACTTATTCAAGACAACTTATTCCTTACTTATTCAAGACAACTTATTCCTTACTTATTCAAGACAACTTATTCCTTACTTATCATCATAGGTCATGTTCAAATAAAAAAGAGTATGGTGATATCTTATCATTTGCAAGCCATATCAGTACATGCAATTAGCCTAAATTTACCTTTTAATACATGCTTCATACATGCTCAATGAACCTTTTACAATGTTCCTCTAATACTTGATGCATGACTCATAAGCTACATGCCCAAATGAACAATCGTACACATACTCGTACAGAACCTCAAACATAAACATCAACATAACATCATACATAAACATGTTTCATACACATACACATACTCAATCACTTCTAGCAGTATTGTAAGAGTAGTGCCAATCTCAATGAACATTCAAAGCTTTAGAGTATGCCTAATTAGCCACATGCTTAATGATCATTCATACATAAACTCTATGAGTCTTAGCTTCCTAAACAGTTATATGTAACCAATCAGTTCATACCAATCATTTCATCATCACCCAAAACAGCATACATATATGTAATCGTTCAGTTCAAACCCACATAACAATATATATACTAAATCAGGCTAGTTTCCTAAATCAATGAATTCTAGGTTCCAAAACAGTACATCAAACATACACAAGCTCTTCTAAAGGCATGACCAATCAGTTCAAACCAACTTAACATTAATATATATTCAGTAAGTTAAAGAAATCTTCCCATATGCTAAAGGCATGAACCGATTGATAATCTCTTCAGGCAGCCTTCGCATGTAGCATTCTTACGATCCCTGCAAATATTATGTTCAAATAAAAAGAAATCGGAACATCTTCAGCAACCGGCAATGTATTGCCCTAGGTTAAAAAAGATAATGACCCAAGAATTTCAGTGGTGAATCTAACAATGAATACAATAAAATCAGTATCTAAGTGAGAGATCTAACCCTTTAAATCATAGCTCTGAAAATCAATAGATCTTTATTCCAGCTGCTGAAATCGACATACACAAAAGTAAATCGGATGAGGAAAAGAGAGAGTAAGGAACAATGAAAATCAATAGATACTTACTAGTACCGTGTTTATAGCTCACCCAGTGATTACATGTTCAAATCAGCCATGACGATAGAGAGGGATGAGAGGGATGAGAGGGATGAAGCTCTTGCGTAACCTAAACTGGAGTTTGGGATTAGAGAGAGGGTTTATATATCAATTGATATTTCAGTCAAATAAGAGCGCCTAAAATTTGGGGATTGACCGCGAAAGTGAAATTTCATTTGCCGCTTTTTTGTTTTCGGCAAACAATGACATTCATTTATTAGAAGTGTCATATGTTGAGTAAGTGAAATTTAATGAAAACGCGCGTTTTCTTTGGATGACAGGATTATGTAATCGTAATGTCATCTGAGAATCGAGCGCATTTTTTATTTCACTTTCAGATGACATATAGTTAAAATACTGTCACGAAAAATATTCAGACGACACGAAAACAAATGTTTGTCATGTATCTTGTGTCATGTGAAAGGGAAAATGGCATAGTGTTTAAGTGTTTTTCCTGCACTCTAGGTGTTTTGCGTTCCTGATGTTTTATCCCTAGTTTGTATGATGAAATTTACAGTGAGAATAGATCTGGCAACTTCAAATAGAGGGTAGATCGGGTGTTTTCAAACACTTGAGGAGAAATTTCGTCTCTGACCAGTCTGACAGAATCATGGAAGGTTAAAGATCATGGGAGGAGAAGATAACTACTTCACCTACTTCAACAGTAGATGCATTTTTATTTAAAATACCTCTGATCTACCATGGGTCGCATCCATCTAACCTTTGACTGAAATATAACTTTAGTATTACATGTCTCTCAATCATTTCAATTTTTGGGTGGGTGTGTCTTTAGAGATGACTATGGTTGTTTTGAGTGTGCTTTTTTAATACTTTTTCCTAGATTTCTCCATAGATTTACTACATCAATCTAAGATCTAGAGGCTCTTTTTTAGTTCAATGATCTGGTTTGTACTTTTAAAAAAAAGATGTGGTTTGTATATTTTATTGATACTACCAAGTATTTTTTAGACGTTTAGTGAATCGGGTTGCCCTTTCTATGTCGTCTTTTATTTCGATCGTCACCTGTACGGGTTACTCTCTTACCTCTTATCAATATTATTATATTATATCTTTATTAATGAACCGAATTACTTTTATTTTTCAAAAAATTAAATTAAAATAATTTTATATATATAGCAAACTCTAATAAGAAGAATGTCACTTCAAAAATGCATGGTCAACCTTGAACTCAATCAAATTTAATATTAAAAAAAATAATACTTCTGCTAATTTACTATTGATAACAAAAGGGAAAAACATTCTTCAGATAACTTCGTGGAAGATCTTGTTGAGAGCTACATGTGAATCCTTGCAAGACAAAGACAAAGGTTGTTCGGGTCTTGGTGGATGGCTATTCGACACTCATATCAGCTCTAACTTAGAAAATAAGCGATATAAAAGAAGTAGCACAAGAAAGAGAGGGAAAATAAATTTGGTGTCTTAGAGGTATTGGAGAGTGAGAACCTTTATAAAGGAGTGAGACTTTTACTCTAAATAGGAATAACCGACTCTTATTTGTTTAAGAAAGAACCCTAAAAAGGATAGGATTCCATGAAAGTAGGAGAATAACATGCTTGGCAGAGATTGCTAATTAGATAAGGATTGAAGAGTCCTGGCCAGGAAGAATCGCGTCCCTAGAGGACGGATCTAAATTCCAGTAAAGATAATGAGGATCTGGTTAGTTATTATCTAAGCTAAATCACCATGTCTCATTTCAGATATAAAAAATATTCACTTCTGTTATTAGAAACCCTTTATAAGCATAGTCTCATCTTTTAAGGCTAGTAGGTGTTGAGAATTGATTTGATTTGATTCAAACTGACTTGGTCCTTGTTATCAGTTGTTATCTGAGATTTGATTTTCCTTGATTTACTGAATTATAGTGCTGCTAGAATATCTTAGTTAGTTGAGTTTTTTTAGCTAATCAGTTTCTTTGTAAGCTTTATATATAAGCATCGTATTTCTCCTCTTTTAAACACAGCAAATAAAGATCAAAAGTTTCTCATAATCCTCTCAATTTCCTTTATCATTTGTTCTGTGTCTATTTGCAATTTCGGGTAAATTTCATCTATGGTGTACAACCTTTGGCCTATTTCACACTTTGGTGTACAACCTTCAATTTGTCTCACTAATATGTACGAACTTATAGGTGACCTCCCACTTTGGTATATGGCCGGTTAAAATGACCGGTCAACCCAAAGTCAACATGCCACCTCATCATTTTTTGTCTTATCCATTTATAAAAAGGACCCACACATAATGTAATTACAAAAATACCCCTATTCATAAATAAAAAACATTATCTCTTCTCCATCTTTCCATTTCTCTCTCTATCTCTCAATTTTTTTCTGCAAATCTTTTCTCTCTCTAACTCCTCTCTCTCTCTCTCTAATCCCACATACTTTGCACCTTAATCCTTGTGTTCTCTATTCCCACCTGAATTCATGAAAGTCAGGAAAAGCATACACTATAAATCCATCAATGTTAGAGTTTGATTTTCCATTCATCATAATCAGAATTTATCTGGGGTCTTCTCGTCTTCTGTTTGCTCTTTTCATCTTCGTGCTTGACACTAAATTAGTTGTTTGGTTTATATCCGGAGCCGCCGATATTTGCAATCTATGTATTGAGCAAGAGAGACAAATCTTACTCAAAATCAAACAAGACCTAGTAAATGAATTCGATCATCTTTCTTCTTGGCGACAAGATGATGAAGATTGTTGCAATTAGAGAGAAATTATCTGCAGCAACACAATCATTACATATATCTTCATTTCATGGAGCATGGGAGTGATAACACATCTTTGAGAGCTAAAATTAATCTTAAAATCAATCCATAAAACCAGATTGATTTAATTTAATTCATTAAAATCATAAACAACTAATTACTTCAATTAATTAAAACTAAAAGCAGTTCATCCTTACCTGGGTAAATTGCAAGAAAATGGCAGCCATCTGCCATCAAATCCTTTGCAATTCTCGTGCCAATTCCAAGCCATATTTGTCGATTCCGGTTCTAAATCTCCTTCCTTTTCTAATCTTAGTCCACATTCTTTGCAACACTCAATCCTCGAAAAATTGTTCAAAATGAACTACTAAAGTCCCCAATGCGGTAGTTGTTCCAGTAATTTCACTGTGTCTGTCAGTTTAGTTTAGACTCGTAGCTTTCAACGTCCATAAATTATGATTTTTACAGTCCATAGCTTTGCAAGTTTATTATCCTAGAGAGAGAAAGAAAGAGAGGAGAGAGTGTAAGAAAGAGAAAGTAAAATGCAAAGAGAGAACAAGAAAATTAATAAAGAAAAGAAATCTTAAATAAGGGTATATAAGTAATTTATGATTTTTTTTACTTTTTGACCGGTCAAAGCTGAGGTGGCGCGTTGACCGAGCGTTGACCGTTCATTTTAACCTGCTGTACACCATAGTGGGAGGTCACCTATAAGTTCGTATATATTAGTGAGACAAATTGAAGGTTGTACACCACAGTGTGAAATGGGACAAAGGTTGTACACCATTGATGAAATTTACCCTTGCAATTTCTATCAAAGTGGTATCAGAGCCTTTAGGACCAAACGGTCGAGGGTTCGAGTCCCGGCAACCTCATTAATTTGTGGTATTAAAAACACATGGCAGGATGGGCCTGTGTTGTGCACGCTGCAAGCCCAAGGGGCATTTGCGTGTGGGGGTGTGTCAGAGATGAACATAAGATATATGATTGGGCCTTAACTATCAGCTTGAGATTGACAATAGGGCTGTACCAGAGCAGGTTCGGTTTTTTTACTGGGCGTGCTAATGGCAAACAACAATGTCCTTAATATCTCTCAACCAGCAATTCCTGTTTTCAAAGGGGACTGTTATGAATTCTGGAGCATCAAAATGAAAACTCTGTTCAGGTCCCAAGATTTATGGGATTTAGTAGAAAATGGCTACCCAGATCCAGATGATGAGGTGAAATTAAAGGAGAACAAGAAGAAGGATGCAAAATCTTTGTTCTTTATTCAACAGGTTGTTCATGAATCAATCTTCACAAAGATTTCAGCAGCAAACACTGCTAAAGAGGCATGGATGTCACTGCAGACAGCCTTCCAAGGCTCCTCGAAGGTAATCACGGTGAAACTCCAGTCTCTTCGTCGTGATTTTGAAACCTTACAAATGAAAAGTGGAGAATCAGTACAAGATTATCTTACAAGAGTACATGCTATTGTCAATCAAATGAGGTCATATGGAGAAGAGATTAAAGATCAAACAGTTGTTGCCAAGGTATTGAGAAGTTTGAATCCGAAATTTGATCACATTATCGCAGCTATAGAGGAGTCCAAAGACCTAGAAACCTACTCATTTGATAAGCTAATGGGATCCTTGTAATCTCATGAAGTAAGATTAACAAAACAGTATGAACCAGATGAAGAAAAAGCCTTTCATGTGAAAGGGGAGATGTCCAGCAGAGGACGTGGCGGAGGAGGCTATCGTGGAAGAGGAGGTCGTGGTAGAGGACGTGAAAGATACAAAAGTAATGTCCAATGTTACTATTGTCATTAATATGGGCATGTACAAGCTGAATGTTGGCAGCGACAGAGAGAAAGACAAGCAAACTATGTTGTTCATGAAGAAGAAGTGGAAGATGAAGAAGAGGCCAAGTTGTTCATGGCCTATCATGATAATGCAAAAATCATGAGTGACATTTGGTGCTTGGATAGCGGCTGTTCCAATCATATGACGAATGATAGGTCCTTATTCAAGGAGTTTGATGATTCTTACAAGTTGAAGGTGAGAATCGGTGACAATAAGCAGATGCAGGTCGAAGGCAAAGGCATTGTGACAGTAAATAATGGCCATGGTAACATCAAACTACTTTATGATGTTTATTTTATTCCTTCATTGTCACATAATCTGCTGAGTGTTGGGCAGTTAATGGGGAGTGGTTATTCTCTTTTATTTGATGATGATTCATGTGTGATTAGAGAAAAAACATCAGGTCATGTTATAGCTAATGTTTCTATGACTAGAAACAAATTGTTTCCTCTTAAAATTTCTAGTGTAGAGAGTCATGCTCTCGTTGCCAAAAAAACAAGATGAATCCACTCTATGGCACTTGAGATATGGGCATTTGCATGTTCAAGGTCTAAAATTATCGAGAGAAAAAGAAATGGTGAGTGGGCTGCCTCAAATAAATTCAATTGAGTTGTGTGAGGGGTGTATTTATGGAAAGCAAAACAAACGTCCTTTTCCTGTAGGCAAGTCATGGAGGGCATCTAAAACACTTGAATTGGTGCATGCTGATTTATGTGGTCCAATGAAAACTGCATCATTTAGTGGCAGTCGATATTTTCTTCTTTTTACTGATGATTACAACCGTATGAGTTGGGTGTTCTTTCAAGAACTCAAGTCAGAAACGTTTGGTAATTTTAAAAAGTTTAAAGCCTATGTTGAGAAGCAAAGTGGCACACTAATTAAGGCTCTTCGAACTGACAGAGGTGGTGAGTTTTTATCCAAAGAATTCTCTGTATTTTGTGAAGAAAATGGTATTCACAGGGAATTGACGGCGCCCTATACACCATAACAAAACGGTATTGCCGAGCGCAAGAATCGCACTGTTGTAGAAATGGTGAGAAGCATGATATCAGCCCAAGGTCTTTCAGATAATTTTTGGGCAGAAGCAGTTGCAACATCAGTTTATCTTCTGAATTTATCTCCAACAAAAGTAGTCATGAATCAGACCCCGTATGAAGCTTGGAGAGGAAGAAGACCTTCGGTAAGCCACTTACGTATATTCGGTTGTATTGCCTATGCTTTAATTGACTCTCACAATCGTAGCAAGCTTGATGATAAATCAACTAAGTGTATTTTTGTTGGTTATTGTAAACAATCTAAAGCATATAGGCTATATAACCCGGTTAGTGGCAAAGTCATTATTAGCAGGAGTGTAATTTTCGATGAGGATGCAAGATGGGTGTGGAAAGAAGAAGCAGCAGATGGTTTTGAGATTGCTGTTACAATAGAAAATGCAGCTCCAAAGAACACTCCTAATTCAGTCAATTCTACATCAACAACTTCCATATCCTCTAGCTCTAGCACTAACAACCTATCAGATGGTTCAGTCGGATCAACTTCAACAATATCTAGACCATCTAGCTCCAGTGAAAACACCTCATCAGATGATGAAACTCACCCGCACAAGTTCAGATCAGTAGCTGACATCTATGAGGCTTCACACGCCTTACTTGTTGTTGATCCTAAGAATTTCAAAGAGGCTGTAGGCAAAGAGGAATGGTGGAAGGCCATGAATGAAGAAATGGAGGCAATAAAGAAAAATGAAACATGGGAGTTAGTGGAACTGCCAGAAGGAAAAAATGTCATTGGAGTCAAATGGGTATTTAAAACTAAATACAATTCAGATGGAGAAATTCAGAAGCACAAAGTACGACTTGTGGCCAAGGGGTACTCGCAACAACAAGGTGTCGACTATGATGATACATTCTCTCCTGTAGCACGCTTTGAAACTGTGAGAATTCTTTTAGCCTTGGCTGCACAATTTAGATTGCCTGTTTATCAATTTGATGTTAAATCTGCCTTCTTAAATGGTGAGCTAAAAGAAGAAGTTTATGTTATCCAACCGGAAGGTTTTGTTGTTCATGGTCAAGAAGAAAAAGTGTACAGGTTAAGGAAAGCTCTTTATGGCTTAAAGCAAGCCCCACGTGCCTGGTACAGCAAGATCGATTCGTACTTTGAAGAGAGTGGCTTTGAAAGAAGCAAAAACGAGCCCACACTCTATTTGAAGAAATCTGGTAACAACTTTCTCATTGTCTGCTTATATGTCGATGATATCATTTATCTGGGTTCTTCTTCTTCCATTGTTGAAGAGTTTAAAGTATGTATGAGGGAAAAATTTGAGATGTCAGATTTGGGTGAGCTGCACTATTTTCTTAGTCTGGAAGTGAAACAAGCTGCTGATGGAATATTTGTTTTTCAAAATAAATATGCTACTGACCTTCTTAAAAGGTTTAACATGCTTAATTGCAAAGTTGCAGCTACACCAATGAATTTGAATGAAAAATTGCAGCTTAAAGATGGGACTGAATCAGCTGATGAAGCATATTTCAGAAGTTTAGTGGGAGGTCTGATATACTTAACTCATACCCGACCAGACATTGCCTATTCGGTAGGGGTTGTCTCGAGGTTTATGCATTCTCCCTCAAGGCATCATCTTGGAGCAGCAAAAAGAATCTTGCGCTATATTGCTGGAACAATTAAGTATGGTTTATGGTACAACCCTGTTGTCAATTTCAAGCTGATTGGATTCACTGACAGTGATTGGGCCGGGTGTATCGATGATCGGAAGAGCACGTCAGGATACACTTTCAATCTTGGTTCAGCTACAATCTCTTGGAGCTCAAAAAAGCAAGCAACAACAGCTCTGTCATCATCAAAAGGTGAATATGTTGCTGCAACTTCAGCTGCGTGTCAGGCGGTATGGATGCGAAGAGTACTTGAGGAACTTGGTCATGAATAAAAGAGAAGCAACTCAGATTTTTTGTGATAATAAAGCGGCAATTTTTATGACTAGAAATCCAGCTTTCCATAATAGAACCAAACATATCGAAATTCGTGTTCACTTCATCAGAGATCTTACAGCTGAAGGGAAAATTGGTTTATTATATTGCAACACAGAGCAGCAAGTAGCAGACATCTTCACTAAGCCCCTTCCTCGTGAGAAACATGTTTATTTCAGATCTCGTCTTGGTGTTTGCAGGTTTGAATCAAGGGGGGCTGTTGAGAATTGATTTGATTTGATTCAAACTGACTTGGTCCTTGTTATTAGTTGTTATCTGAGATTTGATTTTCCTTGATTTACTGAATTATAGTGCTGCTAGAATATCTTAGTTAGTTGAGTTTTTTTAGCTAATCAGTTTCTTTGTAAGCTTTATATATGAGCATCGTATTTCTCCTCTTTTAAACACAGAAAATAAAGATAAAAAGTTTCTCATAATCCTCTCAATTTCCTTTATCATTTGTTCTGTGTCTATTTGCAATTTCTATCAGTAGGGATACTTGTGATTTTCAAAAGATACAGCTCCCTTGAATGATGTTTTGCACCCTCTTAGACCATGCAACATGTGACACGTAATTTATAAGAAGTGTACGTTAATCATGACATTCTATTGAATACATTTATACTTGCACGGATTTCTAAAAAAGCACCAGTACATCTTCTATTCACTTGTCACCATGGTTGCTCCAGCTATTTCTGGAAGGGAAGTCGTCTCATTTTTCCTTCAAATTGAAATTTCAATTGTGTGCAGTTTATACTTTGAATTCCTTGTTATTTCACCATCGTCGTCTTCTGCTTCCGCTGCCAGATGATCTATTAGAAGTTGATACCAAGCACACTTCTTCTTCTCTTCTTCATGTTCAATGGTTGACATTTTTCGAGGATCAACTACATATAAAGAATTTCCAACTGTAATAAGTGAAACCAAGCTTTCCAGTTAATGCAACTCATATAACATGACCACTTACCTCAAACATTGATTAGATTTCAAACAATGTTACAACCTTTAAGAATTTCCAACGAAGCATTCGGGGAATGATATCCCTATTGATTCTTGTATAAAATACATTAGTTGCATTCCATATCTCCAAAATCCAAACCTGTCAAGCAAGCATGATACGATCAAATACTTAGAAAATTTAAGGTTCTGTCGCATTACCATATAATGCGACAAACTTCAGTAGTTATCAGACTGTTGTGTTGCTGCGTTATATTATAGCGCGACAAACTTCATTACACAACTGACTGTCACGTTTTGTCGCGTTATATTATAACGCAACAAACTTCATTACATAACTGACTGTCGCGTTGTCACATTACATTATAACGCGGCAAACTTCATTACACAACTAACACATACAGTTGATATTGCACAAGCAAGAAATAGGTATATACAGATAGATAGATATTAAGAAAAATTCATACCTGGAATGCATGACTAAAACCATATAGTTGATATGAGATGCGTTTCGTCCTATTCCTCTTAGCCATCTCCCTGAACATATCGACTCTCCCTCTTATTGCATCCTTCAAAGTCCTCAAGCTCTCATCAAAAGCAACCACACCCCATGGAAACTTATGGAACAACTCAGGAAAATCAATGAGCTCCATGATGTAATTACGGACATTTTTTTGGCGCATTTTCCATGATATTGCCATGTATGAAATACAGCATGGCCATCAACACAACATCCCCCTCATCCTGTTTTTTCCAATCTGTACCAGTGAATTTCGCAGCAATGTCTTTGTGTTTTAATTGACTTGTGGTACCAAAATACCTCTTTCTAAACCCTCCATTGTTCTTCATCTTCTTCATCTCTTTCATAATTACCTTTGTGCTTCCAAAAGGTAACCCCGTAATCAATCCAAATTCCTTTACAATATATTTCAATTTCACACCCCTAACGTTGAAACATATCCTTATCACGTTGTTCAACCGGACTTATCTGCCTAGTTAATATAGTGTGTACAAACAAACCGGACAAAGGGGCCACTGATTTATCCAAATAAGGTCTGAAACATGATTCACTAAACAATTCGTATTGTTTGGGGGTCAATATTTTACTGATAACCGTATGCAATGCCAAATTATACCTGTTAGATACTTGCATTATCGAATTTATGGCATACGGGTACATGAAGTTTATATCTGTCTTCCTCTTTTTGTTCTTTTCTGTTGCCTTCTGATCATGCTGCATATATAACGTTGTAACGTTAACAATTAAGAAGACAAATATTAAGGATTAAAATATGTCGCAATGTCGCGTTTTCATATAAGGCAACCGTTTTCTTAAGCTAAAACATATCGTGTTTTATTATAACACGACAAAATATATAAATTATTATTTGTCGAAATTTCTGTATAACGTGATAGATAACATAAGTTAACTATATTGGGTGACATAGTTTAGCTTATGTTATATGTTGCGATGTCGCGTTAAATGTAACAGACACCATTATTGTCGCAACAATAACAGCTGACGCCTATAAATCCATCCATTTCCACATATAACCATCTCAAAATGGGTTTTCATAACCTAAACCGTAAATTTTCAGTCAAATCATATAAATATACAACAATGTTCTGTATGAAATGAAACGAGGAAGATTATTTACCTTTCTTTTATTACGGTCTTCATTTTTCCTCCTAATGTCTTCATTTTTCTTCCTACTCATGATAATGACGTTGTAAATTACTTGTTTTTAGTGGAGAAAAGTGGTCGAAGGTTCTTTTTTTTTTTGAAACAAGTACCCGGATGGATTATATTAAAGAAGACATGAAACGATCCTTACAAACAGCGGCTGATAGCCAAATAGGAATAGTAAAGCAGGAAAACTCGTTAGCATTGGAAAGGGCATGTCGTGCAATGACATGTGCAACCCCATTCGCTGAACGAGGAGAGAACGACACCCAACAATCGGTTCTGTAAGAAAGAAGAAATTGACAATCTCTTATAATGGTTCCAAAATCTGATAGATCATCTTTATGAGTATTGATAGCATCCACAACTCGTTTGGCATCACATTCAAAGATAACATTGCTGCAATTGAGTGAAAATGTCCATATAATCGCTTGGCGCAATGCAATAGCCTCAGCTGTAGCAACAGCTATACAACCATCATTCCAAGCACTGTAGCAAGCCATAAATGTGCCATCTGAACTCCACAACACCGCTCCCATACTAATTTTATCAGCATCCAGAAAAGTAGCAGCATCGCAGTTGCATTTTACTTGGCATGTTCTAGGTTTCGTCCAACCAACATCACGTACTCGGTGAGCAGCAGCAGAAGGTGCTCGGTGAGCAGCAACAGCAACATGAGAAGGATGTCAAACAATAGTAGGTGCTCGGCGAGCAGCAGCAGAAGGTGCTCGGCGAGCAGCAACAACAACATGAGCAGGATGTCGACCAGCTGTAGGTGCTCGGCGAGCACCAGCAGAAAATGCTCGATGAGCAATTTCAGCAGCTGTAGCAGGAACATCTAGCATTGGACCAACAACAGCATCAATAGGATCATCTGACATTTGACCAGCAGGTACAAACGATGTTGGGCCAGTAGAGGGAAGCCGTACCGGAACAGCATCATCTCCCTCAGATGATTTCTGGTACTTCTTCCAATCTTCCAGGAAATTCAAACCAGTACGAACAGTAATAGTAGTAGGTACAAAGCGCGTATTCCATATCAGATCATTCCTGCTTTTTCAAATAGACCATAAGACAACAGCAATAGTACACATCAGATCCTTGCGCATTCTTACGCACAGATTAAGAATGCTGCTACTGAGATATTCATAATTAAACACATATGTATTAATTCCACATTGATTCAGCAATCAGTAGCATAAGGGCACCCAACAAAAAGATGATAATCATGTTCAATATCATTAGGGCAAAAAGGACATGAAGTCGTTATAGACAGATGCCGCATACTAAGCCTATGTCGTGTCGGAAGGCAGTTTGAACATAGCTTCCACAGAAAAACCTTGATTTTTGGAGGTACTTGAAGCAGCCACAACTCACCCCACCCCAACTCATTGATTAGAGGCCTATTTTGATTCTCCAATGCCATGTAACCAGATTTGGATGTATAAATACCATCCTTCGTATAGTGCCAGACCAGTCTATCAGTCACAATCCGAAACGGAATCACCATCTGTGATATCAATTTGGCTCCATCCTGGTTAAAAGAAGCAACCACCTTGCCTCTATCCCATAGACGGGTTCTAGGGACAAAAAGAGTATGTACCTTATCATTTTCATACCCCTCAAGCAAAGATGTCGTCACTTTGAATGCACCCTCCCTATTTAACCATGGATCCTTCCATATTGATACTGCACGACCATCCCCAACCCTCCACCTCAATCCCAATGATAGTAATTTTATAGAACCCCACACACTCCTCCAAACAAAACTAGGATTATTGCCCAATTTGGAGGAAAGGAAAGAAACTCTTGGAAAATATCTAGCTTTGAAAATTCTACTAACCAAGATGTGTGGATTATTGATAAACTTCCACCCCTGCTTACCCAAAAGTGCCAAATTGAAATCATGCAAATCTCTAAACCCCATACCTCCTTGATTCTTCTGTTTACAAAGTTGAGACCAGCCACTCCAGTGAATACTTCTCATGCCCTCAGCCTTTTAACCCCACCAAAATGAATTCATGATTTTCTAGAGTTCATCACAGGTAGATTTTGGTAACAGGAAAGTGCTCATACAAAAAGTTGGTAGAGCTTGAGCTACCGACTTTAAAAGAACCTCCTAACCAGCAGCAGAAAGAAATCTGAAACCCCAGCTATTAAATCTTCTACGCAGCCTGTCTTTGAGGAATCCAAAGATTGCTTTTTTAGATCTACCAATGAGAGACGGTAAACCCAGGTAACGCCCCGTATCCAATGGGAGACGAACCTGCAATAAATTGCAAAGCACAACTTGCTCCTCCTGTTTTACATTAGGACTGAAAAAAATTTCGGATTTCTGCTTATTTATAGCTTGACCAGAAGCAGCTTCATGGATGGTAAGGATATCCAGAACACAAGTGCTCTCCTCAATGGTTGCCTTAAAAAACAGAAAGCTATCATCAGCGAAAAACAAATGAGAGACCCTAGGAGCCCCTCTAACAATAGAGCAACCATGCAACTTCCCTTCTTCCTCAGCTTTTGTAATCAATTTTGGAAGGACTTCAGCACAAAGTATAAATAGATAAGGGGAAAGAGGATCCCCTTGTTTAAGGCCCCTACCAGGTTTAATAGGCCCCACAAACGCTCTATTTACAGCCACTGAATATTCAACAGTACTAACACAAAGCATAATCCATTAAATCTAGCAATCATGAAAACCCATTCTGACCAGGACAGCCTATAAAAAACCCCAATCCACTCGATCATATGCTTTGCTAATATCAATTTTAAGGCCAACCTCGCCTATATTGCCTCTATTTTTCCGTTTCATATAGTGTAGGGACTCAAAAGCAACCTAAATATTATCAACAATTGATCGACCCGGAACAAAAGCAGATTGATTTTCAGAGATAATCCCAGGGAGCACACACTTAAGTCTATTAGCCAAGAATTTTGCAATCAATTTGTAAAGCACATTACATAAAGCAATTGGTCGAAGATCTTTCATCTGCTTAGGATTGTCAACTTTAGGAATCAAAACAAGAATAGTAGCATTCAAACTTGGAGGGAATTCCTTCCTTGTCAGAAAATCATTACATGCATTAAACACCTCAGTTCCAATTGTTTCCCAGAAATACTGAAAAAAACCCGGTGATAGCCTATCAGGCCCAGGTGATTTGTCAGCTTGCATTTGGAAAACATCAACTTTAAATTCTTCAATCTCAAAAGGGGCAGTAAGCATGTTATTCATATCATCAGTAATAACGCAAGATAAAATATCCACAGCATCATATCGATTTCCGACATCCGGTTCAAAAAGAGCAGTAAAATAATTACTTACCACTCATGCCATATCAGAATCGGCCTTCCATACCATACCGGCATCATCCCTAAGCCTCCCAATTCGATTTCTTTGCTTCCGTGCTTGGACGCAGGCATGAAAAATTCATGAATTTTGATCCCCATCAGCAAGCCAAAACGCTTTCACCCTTTGCTGCCAATAGCGAGATTCAACTTCCAGAAAGCCGTTAAGCATCCTCTTTGCTTCAAAAAATTCAGCTACAAATGAACTATCAGTTCTATCTTGCAATCTTCGCATCTTTACTTTACAAAGCTCAATTCCCCTCTTAAAACGCAGATTAAAAGCATAACCCCATTGTTCCATATTGCTAGCACATGCTGCTAACTTTCTTAAAAGATCAACTTCAGCTCCTGCCACCCAACCCATACGAACCATTTCGACAAACGGTTGATCCTTCAACCAGACATTATCAAATTTGAAGCTTCTGTTATGTTTCACATGTGTTCGATGGACCGTGTCAAGAAGAAGGGGAGAATGATCTGAATAGGCAGACATGAGTATAGAAAGCCTAAAATCAAGAAACCGGCTACTCCAAGAGGGAGAGGCCAGCGCCCTATCCAGCTTCTCGCGGACCCAAAAGCGAGTTCCTCTACTTCTCTGCCAGGTGAACAGCCCACCTTGCATAGCCAAATCCGTCAATGAATTAGAAGCTGCTGCATTGTTAAAATTCTCCATTAAATAATTCGGATAAGGAGGGCCACCAACCTTTTCATGCTGAGTAAGGAGACAATTGAAATCCCCAATCAGCAATAAAAGAAGAATAGAGAAAGAACAAATTGAATTTAACAGAGACCAAGACTCCATATGCTTGTTTCTGTCAGCATAGCCATAAAAACCCACAAATCGCCAATCTCCTTTCTCACTATCCCGAATATTTGCTTCAATATGATGGTCCGAGAAAGATTTGATAGAAACCACATCAGTATCCCTCCACAAAAGAGCCAATCCGCCACTCTACCCCTGCAATCAATAGAAAGGCATCCTGGATACTGAAACTGACGACTCAAAACCTCCACGCGCCCCTCTAACACTAAAGTTTCCATTAGGAAGACAATATTAGGCTTACTTGATTTAATAAGCTCGCCTAATGATCTAACTGCTCGGGATTGCCTAGTCTCCGACAGTTCCAGCTTAAGCACTTCATGGCTCTCGGCGGACCTGCACTTCAGGTCTCGCCGCTTCAAATTTAGGAGAAAGTACTGAATCCTTGTCAAGCAAAGAAATAGGAACCTTCAAAGAATCAATTGGTCTGTTTGTAAAAAATCGGCCAGTAAGAGATAACCCAGAGTTTTGCACCAACGGGTTCGTACTCGATCCACTCAAATCCAACTCCTCCTCTTCGCCAGCCACAATTGAAAGGTTCGCGAGATCCTTCTCCATCGACAACCAAAGCAACAAGAAAAAATTAACAAAGAAGAAGATGAAAAAAAAACAGGAAAAGATGACAGAGCAGCCAAACACTAGTGATTGTGCACTATTGGCTCTGATAAACAGAGAAAACAACTCTCACAAATCGATCGATCAGAGAGACACTCAACCTCTCACAAGCATGGAGAGAAAAAACGGTTACCATGTTCATGGAGAGAAAAAACGGTTACTTCCCTTCCATCTCTGATTTTAAATTGTCATAGTGGTCGGAGGTTCTGAATGGTTGAAATCGCATGTTGCTGTTCGTTTCTCTTCACCGTTTCGTTTTCCTGCTGCTGCTCCATCATGTGTTTGAAATGAGGTTAAAGTGTAGAAATTCAAATTAGAAAATTAGGTTAAATATGTAAATGGTTTCAAATTGGTCCTGATTTGTAAGTTTCCTTAAAATATTATTCAAATTTGAGTGAACGCTGATACAAATTACACCTACGGGCCGTTTGGTATTCTATTGGGATAGGGATAGAGATAAATGTTGAGATAGGGATAAGGATAAATGGTTGGGATAAGGATAAAAATATGATAGTCGAGAATTATTATTCAATGTTTGGTATGTGGGATAGGGATAGGGATAAAATAATACATTTTACTATTTTAACCCTATTTAAACTACATAACATTAATTTGAGGGATAAGATGGACTTTTCCATCCTATTAAAATCGCAGGAGCTTATCTCACCTCCTTATACCACTCCCTCCTGGGTATAGGATTTGAGGGATAAGAAACTTATCCCCATCCGTCTCACTCTTCTATCTCCCAAATAAATACGGGATAACTTATCTCGTCTTTTTTATCTCTATCTCACCTCCTATATCCCTTCTAACAAACAGCCCGCTAGAACCTGGAGATGAAATAGGTACAAATATTTTAAATAACAAAGGCACAAATTCTTGGAGCGCTACGATCTGAAATGTGCAGACAGTGAAAACAAAATAATCCAATAACCCTCTTTCTTCTTTCAAAAACAAATCAATGACCCTATCTAGTGGACGTGGCTATTCCAACTCATGACACCTATCTCTTTCTCCTCCTATCCATTCAATTTTTTTTTTTCTCTTTTTTCTAATTGCTTACCATTTTATTTTACCTAATATAAAAATATTAAATTCTATCCAATTTCCAGATTTAGAAAAAAAAAATAATAATAATAAAAATGTAACACGTAGATTGAGATTTCTTTCTCATTTCATTATTTCAGTTCAGTTGATCTTGGATGGCCGCCGCCCCCGCCACCTCCATCAACGATATCCCCGATGTTATTTTATTAAATATTTTTGCTTCAATTTCAGATACACGAACAAGAAACTCGGTGAGTTTGGTTAGCCGGAAATTCCTAACCCTGGAAAGAGGTACACGCACTTCCCTTATTCTCCGTGGCAACGCTAGAGACCTTTTTATGATCCCTACTTGTTTCAGATCCGTTACTCATCTTGATCTTTCTTTACTCTCTCCTTGGGGTCATTCTTTGCTTTCTTCCTCTGATCCTCTCCTCCTCGCCTACCGTCTCGCCGTTGCTTTTCCCCTCGTTACTTATCTCACTGTCTATGCCCGATCTCCTTCTTCTCTTCAGATCCTCCTTCCTAAGTGGCCGCGACTCACTCGTGTCAACCTAATTCGCTGGCATCAACGCCCATCCTTGCCTCATTTGGGGGCTGATTTTGTTCCTTTATTCGAGCATTGTCAATTCCTTACTTCTCTCGATCTCTCCAATTTCTATTACTGGACTGAGGATTTACCTCCGGTTCTTCAAGCTTATCCTCATGTATCTACCTCATTGACTTGCTTAAATCTACTTACTGTTTCGCTCACTGATGGGTTTAAGGCAGATGAAATTCGAGCAATCACTGCTGCTTGCACCAATCTCACTAAGTTTCTTGTTGCTTGTATGTTCGATCCAAGCTACCTTGGATTTATCGGAGATGATACGCTGCTTGCTATTGCTGTTAACTGTCCCAAATTATCGCTTCTTCATCTGGTTGATACGTCATCGTTTGGGAACACGAGGAGTAATCCTGAAGACGAAGGGTACAGTGGGGAGGATGCTGCGGTTACTGCTGCTGGTTTGATTGATTTTTTTGGGGGGCTTCCATTGCTTGAAGAGTTGGTTTTAGGCGTTTGTAAAAATGTTAGAGATACTTGTGTAGCTCTGGAAGCGCTTAATTCCAGGTGTCCTAAGCTCAAAGTGCTCATGTTAGAGCAGTTCCATGGCATATGTATGGCAATTGAGTCACAGCTTGATGGGATTGCTCTGTGTTCGGGGCTGAAAGCTTTGTCCATTAACAAATCGGCAGATTTGACAGATATGAGTTTGATTGAGATTGGTAGAGGATGTTGTAAATTGGCGAAGTTTGAAGTTGAAGGTTGCAAAAAGATTACAATCAAGGGGATGAGAACAATGGCTTGTTTGCTTCACAAGACTCTAGTAGAGGTGAAGATATCTGCTTGTAAGAATCTTGATGCTGTAGCATCTTTGCAAGCCCTGGAGCCTGTGTGCCACCGGATCCAAACTCTTCATATTGATTGTATTTGGAGGGTTCCTCTCCAAGAAAGTGAAGATGGTGATGTTGATGTTGATGTTGATGATGGGTATTCCATTTCCAGCAAGAGTAAAAGAATCAAGTATTCTGATGAAGGAGAAACGTGCTCTTTTTTTATGCACAACAAGACTTGGGACAAACTCAGATTTCTCTCCCTCTGGATTGGTGTTGGTGAGAATCTAACTCCATTACCAATGGCCGGCCTTGAAGATTGTCCTCGTTTGGAGGAAATTCGGGTACGGGTAGAAGGGGATTGCAGGGGTTGGCATAAACCATCTCAACGTTCCTTTGGATTGAGCTGCCTTGTCCGTTATCCTTGTCTTTCAAAGATGCAATTGAATTGTAGTGACACAATAGGTTTTGCATTAACAGCTCCATCAGGACAAATGGATTTGAGCTTGTGGGAGAGATTTTTCTTGAATGGGATAGGCAGTTTGAATCTTATCGAGCTTGATTATTGGCCACCACAAGACAGAGACGTTAACCAGAGGAGTCTGTCTCTCCCAGGAGCTGGATTACTTGCAGAGTGTCTTGCACTCAGAAAGCTCTTTATCCATGGAACGGCACATGAGCATTTTATGATGTTTCTTCTCCGAATTCCAAATCTTAGGGATGTGCAACTCAGGGAAGACTACTATCCTGCTCCAGAGAATGACATGAGCACAGAGATGAGAGTGGGTTCTTGCAGTCGATTCGAAGATGCATTAAATGGTCGCCACATTCTCGACTGAATGAATATAATTTATCCGGATATGTTGATTGCCTTTTTTTTTAGTAGTTTAATGCAATAAATGGAACTAAAATAGTGGTAAACAGAGAAGAATATTTGTTTTTCCCTTTTTCCATTGCAAAGAAAGATCCAACTAGTTCCATTGAAAGCTGTTAATTGAATTCAGCATTTGATGTTTTCCAATTTTACAATGGTAAAAGAAAATCAAGACAGCCGAAACACAATGTAGCGCCTCTACCATGTTTTCTATACATGAGAAACAAGACTATCAGCATAGTGTGTATTCGCAGTCCAGCAACCGGGTGAGTACCTCTTCGCAGCTTGGCCGTTCATGTGGTTCTGCCCAACAATCTGCAATCACAGATGATAACTACTCAAATACGCTTGCTACGAAGATAATTACTCAAATACGCTTGCTACATGTAACTCGGCGATGCCTCCTAATCAGAAAATGTTCTCTAGATAGGGCAATATCATATATCATGGGTAACAGATAAATACAAAGACGTGAGAAGAGTGGAGTGAAGTTTTTAGATATCTATTTATTATTATTGTATCCCACTACTACAACCAATGAATGAGTACCTGAAATCAATCTGCCCAGCGGACCATCAGGAATTTCCAGGCGGGATCCTTCATTAGCAACAGCATAAACTACCTGAATAGCAAAGAAAATGAACCCTCGGTAATTCAAAACATTATATATATATATATATATTCAGGTGAATATAATTCGAAATTAAATTAAATCGTGCATATGTATACCCGTTCCGGTGGCACTCCTTCCCATGGCCTATTAAGTGTGCAGAGCTCCCACATTATCACCCCAAGGCTGAAAATATCACATTTTTCTGTGAAAGGCTCATTACGGATAAGCTCAGGTGCCATCCACTCTGGAGTCCCTGCAGATGAGGAGTCTCTTATAGGCGTATGTGTCATTATTCTTGAGAGCCCAAAGTCGCAGATCTTAACAGTATAATGCTTATTCACAAGGCAATTTGCACTTTTAAGATCCCGGTGAACAATCTTCATTCGGTGGATGCACATAAGCCCTCTGTTATGAACCAAAACGTTAGTGTATGCTCCAATTTCTATATGAAAATGCTAAAGGATAATATTATAAATAAATGACAGCATTCATTAAAATTTAATCCAACAGTTAGTTATTTTCATGCAGTAACAAGACTTTCTACCCAAGATGCATTGAAGTAAGCAGCATTTCATGTTCGACCATTAGGATATAATCAAGAAATCCGGATGCATCCAGTAACGAATTTGTGGATGATCTTCCAATAGTGATTTCAACGAACATGTCATTCTCGTGTAATTGCAAAACCAATATCGAACACAGCATTCCAGATGCCAACATTCTAACTAGACAGATATGAAGGAAAAGATAAGAATCGCTTTGTCAAAATATCATGCTCAATTATCTGGTTCCTACTTCCCTCTTCACCTTCTTTCGCCTCTTCCTCATTGACCTCTCTTGTTCTATAATACACGACTTGCAATAGATGTACTTGCATATATTCACATACAAAACATAGAGGAGACAAACTAGCCTGACTCATAAAAGTGCATCGTCTATAACATCAGAAGCAGTCTTTGAAGCAATTAATTGACAAAGTAATTTCCATTGTTTGATTTACTACCCATAACTTCTTCAGAAACCTTCTGACCTACTTACTGCGAGAACAATGCTTCAATATCTTGAACCCTTCTCCTTCCTATTATATGACTATCAGATTTTAATGCTATTTCTTCTCAATTACTCAAAATCATAAGCAGGCATAGCACTTACCAGTCTTATTCTTAGTTCCTAGTCAAGGATATGCATATATAACAAAAAAAATGTATACTAGAGTCCAATTTAAATGATGAAAATAGAAAGAACCTTAAATTCAAAGTAACATAAAAATTCTCTGACAGAAAGCTATATACAGATAATATAACTGACTGCATCCCAAAGAACCTAACAACTTATATATAGTTTCTTTAATATGTGGTCACCCGATGGATTATAGGTGAAGCAGCCTAAAAGCTCCTCATCCAATGCACTTTCCTTTGCTGTATATATTTAAAACCAGCCTCGCAAGGTACCTAATTTTCGAAAAGTTTTAGCAAATCAGATAAACAAAACACACCTGCATATATCACGCAACATTTTTAGCCTTCTCCGCCAACTTAGCCTCTTTTTCTGACCACTCATATGGATCAAATAATACAAGGAGCCCATCTCCATATATTCAGTAACCATTGACAAGTTAGGAGGCTTCATGCAAGCACCCAAAAACAAGATAACTGCAAAAACCAGCATCCTTCAGTAGCAGTTAGCAGAAAATCAGATATTAATAATTATGACCATAAAAATTAAAATTAAGATATTTTGTTGTTTATTTTGCTCGTAAATATTTTAAATAGAAATCTCTTCTAACTAATGCTTTGACTCGTTATAACAACGGCAAGAGGCATGTTAAAAGTTTCTTATATGCATATGAGCCTAGTGACATAGTAGATTAACAAGTTGATGTGAAGCTCAAATATGCAAGAATTCAATTCAATTCTTTTATGCAGAATTTCATGTTTAAAGATGAACGACTTCATAGAATTTAGTTCCTTCAAATAAAAACACAAAAACGCGAGATCATGCCAATAGTGGGATTATTTGGCAATTCATTTAACAAGTTCCATATATAAAATAAATCAACTGATATCATAACATAGGATGCACATCTTCATTAAGGGTAAGATGAAGACTGAAGAACATCAACTTTACTTTCTCCATACATCCAATACAAATTCTCACTTACAAGTTAATGCCAAGAAAAGAGATTCTATTATACAATGATTTGAACGGATCTTTCTTTTAAAATTTTTTTATTGAATTCTGGCATAAAAATTATCTGTCTGTACTTTTAATAAGCAACTATATATAAAAATATAATAAAAAAAAAAACTCTTTAAGTTATAATATTATCACTCCCCTCATCTCTGAAGTTATTTCTTCCCTCTAATGTTTACTGTTTTATTTTATATATATATAACTCAAACATTCCCAACCTTAATATATACTTATAAAAATAGGATTTTCTGAATTTTTACTTTTCAAATGGATGAAAAATCAAAGATATACCCTGTTATTAATAACCCAAACGGCTCATCTAGAGTCCGTTCCAGCTGCTTATTTAGACAGCATATCCAATACTCGAACAAGCTGTCTAAATACTTCTGAAATTCAAATGAGTATAAGGTGACTATAGTCGGTCTGTCCAAATTTGCCTACTTCAAAATTCTAAAGTACAACCCTTCAAACAAAATTTGATAGAGCCGCACTAACCCATTCCTTGAGTACTAAAAGTATCTGGCTTAGCTAGCTACTGTCCTTGTTTCCTTCTATTTTTGTAATTTTGAACAGGTGATTAGTGAATTAGACAAAATAGATAAAATGTTTGGCTTCATAGTGGTCTCCTTGTCTTTTTTGGTCCATTTTATCCACAGGTAGAAAATACAAATTACTTTGTAGGTAATATTAAGTTTAGGGTTTGCTATGTTAAAAAAAATATATATATGTATATTCTTCAGGCTGAAAATTGAAGTTACTACTAAGGTTGTATTTCTTCTGCAACTTCCCCATATACACACATGCATAAGATGTTATCAGCAGCATGTGTAGCAACATCAAATCATGTTTTCTAACTTTCAAAATATACAGCGACATTTTAGTCATGTTTACCAATTACAACCTGGAAGGTAATTCTACGAAAAAATATGATTGTAACTGTAAATAATACTTGGGAAGTTTAATGTAATTATCCCAAAAAGTATACCTAGTCAAAGGAAACTCTAGATTATGTTGTGAGACTATATCCTCAGAAAAGTTTTCTACAAGTGGCACTGTTTAGTACTACTAGTTAGTTAAACATATACAACTATTTTACTTTGTTACGTTGCAGCTTGTTTATTTCACATTTACTGAAATAAACAAGTCATATCATGTTTACAATCACAGTCATTTAAAATAAATCCAACTAAATAAATATGAAAGGGGTACTCCGAAAATACTAGAAAGTGAAGGGTAATACCGTTTGGGTGTCGGAGGCGGCTGCAAGATCATAGACAAATAACCATGAGAATGATACATGAATTGCTGGATAAAATAAAACCAATGCAGCCAACATATTTGACAAGAAGAGACCTTAGAATAGATATCTCATTGCAGAAGTCCTCCATGTTTTCAGCAGTTAGATCTTGCTCTAGGAAAACCTTAATTGCAACATCTGTTCCATTCCATACACCGCGGAATACTTCCCCGAAGAAACCTAAGACAACAAACAATTAATACAGCTCCATCCAAAAAAAACACAATTAACACAACTCAAAGTAACTACTTTTTGAGAAAATCAAGATAAAAATGTGTGTATACTCCAAGAAAACAACTTCCATGGTCAATTCAAGTATTCTTTCAGATAAGTGATTCCTAAGTTTCTTTACACCAATGAACACCTACAGTAGTAACTACTGAACTGCAACTATAACAGTATCATAAAAACATTTTCAAACTCACAGCTAGGAATACAAGAAAAAAAATGCTTACCAATCCCAACACGAGTTCCAACAGTTAATTCTGAAAAATCAATATTCCATTCATGGAAAGGTAACAAGGGCATATTGTTGAACATGGGAGATTCGAGAACTTTATTCCATCTTGAAACTAATTCATCTTTTACCACATAACCTGAAGGTCCTCTTCTCTCGGAGGTTTGACTCCTATATTGATGTGGTGACGATGGTAATGATATAGCCTTTTGAGAATTCATGTGGCCCCGTTGAAGGTTATATAAAGCAGACCTTCCACCAACCACTTCATCCTGACCATCAAGATCAAAATTTGAAACCTGAAAGAGTATCCATATATTAGTAATCAGCATCCAGGAAAGCTAGGAAGATATTCAACAGTACCATTAAAAATTAATTAATCACATAGCAGAACTTTGGCAAAAACAACTGTGCAAATTCACATATCTTCCATGATCAAAAATAAATATGCGCAGATCAATGAGAAAAATCATGAAATTTTACTTCGATTTTCACAACTCAAGCATAGATGACAATCAAAGTTGATCATATCTAATCTCAATAACTAGGAGGATAAGAATAAGATACCCTCCCAATAAACTGCGAAAAATAAAACAGAACTAAGACCAAAGGCTATGAAACTTTGGGAGCGAGTGATCGAACAAAGGCTAAGGAGGACGGTGAAGATCTCGGAAAACCAGTTTGGCTTTATGCCGGGAAGATCAACTATGGAAGCCATCCATCTAATGAGACAATTAATGGAGCACTATCGAAATAAGAAGAAAGACTTGCATATGGTTTTCATTGACTTGGAGAAAGCATATGAAAGGTACCAAGGTTAGTACTTTGGTGGGCCTTGATAAGGAAAGGCATTTCGCGGAAATATATTGACATCATAAAGGACATGTATGAGGGAGCATGCACGAGTGTACATACTAGTGTTGGGAAGACTGAAGAGTTTCCTATTACGATTGGAGTGCATCAAGGTTCCGCACTAAGCCCATTTCTTTTTGCCATCGTTATGGATGAACTAACAAGTTCACTTCAAGATGGTATACCATGGTGCATGCTGTTTGCAGATGATATTGTGTTGGTTGATGAGACGAAAGAAGGAGTGGAGAGGAAGTTGGAACTATGGAGACAAACTCTAGAATCTAGAGGCTTTAAGTTGAGCCGAAGTAAGACGGAATATTTGGAGTGTAAGTTTAGCGGCCATAGGAGTAGGGAGGCAGGGACAATCGCCCTAGATGGGAGAGTTGTTCAGGCCTCGGATTGCTTCCGGTATTTAGGATCTATTATCCAAACAGATGGAGAAGTAGATGGAGATGTTGCTCATAGGATTAAAGCTGGTTGGTCGAAGTGGAAGAGTGCTACGGGTTTCCTTTGTGACCCCGGCATGCCTAATAGATTGAAGGGGAAATTCTACCGGACGGCAATTAGACCAGCATTGTTATATGGTACGGAGTGTTGGGCAATGAAACACTGCCACATCCATAAGATGTCGGTGGCGGAGATGCGTATGTTGAGATGGATGTGTGGTCATACGAGAAAGGACCGGGTGAGTAATGAAATAATTAGGACAAAAGTAGGGGTCACATCTATTGAGAATAAAATGAGAGAAAACCGACTAAGGTGGTTTGGCCATGTGAGACGTAGAGCGCTTGATGCGCTGGTTAGGAGAACCGAAGAGTGGCAAAGGGAGGTAGTGGTGAGGGGTAGGGGAAGACCTAAGCAAACTTGGAGGAGGGTGATCGAGAGTGATATGAGTTTACTGGGAATTGAGGAAAATATGGTAGTGGATAGGACGGAGTGGAGGGAGCGAATTTGTGTTGCTGACACGACTTGATTTCACGGTTTTATATGATGGTTCATGTTAGCCGACCCCGAATCATCTCGGGACTAAGGCTTTGTTGCTGTTGTTGTTGTAAGACCAAAGGAGTCTGCCTGGTTATATAAAAGTGGAAACTCAGACAAATACACATGCATTCTCTATCTCTCTCTGTGGAAAAAGATCAAGAGAAATCAGAAAGGAAAATGAAGGCAAAAGAAAAACCCTGCAATGACAGCATAAACATTTGGCAAGATGGTCCCATAAAACTCTTGCTCTAATTCCAACCAAACCCCATACTGAAGGGACTAGAATTTAAATCCATTTTAGCATGCAAAAAAATTAGATACACAGCATACTCTTGAACTGTTCTTACTGCTTCTTCCTCCTGAAGCTTTTAATATTAACTAAAAAGTGCTTCCAAACTGATAGGCAAACATTTCCAAATACTTCAGTCAATAAAATAAAATAACAGATCGCTACATATTTCGCAATACACAGATAAGTAGAAACTTCACTGGATATTAAGTGCAAAAAAGAAAAGGAAAAGAAAACCAACAAACTTCTCAAACTTAATCATGAAAGGTAATCCAGCTCCCCTGCCTAACACCAATTTTTTCATCGGGACTTGATCAAAATACTCCTAGGACTCCAGAAGGGAATAGTACAATATATTTAACTGTAATGCGTTCTTTCCATTGTTCCAGATGAAAACTATTTGAATTGCGTTAGAGATATGTATCATATTGCTGATGGTAATAAACCAGCTTGGGATTGATCACATGCCCAACAGCACCATGCAACATTGGCATATTGCTATTTACTGTCAACAAGTATTTAGAAACTCCTGGATATGCACCAAACTATTTCATAGTACTCCTCTCTCTCTCTCTCTCTCTCTCCCCCCCCCCCCCCCCCCCTCAATACACTAACTTGAAAATGTATAAAAAAGAAGCAAAACAATGAGATGATATAATTAGAAATGCATGCAAATTAGAGTTTAGGTTTCAATCATATCTTGCACTGCAACAAAAACATAATCATAGATATATCATCTCAAAGAGAAGTCAAGTTATCATATCCTGTCTTGAAAATGATCCCGCGGTATCATCAGAATATGCAATATCTACAATTGTCTTGTGTGGATCTCAAAGAAGATTTGAATCCATTGATACGTTAAGAAAGGCTTCTCTCATGTTAGCAGACAGCCAAGGCCCCAGCTTTATCTGACTAGACAAGCCATGTGCCTAAGCTACCTCATTTCACCTCTGTGTGCTCATAATCAAATGCAAATTAACAAGGTAGTGAAAACGATTGTACAAAACAATGAATAAAACCAAGCTAAATTTGTGATGTTTGCAGTTGCAAGAGTTGAACTGCAGATATTATACAAATTCAAAAACTTCCACCAAAATGTATAATAGATATAATGCAATCATCTAATTGTAAATTAAGTTCTGCTATCAAAAGTGAGAGAAGTATACATTTTTTTGAATATCTGAGCTGTTGACCTTGTCATTTAGAGAGTTCACAAACAACCTCTCATCACCTTGTTCCCTCAAAAGACGATTTTGCTTCAAAGATTCATTCATTGCACGAACAGCCCTGCATGAGTTCATGACATCTTGAATAATCTCTCTATATAAGCTTTAACAAAATTGTCTCATTCCATAGAAAAGAAAATCTGTCAAATAATATATAAGACAAACACGAAACAGTAAGATACTCACTGAACTAGTAACTAAAGCCTACACGGAGACAAAAGTGCATATATTCACTCTGTATCCAAAGCATGCTATATTTTTTAAACATGGGAAGCTCTTTTCATTAACTGGGTTCAGTAATTGATAAAAGCAAAAACATACACAAGGCAAACAGCTCCTCGGAGAAGGCTCACCTTGGTAGCATTTCAAGAAATTAGTAATCTTTCAAAGGGAATGATGTTATAAACATTATTCAAATTGCATAACTTTGAAGAATTTTTTTTTATTAACTACTTAGACCAAGAAAGACTTGCTTATTCAGAACATGGAGTTTTGGGATGAGCTGGAGAAGAGAGGGTATATACATGAAGAACCCAATTAAATCAATCCCACCTATCTCTATTTTAGTTCTTACAATAATAAATTTTCTTATCACTTGCATATCATTAATTTTTGTCTGACTTCATTTATTCAATAGTAAGGTTGCACTGCCACCATGTAAATTGGTACAAGTTCAACGGTAGAAACAAACTCTTTGCATTTGATGAGGACACAAGTAATCTGTAATCAAAGGCCTAACTCAACCCCCACATTGCTAAATGAGGAAGCTATATAGCTCCTTAAATATGTGAGGCAATCCTTACCCTTCAAGGTACCTTTTGGGGTGAGTTAGGCATTTGATTACATGGTATCAGAGCCATGGTTCAATGTTAGGGCTCCCGCTAATATTGGCGTCACGCACCAAATGAATTGGGCCTTTGATTACATAATCCATTAGACAAGGCAAAGTTTCAAAGATTAGTAGGAAAGTTAATTTATCTACATATACAAGGGCAAACATCTGTTTTGCAATAAGTTACATTAGACAGTTGATGCATTCTCCAACTGGGCAGCACTTCACAGCTGTATAATGAATCCTGGGGTATCTTAAGGGACTTCAAAGCAAAGGGTTTTTCTCTAAAAAGACCTACGATCATGAAATTGCAGCCCTTACAAATGCAGATTGGGTTTGATTAGTTATTGACTGATGATCCAAATCTTTGTAAATGTTTAGGGAGAGATCTAATTACTTGGAAGAGCAAAAAAAAAAAAAGTGTTGCCAACTGGCAAGAAGCAATGCCTACTAAGATCACTAGCTCATGGCCTATGTGAGAGTTTGTGGCTACGAATTTGCTTCAAGAACTTAGAATGTGAATATACAGAGCATTAAAGCTATGATGTGACAATTAGGCAGATATTAGTATCTCAAATATTCTTGTTCATCATGAGCAGACCAAGCATGTTGAGGTTGATATCACTTTCTCAAGCATACAGTTAAAGATGGAACTTAAACATTATGTATGTTTCAAACTAAGGGTTAAAAAACAAAAATTCTAACTAAGAGCCTTTGAAAGCTCACTTTGAGAGACTTATTGACAAGCTTGACCTACTTAACATGAAGAGTTAAGCTTGAGCAGAAGTATAAGGAAGGAAATATCATATAGTAATTGTGTATGTATTTTATATATAATGTAATCTAGATCCGTAACTCTAGGAACTAATTAGTCTTTGCATTTACCGATATAATAGTCCCCTATTATCAGAATATCTCTGCATACTCTAATTGTTTCATTCAGTATCTTTTATGAAACAATATAAATTGCAAAAAGTAGTTTGCATTATAAATGTAAAATTAGCATTATCAAAAGTGAAACAAGCATCAACCTTACTATATCATCACCAATCTCCGGGGTCATGCTAATGCTTCTTCTTCTTAATCTACGAGATTCTGATATCGATGAACCCTCTGACCTGTAGCTAATTAAATGTTATAGTCTTTCTTAGTGCAAGTATAGGATAAAGACAAATCAATTAAATTAAATAATAATTCAGGGTGATTGTTAGAGAAGTAATAGAACATAGGCAATAGTCTTAGCATCCATTTCCTCATGTCTATTAATTTTTCTCTCCTCAATTGGTGCAAAATAAAAGCCTTACTTATAATCATTTCTAAAGCCACTATGGAGCCCTTAAGAGACTCGTTACTGAATGAGATCTAAAAGCGCACTTCAAAAGAACTTTAGACAATGTAAGCACTAGCTAGTTAAATCCACAACATTCCACAGAAATTTTTCTTTGAAAGCGAACATCAATACCTTGTATCGGAATATATCCTAAACTGTAAAACAAAAGTTTCAAGAAATTATATAACAAAGTATGAAGTGAAAGTCAAATATACATGCCAACTTATGATGTTTTAATCCAGGTTCCACTTTCATAAACACAGATTTCTACACTGTTGGACTTTTGCATGCTTACAAATTTTTCTTCAGACAAAGAATTGGAATAAAAATCCTTAACAATGGATTAACAAAAATACAAACTTTAAAAGCAAATTCAATCTAAACCCTTCAGTAAAAATCATATCAGTTCAAGCCAAAAAGTTATATTAAAATTTCTATAGCAGCATATTGCAAAAAGGTATTGTTAAGACATGTGGCGTTGCATATATTTCCTTAGAATCAAAATGACTCGAAGCCACAAATATATTTCTTTCAGAAACAAAATTGAAAAGACGATTAGTAACACAGTAAGTCTAGATATTCAACTAGTTGGAATGTATAGTTTAGGCTCCACATATTAAAGGGGCTGTCTTTAGAAACAATTAATATTGCATAATCCTTCTTTGTTGCTGCATCCACTATTCCATATCCGCCCCTAGTAGTAGTCATCCTCTCTTGTCAGTTCAATATGTTCAAAGTCTATACCGGTAGGTACTACTATGCCAAAACCCTCTTGTTCAACCTTTCATAATTTACTTCCAAGAGGTGTTACGAAACCTTGCAATGAATGCTCCCACTTCTTATCCTATCCTTCCTCATATTCTAATAGATCCATGTTACAATTATCTTCATGATACTAACAATTCAAACATGCTTCTTTCTTATCCAGCAATCACCATTAAACATCGCATAATGGATTGAATTGTAACCTTGTAAATACTTCCCCATTTCAACTGATTTTCAAATAACTTTGAATATCTTCAACAAAATTTTCAGTATAAACAAGGAAATGAATAAATTGTCAACCGACAAGCAGTTTCCATAACTTGCAAATGAATTTAAATGTGAAGCATGGTAATATCGTGTGATCCTTTTATCAAAAAAGTGATAAATAATTTGAGGGAATTTGTGTCCACTACGTCCTTGTATAAAGCGAACTCAACTCAACTTTATATCCAAGCTAGTTCCAATCGGCTAAATGGATCTTTTTTTCACTCTCTCTCTCTCAATCATAGAAACTAGCATCTCTAAATCACTATTCACTACTTCAGCCAAAGTCATGTAAGGTAACCCAATCTTCCTCCATCTGTTGTATACCTGCAATACTCAAATCATCTCAATATATCTTCTCCAAACTTATTTTTAATAGGTATTGATGTGGACCATGGAAATAGAGAGAAATCCATGGTATACCATGTAGATTAAAAGACACATATTTATACAAGGTTCTCCCTAAATTACTCCTACAATCAATCAAACATAGAGACCCTACTAGCAGCCTTAGGCATGCTTACATTTATTACATTTACTTATTTTGTAACAGGTATCAACCTTAACCTATTCAGATGCACTCATCATTTGATTGGTGCACCCTTATATTTCTAAAAAGCATTGTACCATCCTAATCTCTAACATGTTTTCTGCTCATTATTCAATTCAAAATGGGTATGAGGACAAGATCAGACATGGTTTCACAAACATTCCCATCAATCACTTGAGGCATAAGCTAGAAATCAAAGCTGCTCAAAATCCAACACCAATGTTCCAAAAGTTTAATCAATAATCCAGTCAGGTCCCCAACAGAAAACTAAGATACTAGTTGCCAGAATGTTCCTTTTTTTTTCTGCAACATCCTAGTTTAGATAGGTTTGTCAAAGCATGACTTGGTATTGGTGATCTAGAGACATTTAGATGGCTCCAATAGCCTACTGCATGAAGAACCAAACCAAAGTACTAATATATGGCTCATTGCAATTTCTAAAAGTAATCTTCATAATTCCAAAAAGCAGGCTTGATTGACAACAAACACAACATATTAAGTTCAAACAGCTTCTCCTATGAGATTCGCACAACATATTTGAGCTTTGTGAGATTCCAAGTGTAGATTTATTTTACTTGTAGCTAGCTTTCTTTAAAGCAACAGAAACATTTCTGAAATTAACTTTCTGTTGAAACATATAGAAGAAAAAAAAGACCATTCAATAATTGCAAGAAAGCACTCATGACATCTATCCTTGTGCAGAGGGAAAAACAAGTCTGCCAAAAACCCACTAAGAAAAATTCCAGGACACTAGGAATTCTAAGAAAAAAGAGGCGTAGGGCATAGCATTCTCCCTCCTATAGAGAAACATTCAGAAAAATGTACTACAAACAGATGATAGGATCCCAGTTATAATTATGAATACAGATGATATCACTTTTTTTTGGCAAAACGAAAAGTGGATGACTTTCTTTCTTAACATAAATACTGCTGATACTCATAAAACTTCCTTGGCACATCAAGATAATACTGGATCCAGAACAACAGAAATGTGCCCAAAATAATTTATTATGGCCATCTCAATCATATTTTGACAAGGATTATAAATAGGTTCAGAATAAATAACAGGGAAAGAAGAAAAAGAATTGCCAGGAAATTAAATGGAATTCGTAAAGTATTTGTCATCTCAAGGGTCTATCCATCTTCACCACTTGCACAAAACAAAATAAAACGAAACCTCTTAAGAAAAATTAAACTGCATGGAGAAATATCAGGACACAACCAAATATTGCTTGCATTGCACATACTGAATAACAAGATCAAACAGGTAACAACCTTGATGTAGATACATCATAATCTCTAATAGAGTGCCTATCACCACTTAACATGGACCGCCCACGTGCTCGAAACGAAGGATGCTCTGGACTGCAAAAACAAGCTTAAATAAACATTATGACCAAAAGCTCACAAAAGAACACTAAACAATAATATCACAGTTAACATACCCATCCACTAACACTACACGACTATCTAGACAATTAACAACCAAGTATTGAACAGATCCTCTATGTATCACCATAAGAACCTTCTGTTCAGCCCATTAAATTTCTTGGTTGTGAAAAGAAGTTTGGAAACTTCTTCAATATAATTTTCAGCATCAAGATGAGTTAATTTTATTGGTATTTAGCAAATTATTCAAAAAACCAATATTTGGTATTTAGTGCTTTAAAAGCCAAGAAAAACTAACTAAAATGGCAACATAACATCAGTGCCGATTCATTTCAGCTTATGAATTATCACAGAGGTTCAAGTCTGACAGAGGAGCGAGACACACAAAAAAAGACTAAATTCCATAGTACAAAATAATGAAGCTTACAATGAAGAACAGCCAATAACCATCAATACATTCAATTGTTTCTAAATCAAAAATAAAGATTGTGAACATGAAAAGAGACATGGTACAATAATCCTAACTCTAAACGAAAAATAATCCCTAAACCAGCAATAAGACTTGTTACTCATCAGACTCAAATCCTTTACTGTCACTACAAGCAATTCAAATTCATCACATTCAAAAGTTATCAAATGCAACACAGGATTCAAAAACAACCTTGAACTAGCAGTTCGCTGTTCCGCAATGACCTTTTTCCGGCTACGTCGCCAAAAGGTTGTTGCAATATTCGGCTCACTGTGTGACAAGCTGGGATTTGAAGGAAGAGAGAGAGAGAAGTCCAGCCAGAAGCATCCCACATTTTGTTAGAAAACAAAAAAGCAAAACAACCAAGAGAAACTGTCTGGCAAAAAAAATTTGTTGCAAAAGCCATCATAGCATGAACTATGAAGGAATTTCTCAGCTAACATCATATATTACCTCAATTTCCTGTCAAGCGAGGTAACAGATTGCAACATCATATTTCGCAATGCAGCACTTGACACATTTGGAGCTATCTCTAACTTCCTCTGATATTGTAGGCACTCATCTTTTTCAGCACTGCACAAAAAGTACAATTAAAATTATGCAACATAGTTAATATCAGAACTAAAAAGAACAAATGAAATCATCTCTGTTGTTTGAAAACTTGGGTCAACACTATTCGCTAACCTGTCAGGATCCAGTCTCTCTGAAAATCCATACATAGGACTGTTTGGTTCAAGTGGTGAATCACAGGAATCATTTTCTGCAGAATCACTTTCCCCTGCTGCTGAAATATGAGTCATAAGAATAGCCCTGGTTGAACGAGGTATTAACTGACCAGGAAACCGCATAAGATCAACCAGTAGTTCTACAGAATTCAACACGACTGTGACAGACATGTGCTTGTATGAGTCCACACACTCAACAGTTCCATCATTTGGTAACCCCTAATTTTGGGAGAAAACATGGATGTTAAAAAAGGATTTAAGGGATATCCTATTTGAATATCAGTCATAATTTATACAAAAGTTATTATTAAGAAAATGGATAATATGAAACAGCTAAAACCAAGTTAAAAGCTTACCACCATGAGCCTACTTTCAAGACCAACAGTATCTGCTAAGACTTTAAACAATATCGCTCGTGGACGGCAAGACCCATGTTTTATCTGACCAAGTAACTGAACACCTCGATGTTCAAACATATTGGAGGTTTCCTCTAGTGCAGCTTTTGCTGGACTTTCCAGGTTTGGCCTTTTGTAAAAATCAGATACCTGTTCAAGAAATAGAAGGGAAACATTCAGAAGAAAAATATTTTTCTAATATGAGAAAAGGATAAAAATAATAATAATAAAAAAAGATTGACAAAATGGCTGCAATTGAATTTGATCACTGAAGAGCAAAGAAAGATTCTCAAGTTTATCCTGCAGTCAAATAACCTGCCAAACATTTTCTTTTTTCTTGCTGGTGTTTGCATTGCAACAGTTTATATATGTTAAAAAAAAATTCATGCTAAGTACCAACAGAAAAGGAAAAGGTCATTCAAAATGATCGCTGAGAGTAATATCAATCAATACATACATCCTTTGACCCTTTTCTGCATAGAGTTGCATATATTTCTGAAATTCCAAGATGTATAAAAGCAAGCTTAATTTTCCAAAAGATTTCAAATAAATGTGAAACGGTCAGAACATGTATGGTAATTGAGAAATGGGTACCATTTTCATGGGAAATAATGTTGTCAAAATAAGTAATTTATTGGTTCTTCAAGTCTTTTTTGTCAATCAGAACAGAAAAACAGATCACATAATAAGACCTGGTTACTGCTGAAAAGATCATCAAATTATATTTATAGTTCCAGCCACTTTTCATATTTATTTCTGTCAAATTTGAAAATTACAGTTTTCAAATTTCCCAAATTAAAGAGAGTTCGGAAAAATATGATAAGAAGTTGGAAGTCTGTAAAATTGGAAAAATAATGTGAAGTTGTGGGGAAAATAACTCCTTTTTAACATTAGAAAAAGGGGTTTCTTTTCTCAACCAGTCATATTCCAAGAAATATGAAATCTGTTCTTCTCAAATAAAAAGCACCATAAGGAAAAAAATATTGATCATAATCATACTGAGAGGGATTTACAGCATATGGACAAAATATAATATAACCAAGAAGGGTGCAATCGCTGAAAGTCCAAGCATATGAAAGTAAGTAGCTGCATGAACTTCTGATGAAATATGACCAGATAGGAACAAAGAATATGATTTTCTTACCAATCCAGCAATCTTTTTTATCATTGCAGCTGGATTTGAGCTCAATCCTTTCACCAAGGCCACAATCAATTGCTTCAGCATAGATAACTTTTTATCTTTCTTTGCATCCACAACAATGATATCAGCTTTGAAACCCTCACCACCAACAGCATGAAGCTCATCTAAGGTTGGAATACTATCAAAGACCTCCTTTAGCTTTTTATCCTGATAATAATCAAGATCCATACAGCTAATAATTATTCAACATATATGCTTAGACTAAAATCATTAGCCACCCAAATATTTCAATAAGGAAAAAGGAATATAGCTTAGAAATTAATGCATCCAATGATGTTTGACATCTTTGATAATGTCTACTCTACACATTTACAGGAACAGCTGCACCCACTCTTTTCATTGTATTCAAAGAGGAAAAAATGTACCACATGGTATATGCACAAATATTTCATGGAAGGCAAAGCAGAAAAGGCAGAGGTGTATTCTAACAGTTTAATGATAAAAGAAGTCTGCCTATTGTTATAAATATACTGTTTAATCAAGATGCTTTCAAGTTATACAGACTTTATAACCAAATCTAAAAGCTTATTTTCTGCCTGTGGAAAATCTGGTACAACTACTACTCACAAAGATATCTTAGCAGGACAGGCACAAAATAGTAGCATTTTTGTAATAAAAAAAATAAAAAATATAAGCACATTTTCTAAGTATTGTTATGCTCAAGATTTTTCACATCAAATGAACTTTTGCAGTAAATTATGAGAACTCATTTTTAGAGGTTGGAGCTTAACCAAAAACATCACATAATCATCCATTATACAATTCTACTTCAACATAAAATGTACATCAAGAAAGCTTTGAGCTCTAGGAACGAGTGCACATCACTTTGACAACATTTGTATTATTATGATGATCATTTCCTTCTTTCTTGTAGACATTTAACATAAGCTTCAGGACTAGATCGGTATGACAGTATGTATCCAGAAAAGTGATAACAGACTTCGACCTAGGTAGAGCCCAGCCAAAGGAGTTTTCTGATTCAAGAAACTTAAAAAATGACCTCAATAGTTAAGTGTTTCCTACTTTTAGGAGTACTTATCATGAATACTATTTAAGGATTTAGAGTTCATAAAATAAGGAAAGGAAAATATTAAAAAAACATGCAAACAGTAGAAAGCACAATGCAGGAGACAAATATAGAGGCTTCTTGTCACTACCCTTGGCAAGAAGGGTCAAGAATTAGCTATTGTTCTGATTATTCCATCTTAAGAAGCACGTCAGTCAGCCACATAAGTTCACTAAACAACGCAACCATTTGTTACATGTGAGGCAGATATATTTAACATGTTTATGAAAAATTCATCAAATTTACTCATGTGGCAGGGTATAAACTAGATTTTATTTCCTCCACCAGCTTGGTTCCAGGAAACCTTCAATGCCTCAAGTTAGCAAGAGTTCAAAAATAAAATGAAGAACATAGGTAAACTATGATACTTTTGCTTCTCAAATAAATCATTCTGACAAATCAATCGTTCACAAAAAAATAAAAAAATAAAAAAAAAGCAATTCAAGTCATAAAAACCAAAACTAGTATTCAATGTCATGCTTGTAATGATTTTTAAACAATTTTTCTGCAACTGACCCAAATAGAGTTTTAACCCTTGGCCGAAGAAAATAGACCACAAATCAGAAAGATTATTGTTTTCCAGAAGCTTAAAGAGAATGTGAACGTCAGAAGGTTAATAACTTCAGTAACAATGATAACACGTTGTCTAGTCAACCACTATTCCTTCTCTACACAAGAATATAAAAATGATTATTGCAGAAGGAGAGTATTTATTTTGAACATGAGGTTCTTTGCTACAAAGTTTATGAAAAAAGTAGATATAAGTTTGGAAACTTGCAGAAGGAAGATGTAGTCATAGGAAAGTTATCT
This sequence comes from Euphorbia lathyris, assembly GCF_963576675.1. Lineage (NCBI taxonomy): Eukaryota > Viridiplantae > Streptophyta > Magnoliopsida > Malpighiales > Euphorbiaceae > Euphorbia > Euphorbia lathyris. Next base: position 83,154,985 of record NC_088910.1, on the reverse strand, counting down.
AATATATTTAATTTCCTTTCCCTATAGGGACTCTAGACACTTATTATTCAGGCTTCTGCTAGTACAAATATGAAACATTGATTTGGTTCCATGAAAGAGTTGATGTCTACTTGCAAATTCTATCCATCCTTGTTCCTCATTTACAGCTAGAGCATTATAAATTCCACACCTCATTCCTCTTCTACTGCTACAGTATTTTCACTACTTGCAACACTGAATAGCCACGAAACCATTTCTTTTTCTTTTGTGAATCAGTCCCTCAACACATCTGTTCACCAGATCAATGTAACCCCAAATTTCTAATTATGCTCTTTACTCTCTCTCGCTTTCCCCAATTTTGAATTTTTATAGCTTATTCTGAAATACTTATTACAAATTCACAAATTTGTATTGAGTTCTCCTATTTACATCATTAATCATTATAGGACAAGGAGTTTCTTCACATGAAAAAGAAATAAAACAGTATATAACTTAAAAATCCCTAAAAACACTCAGGATCCAGCAAATATTAGAGAATAAAACAGTATAACTTTATTTGCACTCACCGGTATGACAGAGTAGAAACCATTTGGAATTCGTTCCGAAAGCATCCCAGTGTTCCAAAGAATTTGTGATGCAGTTTGTGAATACAAACCATCTTCCTCATAATTTCTAGGTGATTCTTTATTACTCAAACTATCTTCTTGTGAATGCAAAGAAACAGATTCAAACTTCTCCATAAAATCAGAACTCCACCACGCAGCATTTGAAGGCCCTTGCTCTGTAGGCCCCATGTCATCTCGTGTCTCTTCCATGTTTTTAAATATTTTGGATGTAAAACCATTTCGGCCCCCAATCCTTACCCCATAAAAGTTCTTCCCAATGCAGAAATAGTTCTTATACAACTAAAACTTGTATCACAAACCCCTTCTGTTTGTCTTGCTCTGAGCAGAAGGCCATCTGACCTGATCCAAGACCCTACATGAAATTGGATATATCATTAGCAAGTAAATCTTCCCAGAAATGAAGATAAGGGAAGAATAGAATGCAGATCGAGACTCCTATCATTAAACATGTATCAAGGAGAAAAATGGCCAAGCTTGCAAATTCTTCACTTAAAGAGTCACCCTTGGTTTTTAAGAGGGATACCAGAAGTGTGAGGATCAGAACACAACAAAAATCATAAGTAATCAAGATTTTGATAAAACAATATCATGAAATAAAAAGACAATTGGATTTGAGAGGTATATCTAGAAGCCATAAAGAAGTAAGGAAAACTCAATGGAATTCACAATTGTGTCAATGCTGCTTTTATTATTCTTTTGCAGAAAATGCAAGAGCTACGACCACATCAATGCTCCTTTTCTCCACTGAATCATCAATTAGGAAAAGCATGAAGACAAGCTTCCAACAAACATAATCCCAGTACAGACAAACTCAATGCCTGTGGATAAAGATGAACAATTTTCAATTGAAAGATTGGCACAGATATCATTACCCCTTAGAGCATCTCCAATAGAGGTTGCTATAAAGATTGCCCAAAATTCACACATCATACTAAAATATAACATTTTATTTCCTAATTAATCCACATCACTTCTGGCGACTTTTGTTAAAAAAAACACTCCAATAGTAAGCAACTTTAAAAGTTGGCCCTATGACCCCACAAATCATTACTTTATAAAAAAAAAAAAAAGGCGGCCCGGTCGCACTACGCGTCCCCGCTGAGCGAGGGTCCGGGGAGGGGTCCCACCACAAGGGTGTACTGGGGCAAGCCTTCCCCTGCCAATTTATTTGGCAAGAGGCCGCTCCTAAGACTCGAACCCGTGACCTCTTGGTCACACGACAACAACATTTACCGTTGCGCCAAGGCTCGCCCTCTAAATCATTACTTTATATATAATTTATTTCCATCATAAATGTTGTCATAAAAATTGACCAATAGTAGGCAACTAAATCATTTTTTTATACTAAAAAAAAGATGAGCAACCTTGCTAGAAGGTTGCCAAAAAGTGGCAACATTGCTTGAAAATTTCAAGCACTCACAATCACTCCAATAGATGGCACTCTTCAAGAGTTGCCAAAGCCATTGCCACATCACCAAGCACCCTCTATTGGAGATGCTCTTAGGTTTGAGATCCAGATTAAAGTTTCATATTCTACATCAACCTGATAGCTTGTCATGAAGCAAAAGAGTGGCCCAAAAGCAAAAACCAGTTCCGTAAAAAAAGTTTCTAGGTCTTTTATTTAATACAGAGAAAATTGAGTACATCACATACATTCTAAAGCAATACTGGTACATACTCGAAGTATAGCTATTGATTACCCTTGAGTATTCATATTGGCATGGCTTTAAACTCAGAGTCAGAACCCTCCACAGTATCTAATACTTATCATCTTAGAAATCAACAACAACATGGTAACTGTCTAAATTAACTTGGACTACGGAACTCAAATAACTACTTGCCAAATAAGTAAAAGAATTTCACTACAGTGGAAAGAAAAAAAAAAGTGCAGAAGAACAATACTACAATCGAATGTTTACATGTTATGATAGATGATAAATGACCAATCCAAAAGCTCTACAGCCTAAGAGCGTATGCAAATTGTAAAGTGAACGATAAATAAATAAATACATAAAACTCAATTTACACTCATTGCATCACATTCAAGTATCCCTATGCACATAAGAACAAAGAACACAGATAAACAATCATTCAAAATAACCAAATCCTGGAATAGACCAACTAACTTATATTGCCTCCACGAAAGTAAGGTTCCAATTCTCACCAGTCCCCAATGTGAATGTTAATCCATACTTCCATAAATGACATATCAACATTGTGTTACTGTTCAAACCATAAGAACTGTATTAATCTTAAAAATAAGATTTATGCCTTAAAAGGATATTTAATGAGTAAGCTTATTCCTAAGGCCCTAAAAGCTGTTGAACTAGTATAATTCAAATGGAACTAAGAAAATCAGATCCGAAAATATAATTCTAAACAAATAAGAATAATAATACATATAATAAAAGAAAAGAACACACCCGTTCGCATAATACTTCACCTAAGTCACTTCTCAGCTACAAGCATTTCTAAATAATAAAACAGCCGAAACATTTCTCTGAATATGATAAAATAAATAAATTAGAAAACAAAGAAAATGAAGGACAATTACCTATCAGTGTTCAAAGAATCGAATCTCAAATCACACCTAATTTGCCAATACGATTTTGATTGCAATCAGAAACAGCCTAAAAATAATAAAGACGAATTGAAAAAGAAAAGTAATAATAAAATAAATAAACAGAAAAGAAAGATCAAGAAAAGAAGAGTAACCAGCAGCAGATCCAAGCATTTGAATCTCCGGAAAGTCGCCGTCGTCGTCCTCCTCGTCCTCTTCCAGCCAATATTATTTGAATCTCAGCTATTTCTGAAGCAAATAAGACTCATCATCTCCACATCACTCTTCCTTCCTTTTCTTCCAAATAAGAATAAAAAATATATTACCTACGTAATATAAATATAAATCTACATATTAACTATAGTCTATAGATATAGAGAGGAGAGGAGGGACAGTAACGAGGAATTGAAAGAGAGGGAGATGTGATTCGACTTTTCTCTTTTTATTTTTTATTTGTTTTTTTACTTTGTTTTTTTACGAAATATGTTTTACTTTGTTTTTTCTATCCTTGGACGAACTTACTTTATCAAAGTTCATCACCATTCAATAGTGGAAAAAATAAAGTAATACTTACTTTGTAAAAAAACAAAGTAAGCATAGTTTAACCTTTCATATTAATATTAATATTCATAAAATAAAATAGATAGGTAGAAATTAGAAGTAAAATTCATGAACCAGACATGAAAATTAATGTGATTATAATAAAATAGATTAGAGGTAAACTTTACTTTCACCTTAATGAGTGGTTAAAAATTACAAATCGGTTAAGTTAGAGATCTCAAATTCGAATATAATCACTATCTAACGAGTCCGAAACCGAATAATTAGATAAATTAAAAAAATCTCTAAACAAATTATCTATACTTATAAAAGAGAATATCATTATAGTATCAATTCCAATTTTTTCCAATTTGATTACAATCTTACCCTCATCTATATTCTACTTCTCATTTCCAATTTTGCCTTTATTGATAACATCTAGATTTATTCTCAGGGCAAATATATAATAATACGGAAAGAGAATGAGCTCACAACACTATGTCACACCACCTGGATCGAACCATGGAAGATACGTCATATAAGTGAGATACGACGAAAGTAGTTGGATAAGGGAGATATGTCAGTTGAAGTATATCTATCATCGTATCTCTTCGTGACAGTTTCAGTAAAGATCAAACAACGTCTTTATATCTTCTTTAAAGGGGAATAAATACACTTGAATGACAATTAATAATCATAAAATACGAGTAATAACGTGACTGTTCAATTATAATATCATTAATGCTCAAAGGTTATAAAAGAATATATAAATACCCTAACTTGGGTATGTTTCAGGTATGTTGGCTAACTTCTCTCAAACTCTTGTCATTACCCTTTTTCTCATCAAATATCAGTGTCCTCGATCAAATCTAATGGCACCTCTCAATGAAGGAATTCTGATCAAGAAAGTATGCACAACTACTAGTTGGTGCGGTGAGCGTGGACCTCTGCATAAATAGAGTTTCATTATGAACAATGGAATGGCGTCTGGACTACCAATCCCTCCTACTACAGGGATTTCTACAACATCCACTACTACAAGGCCTATACCATTTCACATGATGGTTTCCACCTCAAATGCTATCACAGTGGAAAATCCAGATGCAACATCCTCCCATACCTTCTTAAATGAGGTAGGAGTTGTTGTCGTAGCCAATATGAGCCAGGAAGCAGGAAACTGCTTAATTGCGATATTTGGGGACATAGCTGAAAGACTTGCGACACCAATCCAGAACCAAACTCATATCCCTATGAATACACAAGGAGGGGGTGTGTTGCATGGATCTGGCAGTACACATCCTATCTCAATGATAAGCGAACATCTTTATACAAACTTGCCACTTATTCTCCAAGGAGGCCAGGTTATGGGTTCCATGTTGGAATTCTCCTCATACATGCTTCCAAGGATGACGAATCCTCCACCGGCTCAAAATATTGAATCTACATCTAGTCAAACCAGAAAGATTGACCGACTTAAAACCCGAAAATAATTATTCAGAGATGTAGAAAGGTCGGAAGTTCGAAGAGAATTATGGTTGTTTGATCCGCTCGTAGGACAATGATTGCCCCAGAATGTGGAACGTCCAGCTCCTAGCGTCATAATAAGATCCCAACCAACAATGGAGAGATCCGGAAATAGGGGCAGATTATTCAACTCCCCAACCCACTAGCATAGAAGGAACAAACGATGAGATGGATAGGCGAGTGCTGGATTCCTTGCTAAGATACGGATACCCGGCAAATAGGCCAGCTCCCTCCTATAAAGACTCGCCTCTTCTTGCAGATCTTAAGTTATGAGAAAGATAGAAGGTTCAAACATCCTTCCCTGTCACACTACAAGGGATAGGGCCACCCGAAAGCACATGTCCGCCAATACAAGAGCTTATGGATGTTTGTGATACTAATGAAGGAATCATATGTCGAGTCTTCTCGACGACCCTTATTGGTCTGGGTTTTAATTGGTTCTTATCACTTGCTCTAGGGTTAATTGACGGATGGGAACAGTGGAGCTGAGAATTTTATGCTAAGTTTGCCGGATGTATTCCCCCAATAATTATGTGTAGAAAACTATATGATCTGGTGCGAGGAGAATATCAGCCCTTGAGAGAGTATATTGATAAATTCAACCAACTGTGTGTTCAAATCACATGGGTTGATCTTAATACCTCCATAGAAGTCGTGATCCGCAACACCACTTGCGAAAGACTAAGGGAAGAATTTGTAACATCCCTAAAACCCTAACATATGAGTCTTCCCACATTCATATATGTTTTCATGATTGAATACATGCATTTTAGATTCATCTCATTGTCATTAGAAGTTTCGTATTCATAATGCGATTACCGTGCGATTAGGAGGCGATTAGTGTGTCGTTAAGATGTAACGATTGGTTAATTGAGTTTGGACTTAAATGAATGAATTCACATGTCCTTAATTGATTAAATTAGACTTATGGAGGGCTGGAAATGAAGTTTAGTAAGTAGCACCTCACAAAGCATGATGTCACTCAATAGTAAGACAAAGGATGCCTCTTCACTTTTAAAAAGATGTACACAACTCATTCTTTATCTATTCCAGCCACAATTTCGACCAAAGCTTCAGCAAAACCTTCCTTGTTCATACCCTAACACCATCCAAACAAAACTCTTCCAATTTCTTCCATTTTCAAGCCAAACAAGTTAAGTTAGGAAGCATACTAGGTGATAGACACAACTTGAAGGTTAGTATGTTGTTTTAGCTTGTTTTCTATGAGTTTGAGATTCTGAAATACCTAGGTATGATCATAGGATTTGTTGTGGATGAGTTGTGATTGAGTTTGTTGAGTTTTGGTGTTGTTTAAAGTGGTTATAGGCTGTCCAAATGAAAGATATGTATCAAGTGCCCTAAACAGAAATCTAGGGTACTGCTTTTAGTCATTTTGGAGCATGTTTTTCATATTGATATTTTACGAATTTGAAGATACATAAAGAATAAACTATGTTCCTATATGTGTTATGAAATCCTCTGTAAAATATGGGACTTTAATTCCATATATAGAGGAAGAAAACCTAGATGGAACATGACTGCCTCGAAATTGAATGTCATGTGAGGCAGCCATGTTGATGTAGCATTTTGAGGACTTTAGATTCATAATTTGGGAAAGTTTATTTATACAAAAGTGTTCCTAACTACTTGAAGTATATGTCTATAAAAGGATTTGGCAATCCATTGTGCTTAGTGTGAGCTAGGTTGAGTGCATTATGGTAGATGCAAAACTGGGTAGTCTGTTTCTTGGCTGGAAACAGGATAGAATCATTTTGCATTCCATAAATTGTGTAGACGTGATATTAATGTGAATTTTGGATATGTTCTACCCATATAATTCTAGTTTCAGTAGGTTTAATAATCAGGGCATTTGGATTCATATAGAGAAAGTTATGGCATAATGTGTACAAGTAGGTCATGTGATGATCTCAGACAAAATGATTAGATTGCATGAACTTTGTGGAGTTAGTGTCTTGTACATCATATAGCATTCATTAGTTTATATTTTCATTAAGTTTATGTTAAGTCTAATTGTATAAATGTTATGTGACATTAGGAGGACAATATGCAATTGAACGCACACCCGATCGTGTTGAATAGATCGAACTGAGTGCGACGGTAAGCATATTGCTTATATATGTGTATGAATGTATTGTGCCTTGTGACTTGTTGAGTGTGAGATGTGGTTGAATCTGATGTGAATGATGTGGATAATGTTTGAGTGTTTATGATACGTCATGATTGATAAGAAAGTGTTATGATTGAGTATGTTGCAGTGTTATGCGTAAATACGGCATGTTAAGCCTTGTGCACATACTGGAACTGAATAATGGTTGGATTATAAATGAATATGAGCTTGCTTAGATGGATATGTGAAATGGTCCAAGTTGAGAGTGCTATCCGAATATTGTGAGCCGGAAGCACATGCGTTGAGATATATGAGTACGTGAGTGAGTGTAACTCCTCCGTAGCACAGATGATTGTATTCCGAATTTAGTGAGCCGGAATACAGATTGGGCCCAAGGACCATTTTATATATATTGTCTAAGTATAGCAAGGCCTTTCTAAAATCAGTATTACTATTCTAAATGAATAAATTCTAACTTGGTACTGATGACCTATTTTGGTTTGTGCTCTTTACATTACTTGTATATACATATATGTGTAATATGTTTATTGAGTAGGCAGCTCACCCCTTGCCAACAGATTTTACAGGTTAGGTGGAGTTCTTCTTGCTTAAGGTCGCACCAGCAGTGTCAGTCCATTCTCATCTAGGCATTTTGGAGTCTTGTGAATGTACTTTTGTTTTGTAAATCCTCTGTGTAGGATAATGACTTAAACGTGTATTGTAAATTATAAATGCTTTCTCTTATGTATAATATGTAAAATTTATATGAGATTGAAGTTTATATGATTGAGAATTGAAAACATGTCTATGACTGATATTGTGTGAGATATCATGTGATCCAAATGAGGGGGTTACAGACTTAGTCACAAATCGCCCTGAAAAGTTCATGGATTTGGATGATGTAAAGTGATAATGGAAGGCGATGCTAAAAAGCCGCAGAGGTGAAAATAAAGGAAAAGAAGTTCCTCGAGATACGCCTCCAAAAGACAGACGAAACACTTGAGAGCAACTGACATACACTCCATTAAACGCTCCCAAAAGAGAAATCCTTATGTGGATCGAGAAAAGTCCTTTTAAACAAGATATTTAATATCCTGTCTCCAAAGCAGGAGATAATGTTGGACGACACTCCAAAGCATACTGACGGTTCCATAGAATCAATGGCCATGACACAGAGGTCTATTAAGAGTCGTCCAAATAAATAGAAAAGTTGATAGAAAGAGGCAAGCTGGAAAAATTTGTTCAAAACTCCCAATATACAAAAGAAGGCAAGCAAAAGCCTGATCAGAAAAAGCAGAAATCAAAGGGCGTGATAAATGTCATCGCTGGAGGACCAGGGTACGAGCCTCCAATAAAAAGATCCAAAACATTATCTCTGCAGGCTGATAATGTCAAGATAGATGATGCCCTCAACCGTTCATTCGCCGAATCATGAAAAGTTATCTCCCCACATGCGGATGCTTTGGTGATAGCTATGACCATTGAAGGATGGGATATGAAACGCGTGATGATCGACACTGAAAGTTCCTATAATGTTATCACTAAAGGAACATTCACCAATCTAAATATAGATCCAATACGAATCGAGCAGACTTTCGTAAATATACTAAGAGTGACGGGGCACATGATACAAACTAAAGGCTAAATCATATTGGAGTGTGAGATGGAAGGTGACAATCAAGCCTAGAAAGGAGACCTGGAGTTTTCCATCATGGGTGGACAGTTAGTGTATAATGTCATTCTAGGTAGACCATTCCTTTTAGAGACTGAAGTATTAAGCTCTATCAAACATTTAGTGCTCCATATTCTCACACATAAAGGTAGAGTCGTGGTAAGAGGAAACCAAAAAGTGGCACAGGAAACCTACTCCCCTCACTATCAATACGCTCTTAGGAAAAAGAACAAAAAGAAGATGAATCAATCACAATGGCTCTTAGAGAAACAGAGCTACTTATAATAGCCACTGGTAAACAAGTAACAATTTCCAAAGGGTTGAAACCCGAAGTAAAGGAAGCCATCTTCAAAGTATCGGTAGAATTTGAAAGCATCTTTATGTGGGAAAGTGAAGTTCTAATTGGAGTGAGCCTATATGTCATAACACATAAGTTAAACATGGCTGAAGATGCAACCCTAGTAGCACAAAAAAAATGAAACCACAGGCTAGAAAGATAAAAAGAAATTGAAGAAAAGATATCAAAGCTAAAAAAAGGCAGACGCCATTGAATAGGTGATATATACCCAATGGTTGGCGAACATGGTCCTAGTGAAGAAACCAGACGGTTTGTACCGGATGTGTGTAGACTTTACCGTCAACAAATCTTGTCCGAAAGATAACTATCCGCTGTCTTGCATAGATATGTTGGTAGATGTATAATAGGGACATTTTATCCCTATCTTTTGGGATAATTTACGGTTTATTCTTGAGCTAAATAATTAAGTTTGGTATGTAATGTTTCACATATTTCAATAAATCAACGAGATATAATCAAATGCGTACTTTTAGTTAATTTTAATCATTTTGAATCTCATTTCATTATTTATAAAGTAAATAAATAAATCAAGTAATCTCGAGTTCAATGGTTGTATTTTACAGGCTTAAGAAGCGCATGCAAAATACAAGAGACAGGCAAAAAGTGCAGAAGTGGCAAAATTACACGCCATGTGAAAGGAGAAAATGTCTTTCCAGAGTCAACACGACATGAGGGAGCAAGGGGGACAAGAATTACATCAAATAAAGACTTTTCGGACATGTTTTCTAGTCAACAGGCAGGTGACACGTCGTGTCAAATGTCAACATGACGTGTCAACTGCTCTAAAATGGCCAGAAACTTGTCAATCTCATGACACGGTGTGTCAACCTCATGACATGGCATGTCATGCTAATTTTCGCAAAGAAGAAGTCTAAAGGGCAGATTTGACATATTTTCGTATTTTCATCATATCTCCCTCATACGAACTCGGATTAAGGCAATTCAAAATGCGTTGGAAAGCTAAGAGGAACATGTATAAATGACTAATAATAATCATCTCCAAATTAGAAGTGTAACAGGATCAAATAATTAATCTAAGTTGAGGAACATATTGAAGCCTAGGAAATCTTTCACGGGTGTGAAATCTGCAAGGGAGAAAATAAGCAAATAATGAAGTATCATATGCTTCATTATTCTACATCAAATGCAAAGTCTTATTACCACCTTTACACACATTCAAAGTCTTCCTTCAAATTCAAAGTCTTCTTTCCACATTCAAAGTCTTCTTACTTAATGTAATTACAATTATGACCCGAGCTTGATTTTTTTGTATAAATAGGAGTGCTTGCCACTCAATTAGATATTCAGATTTTTGTGTAATAAAACTCTATCACCTTGAGAGCTTGTGTATTCCTTCCGTCACGCCGTCAAAGTTCCGTTCCATCCGCATCCACCAAGCTCGAGAGCTCCACCTCCAAGTCCTAAGAGACGACTCTGAGTCTGGTTAGCTAGTTCTAAGGGCCGATTCTTCTTCCCTTTCTACTTGTTAATTAGTTTGTACTCTTTCTATATACTAGGCTTGGTTGTATCCCGTATTTACGCGTTCCACATTTATAATATATGATTTGCAATTTCAGTTTCACTATACATGTTATTCTTTACTACTTGCTTTGATACTTATAATTGATTATTGTGTAGGTCGCTTACGAGCTCCGAAATCTATTAGGATTCATATAGGTGTTGCCTTACCGGAGTTGACAATCCGAAAACCGTAGGAATTGATGAGCCACGGAACTTATGGGCCCTAGTTTCTGATCCTAATAATTAGAGTCGCCTTAAGGGGAAATCACGATCTAAAAACCTCACGGAGTTGTTCGGTCTATAGATAGTCGTCTTTGCAAGAGTAAATTATTAATCGTATATGTTCCGAATTGTTTGCCATATGCTATAACCTATCACTATCCGTAACACTTCATTAGAGTTTGAACTGCACAAGTCTGTTTCACCATAGTTTAGGAGTAGTTTATAGTTATCGCCCAAACTCAAGTCTAAAGTATTCACCACTTAGATAACGTGTAGAACCGAGTAGTTTAATACTTGTAGTTATAAATCCCGTGGATTCAATACCCAGTCTTAACCAGATTTAATTACTTGATACGACATGGTACACTTGCCCCTATATAGCGTCTAGTAGAGTTAAAGCACATAGAAAGATCTTAACCGTAACACACACATAATAGTTTACCGCTCTACTAGAGGCGCGCTCATCAATGGAACCAATAGATACAATGTATACTCTTTCACAGATGTTAAATCCAGTTATCATCAAATACGGATGGAACCCAAAGATCATACCAAGACCTCTTTTGTTTCTCATCAAGCTACTTACTGCTTCAAAGTTATGCCTTTAGGACTGAAAAATGCAGGGGCAACATATCAAAGAATGATGAATATGATCTTTGAAGGGAAAGATGACAATAATTTTCTATATATGTCGATGACATAATCATCAAAAGCATTTCCCTAAAGAAACATATCGGAGATATAAAGGAGATTTTACAAGTTCTACAATAATATAATGTGAAGCTCAACCCTGAGAAATGCACATTCGGAGCCACTTCAAGAAAATTCCTAGGCTATATCATTAGCCAAAAAGGAGTTGGGGTGAATCCAAATAAAGTAAAAGCAATGCTAGAAATGAAGGCTCCATAGAATGTTAGAGAAGTGCAAAGGTGAAATGGGCTAATCATATCCTTGGGGCGGTCATATCATGTTCTAGAAGGTGCTTAGCTTTCTACGAAGTGATAAAAAAGCAAAAAAAAAATTGAATGGACATTGGACTGTCAATAGACCTTTGAGGGCATAAATATTGGAAAATAGACAAACATAGATGCATCGAAAATATGATTTTTTTATCTATTTTTTTTTTCCAAGATCCGTTAATCTTTACTTCATATTAAAAGAGTTTAAACCTATGTACCTTTGATTGAAGAACTATCTACCATTGCAAACAAAGAGTCCGTGTAGATTATCAATCGTCTTTCATGAACAAGGACAATCCGAAAGAATATACATTATTAATCAACCAATATTAACAATCAAGTGTAGATTGTCTCTAACGGTATCCACAAAAACTAAGATACGAATGAACTAGAGAGATAATTATTCGAGTAAGGTTCGACAACAATTTCAAGCCCCAAAATTGAGTTGACCGAATTCTAGGTATAAGAGTGTATCTATACTATATATAATAGTGGAAGCAGAGAGAAATAAGGAGAAGTGTTTTAGAGATCTCTTTGATGAGTTTTCAACGTAGTAAAAAATCAAAATTAAAAAGATTTAATTAATTAAAAATAACAGATTTATATTTATAATATATTAAATAATTATTAGCCCATTAATGAAAATAATAAAAGAAAGTAAGAGTTATAGGAAGATGAAAAAACACAAAGCAAATGAAATCTAAAAGTCACAAATAAACTTATATACAAAGCATGATATATAGTATTCCATCATTATATCCATTCGCCATGATAGATAGTATTTCACTATTATATTCATTGGCCATCAAAAACCAACGTCTTGTAACTTTGTTCTTACCTTCATTAAGAGATTCATGTCTATTTAGGAGCAATTTATATTGATAAACTATTTGATAGTATCTTCTTCAAGAATTTGGAAAATTCAGACTTTGATATCTCCAATTGAAGAAATCTGATAGAAATAGAAGATGTATGGACAACTAAAATCGGAAAACACAAATGTGTCAAAAATTACAAGAAATCCTTATGTTTATGAAGGTAATTATTCGATTTTTTTCATATCTTGTAGTTATTTTGCTCTCAATTGTGTTGTTGCTTTATTTTTATTAAATAATAGTTGTTATAGTTTCATCTTTCAGAGATGAAATTTCATTTTTGTCGTTACCCAGGTTCCATACCTCTCGCTACCTTATCCATATTTTCTTTTTCCTTTGTCTTTTTTTTGTTTCAAAATGACTAAAATAAAGATTTTGTACATTTGCATTCATTTTTAGTATATGTTGCTAGGTGTAATCGTTTCGATTTTTGCCTTTATATGAACTCAATTGTTAGGTTTAATTGAAGTTAGATTAATTTTTCAAATTCAGAACCTGGTGAAATCCACTAATTTTTGTTTTGTTTGAGTTTATCTAACTGATATGGATTGTAATTTTTATTTTTATGCATTTTGATATGAATAGATATAAAGTTTCACACAATAGTTGTCCATCGAAGTCGGAGATACATTGAAGAAAATATTAAAGAGGTATTGAAATATTATACTTATGAAGTTTATTTCAATTATAAATTATATTATATCATTATTATTATCATTATCAAGAAGTTATTTTTTTCCCAATTCTCTATATAAAGAGATTATAAGCTCTAATACACTTTCTCTTGGGAAGTATCTGGGCGTTCCCCTCCATAGTGAGCGTGTGTCTAAAGGCTCCTTCAAAGAGACTTTGGATAAAGCTAATTCGAAGTGTGCCACTTGGAAAGCCAAGACTCTGTCTCTCGCTGGCCGCCTCACGTTAATTCAATCTGTTAATTGTGCTGCTCCCAATCACATCATGCAGGCTTGTAAGCTTCCGGATCCTGTGCTTAATGATCTTGACAAGATTAACCGTAGGTTCCTGTGGGGGGAAGCTGCGGAGGGCAGGAAGATCCATCTTGTGCCTTGGAGTGAGGTTTGCCAGCCTAAAGATTCTGGGGGTCTGGGTATTAGGAAAGCAAAGGACAATAATAAAGTTTTATTAATGAAACTCCTTTGGCGTATGTGGCAAAACCCCTCCTCTCTTTGGGTTCGCCTCCTTTGTGGTAAGTATCGGAAAGACAAAATCTTCGGGGGCCCGAAAGAGAGAGTTGCTAATTGTTCCTTCCTCTGGAAAGGACTTAGTGCTGTGTTTGATGAGTTCTGCTCGGGAGTTGGCCTGGAGGTGGGGAATGGTAAGTCCATTAGTTTCTGGTTTGATAACTGGATTGGGGATAAACCGTTAATTGAGGTGTGTTCTTCCCCCCCGCCTAGTGATATACGCAACTGGAGGATTGCCGATGTGGTTGACTCGGAAGGGGACTGGATCTGGTCAAAGTTTGATACTTTCTTTAGCCTTGAGACTCTCCTTAGAATGCGGGGAGTGAAGGTGAGTAATCAAGAGGAAGACTTGGATAGGCACTGTTGGGCGCTGACTAACAATGGAGTTTATTCTTGCAAATCGGCCTTTGAAGCTTTCTCTCTCTTTAGATCTGATCCTCCCTCGGATGTGTGGAAGTCGATTTGGACCCTTAAAGTTCCTTTCCGTATTAGGAGTTTCCTGTGGCTGGGCGTTAAGGACAGGCTTCTTACTAATTCGGATAGGCACAGAAGGCACTTGGCTGATTCTGGAGCTTGCAGTAGATGCAGAGGCCATGTTGAGACTTTGTGCCATGCTCTTAGAGATTGCTCTAATAGTAAAGAGGTTTGGAGGAAAATTCTCCCACACCATATTTTCTCTTCCTTCATGGCACATTCTGAGGTCGACTGGTTCTCTGATGGTGTTAGAGGAAAGTTGCTTCCATACATGGAGCATGGTGACATTTTCTTTGCTATTATCTGTCACCAAGTTTGGAAATGGAGAAACGAGGAGATTTTTGGAGATAAAACTGTTTTTATGACAAACTTAGCTGATTTCTTCTCGAAAAAACTTTTCTCTATTATCGATAGTTTCAAAGGAGAGTCCCTTGCCAGAGCCTCTCAGTGTTGTGATGTCCATCTCGTGGGATGGAGCAGGCCAAGAGAGGGGGTTGTGAAGCTGAATACTGATGGTTCCTGCCTCAGTAACGGTAAGATTGCGGCTGGAGGTGTGCTTAGAGATGTAGGGGGCGTCTGACTTTCTGGGTTCTCCCAGAATTTAGGGTTGGGTTCTTCCTTTTCTGCGGAGCTCTGGGCTATTCTTACTGGAATCAATCTTGCTAAAAGGCTGGGTGTTAAGAGGCTCTCTATGGAGTCTGATAATTTGGAAGCAATCAAAATGATTTCTGAGAATCATTCCATGGGTCTTAACAGTCGCAACCTCATCAAAGCTATTATAAGGCTTTGCTCCTCCTTTGAGTTCGTAGAGTTCAGACACATTTTTAGAGAGCAGAATCGTGTTGCTGATCGCTTGGCGGCGGCGGGCCATGAAGGGACGTTAGGCGTTACTACCCTTCCTGTTTCCCCTAGTTTCATCTCTCATCTTCTCTTAGAAGATAGGATTGGGGTTAGCTTCCCTAGGCTAATTCCTGGGTAGTTTGTTGTTATTCATTTTTCTTTTCCTTTTCTACCAAAAAAAAAAAAAAAAATAAGCTCTAATACACTTGATAAGATGTTTATTCTTGAAGAATTTGGATTATGCTAGATATGAATTCAAAATGAAGGTAAATAAAAATAAATTTTGATGCTCAAAATCCTAAAAATGTACATTGATTATGGGATATTGAGATAATTGCTTTTACAACATTGACTTATATAGTTTTAACTATTATATTGTGATTTTGTACAAAATTATTAGTATTTCAAGAGTTTTTAACAAATGAAAATGAAACATGATCATAGTACAAGTTGTTGAAAAATATTAATTAAAAAATATTATTATTTGAATCTCCTTAAATTCTCAAATATGGAGCATAATGATTCTAATTAATAGAATTAATTTCACATATTATTATAAAACGTTTTCTTATACTGAGTGGTTACAATTGTAATTTAATTATATTTAACTAAAATTAATTTATGGACATAATACTTCATTAAGAAAAAATAATTTTTTTAATTAATGGGCAAAAAATATTTTCACTCTCCTCTTTATACGCCTATATCTTGACATTCTCTTTTATTTTCGAAAAAAACGAGAGGAAGATAATTCTCTCCCAATTATCTTTTTTGTCCATTCATTTTTATTTTCTATTCATTTGTTTGTTTCATGTTCTTTCTTACGAAGTTCAAGAACATATAATTATTAGAAAATATTAATGAAGTCAAAGAAGTGATATAGTCGAGCGTGACTGATATTATATATGGCATGCAGCTGCTCACCACTACATGTATCGGAGATCATCTGACCGTACACCGGAATACGGAGAATCAGCCATACATCGTGTAGAAGAATAGTCATCTCTTCGAACGGCATGTGAAAGGAGTTCGTATCGGGCTGCCACCGCTCCACGAACGCAGATATCGGAGGCGCATCCAAGTTCTTGAAAATGGTGGATGGGAGGTGAGACAACCCAGTCATGTCTACCATATCCCTCAGCTGTAAACATGACACATATACAATTACTGAATGTTTTTGAGGGTTAGGGTTAAAAATAATAAGTAAAATGATTTATTGAGCAAATTATTCTTACCTCGGGTGTCATACCCTGATACCATCGTTCCAATGTGCAACATGCTAATGATCTGTTGTAGCACGTAAGAAAAGATCGATGATGCCCTCCCAACATCCGTGAGGCAACGTGTCCTAAAAAACTAGGAATCACGGAAACATCACTGGGACCACCGTCCACCGGCCCCGAAACTATCTAGCTACGGTCCTCAGTAGCTTTGGACCGTTTTCTGATCCCTGAAATAATATTAAACTATAAATAATACTAAATTTTAAATAATACTAAACTAAACTAAAATTATACTCACTTTTAAATAATATTATGCTATAAATAATACTAAATTTTAAATAGTATTAAACTATAAATAATACTAAATTTTAAATAATACTAAACTAAACAAAAAATAATACTCAATTTTAAATAATATTATACTATAAATAATACTAATTTTTAAATAATATTAAACTATAAATAATACTAAATTTTAAATAATACCAAACCAAACTAAAAACTAATACTCAATTTTAAATATTATTATACCATAAGTAATACTAAATTTTAAATAATATTAAACTAAAAATAATACTCAATTTTAAATAATATTATACTATAAATAATACATGTACTAGCAAATCGACCACCTCTGCGCTGTCTGCTCGAGCCCTGAGTCGGCTGCACATCATCATCATCATCATTAGATCCATGCCGTCGCTGCGTCTCAGCTAACTCCTGAAAGTAGCCATCGACAACGTCAAGACCAGGATCTCGGTCTCCCGAATCATCCGCCTCCTCTCCCCCAACTCGGGCTGATCCAACACATGCTGATCTATCTGAGTCGCCGCAACTACTGCGTCTCAACCGCTCTCTGTCTACGGTCTGATACATCAACACCACACGCTCTCGTATGACGTGGTGTATCATTGGCATCCATATCTAACTGCATCGCTGTTGACGGGATAGATTTTCCAGCTACACTCTCCTTCTACACGTATTGACCACATTGTTTTATGAAATTAGAAACTGTATACAAATATTACTCGTCTAACTAAATATCCATCTAACTAAATATTATTTTTTAAAAAATAATTTATTATTCTAACTAAATATTATTTAACTATATTCTTAAAAAATATTATTCTAACTAAATACAAATAATTTAAATTACAAACTAAAAATAAAAAAATTTAACTAAAATTAACAAAATAATAACTTTTTTTAACTAAATTAAATTAAACATAAAAAAATAAAAATAAAAATCGCCGTACGAGCGTATGAGCATCACGCCCTCACACAGATGAGGGCGTGATGCTATCACGCCTCACCACATGTGACGTGTATGAACATCACGCCGTCACCTGTGGTGAGGCGTACGACTATCACGTTGTCACCTGTGGTGAGGCGTGATGTTCATACGCCTCACCACAGGTGACGTCGTGATAGCCATGCGTCTGGTGCCGCGATCCGGAATTTAAAAAACAACAAATCGATTCGAAAATACATATAAAAAGCATCCAAATCAGTCGAAATTACGTACCATAAGTCCATTTCCTTTGCTGTCCCTCCCCCGATCCATAGTTTTTGTCCAGATTTGAGTTTAAATTTGAGAGGATTTGAAGAGTTGAGAGGATTTGAGTTTTTGAGTAAAGGGTATTTCCGTCTTTGTTAGAGGCTAAAGGTAGGAAATTCGGGCCATGAATAGTAATCCACAAAAAATATTATACAAGAATGGAAAGAAAAAACCCTTACAAACATATTAACATTGACAATAGATTATAACTTAAACAACTTTCAAACATTATTATCAAACAATTATAAAAATATGTTTGTTAATTTATTTATAATTTATAAAGGAAAAAGTATAAAAATAAACCTTGTGATTACACCTGTTTTTGAACAACACCATGTGGTTTAAAAGTTTGCAAAATGGTACCTTGAAGTTCATTCCGTTAGCAAACACATACCAAATTGACTAACGGTGTTAAAAGTCAAAAGAAAAAGAGTTAATTTAGTCCTTATATTTTTTTATTTTATAAATTAACTCTCTTATTATCTAATTATCACAAACAAACCTCAAAATAAAAAATAAAAATCAATTACACCATTTTCCCCATTTCTCTTTAATTTTTTTTTCTCTCTCTCTCTTCTCTCTCATCTTTGTTAATTTTTCTCTCTCTAAAATCAATTGAACATAAATATAACATCCTCAACAGTTCCTTTCGAATATCTAACAATTCTATGAGGTAGGAACTTGTGAAAAAATGACAAGCTTGGTGACAACATCAACAGCCAAAACCATGATCCAACTCATGGAATTAAGAGTTTCTCATTGCAAAATGATGGAAGAAATTGTTGCGAATGACACAGAGATTTCACTAAGCATGATGGGATTATTTTCAAGAAGCTGAAGCATTTGGGACAAAAATAAATAGGGTTAATTACAAATTACTACCATGTGGTTTGGCCGATTTGCGATGTGGTACCTGTGGTATTTTGTTTGCAAACAGGACCTCGTGGTTGACACCGTTACACAAATAAAAGAGACGGCCAGAATTCTGTTAAAAAGCTGACGTGGCACAGGGGTAATTTAGGAAATTCGATTTTTTAATTTTTTCTTTCTCTCTCCTCCTTCATCGTTTAATTCTTCTCCTCCTCCTCCTCCTCCTCCTCCTCCTCCTCCTCCTCCTCTCTTTTCTTCTTCTTCTTCTTCCTCTCTTCTCTTCTTTTTCCTTTTTTTTCTTTTTCTTATAATTTTTTCTAATTCTGAAAATTCCAGAATTCTGGAATTTCCAGACGTGAAGAACTGTTCTTCACGTCTAGAAATTCCAGATTTCTAAAAATTCCAGAATTAAAAGAAGAATAGAAGAAGATGAAATGGAAATGGAGGAAGAAGAAGAAGAAAGAAGAAGAAAGAAGAAGGAGAAGAGAGGAAGAAGGAGAGGAAATGGAGGAAGAAGAAGAAGAGGAAATGGAGGAAGAAAGAAGAAATCTGGAATTTCCGGAATTAAGGAAAGGAAGAAGAAGAGAAAATGGAGGAAGAAGAAGAAGAGGAAATGGAGGAAGAAAGAAGAAATCTGGAATTTCCGGAATTAAGGAAAGGAAGAAGAAGAGAAAATGGAGGAAGAAGAAGAAGAACAAAGAAGGAGAAGAGAGGAAGAAGATGAAGTCAGCCCAAAAAGTTAAAATTTTTCTTTCCCAAATTGCCCCTGTGATTTAACAGAATTTCTGCCGTCTCCTTTATTTGTGTAACGGTGTCAACCACGGGGTCCTGTTTACAAAAAAAAAAAACCACAGGTACCACATCGCAAATCGGCCAAACCACAGGGTAGTTATTTGTAACTAACCCAAATAAATATAGATAAACTCACGTTCCATACCTCGTAAACTTTTACAGAAACTATGACTGATACCATCCCTTGAGTGGTTTAACAGCTTGTTTTCCGCTACCTGGTTTTCCAGAACTCGGCTTCGAGAACTTGGTTCTGTATTGCTCTATAAGCATGTCAAGCTTGTCGACTACATCCTGCCCCACAAGATCTTTATTCTTCTTTGGCCTTTTCTTAAATCAGTCTTCTCGTTCTTCTGTCGGGTTTGCAAACTTCCTCTTTGTCTGCCTTAAACCTGACTCCTCAGGAGGTTTTTGTTTCTGGGGATTTTTAGCTGTCATTTCGCCTCTTCTAACATCAGGCTTCTTGACCGGATGATTCATTTGTTCTTGTTCAGAGCTTTCTACCTCCTGTTTTCGGCCACTGAATTTATCCTTCACCAAATATTTTGATTTTCTGTTTCCTGCATCATTCTTGTGTTTCTTATGATTTTTTAGTCTGTCAGATGAATCTCCCTCGCAAACCATAGATTTCATGGTTGACAATGTGTTCAATTGATTTTAGAGAGAGAAAAATTAACAAAGATGAGAGAAAAGAGAGAAAGAAGAAAAAAAGAAAAGAAATTAAAGAGAAATGGAGAAGATGGTATAATTGATTTTTATTTTTCATTTTGAAGTTTGTTTGTGATAATTAAATAGTAAGGGGTTAATTTATAAAAATAAATAAATATAAGGACCAAATTAACTCTTTTCCTTTTGATTTTTAGCACCGTTAATCAATTTAATGTGTGTTTGCTAACAGAATGAACCTCAAAATACCATTTTGCAAATTTTTAAACCACATGAATGTTATTCGAAAACAGGTGTAATCATAAAGTTTATTTTTCGTATTTTTTCTATTTAAAATAAAATATTAATTTATCACTATATATATATATATAAATATATAAATAATATAAAATTTAAAAAATATTAAAATGAGCGCATACTACTGTATTATACAACAGAGGAAGTAAGTTTTTTTTTTTTTTTTATAAACGTTACATGAGTCATACTGGGACGATTATTTTGATACAAATCTGTCGGCACCAATGGTGCATGTAAACCGTTAATCCAGTCCTACTTACCGTTTGGCTTTTTCCCGGAAACAGAAAATCCAGCTCCCAAATCCCATCCAATTAGATCAAACTCTTTCTTTCCTTCCAAGCTCTCACTACTTACTTTCTTTTGTATTTTTCCTTTCCGCCAAATTAGAACATTAGAAAATCAACACTTTAAGAAATTCAATATTGGGGTTGAATTGAAATGAAGGATAATGATTCTCTCCCTACTTCGACGGCGGCCACAACAGCAACCGTTGCAACTTCGATAAGCAATGCCAAAAAGGAAAGTTCCGATTATAGTCTTTTTGGTAAAGGGCGTTACAAGTTCTGGGCTTTAGCTGCCATTTTGCTTTTGGCATTTTGGTCTATGTTCACCGGCGCCGTTACTCTCCGCTGGTCCGCTGGTGATCTCAACCGTCTATCGGACGACATTGACGCTCCTATCCATGACGATCTCGATGTCCTTGTAAGTCTCTTTCATTCATTCGTTCATTCATTCATTCATAGCCTTACATGTCTAGGCGAAGATACGGATCTGGACTGATTTTGGTGAGGAAATGGTAGGAAATGGAGGAAAGGGAGAAGGTAGTGAAGCATATGTGGGATGTTTACACTAATAGCCGTCGGATCAGATTACCTCGATTTTGGCAGGAGGCTTTTGAGGCTGCCTACGAGGAGTTGACTAGCGATGTCTCTGAGATTAGAGACGCTGCAATATCTGAGATCGCTAAGATGTCTGTCCGCTCCATTGTTCTTGATCCCTATCCTATTCAATCAACGGTGAGCATTTCATTAAATCTTTCTTGTTTTTTGTAGTTTGCCGCGATTCTAAAGTGGAAGTTCGTTTGTGTTGCACCGGCTTTGATATTTACCTTTGCCATTATACATAAGTTGGTTAATGGGCAGGAGTTGGCTTTGCTTCTAATTGTTAGTTAACATATGTTGAAACGGCATCTATACTGGATTCATAACCACGTTCTTGTTAGTTTATATTGTGCTATTTTAAAAATATAACCAAAATTTAGGTCCTACTTTCAATTCAGTATTCATAGGGAATTAATATTTAGAGTAATGCAATAGATGAACTTAGTGTAGAAAGTTTGACCGAACCAATGGACATAATAACTATACCGCACACTGCTGCTTTCAGTCACAATTATTTTTACATTTTATAGCTCATCATTATAATATATTTTGTCAATTAATAGTTTGTTGTATGATATATACTTAAAGTGGCTTCATTTTCACAATAAACTTCTGGGTAAGTTGTTGTAGCAAGTGTCACGGTGTCTAATTGGGCTAGGCTAAAGTCTCCCTATGTCGCCAAGGATTTTCTAAGCCTATGGCCAGCCAACTGATAGCAAAGGAAATTCTTTACTATAAGCATTTTGTCAAGTCTTATTTCCGAGAGTGTAGCTGAACTCAAGCATATACTCGATATCCAATTCCGTATACAGTCCCACAAAACCCCCGTGTATCGAATCTCAATCCCCATAGAGCACACACTATGGGCTTGATGGCCCATAGTATCCATAGGATTCTCCCTTACGGAGACATCTCACCTCCTTTCCTAGGCAAGATTGTCCATCTCCTAGTCATTGATGGACTAGAATGGATCACTTGCCGGTTTATTGATCCATGGTGACTAAGATTTTATGCCGAAGTATTCTTGTCCTTTGGGTCTGTTTGTTTTGAGGTTAAGGGAGGTTAATTAAAGGGACAATAATTAGTTAACCTTGTTTGGGAGAGGAAGGTTAAATGGAGGGGAGAGATTTCAAAGGTTAAATGGAGGTTAAAAATTCACCAAAAACCTTCATTTTAAGTCCCACCAAATATGTGGGATTTGGAGTTTAAGTGTTTAAACCTCCCCTCCCCTTCCCTCACCTCACCTTCCATTATTTAATCTTCCCTAACACTTGTTGAAATTTGATCAGGCTATCCCAATCCCTGGGCCAGTTGACCTACAGACCGACTGCCTCCCCTTACACTCCCCTTTCTTAGATTATTAATGACTCTGAAACTGAACTCTACTGAGGTTCCACTCTGTTTCTGGTCTCTGAAACTGTCTCCACCAAACAAGCAGACCCTAAGTTGCATCTCTTGTCTCAGAGCTTTATTAGGTAAACATACCTGAATGACTATTGGTTTTATTTAAACTTACCAGGAGCTGCATTACTTTGATTTTTGAGCCAATCAACAATACTTTTACCGCTGCATGCTTTTTGCTGGCAGTACCTCTTTGATACACCATGCTTGCAGAAAGTTTGAACCATGATTTTTGAGCCACCTAGAAACTAGTAAGTAGGTGCTTATGAGGCTAGTTGAAGTCCCTGTTATGAGATGTTTTTATATGTTATCATCTCATACAAATCCATGAATCAGTATTCCTTCTTCCTAGTACATCTAACCTTTTTTGTTTTTCTTTTTGGTAAGAACGTAGTACATATAACCTAAGTTATTGATTTGTATTCAATGTCTAGGACCTTAGCAGATTTATTTGGTCAGGGAATCTGAATGCATGTCTGTGAAGTATCTTATTTCACTTTAGTTGCAATGTGCAAACTGGGAATGCTCGATTGAGATTTGGTTCTAAAGGAGCGATATGCTCACATGAAAGCAAATAGATGATTGGGTTTGGTTATGTTGGAAACCAATCAGGATTGAGCATTGTGTTGTCATTATTTCCCTTAAATTGTAAAGAAACCTATAGAATAAGGAATTTTTCTGCTGATCTATTTTCCTGAGGAATAATTGTTAAATCGAGATTCTGCTTGTGACTCGAAATCCTCATTTTGTGAATCTTGACTTTTGAATCAAATTCAAAATATTATAAAAAATAAAATATTAACCATTTTAACTTTAAAAAATATTTTCTACCAAAAAAAAAATAAAAAATAAAATATTAACCATTTTAACTGTAAATATTAGTCTAAAAATGCAATTTTAATATCCAAATAAAAATTATTATCAACCAAGCACTTAAGTTAAAATTCAAATCTAATGCAATCCTAAGAAAACTAATTGCCAAAGGTTCTTCATCTCATCATCGAGAGAATCATCATAGAGGCAGAAAGTTGAAGAGAACGAAAAGAATAAAGAAGGACAGTTGAAAAGAACGAAAGAAATAGAAGAGAAAACGAAAAGAAAGAAAAAGTTGGAATTTGTAAAGTCTAAAGAGTCTCCTAGTTGTATTCCATAACCTCTTAATTAGTTTTAGTTCTGCACACACGTTTTTTACTCTTTAAAAATTAAAAACCGTTTTTTTTAATGGAGCGCATGAATCAACTGAATCGGTGGACTCGGCCTATTCACCACCCGATTCAGCCGATTCATGTCCGATTCTTTATAATTTCGAGTCTTACCATAGATACGAGTCGAAATCAGACAGAATTGGATCCAATAGTCGACTCTTACAATTCTAACAACTATGTTTTCCTCCATTTGGTGTTTAAGGTGATCTATTTTCTCAGAAAACTTAGCATGCGAGCTTGGTATGATAGAATTAGGGTCCAGTATTCTGCAAAAACATAAGAATTGAGAAGTGAGACAATTATTGAGCATGCCTTTTTAAATGCTATCTGCATTTACTTGGATCATGAAATCTTTTTTATATTGAGTTGGATTCTATGTGGTTTCCTTTTACATTTATTCTCTATTTCTTCTTGTTTTGTTGGGTTATGTGTTATTTTGTTGTATTTCTTTTAATGTTTAGATGTTCCTGGACCTTAGTAAGTACTTGTGCAGAGCATGAGAACGCTACTTTATCATGTGTGAAATTCTCAGTGGGTAGCTGGAGTCCAAATTTGCTTCTGTGTACTTGCATTCCTTGCTAATTGCGATAGAATACTATTTTATCCTCCTTTCTAACCAAATTGGATCCATTATGTTTGCAACTCACTTCATACTTGCTATATTTGGTGGAGGTCTTGAACGGGTAATTCATTTGTTTTAGCTAACAATGTTGTTTTTACTGTGGAAGAAATGTTCCTATAGGTTTTCATATCAATAGTTTGGTCTAAGATGTTTATGATTGAATTAGATTTAAGGGCTAGAGAACACAAAAAGCTGAGGACCCTGAGTAGATTAATTCGGGCCTCATAAAGGATAACCTGACTGGACTAAGCATTAGGTGACAATTCGGCTGGGTCTGTGAATTTAGAAGTAAGTTTTTCATTTAGTACAGTGGTAAGGTGCAAGATAGTATTTTCATGGTTGCACCGATGCTTGAATGTGGCTTCTTTATGTGTAACTTGTAGTCTATATATCTTGAAAGAAAAGTCTCTTTATATACCTTGAAAGAAAAAGGAAACACAACATGTGCTTCCGGAAAAGGTTATACATTTCTTTCTGGAAACACCAAGAAAATTGAATTTATGTGGATGCTTTTATTCCAGTTTGCCGTATGACTTACTTTTTCTCACTTTGTTCTAACATTATCTTTAGTCGAATATGTTAATTCCTTATATCATCTCTCTTTCTTTATCATTACAAATATGTTAGAAATTTGCATTTTTATGATATTTATTTAATAAAGTTTAAAACACAAATGTTGATGACCAATATTTTTAGCTACAAAATTTCTTTGGCCCAACTCCTCCATCTTATGATTTGTTCTATATTTAAGCACGACACGTAGTTTCAAACTCATTGTTTATGCCCTTATTCTGTATATTTTTGTTTTTTGGTTTATCCAACATTGCAAATTGCTCTTAATTAATTTTTTTTTTTGTCTTATAAAAGTTTCTCCTTATACCTTTCTTGCTTCTAGATTTGTAAATTAGTTTCTCTGATTCAGTGCTGCTCATAAAATTTATCTAATGTTGATCATTGTTCTACTTTCATCCATTAGTATATGTACTAGGACTTATTTACTGGCGCTAATTGGGAAAAGAAATAGGGACAAATAAATTCTTAGTTTTTATCAATACTAATTCCAAATTTGGCAGATGTTCCATCAGTCGACATATTGGTTGCTCTCTTGCTTGCATGCCCTGGATATAATGATACTTACAATTTAGCCTCTATATAGATTTCCCAGTTTTGAGACTGGTGTTGGAATTCCCTGACGTTATTTACCATTTTTTTTCCCCTGATGCCCATTGCAAAAGTTGGTATACTTCTACCTCATACTTGATAACTCACATTTGAGATTATTTCATCATTACTCTATTTGTTTTCTTCATGTTTGAAGGAAATAGTTCATTATCTATGCCAAATTAATCTTCTACATTGTATGCATGCTTCAGTATGTCGTAATTGACCTGTTAAAGAGTTTTATTGTATGACTAGCATATATTAAAGCCTCTGTAGTTTTGTGCAATTTTGGATTTTTTTTTTCTTTTAAAAAAGAAAGAAAGGTAGGGGTGAGCATGGTCCGGTTCGGTCTAAAAACCGAACCAAACCGAATTGGACCGAATCAAATTACCTTTATTTTTTAGGACCAAACCAAACCAAATTATAATTCGGTTTGGTCTGGACCGAACCAAATTATTTCGGTCCGGTCCGGTTTGGTTCATGTTTGGACCAAACAAAGCACTAGAGACCTACAACTACTTGTACCTTCACTAACTAAATAATTATATAAAGAAAATAATCATACAATTAGTTTTTCTTTTGTATATATAATTAGTTGAGAGAGAAAAAACATGTTTAATTGTTTTTTCTTTTCTATATATAAGTAGTTAATTAATTTAAAACCTTAAAATTAAGAGTAGTGCATATTGTATTTTGGTTTGGTTTTATTCGGTTTTGGACCGGACCAAACCGAATCGAACCGAAAACCAAACTAGCTTAAAAATTAGGACCGAACCAATCCAAAATATAATTCGGTCCGGTTTGGTTCGGATTTTTCGGTCCGATTTTTTCGGTCTTTGGGCTTTCGGTTCGGTTCTGCTCACCCCTAGGTAGAAGTGGTATTAGGGCTGAGCGCGAATCTTGGAGATATTAGACTGGAGCGAATGTCTATCTAAAAGATTCAGAATTAGAAAGAACTGATAACTTTTTTTTTGACACAGTTCGTCCAATTTGGTAAAAAAAGTCAACTGTTTGATCAAACTCTGGATCTTTTTCCTTAGATATTCGGTCCAATTTAGTATATCTGAGATCCATGCCCAACACTAAGTGGTATACTTTTCTTTGCTCAGTTGTATATTGTTTTTGTCAAGATCCTAAACCATCTTATCTGCCTGCCAAGCTATCTCTGATTTGTTGTCTTCAACAGGTCAATTTTTTTGGGTTGTGTAACATAGGCTCTATCATAGAATTGAACAACTTATTATTACTATGGTTTCTTTGTCTCTCTACTGTTTTTTTTCTCTTTTCTGGCTGTCATATGTAGATTATCTTTTTCCACTCTTCTCTGTATCTTAATCCAACTCATTGCCAATATGTAACTAGCTTATGAGTTTTATGCCTGAAGCCTAGCCTGCCTTGCCGTCTTTTTGACTTCTTTTTTAACTAAATATTTATTTTGGATGCTTCATTTCAATGTTGGGTTGTGTTTCTTTTTAGCATTTTCTCTCGATTTAAATAGCTGAACCTCTCTACTTCAAACCCCCATGTATGGAGGATTCACAACAGATTTCCTTATGAATCTACTAAGATATATTGAAGCATGCGTTGATGTAGCTATATTGGTTTTAATAGGACGAGTGGACCAGATTGTGATCTGATCAATTTGTCTGGGACTTTAGATTAGGTGAAGTAATATAGACCATGCCTATTCTAACTAGTATACTATGAAGTTATTGTATGTAAAGGAAAATCTTATTGTGGGGCTTCAGAGCTTATTAGGTCATATTCCACAGTTAGAAGAATATGAATTAGCATGAGTCTTATTTTAGATAGTGGTATGATGAGTGAGCATATTGTGCATATCTCATCTCTTATGATGTTTATTGTTTCTAAAATTAATATTTGTGGTCTTCAAAGGAAGGCTTTTGAAACAAAAGATCTTTTAGCTTATTAAGATCCAGGTCTGCTGGTATTTCACTGTGATCTATCAGGTTTTCCACTCCAAATGTTCTTCAAGTGTCCTTTTATCAGTAGTGTTAACATGGACCCCGACATTCACCGTTAGATCTAGGCTTATTAGAATCTTAGGATAGAGATTCAAGCCATCCTAAGTGTTAGATTTAATAAGTCTGCATCTAAGGGAGAATGACCCTTGTGAACAATACTGGTCCTTTTATAGTCATTCAAGGTCTTGCATTGCAGAATTTTGTTCAGGTCCCATATCATTGTTTCAAATCTGCTGCGAGGTAGTACTGTGGTGTTTGATTGTTTTGTTTGGTTTTATATATGAAAAGGTCATTGTTGGGCTCATTATCATAAATAATTCTTGATAACCACAAAATGATAGATGAGGAGATTGAATTTACATATGCTATGAAAACTATGGCATATTGAATGTTGATATTGAATTCAGACTCGTTTCGTTCAAATTTTTCAATATACATGCTAACAGAACTTGTTATTCTTTTCTCCTCGATCATGGTGACATGCGCCATCTTTTACAGTTGAAATATATTGTATGCTCTAGTATTGTGGTTAACAATTAAATGTATCAATGTGATCTTTGAACTTGGCAGACTAGATGAAATAGGTTCAAAATAAAATTTGGGTATCAAACTCGTCCTAAATGTAACATATTTGGGTCAAAGCAACATAGCACTGACACTTGTCAGTATTTGCTATTAGAACATGTGTGTTATTTGAAGTTGATTTAATCCAAAATATGAAGTTGTTTGATGCGCAAAGTTGATGTTGGGCCTATTTGATCCCATATGTCAAGTTGAGGGACTAAGTTGGTAGTTTATCTGGTTAACAAAGGTGGAGGAAAAACTAACAGCTGGGCAATAATGTATATTTTTGTTTGTTGTATCAGAATGCTCGAGAATTAAGTAAAAGTCTGAAGCAAGTTGGGAGAGGTGGTGTGGCTTCAAATGGAAAGAAATCAAGGTAGCTACCCTTTATATCTGCATTAGATTTTCATTTGTAATATTTTTACTGCTAACTTGATGATATATGGCGGAAGGCAAATGTTACCTTACTCGGTTATTCATATTTTAAAACTAGAGTGAAAAGAGTTAGGTTGTTATTCTTCCAAGTTGTTGCTGTCACATTGAGAAATTTTGATAAGATTTTTCTTTTTCCTTCTGTGTAAATTAAATACAAACTTAACATAGTCTCGCAAATGCAATTTCCATGCAGTGATATCACCCATTAATTATTATTATTTTTTTGTGTGTGGAGGGAAGTTCCTTTATATACTTCTGCACAGCAAAAGGTTCAACTTTATTACCTCCTTTCTCTTTTACTTTGTAAATTTTATCTGTTAGTGCTGTTCTGCTTGGATTCATGAATTTATAAAGTATTTTACAATTTCTTGCCTCCCTGAATGCATGTAGATACTTACGAATAAATTATATTCATGACCCTCAACTTTTCTTTACTTTCTTTCTTTGTAGTATCTCAACTTTAAAACCAGATAATCTTTAAAACCGGATATAAACATTAATTTTTAAAAGTTGTACGTAATGCATTTATATTAAACAAAAGAAAATTACATTAAGTAACTTTCTATTATTGAGTTGATGAAAATAATATTTTAAGTAACTTTAATTTTTGAACTTTTTAGTTTAAAGTTATTTATACGTTGTTTGGATATGAGAGAGAAATTGTCTGTTTAGAGAGATAAAGTTGTGAAAATAGTGATTTTGAAAAATTAAAAACTATGAATGGGAATTGCAGTTCTAAATAATTTTAATTTTGATTTTTGGACCTTTTTATATTGAGATCATCAATGGTCATTTTCATTTACTTTTATTAGCGATGTTTATGTCTAGTTTTAAAGCTATAAAGAAAGTAAGGTTGAATTTGAAGTCATAAATGTAATTTGCCAAAAATAAAAAATACTATAAATTGAATTGGAATTCTCTATTCGTCAAAAATTGTTATTCATGAGAATAATATAGAGCGCGAAAATATTGCGATTGGATTGCAATATAAATTTCAATTTTTAATCATAGTTTTGCTAACGAAGAAAAATGGGAAATTAAGTAAAATGTTATATTTGGATTTTTTTTTAAAATTTGCGCACAATGTATTTACATTAAAGAAAAAAGAAAAATCTCCACTCCACTTGGATGTGATTTGAATCCATTACCTCCCTAGTTATAGGTATGCTCTCAACCACTAGGCTGAGAGTTTAACCACATTATATTTGGATTTTACATTTTGCAGTTTATATGTATTCTTTTAAGGCCTAATATATCCTAAGTCTCATTCTAAGTTGTCCAAAAAGTTACAATTGACTCTTAAACTTTACAACTAACCCTTTCAATCCACTATATGAAGCGAAAGAATAGAGCGACCAAAGGTGAAGTGACCCTAAAAATGACATTAGTAAGGTTTGTGATAGAGTGGATTGAGGCTTCCTGAAAGAAGTAATGAGTAGAATGAGTTTTTGTGTTTAATGGATTGAGTGGATTATGCTATGTATGTGTCAGTATTGTTTCATATTCTTTTGCAGTTAATTTAGATACTGTAGGACCCATCAAGTCGGGAAGAGAGCTCCGGTAGGGAGATCCTCTCTCCCCATATCTGTTTTTGTTGTGTGATGAGATATTATCTCAATTCATCACTAGGGCGGAAAGAGAAAGGTCTATCAAGGGGTGTTGCATTTGCCCTCGGACTCCTAGTGTTACACACCTCTTCTTTGCAGATGATAGTTTCATTGCGCTACGGAAGAAGAATGCAGCCAAATAAAAGAGTTATTGGCTGAATATGAATGTGTATCAGGGCAGGCCGTGAATTTGAGCAAATCCGGTGATATAGTAATTAGTAACATTATGGGTTTAACCGAACCAAGCCCAGACCCATTAATTACCATGACATTAGGCTAGCCCATCAAGAAGGACCTTTCCGAAAGACAGATGGAATGAGAACTTCAGATATCAATACACATGCTCAACTCTGCTTATTGCGAAATTATAGGGTCCGAACCTATGATATGTTGACACGTGTACAAAGGCACAAACCAAGAGGTAAATAATTATCTATAAATAACGTGGAGATCATCACCACAGGTACACAACTTCTAAATACTACATTACTACTAAACTGCTTTCAAGTTAGTATTCCCATCACTGACTTAAGCATCAGAGAGGGTTCGCCGGATTCCGGCCACTGTTTGAATGTGTTCTTTCTTCTCAAGTGACCTGAAGTAAGCAAACAAAGAGTAATTGTATATCCCAATATCAAATGGTGCAGTGAGCGTGGATTGAATCTCGCAGCAAAATGGTCTATGTTTACTCTTATATCATTCGTCCCTCAATTAAGCCTGTTCTTCAGCAGGTTACTCCGCAAATTGCGCAGTCAGTTGTTCATTCTCCAGCTCCGTTAAGTCGGAGAATGGAGGACTTACCTAGTTCTTCAGCTACTCACAATCATAGCTTGCATGATTCCAGCAATCATCTGATTCCACCTATCTTTGTTACAGCAGCATTGGATTAATGAATTGAGGCTTGTTTAGGATCACTGGATCCGGAGCAACGTTGTTTCATGGATAATCTTACAAAGTAGTTGATTTATAACATTGGCATCGTACATGAGTCAATGAATATTCTTTGCGCTGAGCATGCTTCGCAGATGGAGGTTATGCGTTTGGAGCTGTTGGAAGCAAAGAAGGCAAGGAGATATGAAGAAGAAGGTAGCTCTGTTGCCTGTCCAACTGGACATCATACAATGAAAACATGTCCTAAGGATTCAGAAGTTGGAAGGGGCAAGTCTAGAGAAAGATTAGGTGGTCCTTAATATCGAGGACATCATCACTCACCTTCTCCAGTCAGGCCGAAGCTGGTGTCAAGGAGGAGAAATGTAAGAGATTGTACGACTCTTGCATATGAGACTTATATGTGAACGACCTAATGGCATATGAAAATACACCAAAAGAAAATGTACAAAATGCATATGGCTCTCACATATGAGACCGATATGAACGACCTAACAACTAATGCAAATACATCGAAGGGAAATGTACAGAATGCATAGACTCTAAAATATGTTACTTATATTTGAACAACCAATGCCATATAGAAATACACCGAAGGGAAATATACAAAATATGTACGACTCTCGCATATGGGACTTATACCCGAACAACCTAACATCATATGAAATCATATGAAATTACACTGAAGGGAAATGTATAATATACTCTCGCATATGGGACTTATATGCGAATGACCTAACGATGTATGTAAATACACCGAATGTAAATCTACATGATAGTACAACTCTCACATGTGGAAATTATATGCAAATGGCCTAACAACATATGAAAATACACTAAAGAGATATGTATGAAATGCGTACGACTCTCCCATATAGGACTTATATGCGAACAACCTAAATGTGTATCAAAATACACCGAATGGAAATGTACAGAATGTGTATGTCTCTCGCATATGTGACTTATATGTAAACGACATAACTACATATGAAAATACACCTAAAGGAAATGTATGAAATAGTACGGCCCTCACATATAGGACTTATAAGCGAACAATCTAATGTCATATGAAAATACACCAAAAGGAAATGTACAGAATGCATATGACTCTCGCATATGATTCGATTTACTATAGTTGCTCCTCGATATATATTATTAGCACCTACTTGTCATATTCACAGCTAATGTACTTAGTTGATACTAATTACTCTTTCATCACAAAATAGTCCTTATTTTGTTTTTAGGATGAGATGGAAAATGTATAATTAATTAATAATTATATATAAGATGCACCAACCTCATTAATAAATATCTCAATTACTATTATATATCCCATCTTTTTTTCTTTCTCTTCATTCTAATTATTTTTCATTTTAGTTTTACACCATAAAAGTATTTTTTTTTTTCATTTTGTTGTGAAATCAACAATATGCAAATAAATAAATTTGTTGAATGATGATAGTACATCCACATATATATATAGTAAGAAATTTGTACAAAAATCCTAGATAATCTTAGTTATGAAACACACATTCATTGTTTAAGATATATTACAGTGGTTGGATATTAGGCTATTTTTATTTTATTTTTCCTTTTTCTAGCTTACAAAAAAAAAAAGATGTATTGCAAAATAAAATAATTAAATTGAATTGGAAAAATTATTGGAGGTATTACTTTATTGGATTGTATTATATTTTTACTATTTTTGGAGAAAATAAATTACAACCTAAACGTTTTATTTTAAATTTTCTTTTCAATATTATTGTACTAATTTAATTTGATTTTTTTTTTTGAAAAATTATGTACGAAAATATATTGATAATAATCAATTGATTTTATTTTATCTGTAATTATTAACTAATTTATGCTCTTTGGTAAACTTGTTTTTAACTATTTACTTGGGGAAAAAATGAAAAAAATAAATAAAATTAAGACAAAAAAGTTTAAAAATATATTAAAAAAATATGGTTAACTTAATTTCCAAAGGATATAAGTTAAACTACAAATTTAGTCCCTAGTTTATTAATTTATATAAATTCAAGTACATTGGAATGATTGATTGACAATTCTAGCAATTATAATAGCAATGACAGGAATAAGTTACAACATTGTTAGTTCTTATGCAAACAACACTATCACCACCATCTTTATGTTTATTATAACAAACATAAAGATTATAGTTTGTTTCGGATAATATTTTGTCATGTCTTCATCCTTCTACCACCCATGATATAAGTTTCAATATTATTATTATTATTTCTTCTGTAGAAAAAGCTAGCACCAATATCCTTGTGTATATTGTAGCAAACAGAAAGGTTACAGTTTGTGGCTGATTCATCACATTTTCCTTCTTCCACCACCCATGCACCTGCATGTAATTATGATATTCTAAATTAAATTTTGAAAAAAATTATGATTAAATTTAATTATAAAGAAAAAGTAATTATAAGACACCTGAAATGACGAGGAGCATAATGAAGAAATGAGTTGAAGCCATCTCTAGTATAAGTGACAAATATGGATTATATAAAAAGAACTAGTGTTTGTGTTTATGCTTAGGATAAGAGGTCTTTTTACACTAGATATGGTACATAATGAACGCTGTTTTAAAAATGAGGTAAATCCCCAATGAATAAATGGAATCTGAGTATTTGTAACTTTTTAATAACTTTTAGTTATTATAGTATCAGTAATTGATATTTATTTTAATTATTATGGTAATATAATCCGCAAAAATCTAGTTACCATATATAAATATACAAAATAGCTAATCAGAGTTGTCTTGCCAGTGTGGAACATTTACAACAAATTTTTAAATATTTTCAAATTTTATTGAATATCATGAAATTTAAAATCAACTACTCATAAGAGCTTCCAAATATTTAAATTTTCAAATGTTAATTCTAGTTAAATAATAAAAATCAATCCACAATAAAAAAGATACAAACCACCTTTGAGCGACACGATCATTATTTAAAATCGGACCTGGCAATCAAATTTCATGTTTTTAAAAGATTAATTAATTTTTGTTGGGAGTCCGGGCTACAAATCAGGACGAAGTGATATAGGATTGTTTGTTTCCAAATGAAAAAAATAACAATGAATGCAAGAATATTCACAAGTGAAATTGAATAACAAAATGATTAAAATGCATATTTACATTAGTTAAAAATGTTTTTACGAAATGAATGAAATGAAGCAGTATTATACATTTTTACTGGAATCTTAATTATGATAAGAAAGTGTGAATAATATTCATAAATGTAAAAAGGTATCTATATAAATTTATATATTTATAATGAAATTTAATGATAAACTAAACCTAATAATACTTTATTAACAATTTTGAATAAATAAATGTATATAATTAAATTACGAATAATATGAACTTGGAAAATTATTATATATATATATATATATATATATATATATATATATATATATATCAAAATAATGAAAAAATATTTTCTAAGACACTTGCAAAACAATAAAGGGTAAATTCCAAAAACAACCCCTGTGGTTTCACGTTGTTCAAAAAAAACCCCTGTGGTTTGGTTTTACCAGAAAAAAGGACTGTGCATTACGCCGTTACAAGAATTACGGAAATGCTGGAAACGCCGTTTAACTTGGTGACGTGGCAAAGGGTAGACTCGTCCGAATTTATTGGGAGACCTATATAAGCTCCAGAAGTTTCTATACCAGCGTCTTTACGTCTTTAGTGACTTTCCATATTTCAGTTGCATTGATCGCTTTCCAAAATCGGAATACGAAGTTTCATCCAACCAAGAACTCACCCATAACCACTTCGATCATAGTTCCTACTACTGAAGGTGTGTGTTTTCTGAAGCGACGAAGCTAGATAGCCGTTGGAATCGCTTGTTCGAAGTGGGTAGGGCAACTACAGTTCAAGGTTTTGTAAGGGGTTACGTGTCAGCCAAGGTAAGGGCACAATATCCATGGAAATTTTGATTTCTTTCTTATGGTCGATGTTTTCCTGGTTCGGGTTTTGTTTGATTAAGTTAGGGTTTTCTGTTTTTACGATGAATAATCGGAATTTGTGGTTTGTTTTTTGTTGGGTATTATCATAAACTGTTATATTGCATGTAACAGTGATTTAGTGTGATCGATTGGTGTTAGGATTTTCGAGGAGTCTTTTTTTGCATCTCTCTGTTTCGTGTGATCGATTAGTGTTGTCTGTTAGCTTTTTTTGGTTTGATATATAAGTTGAGTATGGTTTTGTTGGTCATTATATAGTTATTTACTATTGTTTTGTTTGTTTTTGCCGGTTTGTTGAATGAATGGATGCAGATGGCTGGATATGTGACTCTGGTATTTCACCACTGAGGCAAATGGTCCTCATTTGATGATTCTATGAAATATTTAGGG
Organism: Euphorbia lathyris; assembly: GCF_963576675.1. Lineage (NCBI taxonomy): Eukaryota > Viridiplantae > Streptophyta > Magnoliopsida > Malpighiales > Euphorbiaceae > Euphorbia > Euphorbia lathyris. The sequence goes on along the minus strand of NC_088910.1, from coordinate 83,118,970 downwards.
GGAGATGAAGCTGAGATTACATTAGACAAGGATTATTTAGGCTATTATAGGTTGTTGGAATTTTATGGGCAGCTAAAGTATACATGTGGGTGTAGGATGTGGATGCATGTGATAGGTCTTAGAGGTGAATGGAGTTATTGGGAGATAGTAGATGATAAATCATGTCTTAGTGTGGCAGATGTGAATAGTAAGTGGGATACATGGGATGTTTATTATGAAGCTCTACCTAAACCTGTGTCAATGATTAGGGATGATGTATTTGTCAATCTGGATGATGGTGATGAACATTCATCCGTAGAGTCAAATGCATCCAACTCAGATAATAGCTTACACTCTACAGTTGGTGGTCTTGAGCTAGTGATGGTAGGGGAGATAGAGGATTTAACTCTAGTTGATGATGGGGTTGGAGTACAACTAGCTGAGGAAGTGTGTGTGGAGGGAGATGAACAAGGTGAGGATGTGAATGTACCTATGGGTGGAGATGAACAAGTTGAAAATGTGAATATAGGTGTGGATGGAGGTGATGATAGTGAGGACAATGATGATATTGACTTTGAATTTGTTTCAGGATTTGATAGCACAGATAGTGAGGATGTGTCATTAGATAGTGAGGGTGGAGGAGGTCTAGGTGATGAAGCAATAGTGCAAGGAGTAGATCCATTGGATGGTGTGTATGTGGCTAATGGTAAAGAAGCTAGAGATGAAGTAGTTGGGGATGGTATAGAAGGTAGAGAAGAAGTAGATAGGGATGGTATAGAAGGTAGAGAAGAAGTAGATAGGGATGGTATAGAAGGTAGAGAAGAAGTAGATAGGGTTGGTATAGAAGGTAGAGAAGAAGTAGCTGGGGTTGGTGTTGATGGAGGAAACATACTTGATGAAGAAGTAGGGTTTGATATAGGTATGGATTGGGATGCAATGGATGAACTAGAAGTTGAAGATTGTTTTGTTAACAATGGTATGGGTGATGTTAATGGGGAAGATATAGGTGAACATGAGGTAGAATACATGGGGGAAGATGTGGGTAATGTTAGTGGTGAAGATAGAGGTGATTGTATGGAAGAGGATAGGAGGGAAGAAAGTGTTAAGGAGAGTGGTGAAAGTGACGATGACAATGATGGTGAGGATGATAGTGATGAGGACAGTGATGGCAATCAGGACACCGATGGGGAAGAAGATGGTGATGATAGTGAAGATAGTGAGTTTGAAGTGGTTTCAGGGTTTGATATATCTGACAGTGAAGATGTGTCATTAGACAGTGAAGATGAAATTCCAAATGAAGGTACTAGTTATATCCCTAATAGAGAAGGTCACAGTGATGTTTTCAATCGCAATTCAAACAGGATGGAGGTAGAATTTGTCTTCAATGAGGCTGCTCCTGATCTGGATGATGAGTTAAGGAGCTTGCAAGGCTCAGATGATGAGGGAGTAACCCCAAATGTAGAATACAATGCAATGACCAAAAATTTGGCATTAGGTATGACCTTTAGGAGTGCTAAGGATTTTAGAAAAGCCTTGAGGGCTTGGGCCGTAGAGCGAGGGCACACTTTTTGTTTCAGAAAGAATGGACCTTCAGTCGTGTATGTTAAGTGTGATGCAGATGGTTGTGAGTTCAGGATTAGAGGATCTATGGTTAGGGGCACTCAAACTTTCAAAATAAAGACATGTAATCTCAATCATACTTTGTTGGTCCCTTATAACAGTGCAAGTATAGTTCCAAGGGGGGGTTAGGAACTATTTAAACTTTTTCTTAAGTTTGGGCAAACTTCTTTTCTTAAGAGAAAAGGTTTTAACAGCGGCGCTGAGTGATCAGTAAGATACTGGCTTAGTCAACTGGTGACTAGGTCAGTTTCTTGACTTGAGTCAGGAGATAACACTTAAAGTCTATTCCTGAGCTCAGATGTTCGATGCGCACAACTCAGCTTGACCTTTTTACTTGGTCAGTTTTGGTTATTTAAGCAAGCAATATATATAAGGAGTTTAAGGTAAGAAATACGTTACTCAGCAGATTTATCCAGGTTCGGCTTCTTCTAAGCCTACGTCCTGTCCTCGGAACACGTTCCGAGATTTCAAATCCTCTACTGAGCTCTTTAAAGGTAGAGCCTCAAACCTTTTACAATCTTAGCAAATGAGTATAACAAGAGTACCTTCCTCTATACCTCTACTCAATCCTAATCTCTTGCTGAGCACTATAACCGAGTACTCAGCCTCTCCTTTCTAATCTCTAGAAATGATAAGTGTTTGTCCTAAACAATGATTTGCTAAGACACCTTAGATGATTGAATAATCACTCTAGACTTTTACACAAAAGATATTGAATGTAGTGTAAGATTGTTTTGCTTTTTGCTTGCAGAACTTTGCGTAGAGATTTGGTCAGCGTAATGGCTTGATCAAGTTCTGTTGTGTTGAAGCTTCTGATGGCACTCTATTTATAGAGACGTTTGGGCATCGGTCATTTCGAATTTCAAAATAACCGTTGGAGGGAAACGGCTTCCTGTCGTTGTCATCCTGACTTGCTCAGAACTCTTGGCCAATCAGATTTGTGTATCTTCTGTCCTCGGTCAGCTCAGCAGAATGTCTCACTACTTATGGTAAAGTCAACTGGACAGCATACTGTGTCGTCTGAACTTTACCCGAAGTGGAAATAATTTGTCTGGAAGTTTTCCTTAGCCAGCTGCTGTCTTGTACGTTTGTCGAATCTACTCAGCAGCTTCCTCTTGAAGTTGTTCCCGAAGGTCTTCCAGATCCTTTGATTGCTGAGTTGCGTTTTGTAAACAGCGACATCGTTTTGGCTAACGCGGGCCGAGTTGTACTGAGTTGTTTGACTTGGGCTTTGACACTTGTATTGGGCTTGGGCCTTTTAATTCTTGTGTCTTATAAACAATTTAACTCAACATTTGAACAAACACATTAGTAGAATAAATCAAAGCATTTAAACTTAGTGTGTTTAGAATATGTATTTCAATTATACTTAAACAATTTTGTCAAATCAAAATTATGTGGAAAGGTGTTTCAACAAACTCCCCCATTTTGATGTTGGTAAAACTATTCAGCGAGGAACTCAGTATTGAGCTCCCCCATGATAGTTGACCTATTATAACTTAGCAAACTCCCCCGTCAGGGTTGAACACCTGACTTAGTTCTACTCTAAACATTTAAAGGTTTAATTGAGTAAGTCTAAGGTCAGTTTTCAGATATAGGTCAGCTTATGTAACATATTCTATTTACTCAGTATTAAGCGGAAGGTTTAAACATTTAGAGTGCGCTGAGTAATTTGTTGTTCAATGAGTTCTATAAGACAATGTTATATAGGCATATAAGTCAATGTCAAACACGTTATCAGTTTTAATTGAAGATACATAAAGACTCAGTACACATCAACATATATCATAACTCAGGAATAGAATGAAAGATGTAGATATGATATATTAATATCGGTAGTCAGTGTTTACAAAAAAAAACTTAAGGACAAGGCATATAGATTACATCATACTTAGTCTATACTGAGCTAGCCTATATCTATTTCTTTTTCTTTTGTTGGGACTGACTAGACCCATGCTGTGTTCTTGCTGGTGTTCTCGCTTGTTCTTTCTCCCCCGTTTTGTCAGCATCGGGAGGAGGAATCCTAAAGCTGTCGGTTAAGACAGCCCTGGTCAGTTCGTTGGACAGCGCTTTAAGGCGGTCAGCGCTTTCATTTACACCATCAAAAATGGCAACACCCTGATTGGAGACTTCATCAGGTATATTGAAGTTGGCAGCGCTGATCATACTGACGATGAAAGCTTCAGACTTACCAATCCATATAAGTGCATCAGTCAGTCCAGCAATGACTTGATGAAAGGTTTTGAGTAGGTAAGTGTCAAAGTACTGACGCTGGATATTTGTGTGACGGATGTGATTGAAGGTTTGTCTTGTGATAGACAGCATCTCGTTTTGTTTCATCTGGTCAGTGTCCATCTCTTGCTTGTTCAGATTCAGCAATCGAACAGCTTCACCAATTTGCTCCACTGAGCACTGAGAGTAAGAGACCATTTGCTCATTGGTCTTGAGTTGCTCGGTGTGAAGCTTAGCAAAGAGCATCTTGACCTCAGCAGAGGTTGCAAAGCCTTGGTTCGCAGCTGAAAAGTTCTGAACCTGTTGTTGTAGAGAATTCAAGTGTTGAACGGTTGTCAGCTGGATCTCAGCCAGCTTGGCGATAGCGTCCTGCTTGGCTTGCTGTGTTTGATAAGTGATGATGACGTTCAGCAAGTCCTTGAATCCCTTAACTTCGTTGAGAAGCTGAGTGACCTGGGAAAGCTGAGTAGTCTCAATAGATGAAGACCCAGCAGCAGCAGGAGTGGATTGTTGAAGGTCTTTGATCAATGCTTGCACTGAGTCGATTATCCTTTTGCCGGACTCAGTGGCATTCAGATAGCTTTGAGAGCCTTTAGGGACATCAGTGTGACCGGTAGGAGGAGGAGTCAAAGGAATGACATGGTCAGTGACTGGAATGGTGTTTTCAATCTGCACTTGGTTCATTTGAGGACGAGTTTGATCGGCAGATAGATGAGTTGGAGAAGTAGAAACTCGAATACTGTCTGTGCTGACGGGGGCAGATATGTTTGGAGTCAGCACAATGCTTGGATGGACAGTATTGATAGCACTCGTCTCAACCTGACTTGTTGAGGTGGCAGAAGCATTTTGGTCGGCATGTTCCTGTTGGGAAGAAACAGATGCTTGTTTTTCGATGGATGCCGCAGGTTTTCTACCAATAAATTTGAGTTTTAGGGCAGAGGGGTCTTTGGTTGGTTGTTGAACGGCAAAGGTAGGAAAAGTTATTAGTTCAACAGGAGTCTCACTGACTTCTTTCTGACTTGCCTTGATGAGTTTTCTTCTTCGAGGAGGAGTAGGAGGATTGTCAGCTTGAGTAGACTCTCCTGAGTGAGAAGGAGAAGTTTCTTCCTGATCATGATGAGGCAGGTCAGCTTGCTCTTGGACTTGATCAACATTGTGTTGGTCAAGTTCTTGCTCTTCTCCAGCAGCCAACCCAGTATTGGCTTACTCAGCTGCAACCTCACTGGTTGTCTCCTCATTGTCCTCAGCGTCATCATGATTGCTGGTCTCGTCTTCTTCTGAACTATCACCATCTAGTTCTTCCTCTACTTGAGAGATGAACTGATCATCCAGTTGTACCTCTTCTCCCTGTTCCTCAGACACAATTCCTAAACACTGTGTGTAGTGAGAGTCACCAGGCACAACAATGTTAGTAGGGATAGCATCGAGGGGAGTCAGTGTGGAGGACTTGTGCTTCTTCTGAGATTGCTCATTTGTGTCCTCAGTTTCAGGCTCATCTTGCCTGCTCATTTTCTCAGCTGACTTAGCAGCTGACTTCTGCCTCTTAGCTGGAGACTCAGCATCTTTGGAAGGAGTCTCAACAGCTTTTCTTTTTCGGGAAGCTGGGGCCTTAGTCCTTTTCCCTTTCTTTGGGACATCAGTTCCCTCAGCTTGCTGTACTGCACTCGCAGCAGCAACAGCTTTTCCTTTCTTTAGAGGCTGACCGAACTTCAACGCTCTTAGTGAAGCCGCTATGATCTCAGATCCTCTAGCTGTTTCTTCATCAGTCAGGTCTACCTTATGATCAATGAGGATCCTGGTGATGATTGATCCTAGCCTTAGAGTACCCGTACTCCTTTGGAAGCCAGCAATGAGAAATACTGGCATGTTGATCGGCTTGTACATCAGCATATGCCAGATAAAGCATTGTTCGAAGTTCGTTGCTAAGGTAGTGCAGTTGATCTTCGGATAAATAAAGTAACTCAGTAGATAGTGAGCCATCTTCTGATGCTGACCCATAGATGAAGCTGAGACTTCTCCTGATTGGCCTTCAGGTTTGCAGAAGTTGACCTCGTACCCAGTACCATCCTGATCTCTAGATCTCCTTAGCCTTGCTCCCTTAGTTTTTAACTTGAGCAAATTCCCTAGGTAGAGAGGGTTGATGAAGATGGTTTTCTTTTTCACCACTGTTACCAGGTAGTCCTGGTTATCATTGGCAACGCGAAGGTTGTGGTAAAACTCCTTTACCAGGTCAGGATAGGTGTGATCCCTAATCGAAAACAGCTAAGTCCATCCATTTTGTGAAATCCACTCACAAAAGGGTTGTTCGGTTTGTACAAAGGCTTTAGATACCCATCTTGAGGGCTCAACCTTCCATTCTCGGACGTTTTCGAAGACCTTCGAATAGGTCCTGACTTTTTCAGGCTTTCCCTTACCAGAGGAGGTTTGGCCAGTTTTTCCTTTGCTCGGCGAGGTGACCTTGGTAGATTCTGGCACAGAGGTTTGCCTGGAAGTTTCATCGGAGCTGGGCTTAGAGTGGCCAGCACCGGAGATGTTGAAGGTAACTTTAGTCATAGTTGAAGAATGCGTTTGGGAAGCTTTGAGAGTGTTTAGAGAGAAAACTTTCTTTGCCTTAGAATTCGGTAGACGTAAAGAGAAAACAATGGGGATTTACCCATTATTTATAGCGGTGAAGTGTGGATCTAAACGAATCCATGTGTCAGTTTTGCCTCGGGATTGTGAAACGACAAAAATCCTGGCTTTTATGACACATTCGGCGCGTACGTCATCCTAGGTGGCTATACGCGTGCTTTTGCATTTATTCTAACGGATCTAACACTCAGCATTTAGAATACTAAGCGTTTCATATTCTGAGTGGTCAGTATTGCATAAAGGGATGATTTCTAAGTTTAAACTAACTTACTCATTGTGCAATTTACTCAGTATTTGCTGTTCAATTAATTTCAATGAGTACTCAGCAAAAACAATCATTCAACATAGTAATTCACTCAGCATGCATATTCATTTAGTTCAGGAATTTACTGAAGAGGATTAAACATACCAATAGCTTCTCTCAGTATGCTGAACTGCTCACGGGCCAGTGGCTTCGTGAAGATATCCGCAAGCTGCTCGTCCGTTGGGACAAAGGTCAGCTTTATCTCACCTTTGAGTACATGGTCTCTAATGAAGTGATGTCTGATGCTGACATGCTTCATTCTGCTGTGTTGAATTGGGTTCTTTGAAAGATCAATTGCACTTTTGTTGTCACATTTGACTTCAATTGTCTTTGTTTGAACTCCATAGTCTTCAAGCTGTTGCTTAATCCATAGGACTTGAGCAACACAATGACCAGCAGCAATGTACTCAGCTTCAGTGGTAGACAAGGCTACTGACGCCTGCTTTTTGCTGAACCAGGATACAAGACAGCTTCCTAAGAAGTGACATCCTCCAGAGGTGCTTTTCCGTTCCAGCTTATCCTGTCCATAGTCAGCATCAGTGTATCCAATGAGTGTGAAATCATGAGTATTGGGATACCATAAACCTGCGTTCACTGAGCTTTGCAAATATCTAAGGATTCTTTTTACAGCAATGTAATGAGATTCCTTAGGGTTAGATTGATATCTAGCACAGTAGCATACTGAGAACTGAATATCCGGTCTGCTTGCTGTTAAGTAGAGTAGAGAGCCTATCATACCTCGATATAATTTGCTGTCTACTGACTTACCATTCTCGTCAGCGCATAGGACAGTGTCAGTGCCCATAGGAGTGGATATTGGCTTGCAATCTTCCAAATCATATTTCTTTAATATCTCCTTGGCATATTTGGCTTGACTGATGAAGATGCCGTTCTTTCCTTGTTTAATTTGAAGACCGAGGAAGAAGTTGAGTTCTCCCATCATGGACATTTCAAACTCAGTCTGCATTTGTTTGCTAAACTCCTTGCACATTGATTCGTTAGTTGCACCAAATATTATATCATCAACATAAATTTGGGCCAGCAGGGTATCTTTACCCTTTCTCTTAATGAATAAGGTTGTATCAGCTTTGCCACTGACATAATTTCTAGACAGCAGAAAACTGGTCAGCCTCTCATACCAAGCACGTGGTGCTTGCTTGAGGCCGTACAGAGCCTTTTTGAGTTTATAAACGTGGTTTGGGAATTTAAGGTCCTCAAAACCTGGAGGTTGATTAACATAAACCTCCTCGTTTATAACTCCATTAAGAAATGCACTTTTGACATCCATTTGGAATAATTTAAAGTTCATGTAAGATGCATATGCACATAAGATCCTAATAGCTTCTAGCCTTACCACTGGGGCAAAGGTCTCACCGTAGTCAATACCTTCTTGCTGACTGTAGCCCTGAGCTACAAGCCTTGCTTTGTTCCTGACTACATTCCCTTGTTCATCCATCTTGTTCCTGAAGACCCATCTTGTTCCAATGGTCTTTTGACTCTTTGGATGAGGCACTAGCTCCCATACATCGTTTCTTCTGAATTGATCGAGCTCCTCTTGCATTGCGTTCATCCAGAATTCATCTTCCTCAGCATCAGCGAAGTTCTTAGGTTCCTGTACTGAGACGAAGGCTACATTGCTGAGGTACTTCCTGAGTTGATTCCTCGTCATCAGGGTATTCCCAGCAGAATCAAGGATTGCACTTTCTGAGTGCCCTCTTGGAATCCTTATCTCTTTAGGTAGATTTATGTCTTGTGCTGTCTGTGTTTCAACAATCTCTGCAGAAGTAGATGGGTCAGTAAAAGTAATCTTAAGTTCACTCTTACTCTTGGTCAGCCTTTTCGTGAATGACTCAGTAGCTGGTTCTTGGTCAGCGGTTACTGAGTGTGGATCATCTTCGGTCAGCGGCTGGTATCTACCTGCAGGGTTAGTTTCGTCGAACTCCACATGTACTGACTCTTCTAGAACTTGAGTTCGCTTATTAAAAACTCTGTATGCTTTGCTGTTTGTTGAGTAGCCCAAAAAGATAGCCTCATCAGCTTTTGAATCAAACTTTGCTAAGCTATCTTTGGTATTTAAAATAAAACATTTACAGCCAAAGGCACGAAAGTATCCAATATTGGGCTTTCGTCCTTTCCAAAGTTCATAGGGGGTTTTCTTTAATATAGGTCTAACTAGAGCCCTATTAAGAATATAGCACGCTGTGTTAACAGCCTCTCCCCAAAAATACTTTGGAAGCCTATGCTCATCCAGCATTGTCCTGGCTATTTCAACCAGAGTTCTGTTCTTCCTTTCAACAACCCCATTTTGTTGAGGTGTTCTAGGAGCAGAAAAATTGTGGTCAATGCCGCTGGCTTCACAGAATTCAACAAACTTTTGGTTTTTGAATTCTCCACCATTATCGCTACGAATGTGAGCTAATTTTAGGTCTTTATCATTTTCAATTTTTCTAACCAAATTTGAAAATGTCTCAAAGGTCTCATCCTTGCTGGTCAGCAAGATAACCCACGTGTACCGAGAGAAGTCATCTACAATGACCAAGGAAAATCTTCTTCCACCCAGACTCAGTGGCTGGACTGGACCGAAGAGATCCAAGTGTAGTAACTCTAACGGATGCTTAGTTGAGACAATGTTTTTGCTGTGAAAAGATTGTTTGGTTTGTTTTCCAGCTTGGCAAGCGTGGCATAATTGATCTTTTTCAAATTTAAGTTCAGGCAGTCCCTCAACCAATTGCTTTCTTGCTAGTTTGGCCAGGAGGTCCATGCTTACATGACCAAGTCTCCTGTGCCATAGCCAGGAATTCTCTTCCTTTGATACTAAGCACACAGTTTTTGAAAACTTTTTCTCTAAGTCTAGCATAAAGACATTATCTATGCGAGGGGCAGTTAAGATTAACTCATTTGTTTTACCCTCGTATATTTTACATCCAAAAGCATCAAATATAACTTTTCTCCCATTGTCACATAGCTGAGCTACGCTGAGTAAGTTATATTTGAGTCCGCTGACTAGGGAGACAGATTCAATAGTAGGATTACCTCCAATGGTTCCTGGCCCTACTATCTTACCCTTCTTGTTGTCTCCAAAACTTACACTTCCTCCTCGTTTACGCTCAAACATGATGAACTGAGTTTCATCACCAGTCATATGCCTCGAGCATGCGCTGTCAATATACCACATCTTTGACTTCTCGGCACATCTCAGGCTTACCTGCATTGTAACTAGTTACTTTTAGGTACCCAATTCTTTTTGGGTCCTTGCTTGTTAGGTGCAATAGGTAAAGCATCATATTTTATTTTATGGCGACATACTTGGACAGTATGGCCATTCTTTCCACAGAAGTCACAGCTAACCTTCTGTTTAGGATGTTTCACTGACTTGTCAGCACCCCAGTGCTGAGCGTGCCAGCACACCTTAGTGGTGTGTCCTTTCTTCCCACAAAAGTCACACTGGACTTTTCGCTGGGGATTCCATCTCTGCTGAGTACCTTGGTACTGAGTTCTCAGAGGAATGTTTCTTTTATTTGGAACCATTAATTGGTTCTGGATGGTTGTGACGTCCTTTGTCAGTTTCTTTGAAACTGATTGGACTTCAAAGAAAGACTCATGTATGATCTTCATGTTATCATGCAGAGTTGAATTGTCTTGAAGAAGGAATCTGAGGTCACTCAGTTTGACCTTTTCCACTTCGTCACAGCGCCTGCTGAGTGCTCTAACTTTCTTATTACACTTCTTGACAAGTGTGTAGAGATCACCCAGGGCATTAACCATATCGTTTCTGAGTTGGGGAAGAGTAATTACCTCATTTGATTGCTCCTCGTCATCTGATGCGACGGATAGGTCAGCATGCTCAGAATCGCACGGCTCAGCAAGTTCGTCAGCCATGAAGCATATCTTCGCTGACCCGGTGGCCTCAGTTTCTGTAGATGAAGACTCATCACTGTCACTCCATGTAGCCACCATTGCCTTTTTGCCACTCTTCTTGTCCTTCCTCAGTGTGGGGCAGCTTGACTTAATATGGCCGGTTTGATGGCACTCAAAGCATGTAATGGGCTTTGAGTTGTCCTTTTTGTATTTGCTGTCGCTTGAGTCAGCTTTATACTTATCAAACTTTCTGTAAGGCTTCTTAGAATATTTGTCATTCTTCCTGAATAGCCTTTTCATCTTCCTTGTGAACATGGCCATCTCCTCATCATCAGTTGAGCTCCCGTCAGTGGAGTCAACTTTTATGACAAGGGATTTCTGCTTCTTGTCTTCAGATTTTCCTTCACCTCGAAGTTTTTCATAGATATCTCATGAGTCAGCAACGAGCCGATGAGTTCGTCATATTTGTAGGTGGTTAAATCCTGAGCTTCCTCAACAGCTGTCTTCTTTGCTTGCCAGTCTTTAGGAAGACTCCTGAGTATCTTTTTGACTTGTTCTTCCTCAGTGAAGATTTTCCCAATTCTCTTGAGCTCATTAATGATGTTGGTAAACCTTGCATTCATGTCTGAAATGCCCTCATCATTGTTCATCTCGAACAGCTCGTACAGTCTCATCTGCTGATTCACCTTGGACTCCTTTACTTTATTAGTTCCCTCGTAGGTGACTTCCAGCTTTTTCCAGATCTCTTGTGCCGACTCACAACCTGAGATTTTATTATATTCTGCAGCATCGAGCGCACAGTGAAGCATATTGATAGCCGAAGAGTGATTTTGAAGCTTCTTAAGATCATCCTCTGTCCATTTGGCCTCAGCTTTTACAACTGTTTGGTCAGCCACAACTTCGACAGGTACAAATGGGCCTTGAACTATAGATAGCCAGGCACTCATATTTGTAGCCTGAATGAAGTTTTTCATCCTATTCTTCCAGAAGGTATAGTTAGACGCGAAGAATAGGGGAGGCCGACTGATGGACAGCCCCTCAGGCAGTATCTGAGTTGTTTGGTTTCCTGGGAGAAACCGAGTACTGTTTTCGCCCATGGTAGGGATCAGCTTAAGGTTGTTAGACCTTTTACAAAGAGCTTTTAGGCTCTGATACCACTTGTTGGTCCCTTATAACAGTGCAAGTATAGTTCCAAGGGGGGGTTAGGAACTATTTAAACTTTTTCTTAAGTTTGGGCAAACTTCTTTTCTTAAGAGAAAAGGTTTTAACAGCGGCGCTGAGTGATCAGTAAGATTCTGGCTTAGTCAACTGGTGACTAGGTCAGTTTCTTGACTTGAGTCAGGAGATAACACTTAAAGTCTATTCCTGAGCTCAGATGTTCGATGCGCACAACTCAGCTTGACCTTTTTACTTGGTCAGTTTTGGTTATTTAAGCAAGCAATATATATAAGGAGTTTAAAGTAAGAAATACGTTACTCAGCAGATTTATCCAGGTTCGGCTTCTTCTAAGCCTACGTCCTGTCCCCGGAACACGTTCCGAGATTTCAAATCCTCTACTGAGCTCTTTAAAGGTAGAGCCTCAAACCTTTTACAATCTTAGCAACTGAGTATAACAAGAGTACCTTCCTCTATACCTCTACTCAATCCTAATCTCTTGCTGAGTACTATAACCGAGTACTCAGCCTCTCCTTTCTAATCTCTAGAAATGATAAGTGTTTGTCCTAAACAATGATTTGCTAAGACACCTTAGATGATTGAATAATCACTCTAGACTTTTACACAAAAGATATTGAATGTAGTGTAAGATTGCTTTGCTTTTTTCTTGCAGAACTTTGCGTAGAGATTTGGTCAGCGTAATGGCTTGATCAAGTTCTGTTGTGTTGAAGCTTCTGATGGCACTCTATTTATAGAGACGTCTGGGCATCGGTCATTTCGAATTTCGAAATAACCATTGGAGGGAAACGGCTTCCTGTCGTTGTCATCCTGACATGCTCAGAACTCTCGGCCAATCAGATTTGTGTATCTTCTGTCCTCGGTCAGCTCAGCCGAATGTCTCACTACTTATGGTAAAGTCAACTGGATAGCATACTGTGTCGTCTGAACTTTACCCGAAGTGGAAATACTTTGTCTAGAAGTTTTCCTTAGCCAGCTGCTGTCTTGTACGTTTGTCGAATCTACTCAGCAGCTTCCTCTTGAAGTTGTTCCCGAAGGTCTTCCAGATCCTTCGATTGCTGAGTTGCGTTTTGTACACAGCGACATCATTTTGGCTAACGCGGGCCGAGTTGTACTGAGTTGTTTGACTTGGGCTTTGACACTTGTATTGGGCTTGGGCCTTTTAATTCTTGTGTCTTATAAACAATTTAACTCAACATTTGAACAAACACATTAGTAGAATAAATCAAAGCATTTAAACTTAGTGTGTTTAGAATATGTATTTCAATTATACTTAAACAATTTTGTCAAATCAAAATTATGTGGAAAGGTGTTTCAACATACTTGTCCTAAACAATACAATGAGAAATTTTGTAAGGTTTCATACCTTTGTGAGAAATATTTGGAAGACATGAGGGATGATAAGGATTTGAAAGTGTCATACCTGAAGAATAAGATTAAGAGGGATTTGGGCTATGAGGTGTCTATTCGAAAATGCTATAAGACTAAAAGTGAGGGGAGGAAAATTATATCTGGTCAAATCAGGGATCAATATAAGAGGTTGTATGATTATGCTGAGACTCTCAAAGTAACTAATCCAGGAACTGTTGTCCAAATAAAAACGGAGTTGAAGCTAGACCATGGGTTAGGAGTTCCTAGGGAGATTGTTTTGTTTCAACACATGTACGTTCGGATGGCTGCACAAAAACAAGGATACTTCTCTGGCATACGGCCAATTATATGCCTTGATGGTTGTCATTTGAAAGGAATGATGGGTGGGCAGTTGTTGGCTGCAATTGGTAGGGATGGCAACGAGAACCTATTTCCAATTGCTATTGCTGTTGTTGACTCTGAGTGCAAAGAATCCTGGTCATGGTTTCTACAAGTTTTGCAAGATGATTTTGGCGCGGTTAGAGAAACTGGATGGGTCTTCATGTCGGATCAACAAAAGGTGGGTTATGGTTATTATATGTTTGTTAGTGTTAATTCATAATTAGTCTACTAATGGTTTGTTCTTAATTTATAGGGTCTGGTGCAAGCTATGAAGGAGTTAATGCCGGATGTGGAACATCGTTTCTGTGTCAAGCACATGTACGAGAACATGAAGATGAGATTCAAAGGGGTTTAATACAAAGATCATCTGTGGAAGGCTGCAGCAACTGGTACTATGAAGTTATGGGAGAATCATATGGAGAAACTCAAATCATTTGACCCTGCGGCTCATCAATGGGTGATGGAACATGATCCTCACACATGGGCAAGGAGTCACTTCAACCCAAGAACCAAATGTGATGCAATTCAAAACAACGTTTGTGAGTCGTTTAACAAGATGATATTACCTTGTAGGGAGTTGCCTATACTTAGTCTGCTGGAATGGATCAGGAAAGCCTTAATGGCAAGACAGTATACCAAGTTCAATGGTATGAAAAACTATAATGGAGATGTGTGCCCAAATTACCAGAATAGGCTTGAGAAGATAAAAGTGGAGAGTCGAAACTGTTTTTGCACAAGAGTAGGGGATCAATTATACGAAGTTGATTACTATGGAAAGAATGTTGCTATTGATCTCAAGGATAAGTCATGTACTTGTAGAATGTGGGACATTTCTGGAATTCCTTGTAAGCATGCAGTGGCTGCCATCATTTATCAGAGAGAACAACCAGAGCGATATGTGCATGACTATTTTTTGAAGTCAACGTATTTGGCTGTATATCAACATGTGTTCAAGCCTGTGCCATCACAAGAGGAGTGGGAAAGGACAACACTACCTGACATTCATGCTGGGGTTGTACTTAAACCGCCTGGAAGACCAAAGAAGAGAAGGAATAGGAGGGCAGATGAACCAAGGGACCCCCATAAGGTTTCCAGGATAGGAGGTGGTGTTAAGTGTGGCTTATGTCAAAGGTTTGGCCATAATGCTAGGGGCTGCAAGGCTGGAATTATAGGTGAAACCCCATGGCAAAGAAGGCAGTGCAAATTAGCCAACAAAAGGAGTGGTAAACAAGTTCAAGTAAGTCCATACTGTTTGTATAATCAACATTAGATGGCCATTGTTCCTTTAAATGCTTTGATTCAAATGTGTATTTACTTTTTTGCAGGGTAGTCCACCTAGAAAGGTAGGCAGGCCTAGAAAATCCACTAATGCATCCACTTCCAACCCTGTACATTCTAGTGTAAGTTGGTGGAGTATATAGGTTTTTGCTATTTTTGTTGGGATTTTGGAATAATATGGTAACTTAGTTATTGCTTGATGCAGCAAGGACATGTAGGTGGAAGTGCTTCACAGCCACCCCCAACACATCAACGAGCAACTGATGGTGCTGTTAATAGAGAAAATGCTTCACAGCCACCCCCAACACAGCCGTCAACAAGAGGACAAAGCCAACCAGTTGTGAGAGGCAAAGGCAGAGGTAGGGGCAGGGGCAGAAATTTCATGGCACCAACAATTTCTACATCCAGAAAAAGAGTGAACCCAACTGAAGCAGAGCCAACTGTCCCACAAAGACCAAGAAGAGCTGCAAACCTTGCTGATTTAGCGAAGAGGCATGGCCTTTTCACTGGAGCTGTTGAAGATTACTAAGAAGTTTGATAGGCAGATTGGATCACTACTTTTTGTTACCATTTTGTATATTTTGGGAATTGTGACCTTTATGGTGCACTACTTTTTGTGTAGGGTGATCAAAAGTTATGACCTTATATGGTATAGCTTTTGTTTGGCATTATAGGTACCTTTACAATGCCGTATATGTAATACCTTTGTGACAATTAAGGTTATTTCCAAAATGTGATATGTAAGACCTTTTGTTTGGCATTATATGCAATTAAGTTTCTTTGCTATTTACACAGATGTGTGACATAAACTTGTTAACATTTTTAGGTATATTCAGTGTGCACAAGTAACATTTATAGTCATTTTGTGTATGTGCAGGATAAGAACCCAGCATTTCTAGTCATTTTACATGAACTTAGGCAACAATTAACACAAAATTACAAGCTAATAAATTTTGCAACGTTAGAGGACAAAGAACTTGACTAACAATTAACAATATCCAATAAGTTGCACAAAGTTACAATCCAATGAACTTGGCTAATAATTAACACAAGACAATCATTTGCTTTTCAATACACCTTTTTTCACACAAACATTTACCCAAACAGGTAAATGGCAATACACTGAGAACTACAAATTGTAGTTTGCCTACCACTAAGGCAACCCAAATCTGCCATCTAGCCTACTATCATTATCTACATTGCCAATCAGCATCACAATCAACCCAATTATCACTACAATCACAATTACAATTAATTTCTTCCTTAAACACCCATTTTCTGATTTCAAACTTCTATTTTCTTCGTTCTCCTGCACCAGTTCCTTTCTCAGTCTTCCATTTTCTTCCTTCACCTGCAACAATTCCATCTCTACCTTTCGCTTACCCTCAGAAATAGACCGTAACTCCATTTCGAGTTCATCTACACGAGCACGACAAACTTCTAAATCATCAGGATCAATCCACTCAAAATAACGATAAGCAGTTCGATCAGGATATTTCGAACAACCAACGAACATCCTTCCATTATTTAACTTTGTTGAAGCTCGGCGGATTGAAGCTCTAATCCCACAGAAGCAGTTTGATTCATGCCATTGACCCAATGAAATTTGAGAATTGGACGAATTCGACGAACTCATCTCTTCACGATTTTAGGGTTTAGTAAATTGTACGCGAATTAGGCTAAATTATAAAACCAAATCATGGGGTTTACATTCTAAACTTCAAGAGAATCGCGATTATGCTAATTACTCACTGTGATTTGAAGGAATCTTGAATTTTGGTTTTCGATTGGCGGAAGAAATTGAGAAGAAGTAGAAAATTGGGGGAAGAAGAGAAGCTTCTGGAGCTTATATAGGTCTCCCAATAAATTCGGACGAGTCTACCCTTTGCCACGTCACCAAGTTAAACGGCGTTTCCAGCATTTCCGTAATTCTTGTAACGGCATAATGCACAGTCCTTTTGGAATTTACCCAACAATAAATTAAAGGGTGAATAGTGATTTTGGCAGGTGAACATTGATTCTGGCAGCCTTGTCATCTTGTTCTCATTGCAGGTTAAGTCACTCCACACGACATGTGGGTGTTGTGACACGTCATGTGGCTCTTGTTCTCCGATCACTAGGTTCTTTGATGCAGTTATTGGGATGCACCTCAAACAGGTTACACGACACGTGAGAATAAGCATACGTCGTGTGAATTAGACATCAGAGTTCCAGGGGCTTTTCAAGCATCCCACACACCGTGTGCCCCTGGTGACACGATGTGTGGGGGTGTTTCCTTTTAATTCCTCCGACAGCTCTCTTGCTCACACGATGTGTTGTTGATGGGACACGTCGTGTGAGACTTTGTCCCCTCTTACCTTGGTCTTTTACTTAAGATGCCCACATCACTTTTTGGCTAATTTCACACAATCACAATTTGCTTGTGGACAAATTACCTTTTTAGCCAATGATTTTTATTTTTCTAATTTTTTAATGTATCATCAGCTTGTATAATAGTCCATATTTAAACTACCAAAATCTATACGATAAATCACATTTAAAATACCAATTTTATTTTGTTGATTGAAAATCGACACAATTATTTTATGCACTTGCATTGCCCATTTGCTACCCATTTGTTTGATGCAAGTTATTTATATCGCGACAAAGCGAGACACAAATAGCTCTAAAAGTGGGAGGCAAATAACCCTCTTTCTACTATTGACTCATTGAAATGTTTTTCTTCATATGGTAAGATTAAAGAGTGAAGCCAATGGAGAAACCTTCTATGATTCGTTTATACATTCTTTTTGTAAAGCAATGCAGAAATCATATTGTTCTCATAAATTGGGATTGCTTGCTCTCGTTTGTTTTTGTATCCAGAGAAGTTTTCATAAGCGTAAAAAATTCATGGCACGTAGTATAAATTTATTACCTGTATGACATCAAACATCGTCCCACAATAGTTTTAATCATTAAAGAGTGGTGCTAACTAGAGATCTATATTGTTATTGGGTTGTGTAGGTCTGAATTAGGAGCATCAACATGATTACTTATGCTTCATGCACCACCAAAATGATAAGTTATATATTGACAAAGTCAAGTGCAACGTACTAAGAGTGCCATACCCCATCCGTACTTAGTGCAAGTCTTACCTAGGTTTCTATCCTGACATTAGCATAACAAGATCCTCATGATTTTATATCCAAAAAAACTAGGGGTGCACACAAAAATCCGAAAAACCGAAAAACCAAACCGAAATAAAAAATAAGGTTAACTGAAACCGATAGATTAGTGTACGGTTTTTAATTTTAAAAATAATGGTTAATGGTTACGGTTATAGTTTTTTATTCCAAAAACCGCGGTTAACCGAAACCGACCGAATCTCAATTAAATATTAAAAAAATATAAAAATAAATTTATTTATATGGTAAACAATTATTTAGTCCCTTTAGTTTTTCATAACTCATTAATCAATCCACTATTTAATTATAAGGTTTCTAAATTTTTTCACCTTTAATGGTTTAGTCCTTCTATCAAATATTAATATCAAATAAGATGAAAATATGTAAATAACTCTCAGTTAATTTGTTACTGTCTCTCTAATTTTAGTTTATGCGGCTTTTTTTCTTTTATGTTTTTGGATGTAGAAACAATGATAAAATTTTATTACTTGTTTTCCAAAACTTTATAGCCAGAAGTTTTATTAGGGGTATTTTGCTTTTTTTTATCTGTTTAATTGTTCTTTAACACGTTTTTAGACAGAGATTTGATATAGGGAATCAACAATTTAACGGAATCAAAACTGAAGGATCATAATGCACGTACATCTCCCTCTCCGCAGTTAATCTCTTCAACTCGTCATTGAGCCTCCGTCTCCCTAACAATAAAAATTAGAATTCTTTTATTATTTTTATTTTTATTTACTAATGGTTAGAAACCGAAATAAAAGGTTAACCGACCGAAATAATTGGTTAACTGATTAGTGGTTAACCGAATTTAATGGACCAGTGTATAGTTAATGTTTTTAAAAAACCGATTAAATGATTAACCGACCGAATTAACCGTAATGGACTGGTTAACCGACCACTTGCACCCCTAAAAAAAAACTAGATCTTTACAGTCAGTCCACGTGATGTTGAAAAATAGCAACTATTTGATCACTTTACACCTCCTTTGCCGCGAATCCCTCTATTATATATACTTTTCTTAATATTCCTTGATAATTTTAGGGTGATTTAATACTTAATAATTGAAGTTAATTAAAATTATTATTATAATTGGAACCCTTGAGGTTTTCATTGATTAAGAAGTGTTTATATACATAACACAATACACAATTAAGCCTACAATTAAGCATACAATCAAGGGAATAATAAGGAAATAATCTATTTCCTAAACAATAGGATTTTCCTAAATAATAGGATTATTTACATATCTAACACACCCCGTAGTCGAAGCGGGAGGAGGTCGAACGTTGAGACTAGATCTGAAGAATCTGTGGTAGACCTTTGGTGAAAATATCAGATATTTGATGTCGGGAAGGAACATGAAGAACTCGTACTTCGCCTTTGGCAACCTTTTCACGCACAAAATGAATATCCATCTCTATGTGTTTTGTGCGTTGATGTTGAACAGGATGACCAGAGAGGTAGACAACACTTACATTGTCACAGTAAACCAGGGTGGACTTCCGAATCTGACAGTGGAGCTCAAGGAAAAGATTTCGAATCCAGCAAGTTTCAGAGACAACATTAGCTATCCCTCGATACTCAGCTTCGGCACTAGAGCGAGAGAGAGTAGATTGACGTTTTGCTGACCAAAAAATGAGATTATCACCAAGAAAAACACAATGGCCTGATGTGGATCGCCGAGTGTCAGGACAGCCGCCCCAATCAGCATCAGTATAAGAGACTAAAGAATCAATAGAAGATGTAGGTGTAAGCCCAAAATCAAGAGTCCCCTTAACATATCGAAGTATCCGTTTGATGGCGGCCATGTTCTGGTTCCTGGGGTCATGCATAAACAAACAGACTTGCTGAACTGCGTAGGAGATATCCGGCCGAGTGAGAGTCAAATATTGTAAGACACCGGTAAGACTCCAGTACTCTGATGGATCATGATAAGGAGAACCCGAAGAAAGGCTAAGCTTTTGTTTAGTGTCAACAAATGTAGCGCATGAATTGGAAGATGAGAGTCCAGTCTTGTGAATTATTTTAGAAGCATATTTCTTTTGAGACAAAAAGATAGACCCTGGTGTCCAAGAAACAGATATACCCAAGAAGTAGTTTAGGAAATAATCTATTTCCTAAACAATAGGATTTTTCTAAATAATAGGATTATTTATATATCTAACAATTATATTTTACCCCAATAGATTTTTGATTACAAAAAGCATAGAATCCCTCAACTATTAATTTTACTTTCAGAACTAAAATACATTCAATTTCAATATTATTGCAAACCAGGTTGCCCCATTAAAAAATTGAACAATTAATTGATTTCAATGGCATACAAAAAAAAGAATTGTGATAAAGGGTATTACTAATTTACAGAAGATGAGAGAAAATGATGTTGAAAAATGAATACAAGGAGATCTAAGAAATGATGTCAGAAGGAGGTAAAAAATGGTCATCAGTTAAACCTTGGACATTAAAATCAACATCTTCAATTTTCCATTTCTCTTCCATTTTTCTCTTGTGATTAGCAGACTGTTCTCCATATCTATAAACAGTGACACGAGTTTTACCACTATGTGCTATATTAATACCATCAACATATCTATAATCTTCCATAACTGATTCAGTGCTTGTTTCCCAAAATATATCATCATCATCTTTACTTCTTGTTCTTAATAACCTTGAATCTTCAAACTGAATAAGAAGTCCTGATCTTTGACTAAAATAACCCCATATTGTATGATGTATTATCTCATAATTTGCCCCACTTTGTGCTTCTCTTATTGCTGATGATGTCTCTAGCTTTAATATAAAGCAATCTTCTTCATTTATTATTTTCTCTCCAATGCAGGTTGCATCTAAAAATAAGTTTGCTGTCGATCTTGGGTCCAAACCCTATTTTTATATATATAGAAAAATTATTTAGAGAAACAAATTTGAAGGTTATAATAAGTAATAATATATATATATTAATTTAGATACCTGGAGAAAACGTCTTAAGGGTCTAGGAGGACCCTTAGAAACAGGAGATGGTTGATTAGAAGAATGCCTCCAAGAAATTTTGCCATTGCTTCCACAAATGACTTTGCAACCTGAAACAACAAGCTCTAATATCCATAAATCAGGATCTTTTTGCCATAATACGAATCCACCTGCTTCTTCTGTTCTTTTTACATTTATTGTTTGATCTCCTTGATGAAATTCTGATGCACTTATCTTCACTTCTCCTGTTACACACATGCTATGCACTGCGTTTAATGCTGGTTGTCCTCCTGTTGCTGCTATGTATTGCTGAACTATATATTTTGCAGTAGAAGCTTGCTGCAATCACATATACAAAATTGAATAAAAATCCTCATATCAAAACATGAAATTTGAATAGAAATGACTTACAATGGAACAATCTTTGACGGGCTTGTAAACAGAATGACCAACTTGAACTTGAAGAGGAATAAGAGGAGATCCGACCAAATAAAGAAGGAAACGAAGTTCATTAATACGGCCAGCAATAACAGGTTGAGACCATTTATCAGAAGTTTGAGCTTTCATCCAAGTAAGCATATTATGCCAACGTAAAGTAACATTGCTACCCATACTTGTAAACATTTCTTCTGGTATTGGAACCTCAAGAACTGTCTCAAGTCCATCTTCTTTATCGATATTTGGACAAAGTTTCCTCATCTTTTTAATTAACAGACAGATTACGTACACAAAACCAGATTAATTACAAGCATTTCATTTTCATTTTCATTGCCTTTCTCTTTCCTCGCCCTATACCTATGGACAATGCAAAATATGTGGACATCTTCCCATTCAAACTTTTTCTTTTCTTTAAGGTTCTCCTTGCTTCTAGATGTCTTGTGGGCATTATTTATAGCACTATGCATTTTCTTTCTATTTTTGGAACAAACATACATTGATATATTGAACTCCAATTTGAATCATTGTCACATGCCTATGTAAATAATTTTTTTTTTTTTACTTCACTATACCTAATAAGCCACAAAATATAGCTGTAAAATAAAAATCGTTAGACAATCAAGCTCTCACTCATCTCGAAAATTGAGATGCTTGAAGTATAATATAAAACTCAAAAGATAGAGGATTATAATCCTAAATAACGATACCAAAGGCTAGACACTATAGTACTTTGTTTTTAATATTTTTGATTTATTTTCTGTGATATTTTATTTTATTTAACAAATTTTGAAAACTTCTAAGATAATTTACTCTCCATTAGTCATTCATCCGGTTCAATATCAGTAAACACTTCTCGTCACACCCTTTAATTAGGGCTAATTCGTATTCAAACACTTTTTCTGGCCTAATTTTGCAATATGTGAAAATGGGGCCAAATTGATAAATTGCCAAAAAATTTGGTCTAAGTGTGTAATTCTGTAAAATTAATTGATTTATAGTTAATTAAATGATTAATTATAATAAATTGGTTTTTTGGAGTTAGTTTTGTGAAATTGGAAAGTGAGAGGCAGTTGAAGTCTTGGAACAGTTTTGGTGATGGAGCACTCATACAAACATAGGAAGGAGAGTTAAAGACAGTTGTGGATGTACAACCAAGGTATAAATAAAAATTTAGCATAAAAAAAATACACATAACAACACAAAAGAACCAGACTCAAATCTCAAATTTATAATGTTTATTTAGCAAGTTTGCTTGTTAATTGTATTTATTTTCCCAAAAATTCTTCATTATTATTTTCTAGTAAGTTTACTTTTAGAACAATTTTTTGTAATTCAATTTCAAGTTTCCAAGTTCTTTCCATTTCAACTTTGTTTAATTTTAGTGTATTGTTGTTCAATTAACCTCGTTCTGTAGAATTAATTGCGAATTTAAGGTTTTTATATTCTTTTGACTTTTAAAACAATCATTTTGTTCAACAAGTTAGAATTAATAAATTTTGGAGTTTTTTCATAAAATCTCTGGCACACTCATATTTCAAGAACAAAAAAGGCGAAAAAATACTTGGACACGCTCGGTGAGACACCAATATGCTGCCAAAGAATATTCAAAAGTTGTATCTGATGATGCAGAAATTGTACCTAGTAATACAAGACAAGTTACCTACCTAGTTTAGCAAATTGATGGAGCACTTCATACTTCTTCAAGGCGTAATGACGTGACTACCATTCAAAACCAAGGCCGCCTAGGTGTCCGAAATCGAGAATCCACTCTGATTTTTTCCTATTAATCCCTCTTGGCTTTTTTTTTTGTCCCCTATGTGTTTTTTAACTGTTTTGACTCCGTCTAGACCGCCTCAGGCCCACCTAAGCAACAATGAAAAAAATATTTTTTTATTAAATTTTTTACTTCATTATAATTTATTTTTGAACATTATCGCATGGTTATTCGTGAATTGTGTGTTAAAAAAATATAAACTTAATTTTGGTCAAAATAAAATAAAACAAAAAATTAATCAAAAATAAAATAAAATAAAGACATGAAAATAATAATTAATTGGGTAGTTCAAAGTCATTGTATGGGTGAATGATATTATTGGTGCAATGGTCAAAGTCATTGTATGGGTTATGTATGGGTTTTTTTTTATTTGTCCAAAATATGGACATTAGAATTCTTATTTAAGTAGATGTTATTTTGAGATATAAGGGGTGAGTGAAATAATAGAAGAGTTGAGTGCTAGTTTTTTTGTGCATAATTATTATCATCCAAATTACAAAAATTACAATTTCATCCTTCATAAATTATAATTTTAGTCCCTCTACTTCAACATTGTGTTTATTATTTTCGAATATTTTTGTTTAATTGTGTTCTGTACTCTCATCAAACGGTCGAGAGTTCGAGTCTTGACAACCTCATTAATTTTGTGGTGAAACTCTTAGTCTAGTGGTTGAGAGATTACCTATGACTAGGGAGGTCATGGGTTCGAATCACATCCAGGTGGGGTGAGGATTTTCCTTTCTTCTTTAATGTAATAACTTTTGGTGAATTATATTACTTGTGAACATTATATTTTATTTGTTTGAGTTGATTCAATGATATTTGTTGTTGAAATATTGATGTTTACATATTTTTAACGATATATTTTACAAATATACATTTTTTAGATAGTATAATACATATTTTTAATTGAATTTATATAATAATTTTTATTGATTTATAAATAAAAAATACAACAATACAAATCTGATTAATCCCCGATTAATCTCCGATAATGATAACTTCAAGATGAAAGAATTGCCTGGTTGTCAAAAGAATGGACACTTGAACCCTAGCATCCTTCCAAAAAATCCAAATACCACCACTAAAACCTTCAATATCAATAGCTTCAAAATGAGTAAAATTAAAATTTCTACCAAACTCCTCACCCATGTTAGTCAGAAGATGAGTCCCAAGCAAAACAAGAATATCAACATCATTCACAGATAATAAATGGTGAAGAGCTCAGTGAAACTCATTACCACTGGCTCCAAATCACTTCCATGAGATGATCTTCATGAGAAAGGAAATCAATTCGAGACAACAACATTACTAGTTGCGTTCTTTGACCCATGAAAGACAACATTTATATCCATAT
Organism: Euphorbia lathyris; assembly: GCF_963576675.1. Classification (NCBI taxonomy): domain Eukaryota; kingdom Viridiplantae; phylum Streptophyta; class Magnoliopsida; order Malpighiales; family Euphorbiaceae; genus Euphorbia; species Euphorbia lathyris. The sequence goes on along the minus strand of NC_088910.1, from coordinate 83,094,434 downwards.
TAGACAAAGGTTGAGAAATTTTGTCATCACCTCTGCTCCTTTTATTTCTTCATGTACCTCAAGCCTCAAAGGAAAATTCCTTAGCAATCATTGCATCAACTTTCATTCAATGTTCACCATCATCCTCTTCCAGGGAAGGAATTTTTTTTTGTGTCCCCTTTAATCTATAAAAGGATGATAAGAATTGGTTTGTTTATATTGAAAACTAGACCTATATTTGCCTTTGTAAGCTGCAACATGAATAAGGTTCTGCTTGTGGTTTTTCCTTGAACTAGAATCAATTTCAAAAGTAGAACGTGAATGGTTGAAACCGGAAAGCACCTCCATAGTGACTTTCTGCCCCTAAAGTAGACTATTAGCTTTATTATTATTAGAAGCTTTGTTCCTTGGTATATTTTTGCCTTAGGATCATCCATGGCCCATATTCCTCTGATTCAGTCACATGCAACAAATTCTTGACTCCGGCTTCTGATACCAACAAGTTAGAAACAACATGTTACACATTTATATATGCACAAAGGTGTCCTTAGGCAACATAAGGATATAGATGATATTATGATTGCAACATAGATATTTTGTGTGTCTATACTTCCTACATTTCGTACATGCAACATGGAGACCTTCATACTCAATACAACAATGTTCGTCGTTAACCTTAAATTGAGCAATCAACACATACTCGAGTAGTATTTTTTTTATCAGCCTTCACTTCCTTACCTAAGGAGTTACCAATCAAGATTAAGCAATATTCCTCATAATATTGAAGTTTCAACTCAGGGAATCTCACCCAAACCACAGTGGTATTAATAGATGCATCAAATGGGACAAATTTAGGAGTCCATGTACGGACATTAAGGCATTACTCGACCTAGCTAAGGTGTTGTTCGAATTTAACAGGATGTTAGCCATGCCCTAAATCAATAATATCAACTTTCCTGCCAGGTTTCCAAAATTCTAGGGCAAAATTGTGTAGCATAGTGTAACTCACATTCCTACCAAGAACTTTGACGATCAAATTTCTTCCAAGTTCCTCCACAAGCTCATGCATAATTGTGATATTTGTTTCAAGTGGATTCTCAAATAAATCAATTGAAGCGAGACCTTCATCTCTTAGGTCAATTAGAACTTTAAGTTCAACTCCCATACTACACATGGCACCAGTCATTGTCTCAACATAAGAATGTTTTTGTGATGACGATTCCGATCACAAGTCATTCAACGGTGGAGTTAGCATTAAGCGGTATCGTAATGAGATTTTTTAACGTATATATTAACCTAATTACAATTGCATCAAAGAAGTGCTACATCTTAATAGAAAGTGAGATCATTTCCTTTATTAATACATAAATTATATTTTTATTATATATTTATATGTATAATTCATTTATAATATATAAATTATAAGATATTTAAAGCTGAGTAGTTGCTAATCAAACTCTATATATATGCTAATCAAAGTTCGACTCTTTCTTTAGTCTGGAGACCCTTCTTAACATTAGAGGAGTGAAGATTAGCAATCAAGAGGAGGATAAGGATAGACATTGTTGGGCCTTGACGAATAATGGTACTTATTCTTGTAAATCGGCCTATGAAGCTTTTACCCCTAATAGGGCTGATCCTCCCTTGGAGATTTGGAAGTCCATATGGTCCCTCAAGATCCCTTACCGTATCAGGAGCTTCCTTTGGCTGGGTATCAAAGACAGGCTCCTTACGAATGCGGATAGGCACAGAAGGCACTTGACTGAGTCTAGTGCCTGTAGTAGATGCAGAGGCAATGTGGAAACCTTGTGCCATGCCTTGAGGGATTGCCCAAATAGTAAGAAGATCTGGGAAGGGATCCTCCCTCATCACATCCTCCCTTCCTTCATGGCCTTTTCTGAAGGGGACTGGTTCTCTCAAGGAGCCAAGGGGAACTTGCTGGCCAACATGGAGCACGGTGCCATCCTCTTTGCTATTACTTGTCACCAAATCTGGAAGTGGAGGAATGAAGAATTATTTGCGGGTAAGGCTGTCCTTATTCCTGATTTACTGTTTTTCTTCTCGAAGAAGCTCTTTGTTATTACTAAAAGCTTTGAAAGAGATTCCCTTGTTCGCCCCTCCCCGGATAAAGAGATCCTGCTAGTTGGCTGGAGTAAGCCTAGAGAAGGGTTTGCTAAGTTGAATACTGATGGCTCCTGCCTTAGCAATGGCAGAATTGCTGCTGGAGGAGTTCTTCGGGATGCTGGTGGCAATTGGATGGCGGGGTTTACCCATAACTTGGGGACGGGCTCCTCCTTTTCTGCGGAGCTCTGGGGTATCTTGTCAGGTATTAAACTCGCCATTCGCATGGGTGTTAAAAAGCTCTCGGTGGAATCTGATAATCTGGAGGCTATTAACAGGATTTCAGATAGCCAGGCTGTTTGTCTGAAGAGCCAGAATCTCATCAAAGCTATTTTGAGGCTTCGTCCTGCCTTTGAGTATCTTAATTTCTCCCATATTTTTAGGGAGCAAAACCGCGTGGCGGATCGCTTAGCAGCTGCTGGGCATGGGAGAATGTTAGGTGTTTCTACCCTATCTGTTCCTCATTCTTTTCTTTTGCCTTCTCTCCTAGAGGATAGGATTGGAGTCAGCCTTCCTAGACTGATCCCGGTGTAGGTTTTTTGTTGGTTTTGTTTTTTTCCTTTCCTTTCTTACCAATATATATATATATATATATATATATATATATGCTTCAAGAAAGAAGATTTATATGTTCTAGCGACACTCAATCATGTATCATGCTTATATAATACTCCCTCCGTTTCATATTACATGTCTTTTTAGAGAATTGTATAGAAATTAAGGATATTGGAAAAAAGACGTTATCCCTTATTTATTGATTCCAATATTTATTTATTCTATAATAAGTCTATTATTCTAATTAATTTCCGTAAACTCGCATTTTATAGCAAAAAAAAAAGATGACTTAACGTGTACTGATCATATAAAATGACATGTAATATGAAACAAAAAAAATCTATAGAAAGACATGTAATATGAAACGGAGGTAGTATAACCAATCATTACTAACAAAGACATTGATGGAGTAGGATTATTAATTTTTTTTAATCAACAATTTAAGACAGTAATGCAACAAGAAAAATTGAATAGTCTACCCATTTTATGTATTGAAATTTAAGATAAATATATTAAAAAATGTTGAAGCATACACTAGTATTAATGATTTTACATATAAAAGTGCATGTAGATATTGTTTTGTATGAACAATTGGGTACTTTAAAACAAAATAAAATATTATTTTTTCTTATGAAATTGGATGTTTTTAATAATAAAAAGAGCCATTTTGAAGCAATTTTTTTCGTAATTAATTTTTTTACTTTATTTTTTTTGTACTTATTTATGAAGGTTTTTATTTGCTATTGCATCCCTAAACATTTGAAATCTCTGAATTGACCTACATGAGGATAATAATGAATTAAATCTTAGGTGGAGAATAAAAAGAGAGTAGTTGAGATATATTAGAGCAATTATACTGGATGTTACAAGGGTGTAACTTGTAACATCCAACCAGTATACTATAAGTGTTTTGGTTGTTGTAGATTGAAGTAAGTTATAATATTCAGTAACAAAGATATAAAAATAATACCGCCAAACATAAAGAAAAACTGCACTACACCTTTATGATATAGTGGGCACGTGTAGCCAAGAGGAGCGTCAACTTCTCCTCATGCTAGAAAGACCGGCTAGAGATCCTCTAGAGTTGAAATCCTCTAGAGTTGGTGGAGTTGTAATTATTTCAACCATTAATTACAAAATGAATGGATGAGATTTGATTGATCAATAAATGATTAATTAAATATTAAAATTTATCAATTAAATCTCATCCATTAATGTTAGAATTAATGGTTGAGATTACAACTCCACCAACTCTAAAGGATTTTTAGAAAGACCATAGACTGTATGTCTGTTAATTAAATAAAATATTGTATTTCAATACTTTTTAATTTATTTTTATTTTTGCCCAAAAAATTGTAAAGGTATAATAGCCCTAATGGCATGTTACTTTTGGAATGATTTATGTCTAGGTGGCACCACTTTGGTATTGCCACCATGCTCTTAGTTCCTTCCATATAAATACAGTACTTTTTTAAGTTATGTGGTCAAAAGAATAAGAGATCTAAGTTAAAGCTCATAATATATACACATTTTTTTAGCCTGTTAAAACGTGTGATTTGAGGACCACATGGATGCATGCGTTGCGGATGCAATATGAAGCCATTCAGATATTTTTCTCAAGTTTATAAGTTGGAATCTCTCCTTTGGTTTGGTTTGGTTTGGTTTGGTTTATTAAGCTTGATCACTGCCAAAATTTTGAATGGTTTCTTTTCTCATCCTTAAGATGTTGCAGCTTAGTTTTTCTTCTTTTAGTTGCTCGAAGAATCACATACAAATTGGATGAAATGTCATATATAACAATAAAGAAAACGACATCATAACATCACATCACATCATTAATATATCACTTAAAACTAAAACATTACTATATATATCTCCACCTGTCATACACAACATGATAAACAATTAACATTTTCTTTTCAAACAGCAAAAAATACATTAGAAAGATGTATGCTTGGGTTTTCTTTTATACAAATAAAAAGTCACCATGCCAAATACATTGTATCTTCCTCCCTAGATCATCTGCTTATATATGAATGAATGATTGTACATATTATACAATACACATAAATCAATACTTGGTTGTAGACTCATCTTGAAGAGATTTTTTATTCCATCTCCCCATAATCCCTTGGCTAAAGAGCTCTTCCATTTCTTCCAAAGATTTCCCCTTAGTTTCAGGGAAGCAAAAGTAGAAGAATATCCAAGCAACCACTGATATACCAGCAAACAAGAAGAATGCTCCACCTATAGTAATTGCTTTATACAATGATATAAATGTCATTGAAATAGTAGCATTCATAAGCCTATTGACAGCCACTCCAATACTATACCCTTGTGCTCTCAATCTCAGTGGAAATATCTCTGAACTGTATACCCAAGTGACCGGAGCTAACCCAAAATTATAAAATGCCACAAATGTATATGTTGATGCAATACTTAGTGCAAGTGCCCATAACAGTTTTTCTCCTTTATGCTGCTCAACCACTGTCAAACATGTTCCTAGCAATGTTAAGAATACTATAATTCCTGATGTGCTTATTAACAAAAGCTTTCTCCTTCCTACTTTGTCTAGAAGCATTGTAGCTATTGATATAAATACAAACTTTGTTAATCCTACTCCAACTGTTGCTAGTAAGAGCTTATGTTTTCCCACTACTCCTGCTTTTTTGAATATTCTTGGACTGTAAAGTACTACTGCTTCAATCCCTACAGCGTGCTCGAAAAAATGGATTCCGATGGCTGCTATAAGTATCCACCGGACGGCCGGGGTTGGGTGGAGTATCAGCTCTCTCCATACACCTTTCCCGCCGGAGTTTTTGTTCGGTGTCACCCTCTCTTCCTTGCAGTTTTCGTCCATTCCTGCAGCGGATGTTATGTCTCGAAAACGTTGTTCGGCCTCTTCTTTCGAGTTTGATACTCGGTTAAGTACTTCTCTAGCTTCACCTAATCGGCCTTGCATGATCAACCATCTCGGAGATTCTGGCATTTTTAGGATGCCGAAAGCTAACACTACTGAAGGGATTGCTGCTATTCCAAGCATCAATCTCCACCCGAGTTTTAGTGTTAATTTTCCGAAGACAACGTTTGATATATATCCAAGTAAAATGCCTATGCTTATACCGATTTCTGGGAGTGAGGTTAGGAAACCTCGTGATGATGTTGATGAAACTTCTGCGGAGTACACCGGAGCTATCATCAGTGCGAAACCGACTCCGATTCCGGCGGTGCATCTTCCTGCCATTAGTACAGCATAATTTGGACCGTATCCCATTAGAACTGAACCAAGCATGAAGATGATGCAGGCTATAACTATTGTATATCTCCGGCCAATGATATCGGATGTTCTGCCGGCCATAAGAGATCCCACTAATGCACATATGTTCAAGATTCCGGCGAGAACTTCCACTTGAGTATCGTGGATTTTCAAGTCGTCTTCTATGAATATCAAGGCTCCACTCATTACACCGGTATCTATTAAAAAAAATAATCAAAATAAACAAAGGTTATTCAAGGGAAAATTTTACAGTATGCACTCCTTTTGTCATAGAAGTAATTTTTTTATTATATTCTAAAAATCCCAAACAACAAGTCTTTAATTGTGAAATTCTATTATGCTTTCGGGTCTATTCACTTTATTAATAAAAATATGATAATTATTCACTTTTTTTTATATTAATTATTTTCTAATGAGGTGGAATGTTTTTATTTTTCCTTTTCATCCATTACACTGAACTTTTCATCTTTAATCCTTTATTTTATTAAGAAGGACGTTTAAATATTTTCTTCTGAGAATAGACTTTACGGATCATGGCGTTCAAGCATGACAATTCCGCCCATTAACTTACAAAAAAATAAAAAATTTGAAAATTTGATCAAGCAAATAACAAGGCAATATTGTTTTTTTTTTTTGGTACTTTCAAGGGTAAAATAAAAAGGAAATGAGAATTCTAAGAAAAATATATAGTAGCCACTCAACACTACTTGTTTAATATAATTATCAATTTTGTTACCTTTATATCATATATAACAATATAAATTTTTGAAATACATATATAAATGTTATAACACGATTATGACAAAACGCAAAGAAAGGAGACATACCATAGCCAAAAATAATGGAGATCATTGAAGCAACAATGGAACAAGCAGCTGCATATTTGTTCATCTTAGTTGGGTTTTGCCCACTTTCTGTTACTGCCATTTTTAATTCTCCTGCAGTTCAATTTCAACTTTTAATATTTTATGCTTTAACTAATATCCCATTTATAGATGTATATTTGATAATGGATGAAGTTGTTTGTCACTATCCAATGCCAACTTGATTACAGTTTCACAATTTTATCCTTTTTTCCTTAATTATAATTATACTTATCCCATTAATTAGCTACACAGAAACAAAGAATTTCAATATACAGAGCCAAAAAGAAAGTCAAATTAGAACACCTGATAAAGACCCAAACAAAATCTAAAAATAGAATATTTCTGGTGGACAATTCAGTTTTGTATATTACTCAATTTCTTGTATATACTTAAACTCCAGTTTGTTTAGCATATTTCAACTCCTTGATGTGAAATGAATTATAAAAAATAGAAATATTTCCGTATTTCTATACAGAACCCCATCGATTTTCTAGCCATGAAATTCTTATGGTCAATGTTATCTTCCAAAAAGGTAGTAAATTTATTTAATAAGATATGTGGGCAAAGTAACCCAACTTGTAAGTCACAAGATCTCCGTTCTACTAGCCAGCCACTGACTCGGTAAGTATTGGGGGGAACAAACTTTTTGTTTTTTTATTTATTTATATATATAATTAATTTTTACCATAATTTTTTCCAATATTTATATATTTAAGTCAACTTAATTGATTAAGAATGACCATGCGTAGTGGAGTATTTTCAGGTGAAACAATTATTCAATTTTAGTTTTAGTTTTTGTAATGTAAAGTCTCTTTCATGTACACATTGAAAAGTTAGGAATATAAATTTTCAACCATCACCACCACCTTTTCTCTTATTTATCGACATTAGATTGTCAAATTTAACCACCTTACTTATTTAAAACTACTTTCTAATTTCTCCTCTACCTTGACAAATAGTTTACATCTTCTCTCTCTTTTAGCTAAATATGATAATTTTTAATTCATATTAATTCGATATAGTTGAAGAGTATATACATTTACTTATAATACTTAGATAAAGATAAAAATAAAGACATCTCAAATAAGCTCAAGATAATTTTTTGGGCAAAGCCATTTTTTTTTATCCTTTCGAATTTTAGGTATTCCCCCCTATTGAGCTCCTCAAATTTTAGGTATTCCCCCCTATTGAGCTCCCAATCTTATAAAACTCGGATCGGAGGACCGATTGAACCAAGAACCAACGAGGAGTCAGGTCCGAGCTATACTAGTTTGTTGAATCCTCAACAAACCGGTGTCAACCGGGGATCGGAGGCCAGACCAGGAATCTTTACAACTCCGATTTTTGGATATTTTTTTTTAAATCTGTTTAAAATAAAATTAAATCGGTATTAAACTTTTTTTTAAATTTGTTTAAAATAAAATTAATCACCATTAAACGATTTTTTAAGAGATTATTAATAAAATAATATAATTGAAGCAAAAGTAGGCCTATCCAATGGACCTCATTTCAGTGTAGCATTCGTGTTGCCCACATCGTGCGGATGCACTCCTAACTGCAGGGGGGGGGGGGGGTTCAAAGGGGTATTGGCCCCCCATTCATCCCATTAAAAAAAAAAATTAAGTCCAAAAATAAATGTTAAAGTGCAAAAATACTCCTAATGTTTTGGGTCAGAAGCAATTTTATCCCTAACGTCTAAAATGGTATAATTTTATCCCTAATGTTGGAAGTCAAGAGCAATTTTACCCCTAACGTTGATAAATTGGGTCAATTTGAGAAATAATTCATCAAGCTATTTTCTCGGTCATGAATAATAGTGTCTGAAATTGATCCAATTTATCAACGTTAGAGGTAAAATTGGTGCAAAATTACAAAATTGATATGCAATTGGTGCAAAATAAAGAAAAAAATGACTGTATTTTATAATAGTGTCTGAAATTGATCCAATTTATCAACGTTAGGGATAAAATTGCTATTGGCTGCAAACATTAGGGGTAAAATTGCACCATTTTAGATGTTAGGGGTAAAATTGCACCTGACCCAAAACGTTAGGGATATTTGATACGTAACAACCCGAGAATCCCGAAAATAGATGATTACGAGTCGGAAATATTATAATTTACGTTTTTTATAAAAAAAAATCATGAAAATGATGCATGACAATTGAACGATTTTGTATTTTTCGTCATAAAAAATTGAATAATTTTACAATTTTTGTCATAAAAAATGAAATTAATATAATATTTAAATCAATAATCAAATTTATTAAATAATATTATACATCTCGTATAACGCACGAATCTTTGACTAGTTATATTATTACAACTTAGCCATTTAGTCTACTAAAAATCTGCAAAACTAACATTTTCCGAATTCTATATTTAATTAATTATTCCAAATATAATCACCTAATGTCAATTTTTACGGTACGTTTACATTTGCATATATGTCTCATATGAGTCAACTTGATGGAGAGAGATTGATTAATTGTTATAAAGAAATGTTTTAAACACTTCGCCGATAAAAAGTTGTAACTGTACAAAAAAAATAAATGTAATGAAATTTTTTATCAAACAAACTTGTGCTAACAACCAAAATAAAACTAGTAGGATTTGAAAAGGAAAGCCAAGCCATATGCCAAAAATATAATCTTTTCTTTATGCAAATTTTGTTGCTTATCTATAATTGTGATTAGCAAATTAGCAAATTAGCTCTAGCATAGGAATGTAAATGGAGCGGGGATTCTCCATCCCTATTGGTGATCCGTCCCGATGGGGACGAGGAATCCGATAAGAATCTTCATGGAACGGGATAGAGATAGTTTTATCCCCCGTGATGGAGGTGGGTCGTGGATAGAGAAAGGTATCCCTGACCTATGGAGATCCCCTTCCTCACCTCGTTAATCCCCAATAGGGATCTCGACTATTTCTCGTGATAATTGATTATTTTGGATGATTTAAGTACATTTTAGTTAGGTGATTGGTTGTTTTTAATTTTTAGTTTTTTGTGGTATGGAAAATTTGAGAATGATTATTGATGCTTGATGTTATTACCTACTAATTCTTAGAAGTTTTAAGCATTACTATTTTTTTAAAACACAAACGGTGATTCCCTGCGGTGGAACGGAGAATGGGGAATTTTTTTGCAATATCTATAAACGGGAATAGGGATCTCCACGAGACGGGAATGGAGACAAATCTGTCCCAGTTTAACTCGCAAGGATGGAATGGAGAATCCCTGACTAGTCGAGAAATGGGAATGGAAAATGCATTTCATGTCCTGTCCCGTCCCATTTACATCCCTATATATACATTCCGTGTTTATCTTACCGTGTCTATAATATATATAATAATCCAAAATTCATAATAAAGAATGCACCAATGTGTATAGGTGTTTATTTGAATTTTTTTAGTTGCCCAAATTGAGAGGTCGGTTTACATATTTAGACTCATTACAACACTTCTTACCAAATTAGACCATTTCAAAGCTAAATTTTCCAAAATACCCTTAGTATATATATTATCATTTAACATTTTTTGTGCACCTTCTAAAAAAAGAACATATTTTATATGAAACATAATTTGTGAGGCGACAACTGTGGAATGATTTTGTGCGATTTTGTTGCAATTCAATGGCAAATATTGAAAAGAATGTATAAGGGAAAACATGAAAACAAAACTCCTTCACAGTTATAAACTCTTTCGTACAGCGAAACAAAATAAGCTTAAAATACTTCGCAGTTGAAGCAATTGTGAAACATGAAAACAAAACTTCTTCACAGTTATAAACTCTTTCGTACAGTGAAACAAAATAATCTTAAAATACTTCGCAGTTGAAGCAACTGTGAAACATATGATAAAACTGCGAAGACAATTGTTTTCGCAGTTCCTGCAATCCTTTCATAGTGGAAACAACTGCAGAGGAAATTCAAATGACTTATATGAATTTACTTTGCAGTTGAAGCAACTGCGAAACAAATGATAAAAATGTGAAGACATTGTCTTCGCAGTTCCTACAAACCATTTGGAATGGAAGCAACTGCGAAGAAAATCCAAATGACTTATATGAATTTATTTCGCAGTTGCTTACGTTGCGAAAGGTTTTCATATCTGCGAAATTATCTTCCTGCTGAAATAAGAGGATTTCTATAATATCTGAAATGTTATTCAATGAGTAACATTTTAATAATACAAATAACAAAGAAGTCGTTAGCAGTATAACCAGCCACGTGTAACAATATAAGAGATACGCCAGACGGATATGCCAAGATCCCCAAAGGATGATATGCTAGGCTCTGGACACCTCCCAGAAAGGATCCTTGATATCCTATATCAGTTACGTTAAAGCCTGATGATGTAATTGAATAAACATCTTCTATAATTAAAGACAGTTACATAGCTATTAAAAGGCCTTAAATAAATAATAAAGATACAACCGTTCATCTCCTTCTTCTTTAATGACAAAAGGTTATGAAAACCTATATAAATACTCCAACGAGAGAAGCTAAAGGCACACTTACTAGCTCTAGAGCACTTTTCAAATTATTCTTATTATTCTCTCTCAATACTATATTGACTTTGGCATCGGTGTGTCCCCCGCCGATCCCAACGGCACCTCAAACAGAAAGTATTCCGACAGAAGTTTATACAAGTTATCACTAACATTCAAACACGCAAATACATCTCAAATAAATTTCTAACGTAACTCTGATCGTAATAATGTGTTAAATCACAAGATCGCTCTACAGTTGTCTCAATACAAATTATGTTCCGTACAAAATATGTTAAGTGATAATATATATACTAAGGGTATTTCAGGAAAGTTAACTTTGAAAGTGTCTAATTTGATAAAAGGTATTGTAATAGGTTTAAATATGTAAATAGAATTCTTAACTGTGTCAGTTTTATAATTTACCATTTTCTTAGAGAAATTTACATTGAAATTCACTTTTAAAAACTTATCTTTATATGTCAAACTAATCAAATCATTATTTTTAATATATTTTAAGAATTATATTTTTAAACTAGGAATCTAGAATATATTGTTTAGGGTTTAGAATTTATGAATTTGAGTTCAGAATTTTTAAATTAAAATACAAAAAATATATTTTATTTATTATATATGAAAAATAATGATATGTTAAAAATTAAATTTGATAATATAATTTAGTTGTAATTTTGTAACTAATTATGATATTCCTATAAAAACCTTTTTTTTTTTTTTTAGTGTTATTAGCCTAAAAATTTCAGGCCCCATACATAAAAAAAAAAAAAAAAAAAAAAAAAAGTCCAATATAGCTTTCCAAAGATTAATAGGTTGGTCAATCTAATCCTTACCAGCAGGGGCGGATTTACTTTCCCCCTCCACACATAAACACACCTGAATTATATATATATAAAAAAATTAGTCGAAAACGACCCCGTTTTGTCTTGTGAGTTTTTGATATAAAAAGAAGAGTTAAGGTGTAAAAATACCCCTAACGTTTTGGGTCAGGAGCAATTTTACCCCTAACGTCTAAAAGGATGCAATTTTACCCCTAATGTTTGTAGCCAAGATTAATTTTACCCCTAACGTTGATAAATTGGATCAATTTGAGAAATAATTCATCAAACTGTCTTCTCCGTCATGAATCTTGTCATCTACACTTCACAGATGCGTTATTTTATTAGTAACAAATCACAAACATATGTTGGGATGTGAACAAAATAAGAAAAAAATATACTATCTTTTGTACGAATTAGACAAAAAAATTAAAAAAATTCACCGAATTTATAAATATTAATCTCCAATTTTATTATTAAATTACAAAAAACATTATATCCTTTTTTATGCAATTGGTGCAAAATAAAGAAAAAAAATGACTGTATTTTATAATAGTGTCTGAAATTGATCCAATTTATCAACGTTAGGGGTAAAATTGCTCTTGGCTACAAACAATAGAGGTAAAATTGCACCATTTTAGATGTTAGCGGGCTGTTTGTTAGAAGGGATATAGGAGGTGGGATATAGATAAAAAAACACGAGATAAGTTATCCCGTGTTTGTTTGAGAGATAGAAGAGTGAGACAGACGAGGGATAAGTCTCTTATCCCTCAAATCCTATACTCAAGAAGAGGGTGGTATAAGAAGGGGGATAAGCTCCTGCGATTTTAATAGGATAGAAAAGTTCATATTGTCCCTCAAATTAATGTTTTGTAGTTTAAATAAGGTTAAAATAGTAAAATGTATTATTTTTATCTCCATCCATATCCCACATACCAAACATTGAATAATAATTCTCGACTATTATATTTTTTCCTTATCCCAATCATTTATCCTTATCCCTATCCCAACCTTTATCCTTATTCCTATCCCAATAGAATACCAAACGCCCCGTAGAGGTAAAATTGCTCCTGACCCAAAACGTTAGGGGTATTTTTGCACATTAACCCTAAAAAGAAGCAGTATAGGTAGAGGCAGCAGGTCGTTTTCAAGCTATGACAGATTGTAGATGTCAATTGTCACCTCGTAATCGTCGATCTACTTAGCATTAGAAGTTTTTATTTTATTTTAAGACATTTTGTATCGAATAGCAATTATGTACTAAAGTATATTTTTTTCAATTAATGCTATTTTATCTAAAAAAAAATACATAGAGTTTTACCCCCTCCCTTAAATCCTGGATCCGCCACTGCTTACCAGGCCCCCTAGATTCGTTGATGCACAGAAATGTCATATATAATACTTAAGTTATGGATGACGCAATTAGTTGTGGACTAAGAAGCATACCTAAGAAAACTGGTATATTTTGGTATATAACATTGCCAAGAATATAACATAAGCCAAATAAAAAAGACAGACATATTGTATTCAAGGTAGGATAACTTCTAATCTTACCTAAAATCAATTTAGGTTTGTTCTTCTTTGTATATATGAACCTACCACAATCCTACGTATCAAATTATGCTACTTCCAAGTGGATCCACCTTCAATGCAAAAAAAGATGGATGCTTTTTTTTACACCCAAATGATACTTTTAGAGGATTTTATTGCATTAAATGAAGATAAATATGTTATGCTATTTTGTCCAGGTTTAATTTACAATATTTTTTTAGGATGTTTGAGATATTAATTAAATTGAATTTTTAGGATGCTATTTTGTCCAGATTTAATTTCAAAATATCATTTTGTAAGGTTTTTTTATTTTCCTCATTTTAACTATAACTAGAGTCGTTTATGAAAATAAATATGAGTTTATTACAGCTATGTTATGAATGCTTAGTTCATTTCATAGTGTTATAGTATAATGAATATTTGCAAAAGTAGTGTCTGTAATATAATTTGGCTTTAATTATTTTCTTTGTGAAATTCACATTCTAGGCTTTTAGTTAATTTATAGTAGGTAATGTTTATGCCATAAGTATTTGCTTATTTTTCCAAACTAAAGTTGCTTTGAAATGAAAATTAAAGAGACTTGGGATAATTGGAGAAAATGATGGATGCTTAAAAGCCTGAAATACAAGTAAGGTCCAAACTGTCCATAGTTAGATCATGTCAGCCTGGCCCAAGTGTTTGGATCAAGTCCAGATGTCAGCCAAGTTAACCCGTTTTTCAATCCAAGCCCGGCCTAAGTTGACTAAAACAAGGAAGAATATAAAACGAATTGATTGGATGGTAGCTTCCTTTCATATTTTGGACATAGAACAATAAGAATTAAAACCTTAGATCAATGTACTCTTTATGGATGATATGAGTCTATGTTATGAAATTGAGTAACTTAAAATAAATATAAACTTTTATTTCAACCAAAACAGAATTTATATACAATGAAATTGAGTAGCATATGTACTCATGTTTTATTTATTTGCAATCTCTCGTACTTTATCTTCTTTTTATTTATACTTTTTTAATCACAAACTATGTCAGTTTAAATATCAACTCAATTTAATTATTGTTGGTGAATAATCTAAAAATATCTAGACAAGTCCATGCTTGACTTTTTTTTTTTTTTTTGAAATAAGATTGTCGATGCTTGACTTGTTAATACTCTCTTTCAACACTGACTTTTAATACATCGTATTTGTTAACCATCCCAAATTGCCTTTTGAATTGTTCAATTTTTCACTGTTAACTCCTTTTGCAAATATGTCAACAACTTAGTCTTCAGTCTTCACATACTATATCTTAATGTTTCTACGTAAAAACCTCTCGTACAAAATGATAATGAACCTCAACATGTTTGGTTCTAGCATGGAACATTGGATTTTCAATCAATGTATCGCTTACTGATTATCACAATATAATTCTACCGAGTAATCAACTGCTGATAAAGATCCTTCATAAGCTATATTAGCCAAGTACACTCTTGAGCTACTATATTAAGCTTCCAACCAGTTGTCTATACATAGTAGCATCCTCCAAGTCTTTTCCTCCAGTGGAACATAACTTTGTATGCACCTCTATTAGAGTCGTAATAGGCTTCCATTCTAGTATCTCAAACATCTCCATAAGATCTTTAGCATACTTGTGCTAACACAAGAAGAGTCATTCATTCGTGCCTTCAACTTTAAGACCATTGAAATGATTTAAATCTCCCAATGATTTCATTTAAAATCGTACCGATAAGTTGTCTCTGACTTGAATAATTTTAGCAACTTCATCACCTGTGATAATAAGATCATCTACACAAACTAATACTATAGCCAACTTCTCACCTTGGACCTTCACGAACAAATTGGAATCAGTTGGTGCCATCATGAAGTCACTTTGAATCAGGAACTTTGGTATCTTCCAGTACCATGTTCTGGTGCTTGCTTCAATCCATATAATTTCTTCTTCAGCTTGCATACATAATTTGGTTGACCCTTGCTCTTGAATATTTGAGGTTGGTCCATGTAAATCTCTCAATTCAATTCGCCGTATAAGAAAGCATTCTTCACATCCATCCGTCATAGCTTCCAATCTTTACTAGTTGCAAGTGCTAGTAGAACACGTATTGTGGTGATCTTAGCAACTGGAGAATTAGCCACCAATCGAGCTTTGTATCTTTCGACTGTTTTACTTTATAAACCCTTTTGCAGGAAATAGGCTTCACATCTTTGGGTTTGGGAACTAAATTCCAAGTCTCATTCTGCATAGCCTTTCTCTACTCCTTTTAAGTTTTAACAAACTTCATGCTAATTTGTCAATGTGATGCGGAGTTTGAAAGTGAAATTCCTGGACTCTCCCACAATTGTGGAAATGAAGCCGATGTTAGTAGAGTAGTGAGCTCATTTTTATTTTTCATCCCCATACTAGGCAAGTGATCCGTGAGAGAAGTACCTCCTCGATATTTCATTTGAACCAATTCAGTCAAATAAAATAATTTGTTTCTGCCAGCTTTTTAGGCGTACAATTCTTTGAGTTTATTCCATAGAGTTCATGCATGAGTTTTGCCAGAGATGTGATTATACACCTTGTCTTCGATAAATTTTCAAATAAAACCATAGACTTCCTCATGCTCGAAATCTGTCTTTCCTTCAGGTTTATATGTCCCGAACACTAGTAAATGTGTCTTCGTTACATATAGGCGATCCTCAATTTTGTTTCTTCATATGTGATAATTTTTCCATTTTAACTGACTATTTTGCTTGTCGACTTTACCTATATATTGATTAGTCCTTTGTACCAATTATTGAGAATACTAATAAAATATACCGCAAAAATAAAGATAAGCATAAATAATTAATAGAAATGACGCTAGTAATTTAGCTTGGTTTTCTTTTGATTTTTGGGCTACTCCACGATCAAGCTCAAGAATTAATTCTTTCACTATAAGATAGTAGGCGTACAAAGAGGGTATTCTCTAGACAATTTTCTAGAGTTACCACAATATGAGATGAACTCAAAATAGTAACACTGATGTGTTTTCTAGAGTTACCACAATATCGACAATTTTCTAGAATTGCCACAATATGAGATGAACTCAAGATAGTAATGCTCATGTGTTTTCTAGAAATACTCCAAAGATAAATATCTTATATTATTCCTCAAAATAATTAGATTATCATCCTCTCTAAAAACATTATCTCACAAATCTCAACTCTGCATGTAAATTTCTATATACTTTTGTATCAAATGATTAAGGGTTAGTTATACTTGTAGCCAAACCTCTACTTATGTGCAACACATTTTTACGAATTTTAACAGAAATGAGAAGGAAGCTAAAATGACAACTGACATCTATTATTAAATTTAGCCAATCCGAGAGTACCCATTTGGAAATGATACGGATTAATTTCGGACGTGTTAGTTTTAATCGTAAACTAACAAAGATGTTCTTCTCTAGCTAAACTAGAAGGAGTGAATCCCAAGTTTCATGGACTAAATCTATAGGAATATGAAATCCCCATTGTTGAAGGTGAAAACCTTAACAAGCTTCTTGAAGAAGTTTAATATTTGATTGATAAAAAGTTAAAGAACAAATACAAGAAAGAGATGAATTTATATCATCTCAAAAACCCTAATTGTCAAATTACATAAAGGGCAAATTACATAGCTAATTAAAAACATAAAGATAAGGGGTAAATGGGTGAAATATAAAGGGGTGGCATGGATGGTAAATAGGGAGTGGCATAGTTGTAATAAGAGAGTGGCAAAGGTGTAAATAGGGAGTGGCAGGATTGTAAATAAGGAGGAAGCTGGAGTAAGGAGCAAGTTCCTTAAGCTGAAGGCACGCGGGGCGTGGGTTGGCTGTTGAGCTCTTCTCCGGATCAGTACCCCATCTACGTGGAGCGTGTCCAATTCTACGCGGAGCGTAGGCTTTTAAACTGAAGGCACGCGGGGCGTGCCTAATTCCACGTGGGGCGTGCTTTGGCTGCTGAACTTTTCTCTGGATCATTTCTTCTTACACGCGGAGCGTGTTTTAACTCTACGCGGAGCGTGCCCGATCCAAGCTCTGCGTAGATGACCTCATGGACTTCTCTTTGGATCAAACCCTCAAGTACGCGGAGCGTGTAATAACCCACGCAGAGTGTGCCCCACATGTTGTCAGTTTGGCCTCCTTACTCGCTTGTTGCTCGTGCTAGATTCTTCCTCCGACTTCCCTCGTCCGGATCCGATCCTAGGGAAAGATGCCCCGCATCATACACTCTCTCTTAAAAAGAACTTGACCCCAAGTTGCTTGCCACATATTGATGAGACGTGTTCGTTATGAATGAACCCAAGCCCTCAAATTGAACCAAAGTGTTGTTCGAGATGAAGTCAAAAAGTCCACTCCACATATTGTTGGACTCACCTTCTCCTCACGAGCTTTTCCCCATATCTCCACAAGTGCCTCACCCCGGACTTCATTTTCCGTGGTACTCATCTCCCAATCTCCACCAATCTCGGATGCTCTACCAACATCGAATGATATGTCTTGGCGAAGCTTGTCAAACCACTTCCCCATAACTGCTTGGGTGGTCTTCCAACGCCCCTCACTACGTTGAATGGACCACCATTGGATCCTCTTGATCTCCCCATCATGAACTTGAGGAATCAACACACTCTTCTCCCGCTCTTTGCCTACCTCAAATGGAAGGTCCCGACGACATGTATCAACCCAATTAGGCTCAATCCCACACATGCTCTTCAAAACCCCAATATGGCTTTGAGTCGAATATGCCCGGACCTCTATATACCTCACGCCATCAACCCGGATGCTAGGCTCAACCTCCACTTGCTCATAGCCGACCTCAAATGTCATGTATCGGTGCCATATATCAACCCAAATTAGAGCGATCCCTTGAGTACTCTTCACAACCCAAACATGATTTCGAATTGAATAGGCCCAACCTTCGCTTTTACTCACTCCACTAACCCGGCTATCATGCTCAATCTCTCCTTGCTCATGGCCCACATCAAACGGAATATCTCGGCGACATTTGTCAACCCACATCATAATGAACCCAAGCACACACATAGTAGCTCCTCCCTCACCTTGGGTTAACAATCCCAGAACTTCAAGACTTGCCACCTTACTAACTTGGCTATTACTCCCCAAGCCTTGAATTCCTTCTACCTTCTCAACATCTCTCGGGTGGCTATCCCCATTCATCAAAACTTCATAAACCCCACTCTCTTCATCACAAGATTGCTTCTCATTGACTCCACATAAGGTTGATGCTTCCTCAATAAGCACAACATATACCCACACACATACATGTCAATAAGGCACACAATAGTGGATTCTGAATCTACCAAGTCTTGACTTCCTTCCATCTTCCCTATATTCCCCGGGAAGCCATTCCCCCTCAACAAACAATCACCAAAGCCCCCAACAAGATCACCCTTCATGGTTCCATCATAGGGAAGGTTCTCCCTCAACATAAAGCTCATATTTCTCACAACAATATCACCTCTCATGGGCTCATCATAGGGAAGGTTCTCCCTCAACATACACACCCAAGATTCCAACACAAATATCTCAACAAAGCACAAAAGAATAAGTTCAGATTTTACCAAATGAGTGACTCGATTCTTTTGTATGTGGCATGTGCTAGGTGTCTCGGTGCTATCAATAGACATCATGGAGCAAACTTCATCCTCCTCTCTAAAGCTCAGCCCACCATTTGTAGGGCTAGGTGCACTATCTCCCGGATCCCATACCATGTTATGTGGTAGCTTTATCAAAAGTGGGATCCCTTTAAGAAGCCCTTTAGGTGGCTCGTTGGAAGATATGTACTTGTCACCCTCGGACATCGGCTCAACTTCCTCACTTCTAACTTTGCTCTCCCCTTTCTCAACTTCATTCTCCTCTTTGGATCTCAACTCACCATATGTAGTACTAGGTGCATTATCTCCCGGATCCCATGCCATGTCTCGTGGTAGCTTCCTCAAAGGTGGAAGCCCTTTAGGAAGCCCTTTAGGTGGCTCATTGAAAGACACGTGCTTGTCACCCTTGAACATCGGCTCTACTTCCTCACTTCCAACTTCGCTACCCCCTTCTCAACCTCATTCTCCTCTTTGGATTTGACTTCACTAGGAGAGTGGCTAGCTAGCTCATCCATGGAACCCAAGTCAAGATGATTTAATGTCTCAACTGTTCCACCAATGCACCCATTCACATTCAACTCCCGAGTTGGACAATCTTCTAAAGTGATCTCCATTTTCTTACTAGGAGAACTCTTCAAAGGTGTAAGGACATATCGGATTCCGCCTTTGCGTATGGTGTAGGTGTTGCTTCTTCCCGCATGTGAGGCATCACAATCAAATTGTCATGGCCTACCAAGTAGCACATCACAAGCACCCATCTCTACAACATCACACATAGCTTCATCCCCATAAGCTCCAATAGTGAAAGGAACTTTACACCAATGAGTAACTTGAAGCTTTTCCACCTCGTTGACCCAACCAAGGCGGTAAGGTCTAGGATGTGGCTCGGTAACCAACCCAAACTTGATCATGGCGGACCGACTAATGATATTCACTTGGCTTCCTCCGTCGACCACCATCTCACACTTCTTCTCAAGAACTAAGCATCGAGTTCTAAATAATCGATGACGTTGACTAGGCTCCTCTTCACTAGGCATTGGTACCCTAGTCACCAAATACACATTCTGCTCACTGCCATCATCATCAACTTCATAGGTGTCTTCATACTCAACACTTCTCGCATCGTCCTTATCTTGGAACCGATTTTCTTCATCATCATAAGCATATTCATTTCGGTTCCACCCAACATTTCCCGACTCATAGTCATCTCGGAACCGACCATCATCATGCTCATAAGCTTCTTCATTTCGGTTCCACTCTACATTTCCCAACTCATCATCATGATGGAACCTACCTCCATAATATTCATAGATATCTTCGTTGTAGTTCCGTTCAACATCCTCCAACTCATCATCACAATAGAATCTACCTTCATTATCTTCATAGGGAGCCTCATGTCGATCCCACTTAACACACTGATGCCCATTCTCATCATAGTAGACCCTATCTTCGTCTTCCTCATAAGCGGCCCCATATTGGTTCCACTCAATGCTTCGACGTTCATCCTCCCCATGGTAAACTCTACCACCTTCATCATAATCAAACTCATATGCACTATGACAAAGTTCACCATCCTCACATATCTTATCTTCGGAAGCGTGCTCTCTCTCTTTAACCTCATCCTCGAATTCACCTTTATAATAATCACGTTCCCCATTTCTTTCTAGCTCATTCTCGGATTGGTCCTCCTCTTCATCAATCTCCTCTACTAACTCCTCTTCTTCATGATCATGTTCAAATTCATTTCCCTCTTCATCCACGATCCGTCTTTTCCCACGACCTTTCGTCTCCTTCCACTTCTCCCTATAGTTCAAGCCGGCTACCTCATTTGAATAGCTACCCGACCTAAACGACATGCTACACCCAACTATAGTTGAACCACCAACATCTCTCCCATATCCATAGTCATCAATCTCCACACATAGACTAACTTCATCATTCTCCTCAAAGAGATTAATAAGCCCAAAGTCACTCTCCCCTTCCTCAAGAATAATGCCTTCAATTTTCTCAAACTTACAAACAAGGTTATGCTTAAGAGGCATTTCATCAAACACTTGGGGAGCATCACTTGCTACATGGGCTTTCCCAACATCCTCACCTACAAACACTCCTTCCTCCTTACCTATACATGAACTCACATTCTCATTCACAACATCATTATCAACAAATCCATAATGAGAATCTAAATCCACTTCCACATCATAAACAACATCACAAACATCCAATCTCTTCCTAACAATAGGACAATCCATAACATCAACATTAGAAATTGGAAGTTTGGGATTTACCTTTACCATGTGTAAAGGAGAAAAGATTGGTGATGGATCTTCAAGAGGAACTTCTATGGCGGGTTGGGAATCATTTCGGTCTCCTTGCTTGCGACTCTCCAAAGATGCCACAAACTCCCTTGTTAGCTCATTGACTACCCGAAATTCTTGCTTCCAACTCTCATGATACTTTATCACCATGGCTTTGAGATTTTCCAACCCCTTATTGAAGGTTTCTTCATAACTTGGAGATAACTTTGGTTGAACCATAGTCGAAAGAAGTCTCCGTTCAAGGAAAACGATCGGCTCTGATACCAACTGATACGGATTAATTTCGGACGTGTTAGTTTTAATCGTAAACTAACAAAGATGTTCTTCTCTAGTTAAACTAGAATGAGTAAATCCCAAGTTTCATGGACTAAATCCATAGGAATATGAAATCCCCATTGTTGAAGGTGAAAACCTTAACAAGCTTCTTGAAGAAGTTTAATATTTGATTGATAAAAAGTTAAAGAACAAATACAAGAAAGAGATGAATTTATATCATCTCAAAAACCCTAATTGCCAAATTACATACAGGGAAAATTACATAGCTAATTAAAAACATAAAGATAAGGGGTAAATGGGTGAAATATAAAGGGGTGGCATGGATGGTAAATAGGGAGTGGTATGGTTGTAATAAGGGAGTGGCAAATGTGTAAATAGGGAGTGGCAGGATTGTAAATAAGGAGGAAGCTGGAGTAAGGAGCAAGTTCCTTAAGCTGAAGGCACGTGGGGCGTGGGTTGGGTTGGCTGTTGAGCTCTTCTCCGAATTAGTACCCCATCTACGCGGAGCGTGCCCAATTCTACGCGGAGCGTAGGCTTTTAAACTGAAGGCACGCGGGGCGTGCCTAATTCCACGCGGGGCGTGCCTTGGCTGCTGAACTTTTCTCTAGATCATTTCTTCTTACACGCGGAGCGTGCCCGATCCAAGCCCTGCGTAGATGACCTCCTGGACTTCTCTTTGGATCAAACCCTCAAGTACGCGGAACATGTAATAACCCACGCGGAGCGTGCCCCACATGTTGTGTGGCACAGTTTGGCCTCCTTGCTCGCTTGTTGCTCGTGCTAGATTCTTCCTCCGACTTCCCTCGTCCGGACCCGATCCTATGGAAAGATGCCCCGCATCAGGAAATATCATGAAATGTACTTTATTAGGTTGTGGTCGGGCATTTTACTTAAGGTTTCTATTATATCAACTACGCTAATGTAATTCCTATTGAAGAACGTAATCGGGACGGTTGCAAGGCAATGCTTTCAAAACGAACTCCTGATTCGTTATAAAAAATACATAAGAACCCCAAAATAGACCGATATAAAAGTGTGTGACCAAAAAGGGAAAAGATCCTTCTTATATTTCTTCCTAGATTAGGGAAGCAAGATTGGAAAGTAATTCGTTTCTATCCTTTCTTCTTTACTTCTTCATTATTTCATGTTTATATAGTTTTTTCATCTTTTATTCTTTCATTTCTGCACATTTAATTTCGACTTTATTTTCTTATTCTTTATCAATTATTGTTATTCTGTTCATATTCCTCGAAACCCCTCTTTATTCCTCGCTTTGCTCTTCCCCTTCCTTGGGGCTTGCTTTCTTTCCCGATTCTGTCTTAACTTTGCCATTACCTAGTGAAGCTTATGGATATGTTATATCCATAAGTAAATCTATGTAAACAGTTTTGCTTATTATCTATGTTCCTACCTATATTACATTATTAATGAAAAGAGCAAAGTACAAAAATAAACTTTGTAGTTTGATTGATTTACAAAAATAATTTATGTGATTTAAAAATTTACAAACAAGGATCTAGATTTTATGCAGATTACAAATTCAGTCATTCCGTCAAAAATTATTGTCGTGACCATTTACCCAAAAAAAAACGACTTAGAGCAATTAAAAAAGCTAACTTGATAAATTACCAAAAATTATCTATGTTCCTACCTATATTACATTATTAATGAAAAGAGCAAAGTACAAAAATAAACTTTGTAGTTTGATTGATTTATAAAAATAATCTATGTGATTTAAAAATTTACAAACAGGGATCTAGATTTTATGCAGATTACAAATTCAGTCATTCCGTCAAAAATTATTGTCGTGACCATTTACCCAAAAAAAAAGCGACTTAGAGCAATTAAAAAAGCTAACTTGATAAATTACCAAAAATAGAAAGTCTAATTTTACAAATTAACTAAACCACACTTATTATTTAACAGAAAAATTGACTCACACAACGCACAAACCCCTACTTGAGCCACACCTCAGGATTTATTTTTTTACTTTCCCCTAATACATATGTAATAATAAGATAACCCATACAAGAAAATAAAGATCAGTTTATCGTTTTGGGGCTGAAATCAGTAATTTCATCAAAATAAGCCAACAACGAGACATGAACAGACAAGAACAATGTTTAAGACCTCAGACATTGAAAGAACCTTCCTTGACTCAAATCAAAGCACCATTCCATAAATTAATAAAAGGAAAACCCAGTAAATATTATTATCGAGAAAAGAAATGGAACCTTTTAAGTAAACATAAAAGAGGCATCTGAAACTGGTTGCAGTTGCAGTGACTCAACCAGAAACACCGACTCACCCATCCAGAACCCAAAAGCTTTGGTTACTTTCCTAAGGGTTTTATTAGGAGGGTCGGGTTCTCACAAACACCATCATTCGATTGTTGACAAATGTCCTAAATGATGATGTGGGGAACATGTGTCAACAATTGAATGCTTAACTCACAATTGAACAATCCTGAAATTTTCGAGTTTTCAGCTGTTCTCGAGCATTTCTAAGAGTTCCCAAATAGGACGACCATAGCATCTTTGGATCATTGTAGCACACTTGGGACTTGGCATTTAAATTTCATCATAGGCCAAAAAAAACCAGTGCTAACAATGTCATTGATAAATATTTCACCATTTTTAAAGACGACTATCTTACCAAGAACCCAAGGGGCAAGCTTAATTAGCAATAACAATTCTGATTATTCTCATTTTATTTCAGTGACCTGTTCCATCTGTTTTAAGATTATTTTACACAAAGTTGAAAAAAGACATTTAATTACAAAGACGAAACTATTGGCAATGAATGCAGAACAAGGTAAGCATAGCAAAAAATTTGCTGACTCGTACAAGCCGTAATATTGAGCTTCCTGTTGCAGTGCAAGATCAGTTAATGAGGTCTATAGGATAACTTTTATACGCCTATAAACTAACTCTCTATTTTTAACCATAAAACACAATTCTGATAAAGCCGCTTATTGTCTGCAAACAAAAAAAGCGGCCATTAGAACATGCAAATTCTGTAAATTGGATCTTAAATAATATGGAAAAGGTAAATCAATTCACTAATATGGGTTCAGACGAAACAAATTGAATGCATGCTAACAGTATAAATCAAACTCCAGAGGACACACAGAAGCTAAATTTTAAGTCTATTGAGCTAACAGAAATTACATGCATGGTCAAAAAGTTCATCAAGTGCACAATAACTTCATTTGCTGAAAAAAGGAATTACAGGAACGTAAATAGAAGAATCAAAACAGTACTAACATAATGAATTAGTGAAACATGTAAAATATATAGTGAATTAAGTGGCTAACATAAACGATGTAAATCAAGTCCTTGAGATAAACCCTTCTGGACATTAGAATACCTGTATCATTAAATTGAAAGTCTAAAGAAAAAACATTTATTTGATATTTCATCAATTATAACAATGCACATGTCAAACCAAACCTTCCGCAAACAATTACAAGGAATCTCAAATGTAGTTTCTTTAGCCTTTATAATGAAGGTATTTCGTCATCTAACTTGATTACCCAACAAAATTTTAACAAGTGACAGCGTCCAACTTAAAATCCAAATATTCCCAATTCTCTATATCTGTTCTCTGGCATGCCAATTCTAGCTTCTTTTGCTTTTGATCTAGTAAGTTAATATATCCTTTAGTTGTATCAGTTTATCTTTTCATCTAACAAATTAAAACACCCTTCCTTTGCATTATTTTCTTATGATCAAATATGATAATGTTACTTTGAAAGCACCTAAATCCCTAATTGAGCAAGAGTCATTTCTGCTCTTATTTCACTTAAAAAATTTCATTGTCTAAACCCCAAATTATATGAGAAATTGTTGACACGCACACACACGAGCAGACACACACATTTCCATTTTATGTATTTATCAGATAGTACATTTTGTTTGTTTTGGTTAAAGAAATGGGAATCACAGTTTTACAACAATCCTAAGTTGGGAACCTTTTTGTGATGTACAAATATATATCAATAAGAACATCTCCACTTTAAACATTCTAGGCTGGTACACATTCGCCAAGGATTTCAACTTAAATGATCATACTCAGAGATAATTTGTATTTTAAGAACTTTCAATGGCTATAGAACCTAACCATTATGATTAGGTAGAATTGGGTGATTGTGATTTGAAAAATAAAAAGGGTTTAACAAAACCATCTATTAAGAAGGGATAGGTGTAAAAATACCCCTAACATCGACAATGGTGCAATTTTACCCTTAACGTCTAAAATGGTGCAATTTTACCACTAACATTGGCAAGTTGGGTCAATTTCAGACATCATTACAAAACACATATTTTATTCTCGTATTTTGCATAAGTTGCATAGTAGTTGGTTCTTCATTTTTGTATTTTTACGTTGTTGTAATTTCATAATAGAATTAAATATTAATACTTTTAAATTCAATAAAATATTTGGATTTTTTTTAATGGAGATGACAAGATTCATGACTGAGAAGACAGTTTGATAAAATATTTCTCAAATTGATCACTGCTCTTGGTTGCCACCCTTAGGGGTAAAATTGCACCACTTTAGACGTTAAAGGTAGAATTGCTCTTGGTTGTCAACTTTAAGGGTATTTTTGCACCTTATCCCAATTAAGAATCTAAACGGAATACAACTAATGTTTTTGTTTACAAAAGAACCTATTTATAGTAATTACAATAAATCCTAATCCTTGAATGGAAAAGAATAATAACCAATATATAAGGCTCATTAAGAATCCTAAATAAAGATGGAAATGAATTCTATTTAAAATCGAATATTTAAATATAACAAAGATTACCAGCTATTTAGAGTGTCATTATTTCGGCACTGAACAACAAAAAGACTAAACAGCATATGTTGCTCTAACTTTTTTTCATTGGTTGAAATCAAACGATATTGGTCGAAACCAACAGCATTTTGATATTATAGTTTTACTATCATTTTGCCAAACCAATCAACTGATTATGTTATTTGTAAATGTATCACATGTTAGAAACATTGAGTGCACATGCAGTACCTTAAAATGGAAGCAGGCAGCTCCGCCAGTTTAGCTCGACATGGCCTCTACATTCTTCACCGAAGGCTCTTGCAAACCACAGACCATGTTACAAGGAACAGCTATGTCAATCATCTTCGGATATGGAAGGTTCAAATCTGCACAATAATAGGTCATGTTTGCAATTCCTCATTAAACAGTTGTCATTACAGAGAGCAATTATTTAAATACATGCCAAGTATATAGTGTTACTTACTTTCCATGATACTCTTAAAAGTTTCCTGAAAACAACATATATTGATCATACCGTTGGTTAGAGATAATGGAGAGCCATATTTATACATATCAAGAACTACAATATACAGATCATTTTTAGTGATTTTCTACAAAGTTGCATTATGGCATAAATCAAACACTTCTGTTGATCAAAATAAAAATGATATGCTGAATTCTGCAAAAATTGTGAATTAAAAAGCAGATTCCTGATGCACCAAAAACTAAAAACGACTGAATTCTGCAAAAATTGTGAATTAAAAAGCAGATTCCTGATGCACCAAAAACTAAAAACGTAAATTGCAAAAAGTTGCTTTTCCTTTTACAGGTTAGTTTGTCACTTATATTACAATAAACAACTTTGACACCATCTTCTGAAAATGAGTTAGAGCTAGTTATCTCACCAGAGAAAATAAGAAGTAACAACAATAGACATAAGATATAAAACTCGCCTCATCTTTTGTGAGCCTAGGATTGTATAACATTTCCTCTCCAACGGTGCTAACCTGCACCTCACACAGAGTAGCAGATCAGCAGTATGAATGAGTTAGATAATCACATAAGAGCAAAGAAATGGCTCCATACAGTAAATCCCTTGTAATCATGAGCAGGATAGACCAATGTATCATTCGGCAAGGTGAATATCTGATTTGTTCACGAAAAGAAATAGAGATTGTTAAAACTATGCTCATATTTTGTTTGGAAATTGACATACTATTTGTTCATTTCATGTCCTTGCCTGTGAATGCACTGACTGATAAAGTTGATATGAATTTCCACCCTGCTTGTAGCTAATGGGGTTAGAAAAATTGCTGGATGTCATTTGGAACTGTACACTTATTCTGATAGATCAAATCTCAGCAACATAAATTAATAGAATTTGAGATACCAAACCTGAAAATCAGTTCTTCCACATCCCCGTATTAGTAAAGCATCCCCAGTGAAAGCCATTCTTGGCAGGGGCTGACCAGGCCCATCTCCAGTAACATAAGTAACACAACCTAATGTATGGCCAGGAGTAGCTCGAACCTACAAAAGTATATACATAAAAGAATAGGCCTATTGGTAGACAAGTAAATAGATGGAATGAAAAAGTAACAATCTGCAGAAACCATAACAAGATAATAATTGCAACAGCTGTTCATGCAAAGAAATTGTGTCAAAGTTAAGATTCTGGGGCTCAATAGCAAAAACATGTTAGATTCAGAGGCCTGGAAATATATTTCTTCAATCTTTTTACTCATAGTTATTAATGGCGCGACTGAGGCGCATGGCGCACAAGGCTCCAGGCCTAGCACCTCACCACCCTCCATGGCGGGCGCAGTAACCTTGGCACTCGCCTCGGTGGCATATGTATGTATTTATGGCTTTGTATAGTGTTGTATTGTAGGTTTATGTTCACCCTTGGATTAGACACATCTAAGGGGTCCAAAATAAATATAAAAACAAAGAAAGAAAACAAAAGATCCATGTTTGAATTGGAAGAGTAAGAGTTAGAGCCGCACAACTGACAACACAATGATCTAATAAACTTCCGCTTCTGTTTACTGTTTAGTTCTAGAGATCTGTGCTCTGATTCTAAATTGATATTTGCTTCATTCCACTGTGTTGCTACTTTTTACTATGTTTGTACAAATAAAAATGTGTTTGCATTCAATTATTATGCACGTGTACAAACAGAATTGAGAATTGATATTTGATTGATTCCACAATGTTTGTCACTACTAGGTTCGTACTATGTTTGTACTGTATTTATACAAACAGAAGTGTGTTCGCGCCTAAGTATACAATTATTATGCTAATACACGTGTACAAACATTAACAACTATGTTATGCATGTGTACAAACATTAACAACTATGTTATGCATGTGTACAAACAGAATATTGTCATGGTTTAGTATTTATAACATTTTGATTTAGAATTTATATAGGGGTAGGGGTAAGAATGAAGCAGGAAATGATATTTTGGAATTCGCATCAGCCTATGACTTGAGTATCATTAACACATGGTTTATGAAGAGAACATCCCACTTAGTGACTTATCGGAGTGGCAGTAATGCGAGCCAAATTGACTTCTTCTTAGTAAGGAGTGCTTGGAGAAAGAGTTGTATTGATTGTAAGGTGATCCCTGGTGAGAGTCCGACAACCCAACATAGAGTAGTGGTGCTTGATTTTCGAAGTAGGAAATGTATAAGAAAACAAACACCACAAGTAGAGACTAAGATTAAGTGGTGGAAATTGCAAGGAGAGAATCAACAAAAATTTGTGGATGAGATGACCAAAAAAGATGTTTGGACTTGTAATATGGATTTAGATATAGATTCGATATGGACTAAGATGGAGCATAGTATAAGGGAAGTAGCGAAGGAAGTTCTCTAAAGGTAGCATGCCACCGGGTAAGGACACATCTTGGTGGACAGAAGAAGTACGACAAGCATTAAAGAGTAAGCGAGAATCCTATAAAATATTGGGGAAATGTAGGAGTGACGAGAACTACGAAAAATACAAAGAGGCTAAAAGGGAAGTAAAGAAGGTCATACGAGATGCTAGAGCAAAGGTGAATCGGGATCTGTATACCAGATTGGATAGGAAAGAAGGGGAAAGAGACATATATAGAATTGCTCGGATGAGAGATTGGAAGACGCGACCAAGACCGGCAAGAGCAGCGGATTCAATAGCCAAAAGATGCAGCGAGAAAGAAAAGAGAAATTAAATTCTTAGCTGAGGGGTGGAAATATCACAAAACAAGTAGGAATAGCCCTCATTCAAATTGAGATCAATAAGGAGGACTTGATGACCCTCCATCTTTTTCCAAAATACAGGCTAGAAAGCCTCAGATCCTTTTCCCGATAAAAAACTATTTCGCCCTCCAGATTTCACTACAGGTGGAAGCCGACCTCGATTACAGGTAAGACTACGAGGACCAGCACCGAAGTCCGGGTCACTTGCGAGGATTGGAGATAAGCCCAACGGGAGCAATGAAAAGTTAAATGTGTGAAGGATGTGGACCAGAAAGTCCTAGTTGGAGATAAGGATATCAAGCAACGATGGAGGTCCTATTTTGATGACTTATTTAATGGAGATCGCAGACAAGATGTTGGAGATATAAATATCCATCACGATATGATAAATCATGAATGCCTGCGGAGAATTCAAAAGGGTGAAGTCAAAATGACATTAAGTAAGATGAAGTTGAAGAAAGCAGTAGGACCTGATGGCATCCCTATTGAGATTTGGAGATGTCTGGGAGAAAGAGGAATCGAATGGTTGACGACGTTCTTCAACAAAATTTGGAAAAACAATAAGATGCCATCAGAATGGAGGAAAAGTATCTTAATCTCTTTGTATAAGAACAAAGGCGATGTCCAAGATTGTGCCAACTATTGGGGAATCAAATTAATGAGTCACACTATGAAACTTTGGGAGCGAGTGATCAAACAAAGGCTAAGGAAGACGGTGAAGATCTCGGAAAACCAGTTTGACTTTATGCCGGGAAGATCAACTATGGAAGCCATCCATCTAATGAGACAATTAATGGAGCACTATCGAAATAAGAAGAAAGACTTGCATATGGTTTTCATTGACTTGGAGAAAGCATATGATAAGGTACCAAAGGAAGTACTTTGGTGGGCCTTGATAAGGAAAGACATTTCGCGGAAATATATTGACATCATAAAGGACATGTATGAGGGAGCATGCACGAGTGTACGTACTAGTGTTGGGAAAACTGAAGAGTTTCCTATTACGATTGGAGTGCATCAAGGTTCCGCACTAAGCCCATTTCTTTTTGCCATCGTTATGGATGAACTAACAAGTTCACTTCAAGATGGTATACCATGGTGCATGCTGTTTGCAGATGATATTGTGTTGGTTGATGAGACGAAAGGAGTGGAGAGGAAGTTGGAACTATGGAGACAAATTCTAGAATATAGAGGCTTTAAGTTGAACCGAAGTAAGACAGAATATTGGAGTGTAAGTTTAGCGGCCATAGGAGTAGGGAGGTAGGTACAATCACCCTAGATGGGAGAGTTGTTCAGGTCTCAGATTGCTTCCGGTATTTAGGATCTATTATCCAAACGGATGGAGAAGTAGATGGAGGTGTTGCTCATAGGATTAAAACTGGTTGGTCGAAGTGGAAGAGTGCTACGGGTTTCCTTTGTGACCCCGGCATGCCTAATAGATTGAAGGGGAAATTCTACCGGACGGCAATTAGACCAGCATTGTTATATGGTACGGAGTGTTGGGCAGTGAAACACTGCCACATCCATAAGATGTCGGTGGCGGAGATGCGTATGTTGAGATGGATGTGTGGTCATACGAGAAAGGATCGGGTGAGTAATGAAATAATTAGGACAAAAGTAGGGGTCACATCTATTGAGAATAAAATGAGAGAAAACCGACTAAGGTGGTTTGGCTATGTGAGACGTAGAGCGCTTGATGCGCCGGTTAGGAGAACCGAAGAGTGGCAAAGGGATGTAGTGGTGAGGGGTAGGGGAAGACCTAAGCAAACTTGGAGGAGGGTGATCGAGAGTGATATGAGTTTACTGGGAATTGAGGAAAATATGGTAGTGGATAGGACGGAGTGGAGGGAGCGAATTTGTGTCGCTGACACGACTTGATTTCACGGTTTTATATGATGGTTCATATTAGCCGACCCCGAATCATTTCGGGACTAAGGTTTTGTTGTTGTTGTTAATGCGCCTTGTGTTGCTTTGGCGCCTGCCTTGCACCACCCATGGCTCCAGGACTCCCTTGAGCCTTAGGGCGTCGTGTGCCTTTGGTAATTATGTTTTTACTAGTGCTAGAATTTATCGATATATCTTTTATAGCATATACAGTTTTCATGCATTACATTCACCCCACATACAGAGGTTAAAGAGTTCAGGAATCAAAAATATAATAGAAAAATTACTAACGTTCACTTAATTTGTGCAGGAATAACCTCTTGGACCTTAGTGTGGTTAGCAAGTCCAGACTTTTGTGAAAGCAACTCAATATTTAGACCGTCCGTCCATGTATCACATTAACAAATTTACAGACAAAAGGTATACTCATGTCCAAAACGATAAACTGAAGCACGCTGAAACCATGAATCAATTCATGAGGTCAG
Source organism: Euphorbia lathyris (assembly GCF_963576675.1). NCBI lineage: Eukaryota > Viridiplantae > Streptophyta > Magnoliopsida > Malpighiales > Euphorbiaceae > Euphorbia > Euphorbia lathyris. The sequence continues at coordinate 83,062,156 of NC_088910.1, read as the reverse complement.
CAAATATTAACATTCTAAAAGCAACACAGAGCTAGGCATGCTAAATTCCAGATCATTCTAACACAGACTCGGGGACCAACTTAAGTCACTCTAGTCTCTTTGTGTATTGTGTGTTACAACCTAAACAGAAACCTTGGTTTATAGTGAAAAGAATGTACACATGCGCACACGTTCTGAAATTTTAACATTATCAAACATGTACTAAGATAGTAAAACAAACAACACACATTTTAAGCTGCAAAAAGTGTGGTATCATAATTCTGGATACGCACTATGCATGCTAATATAATACTCCAAAGAGTTCATCTGCAGCAACCTTTTATGTCTCAAGTTTTTATCCATATCCACACTAATTATCATCTTAGCTACGAAAAAATTAGAGCAATAAGGAGAATATAGTCTTCATGAAGTCGGTGACTTGTAAAACAATTCTGAAATCCTTAAATTCCCTCAAGAATATATAAAGGAAAACGTCAAATATGACATATCATGAAAAGCAGTTTGATATTTGCCAATGAGGCTTGGCCTGAAGAGTAATGATAATCCTACCTCCAGAAACAGATCACCAAAATGTATTTTGTCTCCAGCTTCAATGAAAAGATCAGCTTTTGAATTGCTTGCTTTAGAAATGATAGACTTAACACCAGGAGACTTCGTCTACAAGGTAAGAAAGAAAATGCAAGAAAAGTAGTTGAAGAAATGCTTCACAGAATAATACATTTTAAAAGGAGCGGAAGTAGTTCCAAACCTTAATCAAGCCAGTTCCTGTGACATGATCAGCATGGACATGGGTGTTTATTGCATAAATTAGCTTGAGGCCTAACTCTTTCACCAGGGTGAGGTCTCTATCCACCGTCCTGTCAACTGGATCAATCAACTAGAAAGAGAGGGGAAAAGATAACTAAGTGTTAGTAATTGGAGCTTAAATAGAACAAATCAGTCTGTAATTAAATGCTGGAAACACATAAATTGATATTAATTTTGGGATAAAGAAGAGAAATGAAACCAGAGCAGGTTTATCAGGGTGAGCAACATCGGCTAGCAAATAGGTGTAAGTAGAAGAATCCTTCTCGAAAAGCTGGCGTAACAAGAAGTTAGAAGAGTTGGAGGATGCAGTGGACATGGCGTAGGATGTGCAGAAAGCGTATCGGGAGTTCGTAACAGAGAGAAAGGATGGAATTAGGGATGGGCGAGAGAAGGAGAGAGTGGAAAGAGGGAAACGAAAGAAATGTGATCGAAGCATTTTGAAAGGGAAAGTTGCGTTACTGCCAAAAGTTTGGTGACGAAAACGATCGAGTTGTTAGTTGAATCAATCGCCTCTCCATTCGTATTTGTTTAGGCTCGGCTCGTCAGACGTTAATAATAATTGAATATTACGTAGCTAATGTTTGTCTCTAAAATGGGAGAAGTTATATTATGCGCCAGGCATACATGTCATAACCAATGAATGAATATAGGACAGGTGTTACTTTTAACAATTAAAAAAAGGGCGGCCCGGTCGCATTACGCGTCCCCGCTGAGCGAGGGTCCGGGGAGGGGTCCCACCACAAGGGTGTATTGGGGGCAAGCCTTCCCTTGCCAATTTAATTGGCAAGAGGCCGCTCCTAAGACTCGAACCCGTGACCTCAGGTCACACGGCAACAACGTTTTACCGTTGCACCAAGGCTAACAATTAATAAAAAATAATTAATTAATTTTTCTGTTAGTCCTCTCATGCTTGAAACATAGATTTACCCTTGCAATCGCCATCCATCAGACATACCTCAAGGAGAAATCTAGAAGCTGTTGTCATAGCCAGACACAGGGGGTCCTGGACTTTAAATTTTGGGACGCAGCCTCAGAGCTCATATTTCCAAGTTTGATTGGATGAGGGGTAGGGAACGGTTAATAAAAGAAGGATAGAAAAGGTATGGAAAGTTAAGAAAAGGAAAAGAAGAGGAATGAAGGGTAATTTCTAACCTTTCCAAACCCACCAAATTGGAGGATTGAAAATTAGATGGCTTAAAAAGAAACCCTTCAAAACCCCTCCAAACTCTTACCCTTCTAATTTTTTTTGTGTTCCAAATATGGGTTTGTAGAAACTCTTATTAATTCTTCCCCCTTCCAAACAAGAGTTTCTATCAACCCTTACTAACCCTTCTCTTGTTAACCCCTCTAAACCATCCATCCAATCAAGCCCAAGGAACTCAAAAAAAATTATTCAGTATATATATATTTAAAAAAAATTACAATTATTAAACCTAATCTATTATACGTAAAGGAGGAAAAGGAGACACAAGATGCCGTCACGTTTAGGGATTAAAATTCCCAAATCTTCTTCTTCTCTTTTTTTAATCTTTTGGCTTCTCTCTTGTTTCCTCCCTTAAATTCGGTTCTTCCTTCAGTTTTATTACCTTCTATGTAAGTTAATTCATATTCATTAGCTTTATTTTCAATTTTTTTACTTATTTTCAATTTGATAGATTATTTTTTTTTTTGATAGAAATTGGGACGAGACAGAACTTGAGCGGGGTGAGCATCCATGGCCCAAGAACTGACAAACCCGCAAAATATTAATAAAATAAAAAATGAGTGTTTGAACAAGAGAAGAGAAAGGAGAACAAACAAAAAGAAGGGGGGAGGAGAAAAGTTTAGAAAAGTCAAGAAAAACGCAAATGAGAAATACTACAAATGTCATCATTGATAAACCTGTGGCAAAAAGCAGGAGCTGAAGGCCACCAATTGATCATTGAGGAAGAGACTCCAAACTTAGCCAGCGCATCAGCAACTCTATTTCCTTCCCTAAAGATGTGAGAAAAAGAATGTTCATCATAGAGCAAATGCTGAGACAATGCAACCACTCTTGACGAATACTCCAAGGAACATCCATGGAACGATGTCTAAGCAGATTAACAACGTACAATGAGTCTGACTCAACCCAAAGCTGATGCCAATTTTTCTCCCAAGCAAGTTCAATTGCGAAAATAGCGGCTCTCAATTCAGCCATATAAGCAAAAGAAGGAGGGGTAGAAAAAGCAAAACAGCCTTTGGGAAATCCTCGATAGTTGCGAAAAATACCACCCGCTCCTGCCTCGCCAGGAGTGCCAAAAGCAGAGCCGTCCACATTGACTTTAACCCATCCCGGAGGAGGTTTTAGCCAATGGACAGGAATAATGTTGGGAGCCGGGGGCGGCCTAGGAGAAGCCAGAAGACGTGATAAGATAACATCATCTCTCCTTGAAGAGCAAAAACCTTTAGAAGTGGCAGAGGACTCTCGAATCATTCGAAAGAGGGTGATCTTCGAGTGCTGAATAGAAGGAGAAACTTCCTTAAAGATTGCTTCATTCCTGCAATGCCAGATTAACCAGATGCAAGTGACAGCTGCAACACGCCAGATCATCGACACCTGGGAGCCAAAATGAATGCTACAAAGAGAGCTGAGGAAGTGGATGAATTGGGAATAACGAGGCAAAGAGCAGTCAAAATGAATCTCAAGGGCCCTCCAAAGAGAATCTGCAAAAGAACAGCTAATGAATAAGTGGTTAATGGATCCAGCATCCCTACCACAAAGAACACAACGAGAGGCAAAGGAGAATCCAAGACGCTGCAGGAGGTCGTGAGTCGGAACCCGACCATGCAAAACTCTCCAGAAAGTGAAGGAACGAGAAGGGGAAGTATGAGCATTCCAAACAAATTTATACCAGTCCACCGAGGAGGAACTAGGACTGATAATCGAATAGTACTCTTTGGCAGAGAAAATACCCTTCATAGAGGGCTGCCAAGCACATAAATCAAGATCATCTCTACCCCTGTGAATAGAACGAATACTGTCTTGAACAACCGAAGGAAGAGTACCTAAGTTAAGCCACTCCGAATTTACCAAAAAATCATCAACAGAATTAAAGCGTGAACGTTTATCCTGATGATCAAGACCCAATCTGTCCGCCACCGATGGGACTATCCACCTATCCGTCCAGAAATTAAGCGAAGAAGACTGGCCAATCCACCAAAAGGTCTGGTCCCAAATGGAAGAATAAACAAACTTACAAGAAGACCAAATCGAGGAAGGAGCAATGGTAGCTTTAGGCAAACCAGAGACAGCCATAAATCTAGATTTCATCATAGAAAGAGCTAGACTAGTACCTTGAATCAGTTCCCAACACATCTTGCCCAAGAGAGCCTGGTTAAAGATCCTAAAGTCCTTAATGCCCAAACCACCCCCTTCCAAACTTTTGCAACACATCTTTCATTATGAGTTTTGTTTCCAATTTTACTCATTGTTTTCAATTTGGTACTTGTCTTTTGATACTATTTTTAGATAATTTTCAATTTAGTACTTATCTTTTTGATATTGTTTTTTTTATAAGTTTATATTGTTTTTTTGATTTTGCTCCTTGTGAATTGACCACCGTCACAGAACACCATCACCAGTTTTTCTATGTGAATTGATGGAGCATACATTTGTTCTGCTTGTAATTATAAACAAGATAAAACACAAATGATGATTAACTAATTATACATAAACTAGATGAGGAGGATTAAATGATTTTAATAGTAGCAAACAAAGTAAAGAAGACTGTAAGGAAGTTTTCCATCAGTGGCATTCGAAACTCTTTGCTGGAGATTTGGATCTTATAGCCTCATAGTATCCTGTTATAAATTGCAAGGTCTGCTCCATCAATGTATATATTCACACGGCTCCACCATCACGCCATCATAGTGATAGTGGTCCGCGACAGATTTTGTGGTTGAGGTAGGTCCGATTGCAAGCGTAAATATGTGTTTCAAGAATGAAAGGACTAAAATTAATTAATTATTACTTTTATTGATTGTTAAAAATAACACACGTCTTATATTCATTGGTTATGGCATACCACATATCATCAGAAATCTGATATGGTATACCTAGCACATAATATAATTTTTTCTAAAATGGAGATTAATTAAAGTTTAAAAAACCGGGCAAATTATAAAATTATATTTTAGGAGTGTCGCAACCGGGATTTTCCGGACGACGGACGACGGACGCTAAAAATCGAGTTAATTAGTAGTTTTTTTACCGTTTTGAACTATTTTTTTGAGAGTCGCCACCAATCAAAATTAAGGCGTGATTGGACGCCGAAATTTGGTATATTTTAATGGATAAGGGGGTCTGCGAAATAGAGATTTTAGGTTCGTTTGTCGATTACGTGTAGGGAAGAAAACTTTGAGTAATCACCCTATCCCGCCCAAAATTGGCACTAAAAGATGTGATTTTTTTATATTAAACTTATTTGATTTATTCGATTCATTTTCTCTTTATTTTATATATATATATATATATATATATATATATATATATATATTTATAATAAAGGTGTATAGGTTTGGACCATTTAATTTGAGTTAATTACATTTGACTACTTTCATACCCCTATAACATAGGCGTATAAATTGGAGCCATTTCATTAATTTTAATTTTATTTTAACCGGTTCCATACCCCTATAACATAGACGTATGGATTGAGCCGTTTTATTTTAATTAACTTGATTTTGACCGCTTTCATACCCTATAGCATAGACGTATAAATTGAGTCGTTTAATTTTATTTTGGTCCATTTCATACCCCTATGACATAGACGTACGAATTGAATCATTTTAAATTATTTATTTATTTTTACTTTGATCGCTTTCATACCCCTATAGCATAGACTTATAAATTGAGCTGTTTGTGTTTTTTAATTAATTTCATTTTTGACCGACTTCATACCCCTATGACATAGGCGTATAAAGTAAGTCGTTTTATTTTGGTAAATACTAGTTTTAAATAAATAAATAACTAAAAAAGAAAAGAAAAAGGGAGATGTATGGATAAATTCGGGCTAAGTATAATTAAGGCCCAATCAACTAACTTGACCCAAATCCATTTTCCTAATCTTTTACCCTAACATCTCTTAACACTCAAGCTATGAATCTCCTTTTTCTCTCTCGAATAAAACGAAACCTTAGGGTTCTTTCCCTCTTTCCAGCCACCTCCCTCAACGGCGATTTGTTCTCAATGGCGACGAGTCTCTCTCGACGGTGGTTAGATCGTTTACTCTTGTCATCTCGCCATCGACATGTTTCTATTCCGACGATCCCTCTCCTCGAGACTAGCGATTCCGCTATATCTACAACCGGACGACGACGTCAAATCCGGAATGAGGAAAGGAGACAGCAACGCCGGAACTCAAAAGAATCATGAAGTGAAAGGGGGACGGGGTGACTGTTCAGAACCGAAACAAGTACCGGATTCCCCTCAGGTTTGTTTCGATCTGTTCGTATGATTTTCCTCTGTTTTTCTAATTCTCCAGTTTTTGTTTGATAAGTCAATTGCATTTTCCGATTTATGGTAAAGGCTTCTATATGAGTTTCTTTAGTTTTACTTTTTTGGGTTTGCTGTTTGGGTTGATTCTTGTTAGTTTAGTTTGAACGATGCTAACGAGGTTAATATGGTTCACTATTTGGTTGAGTTTTATGTCAGGTTTATGAAATTTGGGAAATTCCCTGAAGCTATATTAATGTTTTATTTTTCGTGCGTAATGGTGTCATTCAATATATAACACATGGTTTGCCCTTGTTGTCAAATAGATGATATCTAGATATGGAGTTTTAAAAATAATGAACATTCAACATTGGTGCTTGCTGAATCGACTAACAAATGCACTTTCAAGTTACTGTTTCTTTTCTAATTTTATTTCTGAAACAATCATGAAAATAGAGCTTTTAGATTACTGTTAAATGCGCTGATGTCTACATTAAACACCAATCAAACATACTCTATGGAGAGAATTCCAGCCGAGTTATTCTGAATTGCTAACAGGATTCAGGTTAAGGATTATATCTTTGATTGCCTGATAGTTTAGGAACCAGCCAAATGTTTCCATTTATTCATGCTTTTATTACAAATGCTTAAAAGACACAGTTGGATGACTTTAAATGATGTGAAAGAATATAACGTATCCTTCCATTCATTTACAGGCCTCCTAGAAGAGAAATTTGGTTTATCCCTATAGCATAGGAACTCCCCAAATTCCTCTATACTGTGTTTCTTAATGACAAAAACAGATGATTTAAAGACCTTCTGAGATGATTCGGTTTGTCCCTATAGCATAGGAACTCCCCAAAATTTCGGTTTGTCCCTATAGCATAGGAACTCCCCAAAATTTCTCATTAACGACGACAATACAAATGATAGAAAAGTCGGTTCGTACCTATAGCATAGGCACTCACCAAAGCTCCTCTACCATGTGTTTTCTTAGTGATAGGTGATGACAGAGACTTGAAAATAGAGTTGTACATTAGGAAGAAATTCTACCTGAGGAGACGGTTTCCTGTGCTTTCAACCTTCTTTTATGTTCTTTGTCTGTATCCTAGCTTGCTTCTGTCTATTATTTTCTGTTTGATGCATCTGGTTGGATTTTCTACTTTGTTATCGTTGATTTTGCTTGTTGATGCTACAGGTTTCCTTTAACGGGACTTTGAAGTTTGATAGTGGTAAAAAGGTTTGATGAGGATGAAAAGGGTGTGAGAGGGAGATTTAAGAGAAAGAGGAGGGCACTGCTCTGTCTTCTCCTCAAAATCTGAACCCGGCCTGAAAGAACAAGACGGAGCTCCTCCAAACCAGAACCTGGCTTGAAGACCAATTCAGGTGTAAAGAGAAGTCTAGTCTTAAGATGAAGAAGGTGAAGATGAAAAAAAGTGGAGATGCTGAGGTCTACATTGGAGAAGTCCCAAAAATCCCCCCCTTTGCTGTTTGCTTTTTTGGCTCTCTAAATAGAGAACCAACAGACCTGGTGGTAATGGTTGTGGCTCTCCAATAGAGAGCCAACAAAGCTACTACTTGGTGGCCAAGCAGTGCGATGTGGCCACTGCCTTGGCCACTAGGAAATTGCTTCTTTATATTTTTTTTTTGTATTTTATATTATGTTTGTTGTATCCCAGTATTTTGGTCTTCGGTGGGTTTGCTGGAATTCCAAACCACCTGAGCCTTTTGTATATCTTTAATTTATTAATAAAAAAAAATCATTTTTTGTTTTCGTTTTCTTGTCTAGTTAAATTTTGTTTATCTTAATAACTTAAATTAAACTAATTAAATGCTTATAACAAACATTACTAATTAACAATGTTATTATTATTTGTAATTATCTGTTTAAATGTAAACATCAATTTGTACATTAATATCATTTCCTACGTAACATTCTTTTAAATTAATAACTAATATCTAATCAATTGGTTGAATTTTTATGATATAAATATCTAACTATTTTTACAAATTATACTAATATTTTTTTTTTTAAAAAACTGTAATTAAGAACAGTCTATAACAAAATATAAGTACTAAATATAGTAAATTATTGATATATCTAGTAAATATATGCAATGTCAATATTTATGAAATGAATTGGTTAAAATGGTAAAATTATTAAAAAATGAAAGTTTACCCCGGATAAAATGGGTATCTACAAGGAGAAATCTATTTACATTTATAGGCTCATTTACATATGCTACTAAACTAGACACTTCTATATATTTCTTCAAAAATACCCTTACAAACTCTTCATATTCTTCAACCTCATCTTCTTCATCAACTTATCTTCTAAATGTTTAGAGTAAATTTCTACAACCTAAGAACAACAAAGAAAACAGAAACCAAACACAATGAAGAACAAATATTATTTCAACTTAAGAACAACGAGAAAACAGAAACATAAACTAAGTACAATGAGGAACAAATATAAGTAAATTTTGGATGTTTAGAGTAAATTTCTACAACCTCATCTTCTTCTTCTTCAACCCATCTTCTGCATAATTTTAAATGTTTAAAGTAAATTTAATGGTTCGCATTTTATGAAATGCGAACTCCATTTCATAAAATGCTAACCCATGGGGTTAGTATTTTATGAAATGCAAACCCCAATTCATAAAATGAGAACCTCAAATGGGTTCTCATTTCATAAAATGTGAACCCATATGATAGAATGCGAATAGGAAAGATTGAAAATGAAGATTCATATCATGAACCATAGCTTTTTATGAAGAATATGAAAATGAGAACACATAGGCTTGTTCTTCATTGTTCTTAGTTTCTGTTTTTGTTTTTCCCATTGTTCTTAGATTGAAACATGGTCATTTAGAGTGTTGTTTGCTCTTTTTTAGTTTAAATTGTCTACTAGATTGGGAAGAAGAGAGTTGAAGAAGACGATGAGGTTGAAACATATGGCTTGAATAAGATGAGGTTGAAGAAGATGAAAGTTTTGTAAGTATATTTTTAAAAAAAATGTATTGAAAGAGTCTAGTTTGGTAGTATATTTCTAAATAAGTATACAAATGTAAATGAACTTCTTCTAAGGTCTAATTTTGTAAATTACCCTAAAAAACCTCATCATATTTCTAGTCCAACAAAATTAGAATGTTTGTTTAACTTCATAATTCTTTAGCTCCATGCAAATAAAGATTGATCATTATTTTCCAATAATTTCAATCCATTTCACTTTATCCTCCCTTCTTTTTTATTAAAATTCTAATAGAGATTTCAATTCTATTAGCATAGAAGTGTGAGTTGGTATTTGAAAATTCTATATTAGAATAATATAGAATGCAAAATCTATTAACTTAAAGTTTTGAGCTGGACATAATATCTAGTTTATAATTGTACTTCTTTACAATATTTAAAGCTTCTCTAAAATGGTAAATGTTCTAGTATCATAATAAATGAGGGTAAATTACATACGTTGTGTACAATCTTTACCCCAAATCACACTTTGATATACAATTAAAAATTTGTCACACTAAACCGTACGAATTTCAGGTGATCTCCCACTAAAGTGTACAGCCGGTTTTTGTGACCGGTCAACGCTGGTCAACTATGCCACGTCAGCATTTTTCATTGTAGAATTAAAAAAAAAAGTGGGATCCATTCTTTATGGAATGACTAATAGAGCCTTATTCTTTATAAATTTACTAAAATATCATCATCTTCTTCCTTCAACCTCTCTCTCCCATTTCTCTCTCTCCATCTTCTCTCTCACTCATCCCTCTTCCATTTTCTTTCATTCATCTCTCTACCATTTATATGCATTTCCCCTCTTTTAATTAACTTTTCCTTTTTTTTCTTTTTTCCAAATTCTACAGTTCACACTTACAAAATTGGGATTGATTCTCGGAAAGATCAGACGAATACGAAATCAATTTCCAAATTCTGCAGTCCACGGACGAATACGAAATCCGAAAATACTCACCATCAGTAGCAGCAGAATTCACATACGATCCATCCCAAATGAAAGAAAAAGATGGATTCATGGTGTTGGCTAACTATATAGGAGTTTTAGGAAACCCCCAAAATACCAAGACAGAACAGATTCCCATGATAGCACCAGTTATGACCAAAACTGGAGGCGAAAAGATTGCAATGACAGCTCCAGTCATAACAAAGGAGGATGATAAACTGGTGATCATGCAGTTTATGTTGCTAGATAAGTATAAAGAGGCGGAGGAGGCACTGAGGCCGATCGACGGGAGGGTGGTGATAAGAGAAGAAGGGGAGAGGAAGTATGGTATGGTGAAGTTTGGAGGTGTGGCCACAGATAAGGTTGTGGAGGAGAAGGTGGAGAAGCCATTAACCAGTATATGCCCCCAATCCTTTCTAACAAACGTCGTGGATGAATAAGATCCATTAACTAGTATAAGCCATTCACCAGCAGCTTAGCACAGAACGATATTTGACCATAAAACTTCTACTTTTTCCATTTCTTTAACTAAAAAAAAAAGAAAAAAGGGAAAAGTTAATTAAAAGAGGGGAAATGCATATAAATAGTAGAGAGGAATGAAAAAGAAATGGTAGAGAGAGGAGTGAGTGAGAAGATGTAGAAAGAGAAATGGGAGAGAGGGGTTGAAGGAAGAAGATGAGGATATTTTAGTAAATTTATAAAGAATAAGGCTATATTAGTCATTTCATAAAGAGTGGGTCCCACTTTTTTAATTCTATAATGAAAAATGTTGACGTGGCATAGTTGACCAGCGTTGACCGGTCACAAAAACCGGTTGTACACTTTAGTGGGAGGTCACCTGAAGTTCGTACTGTTTAGTGTGACAAAATTTTGATTGTACAACAAAGTGTAATTTGGGGTAAAGGTTGTACCCCATATATGTAATTTACCCTAATAAATGGTATTAGAACTGATGGTTGAGTTTAAGATAAGCATATTGTAGCAGGTGATACTTCGCCATTCATATGAAAAGAAGAGTTATATGTAAATTCACTAATTAGTTTGAATCATTGTCTGAAATAGATCGTGTGAAGTCAATGATTAATTTTTTGTGATGTTGCAGCAAAGTCTGAATGCAACATGGAAGAAAATCACATTTGAGGGGAAATTGTTGGGATATAAATACTGAATGTGGAAGAGACTCATACTTGAAGGTGAAATTATTGAGATTTATGTGTGAGTTGATATTTGGAAACCTTACATCAGAAAATATGAGATGAATGAAGGGTATTAATCCACTATCTTAAGATTTCGAGTTGGATGTGACATTAAATTCATAAGCTACATATCCAAGCATTGCCTTTGTATTGGAGAAAATAGTTGGCATAGAAATAGAAAGTAAACAAATGCAATTACAGCCAATTAATTCCATTATGTTGTACTAGAGGCGGGACCTTTGAGTGTTAGCCTACTTGAAGTTATGAATTGCCTTCATAAGAGTATGGTTCAAAATCCGAAAAGAGTTTTTAGCTAAGGATGGGTGAGGATGTATGAGGTTACACAAAAACCAAGCCATGGACAAAAATTGAGATTCAATAGCTATATGGTAAATTATATTCATAATTTTGTCTTACGTTTTCCATATAGCTTCTTAACTTGAAAATTGAATATAAAAGTCTGAAATTTGTCTTTTACTAACATAAAAGTCCTTTAATATTTGACAATTTCAATAATAGGTAACCCTCTAACGTAGAGTTGGTGAAAATGATATTCTAAACAATTTTAATGAGTAAATTACACATATGTTAAAAGAACTTTGTTATTGGGAAGCTTACAAATCCTTTCTTTTTAGAGATCAAAAGTTGTGAAACAAAGGCTAGAAAAGGAGTATTGGGTAGTGTTGTGGAAGAACCAGTACCCTATTAGTCCCCAACTTTACCAATAATGTAACATGGGCGAAGGTTATTACTATTACTATATATATATATATATTCTATTAGTAACATCCATTTGCATTGGGAGAAATGAAGAAGTTCGTGATTAAGGCACCAAATTTTCACTCATAAATTCCTTGATATATTAAGATACCATGTAGTTAGGAGAACTCACGCTATCCGATGCTTCACAAGACAAAATAGGCATATTCAGTCTTGAGAACATTATTGGAGGAACATAAAAAAAGGCTTAGGAGAGCCACTTGGTAGGATAAGATCTTATATTGGACAAAGAAGAAGTGAGAGGAACGGTGGTAATGAGACCTCGTTATGGTTTTCATCCACTAATACCTCGCGAGCTCTCCTTGAGGAAGAGAAACCTCCCCTAGTGGATTAGTTTCTGCTTGGCATAAAGGTGGGGAGGAGGAGAAAACAAAAGAAGGAAACGATGTTGAAATATGATAGTTATAAAAATTATGGAAGGAATAGTTGAGGTGTTGTGGCCCTAAGAAAAATTTTCCTATAGAAGGATATTTCCATCACTAAGTCACAATAATTTCCCAAGAAGAAATAATTTTTATGTAGCTATGAACACGAAAATTTTCAACCTCTATGATGTACTATTGCTAACCTGGAGCTGTAGGTTTGATTTAGTTAAAATCCATCTCGAAAAGTCAAATCAAATTCAAAGATCATGAGAAAATGAGAAAGATCAAACTTACAATCTGTCAACCAGGTCTAAAATTTTATTGCTAAGGTCGGTTGACTTTTTCTTAGAATCCAAAATATCCATGTATGCAAGTTTAGTGTAACCATTTTGAATTAGAAACTCTGCTATCTTCTTGTACCATGCTCTTGGTACTTGCCTCAATCCATACAACGCCTTTTTTAGTTTGCATATATAATTTGGTTGAGCCTTGCTCTCCAACCTTGAGGTTGGTCCATATATTGTCCAATTCACCATGCAAGGAATCATTCTTCACATTTGTTTGGTACAACTTCCAATCTTTAATTGCTGCAAGTACTAGTAAAACACGTATAATAGTGATCTTGATAACTAGACCAAATGTCTCGTCATAGTGCATACCATATTTCTATAGGAATCCTTAAACCACCAATCGAACTTTGTATCTTTCCATTGATCCATCAAGACACTGCTTTACTTTATAAACCAATTAATTTACTTTATAAACCAATTAATAAGATCCATCAACACCCTGCTATGATTTACTTTATGAAATAATATTTACTTTATAAAATAATTAATAAGGACTCTGCTTTGTAAAGCAATTAATAAGAAATAAGCGCCAATTTTGTGTAGTGACTAGATAAAAATATAGACAAAAGTGACTGAGCAAAAGAATAAACAATGAAAATAGTCGGTATTTAGCGACCAAATTTTCATCTGATCGCTAGTGTCTCACTTTAAATCTATGCTCTTTTGTAATATTTATTTTTGCAATATTTATCTTTGGAGTAAATGGAAATTGCAATATTTATCTTTGGAAAAGATAATCTATTATGGAAATTGCAATATTCACTTCAATATGATAGTATTGAAACATTTGAGATAATTTGAAAAAGAAAACATAAAACACAGTAACGGAGCCAGAATTTTATTTTTGAAAGATCAATTTTTAATCTTACAATCAGTGTCAGTAAAAAAATTCGAACTCGATGAATTTCTTATAATCAATCTCGATGAATTTCTTATAATCAATTTAAAAATGAAATCTTTTTCAGTTTTAAAAGTGAAAATTGATTTAGGATAAAAATAATTAATTCAAAATGGAATTTTTTCAATTTTGAAAGTGAAAATTGATTTAAAAATAATAATTCAAAATAAGATTTAAAAAAAAGAGTTTGATTTGGGAAAAAATTAATTTAAAACGAAATATTTTTTAATTTTGAAAGTAAAAATTGATTTAAAAAAATAATTCAAAATAAGATTTTAAAAAAGAGCTTTTAGTGTGATGGGAGGAGAAAGATGGCTGAAGGAAGAAGCTAGGCCCGAAGGAATTAGGGTATATGGCTCAAACAGAGATGCTGGTAGTAGTACAGCGGGACAGCTGAAGGAACCAACTCCTAGACATAATCTCCGGCATCTATCAAGGAACTTTGGTGTAAGCTTTTATGATCAGGAGGATATGGAAGTCCCTCTAGTTAATCTCCTACATTCAGAAATCGGATTAGAAGTAGGAGAGGAAAGGAAAAGACGAAGGGGAGAACTTGTGGCATTTCAACCAAAACCAATTGAGACTATACAGGAGGTAACTATTAAAACCATGGAAGTTGATGATCTATCCCCAAACCAGGGAAACAATAATGATAATAAAGCTTGTGAGCAAGAACAGAGAAACTCGAAAGTACAAGATAAAGCTAAACAGCAAACAGGAAAGGCAGGCCAAATGGTCTGCCCAGAGCAATGAAAATCTTTAGTTAGAACTGCCAAGGTCTGGGCAACACTAGGGCAGTTCCCATTCTGTGTGAGCTCATTAAAGCTCATAGGCCTGATGTTATTTTCTTGTATGAAACTCTGGTTTGTCAATCTCGCATTGAAGCTATCAGGGTACGCATTGGTTTTGAAGGATGTTTTGTTGTTGATAGGATTGGGAGAAGTGGAGGAATATGTGCTTTTTGGAGGAAGGCTAGTATGTGCTCCTTAAGGTCATTTTCACCAAATTACATTGATTTGACTGTAAATGACCCTAGGGATGGAGACTGGCGTCTTACTGGTTTTTATGGGTACCCGGAGAGAGCTAGACGAAGGACTTCTTAGGATTTACTAAGGAGACTTGCTGCTGCCTCTTCTCTCACATGGTCTATTTTGGGAGATTTTAATGATCTACTTGTTCACAATGATTAAAAAAAGGGGTAAATGAGCATCCAGAGTGGTGTTATAAAGGATTTAGAGATACTCTGACTGATTGTGGCCTTACTAATATTCCATTACAAGGTTATCCGTATACATGGGTACGACACAGAGGTAAACCAAATGAAGTTCAAGAGAAGTTAGATCAAAGCCTCTGTACAGAAGCGTGGGGGAGATGTTTTCCTGGTAATTTTTGTGTTAATTCTATTGCTCCCACTTCAGATCACTCCCCAATAATTTTGCATACGTCAACCAACTAAGCTATTCCGAGACGAAAACAGTTCAGATTCGAGCAACGATGGCTAAGGGATGAGGAGATTTGGAATGTGATTAAAGAGGCATGGGGATCAGATAGGCGAATGGTGCTGAGTTCGCGTTTAGCGCATGTGGCAGAAGTGCTTATGAGATGGAACATAAGTAGTGATGCCAATTTTCGTCAGAAAATTGAACGATTAAAAGCATAGTTAATACAACTACGTGATATGGGAGGTCCAAGTAATAGTGATGAGTATGAGTCGACCCGAGCTGAGTATGTGAGAATTATGGTTCAAGAGGAAGACCACTGGAAACAGAGAGCAGAAGTCTTATGGCTTTAGGAGGGAGATTTGAATACTCGTTTTTACCACTCTTTCGCTAATGGAAGGCGGAAGCAGAACAGTTTAACAAGGCTCATGAATAATGCAGGATAATGGGTTGATGATAAAGATGGGATGGGCCAGATTGCAATACAGTATTTTGAATTGTTTTTTCTGACAGTAATAGTGAATGGAGTGAAGTGGTAGATTTAATGCAGCCACACATCACTGATCGGGATAATGAGCAATTACTGCGACCACTGATAAAACATGAATTCAAGAAAGCTTTATTTGATATGCACCCTGATAAGTCTCTAGGACCTGATGGATTTAATCCAGGTTTTTATCAAAAATTCTGGGACATAATTGGAGATGATATCTTCATTGTTGGGTCAATATGGTTTGATCAAGGTATGTTCCCCTCTGAGCTTAATAATATTATCATTACTCTCATTCCAAAATGTGAGAATCCTGTTATTATGACTGAACTTCGTCCAATAGCACTGTGTAATGTTATACTTAGAATTTTCTCCAAAGTCTTAGCAAATAGATTGAAAATGCTTTTGCCTAGAATTATCTCTGAAAATCAATCTGCTTTTATTAAAGGGAGGTCTACTCATGACAACGTTTTGATCGCTTTTGAACTTATTCATAGCATTAACAATAATGTTGCTAAGAAAGCAGGTAGTGTGGCATTAAAAGTTGATATGAGTAAAGCATATGACAGAGTGGATTGGAATTATCTAAGAGAATTGATGCTAAAGTTGGGTTTTGCAGATAAATGGGTTAATTTGATAATGCATTGTGTATCTTCTGTGCAATATATGGTTAGAATAAATGATCAATTGGTTGGTCCTGTTTGCCTAAAAAGAGGACTCCGCCAAGGTGATCCACTGTCACCGTATTTATTTCTGCTTTGTGTTGAAGGGTTGACGTCATTATTGAAGGCAGCTGAGAATAGGGGGTTACTGCATGGTTGCCGAGTTAAGAGAGGGGCGCCTGTGATTTCACATTTGCTCTTTGCGGCTGATGCATTCTTATTTGTCAGGCTACCATATTTGAAAGTAGAGTCTTAAAAAATTACTTAGATCATATGAATTAGCTTCGGGGCAAGCTATAAATTTTCAAAAATCTGGAATCATGTTCAGTAGAAATGTGGAAAATGACCTAGCTATGGGAATTTCTAGCATTTTGGGTATTACTAGTCCGTTGAATACGAGAAGATATCTGGGTCTTCCATCGTTGGTGGGTAGAACGAAATGAGCAATCTTTGCACACTTCAGAGACAGGTTATGGCAGCGGCTACAACGCTGGAGAGGAAAAGGAATATCAAAAGCTGGTAAGGCTACACTTATTCGAGCAGCAGGGCAAGCCATCCCAATCTATTTCATGAGTGTATTCATGCTCCCTATATCGACGGCGGAGGAATTACAGAGAATGCTGAATTCGTTTTGGTGGGGTAATAAAAAGTCAGGTGAGAGAGGAATGAATTGGATGGCATGGGACAAATTGTGTGCTCCAAAATTGTTGGGAGGACTGAGTTTCCAAAATTTCACGGCCTTTAATCTTGCTATGTTGGGAAAATAGGGATGGCGGTTATTTACCAATCCATCTTCGCTTGTTAGTAGAGTTTTCAAAGCTAAATATTATCCAAGAGGGGATTTTATGTGGGCCTCATTGGGGCATTCACCAAGCTTTATATGGCGAAGTATCTGGAGTTCCCAACTAATCATTAAAGAAGAATCAGATGGAAAATTTGAAACGGTCAATCAATAAATGTATGGACTGAGAGATGGTTGAGGATGGCTATATACGAACCCCTATGGTGGAAGGGTTGGAGTATTTAAAAGTCAATGATTTGTTTATCCATAATTCCAGGGATTGGGATGAAGAGCTATTGGAGGAAATTTTCGAGCATAGAGATATTACAGAAATTCATAAACTGTCTGTTGGTACTTTGACTAGTGAGGATCAGTTAATATGGAAATCCCATTCTTTAGGACGTTACACAGTGAAAAGTGCTTACCAACTGGCTACAACGCTGGAAGTAGGAGAGAGATTTCATGTTCAGGGTGCTTGGAAAAAATTGTGGTATGCTGAAATTCCACACAAGGTCCGGCATTTTGGCTGGCAACTAGCACACAATTGTCTCCCAACACGTGTGAATCTCCAAATACGCGGGTTACAGGTATGTAGTACTTGTGAGTGTTGGAGTTTAGTGTCCTAAAGACAATTGTTTTAGGATATAAATACTAATGAATAAATTGTTTATTTAATCATTTGTTTAATCAGATATATAGCATTAAAATGTAACTATATATAAAGGCACAAATCTTTCATAAAGAAAGTAATCCTAAGTTTGTTTAAGCAGTTATAGAGTGTTCATAAAAGCATGAAGTGAGACTATACTTTATAACAAGATCAATAAACTTAAAGCTAACCCAAGTCAAGTAATATGTTATAGGGGTTGGCATATTACTGTTGAAACTTGCATGTAACAATGTTTTCTGTCGAGACAGAGAGCTGATCTCACAAGCTTTAGATATTTAGATATCTAGACAGTTACATGGATCCGGTGAAGGAGTTCATTAGGATTGGGACCCGACTTGAGATAACAGTATGGATTGATTTATCTAATGTGTCAATTGTTCACCTCATTGGTATTAGTAGGTATAACTAATCCTCAGACTCAAACATTCGTTAATTAGTGATTCTAGATTATGGAGTCTAATACTTTGATTTTGTGCGAGCACGATCCAACAGGTGAGAGCCTGGGGTGTGTGAGAGCAGGGTTGGGTATCACACAAAGTAGTTGCAGAATAGTTAATGTCAGATTGAGCATTCGTCACTCCCGATAAGTGGGAGATATATCCAAATGGCCGCTTGTGGTGAATTAACTGAAATCCTTGCAATGTGATAGAGTTAAGAGTAGAAATGAATATTTCACTTAACTTATCTTTCAGAGTGAATTCAACATGTACAAGTAAAACCGGACTCTTCGTTATATGTAACCTTGACACGTTCCATGGTTATAAGGAATTGACCGACAGGATATAGTTGATGAAGGATCGTATTATATTGTACCTAATGTAGAAAGGTTAACGTCAGTTATCAACCTGACTTCTTAATTGCTCTGGGGGAATATCATAAGTTCTGCTAGTAACAGCTCGCGACGGTATTCCGTTATATATATGTTGAAATAATCGTGATGAATTAATTTCAAAGGATATATACGGCTAGTGGCAATAAAGAACCTAATGGGTCGCATATGGGACTTGGAACCAAAGGACGAAAGAGTAATTAGTGAGACACTAACATAGGCGCCAAAATTAGTAATTAATATTAGGGATAATTAATTTGATTTAATAATTGTAATTAAATTATGATTATAAATTAAATTAAAGGATTATCTGATAATATTAATTAGATGTTTTATGTGATTGAAATTCTAATTAATTATCCCTAATAATAATTAAATTATTAATTTGATTAATAATAATTATCTAGATATAATTAGTTATTATTTAGATAATAATAAAGTGTTTATTTAATTATTTAATTAGCAATCCTATTCCGAATGAGATTCTAATTATTTAATTACCTAACACAACTGGGATTAGGGTTTGGAGAAGTCTATAAATAGACACCCTAACCCCTAAAATTTGACCAACACAAAATAAGAAAGGAGGGGGAACCGTTCCGTCTTCGTCCCGGCTAATTTACATTATTTCTTACTCTCTCTTTGATCTCGTATCGATTTCTGTTAGAGGCAATCATTGCGATTGTTATTATTAAGGTTGATTACTGATCAGTTATTCTTTTCTGTGTTGTTTCTTTTGTTGTTCGTGATACATGGTTTAAGAGTTGTGGGCACTTCGTTTGCAACTGTAGATAGTTCTTCAGAAAATGTATTTCATTCTATACCTCTTTATATGATATAAAAATTAACAGATCTTGGAAAAGGGAAATAGATAAAATAGATAAAATTTTATTATTCCGCTGCGTCTGGGCTTGTCTATTTTCCTTCATTGGTATCAGAGCCTATGTTATTCTGTTATTTCATATATGTAAATAAAAGGGTTTTTCAATCAGATTGAATAGATTTATTGTTAGGTTAATTAATAAATTTGATTTGGTTAATTAATCTAAAGATAAATGGAGTTTTCAATTATTTGATAATTAAAATTATGATTCTGGAATTAATTTTAATTTGATTGAAAATATTAAACGGTAAGATGAGATTAAGATGTTTTATGATTCGGTTAATTAACAAATGAGTTTGTAGAATTAAACGGTTGATTAAAACGATGTTTGTATATGTGATATAGGTGTTTTGTGGATTAAGAGTTTTAACTATTTGAATCGTTAAAATAATTAATTAGATTAATATTTGAAAATTTGATTCCGTTAAACGATTTAAACGAAACGGTTAAAATTGATTAATTATTGATATATGTTTTGAAAGAGTTGTATATAAATATAAATATAAATCAGTTTATATGTATGAATATATATATAAAAGTTAAAAGATTTTGATTCATATAAAATTAAAAGTTTTGATTTTATATACATGTTTTAATTTGATTTTAAAAAAAATTTATTAGAATTGTGTTATGCGAAAGTGGCAGCACTTTCGTATAACACAATTCTGCAAAAGGTTTGCGGCAGCATTGCTGTCTCCTTTTGGCAGCAATGCTGCCATCGTCGCGGATGAGATCTGTGACGGGGACGAGTCCAGTTTTCGTCCCCATCACGTGTAATTTCGATTTTCTGATTTTTTATCAAAATTCTTTTGTTTTTCAGAAAATTAAAATTTATATATAGAATTAATTAATCCACATAGTTTAATCGTTGTTTATTTTAAGTTGTATATATTGAATTGAGTTGTCTAATTAAAGATATTTTGATACGGTTAATTAGACGAACTATTTCATTGATACAAAATTAAAATTTAGGAACAACGAATCATCCCATATAAGTTTATTAATTTATAATTGATATAATTAATAAAAGGACATGTTAATTATGTGTATTTTAATTTGATTTTGCAAATCGTTTTGTGCTTAATGAATATACTTGATATATTAGTTAATCACGTTAAACAGTTTCGGTAAAATAGTTAAACACAATAATTTAATAATCTCTCGTCTTAAAAGTTTTGTGTTTTGGAATTGATTTTTTCAAAGTTATTTGATGTTTAATTATTTGTATGGGATACGGTTGAATTAAACATGCTAAATAATTTTGGCAAAATAATTGAACACAAATAATTAATGTTTTGTATAGTTATATTTTGAATGTCTAATTAAGTTTATATTTGATATATTTTAATTAGAATAAAATATAAATGATACAAAATTTAATTAAAGGTTAATTTGATAGTAAAGTCAATTAAAGGACTAAATTGAAAGTAAAATTAACTTAAAGGGTTAATTTGATTAAACTAAAATATTACATAAATAGTTTATGTAATCAACCAATTAAATTTATTTAATTGAGTCTTTGCATGTTTGGTGTTATGGACATATTTAGACCCCTCTATAATTGTTATTTACTCTTTTGGTATTTTGGAAAATAGGGCATGCGTGTCCTGCCTTATCTACTCTCTATTGTATTTCTCTTCTCACCTAAATCCCTTCAAATTAGTTGAAGTATTCTAAAGTAGTATAAAAATTAAATATTGTTGTAAATCAAGGCGCCAAGGAAAAGACGGAGGACCTGAAGGATAAATATGTAATAGTTAGTATTTATCCTAGAGACCTTTTATTCTGTTTCTGGCTCGACGGAATAATTTAGATAATATGTCCATAACTACCAATGTAAATTGTATGTGTCTGATGTATGCTAAAGCAAATCAAGACTAGGTTAGATTATGAGACTTTAAAATAAAATCTCTCACTAATTAAAAGTTAAGTCAATAAGCAAGTTATAAAATAGTTGCCTCCCTAATATTATAATTCAGCCGGCAGTATTGGGAGCCTTTGGGTTGTTGAGTCACTCAAGCTCGGGGTCTTATGGTAACACCTGAATTATCGAAAATCGTTTTCATGAATATAAGGTTACGACTTAAACTAGCCGAGAATAATTGGATGAGTCACTCATGTTGTTCAAAGCTAGTAGGCAATATGGTTGGGATTAATAATCAAAGATATATTAGTTACTAATGTGGTTAGTAACCCAATAACCTAAGAGTCATATTGTTGATATGATTGATTACACGAATCTACCTATCGAATGGGGCTAGCTTGTTGAGTCACTCAAGGTGAAACTCCGCTAGATAGGGTCCTAGCCCATTAAAGAATTTGAGTAATTCTTCGGATTAATATTGAGGGTTATTAATTTGGTAAAATAGTGGGAGCAATTTAAAAACATAAAAGACCAACGTATTTGTTAGACGAGGTGCCGCGGCCTAATCTCCCGGGCGGACCGGGGGGTGGACAACCTCATGGCGACATAAGCGGTGATTGGCGCCGAAAGCAACCAATCGCGGAATCAAGCTGCTCGGCAGGACCGGAGCTCGGAGATATGGAAGAGTCGCCACCCACGAATGGGAAAATGAACACCGATCCCTTGCGGGAGACCGGTGTGGGTTCAGGAAACTTAGGTACGAGCCGAGAAGGCTAGCTCCTTTCCGGAGAAAGGCTACTAGGCACCCCGACATCGCCCGGTTATGAACCACCGGCCTCCTACTCAGCATGTTAGGCGATAACGGACTAATCGTATACTTCTTTAAGTTTAAAATTCATTTGAAACCTTTTTCTTTCTCTTTTTGGAAACCATTTTGAGCATATGATATTGAAAAGCCACATCAGTAAAGAATCACCCATTTATGTTTATACATACACAGAGAGGGGGGAGAAAGAAGTGATTTATTTACAACCGTATTTAAATGTTATGTTGTGTGTCTATTCTACATTAACTTATTTCCCCAAAACGATGTTTATTACATGGTTCGCACCTTAATCGCCGTTGGAACGATTTAGGTGCGTTTTAAAACCCCGTTTGATGAAGCTTACCCGAATCGCCGTTGGAACGACTCGAGTAATTGAAAACGTTAAAGTAAAAGCCTTTTAATAAGAAAACGTGGTTAAACATACAAGTCAATTTTATTTTGTACAAATTCATTAAGAAAGCGATTCAAAATCTCCATTATTAACAAAGAAAACGATTTTGATTACAATGTTCGCTTAATCCGTCGTTGGAACGGACTAAGGTTTTAAAACGTGGTGTTTTGAAGACGATTTGAAATATCAACCAAAATGACTCTATTTATCTACGTTAGAGATCTAAGAAAGCTCATTAGCTTAAATAATTTAATTGAAAACTCTCTTTTTGTGACTTATTTTCCCCACTTATTTAATGAACTCTCTAACTATTATAATTACATCAATAAACACATTTAGGCCCAAAAATTAATTTTTCCAAGTGAAGCCCATTTGAAACATGGACTTATAAATGACCAAAAGAAATAAAGAAAATAATATAGATATATATTTACACATTTTAGCCCAAAAGACATAAAATAAGAGTAAAAGAAAATATACTATCTAATACATATATAAGAAAGAATAATGAAAATAATATATTTATACTTTAAATATAAGAAAATAGTGAATGAAATTCATAAATAAGAAAATAGCATTTATCACTCAAAATAATTTTATTTAACAATAATTAAGATAACCCAAATATACCCCAAAACTATATATATACATAATTAATATAATCCTAATGTCAAAAAGACTATATGTTCCTCCCCCAATATCTACTAATTATCTCCCAAAATGCCCAAATAAATAACATTTAAAATAGAATTTAATGTAATTTAAATGAATAATAATAAAAAAGAAAGTAATATGTACATATACAAAAAATTAGAATAAAAATGGAATACCAATCTCCTAAAATAATTATATATGTTAAAGTTTTAAAACAATTTGAAAAGAATATATTACATAATTATATATATATATACTAAGGATTAAAAGTCCAAAAGTTAAGAAAAAGGGACCGAAATGACATTTTTTACATTTTGGCAGATTTACCGACGGAAAATCCGTCGGTAAACAGCATTTAGTGACAGAATTGGTAAATTACAGCAGCACTCCAATATTTTCCAGATTTATTCAAAAGCTTTAAATTAAATCTAATTCAATCGTTTTGGACTTCCGAACTACCAAAAATGGATCATAGTCGAACACGGAAGTTCCTAAAACGATGTTTTTATTTTAAAACGTTATTTGGAAACCTCTTTTAAATAAAAAACTTATAATTACAATATTTTCGATACCCGAACTACCTTTTTATCGGATCACGGTTCGTATTGGGATATCCAAAACGAGGTTTTTATTTTCAAACAAAACCGAATTTTATTTAACACGAAACGAAAATTAAATAAATACGTTAATTAAATAAAACGTGACAAAATAAATAAATAACTAAAGGAATAAAAACTATAGCATAAAAAAAATAAATAGAAGGAGAGAATAAATTAAATAAAATAAAGAGTCTAGTCCTCGGATAATACCTTTAATTCGGTATCTGACAGTCGAAGCCGATTGATTCCACGAACCGCGAGCTCCCGTTTTTTATGAAAAATTTAGTAAAAATTGAACTTAGGAAATTTAGAGATTTTCAATTTTAGGAAAAAAAAATGTTTTTTTCCCAAAAAATCCACTTCCTCTCTCTAGAAAAATATCTAGTGTGAGAAAGCTCTCCCCTCCAAAAATCCTCTTTTTCACCTTGGGATCCGTGCCCTTATATAGGGAAACAGATCCCGGAACAATGGGCGACGCCCAAAAAAAATTGGGCGTCGCCCATTGTGGTTGGGCGGCCGCCCAACCTAGTGTTGGGCTACCGCCCAACTTTGTTGGGCGGCCGCCCAACTTTCATTGGGCGATCGCCCAACGGCGTTGGGCGAGCGCCCAACGCGAGGTTGGGCGCCCGCGCCCAACCCTCGTCGGGCGTCCGCCCGACGCATTGGGCGTTCGCCCGACGTGGTTGGGTGCCCGTCCGGCGACCCTCGGGGCGTGCCCCGCACCGTCGGACGTGTGCACTCCGTGGCCACCGAGTGCGCGTTCCGTGCAGCTAGACGCTCGCACGTCGCGGCCGCCGAACGCGCGCCTCTCGCTGCCAGGCACGTGTGCTCAACGGCCCACGAGGGCGCGCACCGCCAGCGGTACCAGGCATTGCTCGGGCGTCGAGAGCGTGCCACTCGCGGTGCGTCCGACGGACGCCGTGCTCACGTCTCGAGCCATCAAGCGGGCGTTCGACCATCGTCGTCCGCGTGCGGGATGCCGTTGTGTGCCCATGCCATGCCGTTAATTTTCCTCAGCTTATTATTCTCTATATATTTTTCAAAACTTCCGGAATCAATCGCTTCGACCGTCTTCTTTCAGGTTTTCGTCACAGGTCCTCCGACTCGGTGTCTACAGTTGCCCCTACTTTTCTATTTTGACAGTGATGTGTGTGGTTCGAAAACGTTTTTGCTAACGTAACACATGCAATGTAAAACATATAAAAGTAAAAGACACGTAACGAGTAGGAGGAAACATACCTGACCTTTGCGCTGCGCGCTCCGGCGTTGCTCTCTGACTGCATCAGACTCTGCTTCGGGCTGCACCCTAGTTCACGACCGCGGGGATAATGGCTAAACAGCTACCCTATTTCAAGATTGCGGGGATAATGGCTAAATAG
This sequence comes from Euphorbia lathyris, assembly GCF_963576675.1. Taxonomy (NCBI): domain Eukaryota; kingdom Viridiplantae; phylum Streptophyta; class Magnoliopsida; order Malpighiales; family Euphorbiaceae; genus Euphorbia; species Euphorbia lathyris. The sequence goes on along the minus strand of NC_088910.1, from coordinate 83,036,874 downwards.
CTACCCTGATTTACGACTGCGGGGATGATGGCTAAACAGCTACCCTGGTTTACGACTGCGGGGATAATGGCTAAACCGCTACCCCATTTCAAGATTGCGGGGATAATGGCTAAACAGCTACCCTATTTCAAGATTGCGGGGATAGTGGCTAAACAGCTACCCTATTTCAAGATTGCGGGGATAATGGCTAAACAGCTACCCTATTTCAAGATCACGGGGATAATGGCTAAACAGCTACCCTATTTCAAGATCGCGGGGATAATGGCTAAACAGCTACCCCATTTCAAGATTGCGGGGATAATGGCTAAACAGCTACCCTATTTCAAGATCACGGGGATAATGGCTAAACAGCTACCCTGATTTACGACTGTGGGGATAATGGCTAAACAGCTACCCTATTTCAAGATTGCGGGGATAATGGCTAAACAGCTACCCTATTTCAAGATCACGGGGATAATGGCTAAACAGCTACCCTATTTCAAGATCGCGGGGATAATGGCTAAACAGCTACCCTGATTTACGACTGTGGGGATAATGGCTAAACAGCTACCCTATTTCAAGATCACGGGGATAATGGCTAAACAGCTACCCTGATTTACGACTGTGGGGATAATGGCTAAACAGCTACCCTATTTCAAGATTGCGGGGATGATGGCTAAAAAGCAACTCCGGTCAACGACCGTGAGTCAGATGGCTCAAAAGCAACTTCGGTCCACGACCGAGAGTCAAATGGCTCAAAAGCAACTTCGGTCCGCGATCGAGAGTCAAATGGCTAAAAAGCAACTCCGGTCTGCGACTGTGAGTCAAATGGCTAAAAAGCAACTTCGGTCTGCGACTGAGAGTCAAATGGCTCAAAAGCAACTCCGGTCTGCGACCGTGAGTCAAATGGCTAAAAAGCAACTTCGGTCTGCGACCGAGAGTCAAATGGCTCAAAAGCAACTCCGGTCTGCGACCGTGAGTCAAATGGCTAAAAAGCGGGTTCTGTTTCTGGATTTTCTTACCACACCGTTGTCTGTATTTTCTCACTGGAGCTATCATCTCGACGATTCAATGGGCACACGTCTTAGTCCGAAATGACATAGACTACTGATTGTTTTTCAGTTGACTGTCGTCTGTATTTTGACTGGTGTCACTATTCTGTAAAAATTAGCTTTTGTCTAGAATTGATGTTTTGACAATGTTAGTCACTGTCTGGGAGAAATGCAGGCTGAAACGGACTGCAAATCGGAGGTCTGTGCACCTGGTAATTAATTATTTACTTTTTACCTTTATGTCAAATCGTACTTTTTTCACTATTTACGGGAATGTCATTCCCTTTTTCTATATAAGGTGGTGGGGTTTCATTTCAACCCCACACCTTCTCTCTCCTCTTTCTCTCACTAGACTTCAATTTGGATTATTCTCGGGATGGATTTAGACGAATGGGATGGCACCAGAGGCATGGACGAGGTTTACGTAAACCTGGATAGAGTGGATACCTTCCACGACCCTACGACACACTTGAGCAGGACACGCTGCAACGAGGTAAGTGGTTTCTCACTTTTATTTGATTTGAACTCTAGGCTTTAGCACTCCTATACGAACATGATTTGCATGCTAACTCTTAGACTGCCTTAGAGGACTTTAGCTAGAAAACGTGAATTCCTTTATTTACATGTAACACCTGTTTGTTTTTGTAAGAATGCGCGCTATATGCATGTGAATAGTACACTACGAATTTTATGCATGTTAACAGTAAAAACGATGTGAATAGTAAAAACGTGAATAGTAAAAACTTAGCTAATGCACGTGACTAGTAAAAAACATGAATAGTACACGTGAATAGTGACAACGTGAATAGTAAAAACTTAGCTAATCCACGTGAATAGTGTACGTGAATAGTGACAACATGAATAGTAAAACTTAGCTAATGCACGTGAATAGTAAAAACGTGAATAGTGCACGTGAATAGTAAAAACTTAGCTAATGCACATGAATAGTGCACGTGAATAGTAAAAACATGAATAGTAAAAACTTAGCTAATGCACGTGAATAGTGAAAACGACGTGAATAGTAAAAACTTACCTAATGCCCGTTAACGTATGTGAATAGTAAAACCTAATCTACGCTCCTCGTCGCCGCAGACGAGAGTGGATCAAAGAATTGACTCAACCTTACGTGAAGGACCCTACATGAGAGATTTTTGCAGAAAATTGGTCCTAATTGACCGGATGTCTCTAGGTTAGAAAATGAAAGAATACCTAGTCTTAACGCGTTCTTTTCAATTGCATGCTTTAGGAGCTGTATTTAAATTTTCTTATCTTGTTCCTTTTTAGTTCATTGAGATTTCGGGGACCACCGCCGGGGTTCTCTCATGGTATGATAGGCTAGGTACCGCGGCGAGAGCCCGCGTGTAGGAGTTGGGCTTCGGATCCTTTATTGCAGCGCTGCCCCGCACCAACGGGGTGTGTGATCCTTTTGGCCTACGGGCCCTGTGTGAGCGGTGGGTTGACTCGACCCACACCTTCCACCTTTCCTTTGGGGAGATGACCATCTCGCCTCGAGATTTTTCGCTATTGACCGGATTGCGAGGGAGCAACACTCCCGTCCCTTTTCATTTTGGTATGATACGACCGCGGGTCGACCCTGCTAGGCTTGCTGCCTTGATTGGACCGGGAGTTCCTCTATGCGCCAAGTCTACTCCGGTGAAATTTATTTCCACTGCTAGCCTTTTGAGTAGACGGGATTTCTGCGAGACTGACGCTACCGACTTGGCGGTTCGTAGCTTCTTGGTATACGCTCTGAGTGAGACGATTTTCCGCACGAAGGGCGGGAAGGTTCATGCGGGCCTCATTCAGGCGCTCAGTGATTTGGATGCAGCGGCTTCCTACGATTGGGCGGGGGCAGGCTTAGCCTTTCTTTACAAGTTTTTAGATCTGACTTGCCGGAAGCGCAAGGACTTCGGTGGTTATACCTTTGCTCTGCTGGTACGTGACGCCTTCTTGACTTATCCGTCTTATCTTTTTCGCATTTTTCACACTCCTAGTCCTTGTTTTTACCGCAGGTGTGGGCATACGAGAGACACATCCTTCCTAGCCGGTCTCGACCTCGACCGAGAGTGCCGAGGCCGCCATTTATGACTCGATGGAGGGACTTCGACTTGAGCACTGAGAGGAGTCGGACAGTGTCGCGGCTTCTGGATCGGATCGACTCGCTGACCCTGAGTCAGGTAGATTTTGCCCCATCGTGCCAGATTTTGGTTTGAGCCTTTCTGACTTTCTCTTTGTGTATTTTGCTTTAGATTCAGTTCAGGTGGGATGACCTCGACTTCGGCCCTGAGTATGCATACGTGTCGATGATCCAGGAGCAGCAGTGTGTGCTCACCGGCCCCTGCGTGCGGGCGTGGTATCTAGGGGATCGAGGCATTACCGGGGTTAGAGACGTTTATTGGACGCCGGGTGAGATCCCCATCTCTATGTTCGCGGTACGGACCCTGCCTTTATCGGTCATTCGTCGGGACTTGACCGGTAGGTATGTTGGTAGAGCGGTGTGGATTCACGCCAGGGGCCGCGAGCCTTACTTGTCTACTTTACTGAGCGCGAGGGATGCCCCGGCGACAGCGATGGAGGTAGATCCGGTGACGGACGTGTTTTCGAGAGAGGCTGTCGCGGCAGTCTTTGGTCAGGAGGAGGTTCCGGTAAGTGATTCCGTTCCCCCTTCATTTTATTCACGATATGCTCGGAGGTTTTATTGTGTGTTTTTTTTGCAGGAGGGATCTTGGAGGAGTGCCCACTTATCTGATATTTTTGATGGCACTCAGACTCAGACACCAGCGCGCGAGCAGCCCTACTTCATCGGCGAGTCCTCCAGCGCAGCCCGATCGGAGAGATCGTCCATAGGCGTGCCTATACCAGACTACGGGAGGGATTATGCTACGATCCGCTATGACGAGTCTGGGACACCTTATGCGGGATTTGAGGAGGCCCCTCCTATCTTCTCCTCAAGGGTCCCGTTTGATCCCTCGGACGCTTCACTGACCACTAGGGAGACCTGTACAGACTACGTTGATCTATCCGGCTTCCTACGAGATTGCCTCAGCTTGCGCTGCACCGACCACCTGGTATGTATCATTATCGTACTTTAGTGTAGTGAAATGTATGCATGTATGTATGATTTATGTTTTTGCCTATGCTGCCTCTTATCTGTTTTTTTTTCTTTTTTTTTGTAGAGTGATCTTCATGCCCATGAGCAGAGACAGAGTGAGCTAGTGCGGGAAGCTGATGCCCGAGTTGGTCATGTGTATCAAGAGAGGAACGACCACTGGTCGGGGGTGATGCGACGGGAGACTGAGGGTCGCCTTGCCGTCGAGGAGAGGGCGCGTGATGAGTCGATCAGACGCCTTGCTGCAGAGGAGAGAGCACGAGCTGCTGATGAGAAAGCACGGGTTTCTGATGAGAGAGCGCGAGTTTCTGATGAGAGAGCGCGTGCTGCCGAGGAGACACTATCTGCGGAGCGGGCATCTCACCTGAGAGATTTTGAGAACTATTGGGACTTCCCTCCGTATTAGGCTCGTTATGTATTGCTTTGTAGCTTTCATTGTTGCTTTGTAGCTTTTATTAGAGTTTCCCCGATGTATAGCTGATGTATAGGGAGTGGGGTGGATAGTAGGTAGGCTTTTGTGGAAAGTAGGATAGGAAATGTATAACCCGTGATTCATATTACCATGCATTCGGTAGATTATAATGATTCCAATCATTCTCGTCAAATATATTCATGCCTTTATTTATTTACAAACAACAGAAATACTTAGTCTCTTATATATTGTTTTTGTAATTGCTCAAGTTATAACTATTGTTACCAGGACCCGTCTTTCGGTTTTCGGATCCCGACGATTTTTCTCCTCTCCTTTTACTATCCCGGAATTTTTAAATGAGTGCCCTTTCGGGTTTTCACCCATTGGGATTTCCCTTATTGTTGCATAGGTCGCCCTTTGCGGGTTTTCAACCTATCGGGAATTTTCTTTATTTATTTTTTTTTTTTTTTTTACGAAAAGTATTTCTTAAGCCTATCCAGATTGGTAGGTGCGGAGAATTCCATGCCGTCCATTGTGGTTAACTTCATCGCTCCTTTGCTTAGTATCTTCTTTACGACGAATGGTCCTTCCCAGTTAGGCCTGAACTTCCCCCTCGGGTCGGTGTGCGTCACACGGATCTGTTTCAGCACCAAATCTCCTTCTTTGATGGGGCTGGTCTTGACTTTTTTATTGAAAGCCCGAGCCATCCTTCTTTGATATAACTGTACATGGTAAAGGGCTTCCATCCTTTTCTCATCAACTAAAGCCAACTGCTCACATCGCCTTTTTACCCATTCCGCCTCGGGAATTTCTGCTTCCACTGCGATTCTCAACGATCGCTTTTCAATCTCAATCGGCAAAACTGCTTCTGTGCCATACACCAAAGAGAATGGTGTTGCCCCAGTCGAGGTTCTGACTGTCGTGCGATAAGCCCACAACGCGAGTGGGAGGTGCTCATGCCAGTTCCGATGTGATTCCGCCGTCTTTACGAGGATTCTTTTAAGGTTCTTGTTAGCTGCTTCTACTGCCCCATTAGCCTGTGGACGGTACGGAGAAGACTTGTGATGTTCAATGCCATATTCTTGGAAAAGATTCCTTACTTCCCCCTGAAACTGGACTCCGTTATCCGTGATCATATGATGAGGTACTCCGAACCTGGTGATCAAGTGTTTTTCAATGAACTTTCTCATCTGCTTGGATCCCAGTTTGCTAAACGACTCTGCTTCTACCCATTTGGTGAAATAATCGATGGCGACTGCAATAAACTTATGTCCATTTGAAGCGTTAGGCCTTACTTCGCCGATGATGTCAATGCCCCAGGCAGTGAATGGCCAAATAGGTGCTAGCACATGTAGTTCCATGGCCGGAAGATGACTGCAATCGCCGTGGATTTGACAATCGTGACATTTCTTCGCATACTCGTTACAATCTCTTTCCATGGTGAGCCAATAGAAGCCTTGCCTAATAATTTTCTTAGCTAGTACTGCTCCTCCCATATGGGCTCCACAAATTCCCGAATGTACCGATTCCATCACCTCGCGGGCTTCTCCCGCATCCAAGAATCTTAGTTGTAATCCGTCAATGTGCCTTTTGTAAAGCAAGTCGTTGTGGATGACGAACTGACGAGCTAGCCTTCTAATCACAGCTTGATCCCTAGGTTCTGACTCTGCCGGATATGTTCCATTTTTCATGAAGTTCACGATATCGAAATACCACGGTTTTTCATCTGCCCCTAATAGCATTACGTCTTCGTAGCACGGTTTGTGAGATCTTCTCAATACCAATGGTTTCGAAGCAAGGTTCCGGGGGTTGTCCCAAACTGACACCAAAGTGGCCAAGGCATCCGCGGCCTGATTCTGAGCTCGAGGAATGTGATAGAAGCGACATTCTTGGAATCTCAATGCCAACCCTTCTAGCTGATCTAGATACGGACGTAGCCTTTCTTCTCTCACTTCCCAGTTTCCTTGTGCCTGTTCGATGATCAACTTGGAGTCACCCCAAATTTCGACATATGACGCTCCCAGTGCTGCTAATGACTCCAAACGATAGATGCATGCTTCGTATTCGGCCATATTGTTGGTAAGGGGGAAGGATAACTTCTTCGCCATCGGGATTCTTTCTCCTTCCGGGGAGATAAGTAGTACTCCTACTCCGGCTCCATTCGAATTAACTGCTCCGTCGGAGAACATTTCCACGGTATAACTTCGATTGCATTCAAATGTTCATCGGGGAAATCATAGCTTATCTCTTCTTCTTCTGTATTCAGGGGTTGATTAGCCAAAAATTCTGCCACGGCTCTTCCTTTGATAACCTTCTTCGTCACATATTCAATGTCAAACTCGGACAAAAGCAACAACCATCTGGCTAACTTCCCCGTCAAGGATGGAGTTCGGTATAGATACTTCACGGGGTCCATCCGAGAAATAATGATCACTTTATACGATTGGAAATAGTGCCGCAGTTTCTTCGTCAACCACACCACTGCCACATATGTCTTTTCGATCATGTTGTATTTGAGCTCATACTCTAGGAACTTCTTACTCAAATAATACACCACGTGTTCCACACCGGTGTCTCCCTCTTGAGCTAACATTGCTCCGATAGATCGCTCCTCAATTGCTACATAGAGGAGAAGTGGCTTTCCCAGTTTAGGCGGTCTCAACACTGGCGGATTAGACAAGTAACTTCGGACACTCTCCAACGCCTGTTGACACTTATCATTCCAAACGACGGGTTGGTCTTTCCTTAACAACTTAAAGATTGGCTCGCAGATTGTGGTGAGTCTTGCTATGAACCGACTGATATACTGAACTTGCCCCAGAAACCCCCTCACTTCCTTCTCATTTCTCGGCGCTGGCATTTCCTTTATAGCCTTCACTTTATCGGGATTCACCTCAATTCCCTTATTTCCGATTACATAGCCTAAGATTTTCCCCGATGAAACGCCGAAAAAACACTTCTTCGGGTTTAACCTTAGCTTGAATTCTGCAATTCGGGCCAAAAACTTCTCGAGTGCGGCAAAATGCCATTCTCTTGTCTCTGATTTGACCATCATATCGTCCACGTAGACTTCTACCTCCTTGTGTATCATATCATGGAACAGTGCTGTAGCCATTCGCTGGTAAGTTGCCCCGGCATTCTTCAAACCAAATGGCATTACCCTGTAGCAGTATGTTCCCCACTCAGTTGTGAACGAGGTTTTCGCTTTGTGCTTTTCGGCCATCTGAACTTGCATGTAGCCCATGAAACCATCCACATTTGTGTGTAAGACGCTTGATGCTGCACTGTCGATCAATACATCGATATGAGGCAAGGCGAACTCATCCTTGGGGCATGCCTTGTTAAGATCTCTGTAATCCACGCACATCCTCACTTTGCCATCCTTTTTCGCGATGGGCACTACATTTGCGACCCAAGGGGGATAGTCGATCACTTCGATGAATCCTGCTTCTAACTGCTTCTTCACCTCCTCTCTGATCTTATCTGCCCATTCGGGTCTCATACGTCAGAGCTTCTGCTTTACGGGCCTCGCCTCGGGATATGTTGGAATACGGTGAGTTACGATTGATTGATCGATTCCAGGCATGTCTTCGTATGTCCAAGCGAATACAATTTCATATTTTTTAATTATTCTCTCAAATTCTTTTCTCTCTTCAATAGTTAGTTCTTAAGCAATTTGTATAAGTTTAGGATTTTCATCCGTACCAAGATTGAAAGTTGACATTTCTATCGTATTGATTTCAAATGTAGGCATGTTATATGAATGAGAATGCATGGAATGATCATGATCAACATCAAGCAAGTAAGCAAAATCGGAATTCATTTCATTGATAGCGTGGGTGATTACATCATCAGACTCAAACAAAGCAGTAATACAATTTTCATCCTCAATATCTTCGGACTTCTCATATACTCTCGAGGTACTAGGCTCAATTTCAGCTCCTGTAGTCGCTTCAATGGTAATGACCTGCTCCTCGATATTTGAATCCAGCATCATGATCTCCTCGACAAAGCAGCTTGCCTTTCCTTTGCCCCAGTCGGCGACATCATTGAAGATTTCAAACCCTGGCAGAATCTTTCCTTCCGTGCTAGTCCACGACTCGGAGGTTCCCGAATATGGCTTTCCATGCCCCTCGCTTACAAAATTCTTCCTCAAGCCTATTTTCCCTTCCGCATTCATGTTGGATGGACTCCCCTGCTCATATCCCAAACCCCTCCGGGTTTTCTGACTTTTAAAATCCGAAAACTCCGACAACCCTTGATGGTGTGCTCCTAATCCCATTCCCGGGATGAAACCTCCTTTCATCATCTTCACCACATCGGTGGTCATGCTCGACTCGTAAATCCCAGAGACTTGGAATCCGGAGAAGAGTTGAGGCTCAATTCCCAATGCTGCCACCGAGCTCAGTTTCTCAGCTCTAATTGTTACTATCTCCTCCCCGAAAGGGAACTTGATCATTTGGTGGAGCGTGGAGGGTACACCTCCCAGCTTGTGGAACCAAGGGCGTCCCAACAACACCGCAAAAGTTACCGGGATGTCCAATACTGTGAACTCAGTCTCTTCCTCATGCGGCCCTACTTTCAATTTGGCCTTGAAGACTCCTTCAATATGCCTACGGCTGTCATCGTATGCTCTGATCACTGTTTCAGAAGCTGTCAAGTCTCCTCTCTCCACTCCCAACTTCGACAAGAGTTTCAACGGACAAACATTAATGGCCGATCCATCATCGACCATCACACAGCTAGTCTTCTTCCCGTTAATTTCCGCTCGGATATACAATGGCTTGTTGTGAGCCTTCCCCTCTTTTGGGAGATCCTCGTCGGTAAACGTGATCTCAGTCTTCTTTCGGGCCATTATTGCCCCTACTAGCGCTGCCGGCTCAGTGTCGGTGGAGATCACCAAATTCTGCAACTCCTTCATCAGGTTCTCACGATGGTACTTAGAGTGGCATAAAACTTCCCAGACCGTAGACTTAGCTTGCATCTTCTTTAACTGTTCAAGAACTTGGTCGTCGGGCTTAGGAGCCGAACCTTCTCCAATCTCAATCTCTACCATTAGTGCCTTTCCCTTGGCCACACGACCTGATCTCGTCATCACCGCAACTTCCGGCTCGTCCTCCGACTCGTCCCAAATGTTAATAGGAACCCTTCGATTGGCATCCTCCTCGTCCGAGGAACTCGCCCAAATGTCTACGACCATTAAATCCATGACGTGAGGAACACTCGAATTCAGGAAAAAGGGATCCGCTGATCCGTACAAAGCCCAACCTATCAACTCATCATAGTCACGGAGGGACACTCTACTCATTCTTCTTGCGGCCAACGGAATAGCGCCTCGTTGTATGCACATAAGCTGCACCTTATCGCTCATTGTCTCATTACACTGCTCATAACGGTGCCTCCACCTTCTAGCATAATCCACAAAATGTTCCTCGGGGAATTGCCTAATCCTGTCCAGATCATCCAGGGATCCCGTCCATGGAATGTACATTTCATATCTCGCCACAAAGGCATTTCGGAGCGGTATCCAATGGCACATCTCTTCCTCTGACAAACCCTGATGCCACAATAAGGCTTCTCCCATCAAGGTTTCCGGAAAATGTTCATGCAACTCACACTGTGGGAATCCAGCGTTATACATATGATCGCGGAATATCCTCGCATGCTCTACAGGATCCTGGTATCCACCATACCTAGGCATCGCTAACACCGCATCAGGTGTTTGGTAAGATGGGGAATCAGGAGTTTGCTCTGCTAGCATCCATACCGTATATTCCTTGATAAATCTCTTCGTCATAGCTGCCCAATCGGTCTTAACATACATCGGCAGCGACATGTACCACATCAGCGGTTCACCCATCAATGAATTACAAAACAAGCTAGTGATCTCTTCCTCTTTGAAACCCAAGGCTGTTATAGCCGACAAATAGAAGTGAAGGTGCTCCATAGGGTCCTTATTGCCGTTATACTTGCTCACCCTTGGCAATGGACGCTTGATGGGTCCCATCTGCATTGCAAAGTGCTCCGCGGTTCTATCCTCAGCTCTCTGATATTTTTCAAGAAACAAATCCGACAACCGATCCCAATCGTTCTTGCAAGAGTCGGGCAATGAATGGAACCATCGCAAAGGCTCGCCTACCAGTGAATGGTGGAACCACTGAGCAATTTCATCTACCCCGAAGGATTCAATAAACATGTCGTGGATATACTCACGCAAGTGCACTTCGGGATCCCTTCCTCCACTGAACAAACCCAAATTTGGCACGATAGTCCGAGACGCCCCTTCACCGGTCTCTTCGGCACTATCCTCGTCATATGGTGCTCCATCATCTGATCCCTCCTCCATTGGTTCTTCCTCTTGTTCCTCACCCAAGAAGGACACATACAAACCATTTCCCATATTGCTTCTTTCGACGGAGTCCAACAACTCCTCTACATCTTCCTCAAAAGATTCCATCACTACAGTTTTCGTCAAACCAACTCCGATCACGCTCACCCTATGATTAGGCAATGGATTGCGCCTAACGGAAGGGTTTGCTGACGAAGGATCAGCTATCTTCTTCTCCTCAATCAAGTTTTGGATTTCGTGTTTCAGCCTCTCGCAATTCTCAATCGTATGTCCATAACTGCTGTGGAATTCACAATACCCTCTAGCCTGAATCTGCGGAGTAGGTTGAGCTTTGTTATACGGGGTAAGGGCTTTCAACAACCCCTTCTTCTGCAGACGTTCAAAAACTTTCGCATAGGTCTGATCGAACTTGGCGAACCGCCTCTTTTCGATAGCATTAAGATCAACCACTTTCACTGTCGCAGATTTCGTACTCGCGCTAGGCCCTCCGGCACTATATCCAGACTTCATCCACTTGGTATAAGCTTTCTTCGGCTCCCCATCGCCTTCGACAGTCAAGGCACAACTATACATCTGATTGAAATCTGTGAACGACATATATCTCAAGTCATTCTTAATGTACGGCAACGTATTGCCAATCACCATTCGGATCTGATCTTGCTCAAGCGGCTTCTGTTTCATGACCGTGGCCTTAGCCCTCCATCTCTTCATGAAGTCTGAAAGGGATTCCCCAGTCTGCTGCTTAGTGCTCTCTAACTCTTTCAAAGTGACTTCCAACATGGTGTTAAAACTATACTGAGCGATGAATGACTTTGCTAACTCCTTCCAATCCTTCTTTGTCACCATTGGCAGCGCATGGAACCATGTGAGGGCAGCCCCCTCCAGGTAAGTGTTAAACAGCCCCAAGACTTGATCCTCGGTCAGGATCGTGTGCTTCATTACCGCAACGTACTGATTCATGTGAGCGGTGGGATCTCCAGTTCCATCGAACTTTTTCATGTCAGGGAGCCGGAATTTCAGAGGCAAAGCTATTGCTGTCAAACAATTCTTCAAGTTATAGAAATCTTGACTCCCGGAGCTTCCTCCGCGCAAGTCCTGCACTTCTTGTGTGATGTGTTGCCTCCACTCCTCTTCCTTAGCTTTCTCCTTCTCTAACTGTTTTCGGACATAATCCTGATAATCCTCCTCATTCCCAAAGCGAGGGCCATCGTTCACCTCATTCTCAGCACGTTTACTACCACTCTTGTTGTCCTTTAGTGCTAACTCAGCTAGCTGGGCCAAGATTGCGGCCAGCTGATCATTGATATTGTTCACAGAATTCTCCAATTCAGCCACTTTCTCGTCGGTTGCAGACATACTGACGGAAGACTGAGTATACTCGGATGAAGATGATTCAGAAGCCACAACTATTGATTCGGGACTGTCTATTCGCAACTGATCAAACTGTCTGACAAGTCGATTACTCTCGCGAAACCACAACCGCTTAATGATGACGTCTGCGCGAACGGTATCCATTAGTATGTATGTATGATTTCATATGCATGATTCGTGGTGTGTGCGTTTATTTATTTGCGATTATAAGATAAGAAGAAAAAACATTAGTTCTAATTACACGTATCACAACATCTCTCTTCCACCCTTATTCCTCCACACACTCGTTGGTCCAGGTCTCTTTCCTAGGATTTTGGTTTTTTTTGGCTCACATTGCGGTCCAGGGGACGCGTGACGCCGTCGATTATTGCGGAAAAATAAATCATTCATCAGACAATACAGTTCGTTTTGACGTATCAACGTTCAGTGACTAAGAAATCGACCAAGTTGGATTGTTCTTTCAGAATAACTCGTTTTTTGTCCTTTCGCGAGATGCGTTAATTCGGGTTTTGACTCCCTTTGAGCGCATCTCGGTTTTTAGACATGGTTCGAGTTATTCTTCTAGTCCAATCGTTCGTTATTGTCAATGACTCGTTCCCTTTTATTCGCGTGGGTTCATGTCTCGATTTTTGGGTTACAATGGGGATTTTATCGAGAACATAACCATGCGTTTGTTTAGTGATGGAATCACTTTTGGATTTATTTTAGGGAACGGATTCATTGCGTAACGTGTTTGTTTTTAGCGTTGAGATTCCGTTTGCTCATTTTGCTACATGAAAAGACGGCGAGTCTTATTTGAGCGCACGATAATCTTTCGGCTAATTACAACTCTTTGTTCCTCCCAATCCACGGGATATATCATCTCAGTGTGGTTATAGAAAATCAACGTTTCGTTGAATCGCATGTTTATTCGAAGCGAGGATATCACCGTTTTCCTTCCTTTAGGCGCGAATTTAAGCAAACACGTATATCGGGCCATATTTCTTGCAGTTTTGGTAACGGTCGAAATGATCGAGTCGTTAGTCAAAACCCGCAGTCTCGTCCATATGGCGCAATTATATGGTTTGGCTTAATTCGGCTTCGAGATTTTAAACGGGGTGTACTCTCGTCCGAGGCACGTATTCAACGATATTGGTTTATTTTCTTTAACTACTCGCGGGATTAACATATATCGTAGATTCGGAATGATTTTGGTCGTTTAGTTCATTTTTTTCTTCTTTATTTTCTTAGTCATCTGTATGGACACATCCATTTCTCTTAAGAACGACACGAGGCATAACGTAAAAGCTCGTCTTTCATTCGGAAGGGACGGGCTACTTGTGCGAAACTTTTCACGTTACAACAAGGTCGTTCGAAACAGAAATGTTCTTCGTTTTCGTTTCGTCATGATCTCGTTTTATCCTAATTTATTTAAAGAATGTGAATAACGGCCACCGTTAATATAGTCTTTTGTATCGAAATGTAATTATCCTTAACACCGAACCGATTCATACTAATACGTGCTTACGTCATAACGTATTTCCTGAACACGTGCCTTCGTCGGGACACCGAAAGGGACAAGGCGGGTCGCACATGTTCATTCATATGAGATGACTAAGTCGTCTTTAGTTCAAATCGTTTCGATGTTTTAGGGTAATTAGTATGTCGATTCATCAGTATATATTAACGCATCGTCTCATTTCCTTTACATAGTTTAGGATTAGACACGTATCATGGCGGTTTGAAAACACGAACTGATTCATTTATCACATCAAAAATAGTAACGGGTAATCCTATGGAAACTTCTAAGGCTACTATATGCTGACACGGCTGACCGCGGGACCTCACAGGACCGCACAGATTCGCCCCTAACGAATGGATGGGGACCCTCTGGCGCCTTACTGTAAGGGGGAACTTACGCTATCCTCTTTCGAGCGACGAATGGACTCTCGCTAGAGGTTTCGCGGAAATTACCCAAAGGGTTTGCAATAATGCTCGTGAATGCATACGAAAAGAAGTAAAACGATCCGTCCCCGTTAAGGGCTTAGTGCATGCCTTCCGGAATCAAATTTCTCGCTTCCCCAGCAGAGTCGCCACTTGTTAGACGAGGTGCCGCGGCCTAATCTCCCGGGCGGACTGGGGGGTGGACAACCTCATGGCGACATAAGCGGTGATTGGCGCCGAAAGCAACCAATCGCGGAATCAAGCTGCTCGGCAGGACCGGAGCTCGGAGATATGGAAGAGTCGCCACCCACGAATGGGAAAATGAACACCGATCCCTTGCGGGAGACCGGTGTGGGTTCGGGAAACTTAGGTACGAGCCGAGAAGGCTAGCTCCTTTCCGGAGAAAGGCTACTAGGCACCCCGACATCGCCCGGTTATGAACCACCGGCCTCCTACTCAGCATGTTAGGCGATAACGGACTAATCGTATACTTCTTTAAGTTTAAAATTCATTTGAAACCCTTTTCTTTCTCTTTTTGGAAACCATTTTGAGCATATGATATTGAAAAGCCACATCAGTAAAGAATCACCCATTTATGTTTATACATACACAGAGAGGGGGAAGAAAGAAGTGATTTATTTACAACCGTATTTAAATGTTATGTTGTGTGTCTATTCTACATTAACTTATTTCCCCAAAACGATGTTTATTACATGGTTCGCACCTTAATCGCCGTTGGAACGATTTAGGTGCGTTTTAAAACCCCGTTTGATGAAGCTTACCCGAATCGCCGTTGGAACGACTCGAGTAATTGAAAACGTTAAAGTAAAAGCCTTTTAATAAGAAAACGTGGTTAAACATACAAGTCAATTTTATTTTGTACAAATTCATTAAGAAAGCGATTCAAAATCTCCATTATTAACAAAGAAAACGATTTTGATTACAATGTTCGCTTAATCCGTCGTTGGAACGGACTAAGGTTTTAAAACGTGGTGTTTTGAAGACGATTTGAAATATCAACCAAAATGACTCTATTTATCTACGTTAGAGATCTAAGAAAGCTCATTAGCTTAAATAATTTAATTGAAAACTCTCTTTTTGTGACTTATTTTCCCCACTTATTTAATGAACTCTCTAACTATTATAATTACATCAATAAACACATTAAGGCCCAAAAATTAATTTTTCCAAGTGAAGCCCATTTGAAACATGGACTTATAAATGACCAAAAGAAATAAAGAAAATAATATAGATATATATTTACACATTTTAGCCCAAAAGACATAAAATAAGAGTAAAAGAAAATATACCATCTAATACATATATAAGAAAGAATAATGAAAATAATATATTTATACTTTAAACATAAAAAAATAGTGAATGAAATTCATAAATAAGAAAATAGCATTTATCACTCAAAATAATTTTATTTAACAATAATTAAGATAACCCAAATATACCCCAAAACTCTATATATACATAATTAATATAATCCTAATGTCAAAAAGACTATATGTTCCTCCCCCAATATCTACTAATTATCTCCCAAAATGCCCAAGTAAATAATATTTAAAATAGAATTTAATGTAATTTAAATGAATAATAATAAAAAAGAAAGTAATATGTACATATACAAAAAATTAGAATAAAAATGGAATACCAATCTCCTAAAATAATTATATATGTTAAAGTTTTAAAACAATTTGAAAAGAATATATTACATAATTATATATATATATATACTAAGGATTAAAAGTCCAAAAGTTAAGAAAAAGGGACCGAAATGGCATTTTTTACATTTTGGCAGATTTACCGACGGAAAATCCGTCGGTAAACAGCATTTAGTGACAAAATTGGTAAATTACAGCAGCACTCCAATATTTTCCAGATTTATTCAAAAGCTTTAAATTAAATCTAATTCAATCGTTTTGGACTTCCGAACTACCAAAAATGGATCATAGTCGAACACGGAAGTTCCTAAAACGATGTTTTTATTTTAAAACGTTATTTGAAAACCTCTTTTAAATAAAAAACTTATAATTACAACATTTTCGATACCCGAACTACCTTTTTATCGGATCACGGTTCGTATTGGGATATCCAAAACGAGGTTTTTATTTTAAAACAAAACCGAATTTTATTTAACACGAAACGAAAATTAAATAAATACGTTAATTAAATAAAACGTGACAAAATAAATAAATAACTAAAGGAATAAAAACTATAGCATAAAAAAAATAGGAGAGAATAAATTAAATAAAATAAAGAGTCTAGTCCTCGGATAATACCTTTAATTCGGTATCTGACAGTCGAAGCCGATTGATTCCACGAAACGCGAGCTCCCGTTTTTTATGAAAAATTTAGTAAAAATTGAACTTAGGAAATTTAGAGATTTTCAATTTTAGGAAAAAAAAAATGTTTTTCCCAAAAAATCCACTTCCTCTCTCTAGAAAAATATATAGTGTAAGAAAGCTCTCCCCTCCAAAAATCCTCTTTTTCACCTTGGGATCCGTGCCCTTATATAGGGAAACGGATCCCGGAACAATGGGCGACGCCCAAAAAAAATTGAGCGTCGCCCATTGTGGTTGGGCGGCCGCCCAACAATGTTGGGCGCCCGCGCCCAACCCTCGTCGGAAGTCCGCCCGACGCGTTGGGCGTTCGCCCGACGTGGTTGGGTGCCCGCCCGGCGACCCTCGGGGCGTGCCCCGCACCGTCGGACGCGTGCACTCCGTGGCCATCGAGCGCGCGTGCCGCGCAGCTAGACGCTCGCACGTCGCGGCCGCCGAACGCGCGCCTCGCGCTGCCAGGCACGTGTGCTCAACGGCCCACGAGGGCGCGCACCGCCAGCGGTACCAGGCATTGCTCGGGCGTCGAGAGCGTGCCACTCGCGGTGCGTCCGACGGACGCCGCGCGCACGTCTCGAGCCGTCAAGCGGGCGTTTGACCATCGTCGTCCGCGTGCGGGATGCCGTTGTGTGCCCGCGCCGTGCCGTTAATTTTTCTCAGCTTATTATTCTTTATATATTTTTCAAAACTTCCGGAATCAATCGCTTCGACCGTCTTGTTTCAGGTTTTCGTCACAGGTCCTCCGACTCGGTGTCTACAGTATTTAAATTGTAAATGAATTAAACAAATGAATAACATCCGTCACTCTATCTCACTCTCAAGTTAAAATAAATACTCTGAGTCATCATATCTAAAATGGATCTATATAATATTTTAACCGATAACAAATTGAATAGTTCAAAATTCACTTACTGTTTTGGAAAACTCAAAATTGTTTTGAAGTTTCGAAATGATTGGGTATGTATTAAGATACATTGATACCCATCGTCAAAATTGTTTTAAAGTTCAAAAAGATTGGGTATGTTTTAAGATACGTCGATACCCAATGTCCTTGTTAATGATGCTCCTGTCAAGAAGATTGATGTTTACCGGAAGCACCAATCAGATGACGAACGTACATGATGTATCATACTTGCAGTTATGGCACTAGAGTTACAAAGGCAATATAAGAACGTGGATGCGTATTCCATGGTTATGCACTTGGAGGAGGTGTTTTGAGAAACAGACTCAAATGCGAAAGCTATGAGATAGCGATGATTGTTTCGGCCCAAGATGCAAAAAGGTTCTTTTGTTGTGACACTTTATGTCAAGATAATTGACTACATCACCAAAGCTTTCTAGTATTGGATTTGTGATGGATAATGAATTAAGTGTCGACTTAGTTCTACAATCCCTCCCAGAGATTTATTCATAAGTTCATCTCGAACTGTCAGATGAATAAACTCAGAGACCTCTCTAGAAGAGCTCTTGAATATGCTCAAGTCAGTTGAGCCCAAATCTTAAGAAAGTGATGTCAGCACTTGTTATTGAGGGATCTCATGAGAGAAAGGGAAGTTTTCCAATTCTAAAGATTCCAAGAAGAATAAATGCATTAAACCCAAGTCAATAAAAGCAAGAAGGGAATGCCACCAATACGGTAAAGAAGGGAATTGGAAGAGGAACTGTAAAAAGTACTTAGACTATCTCTAGAAGAAGGGTCATGATGGTGCTTTTACTTTTAGAACTAAAGGATAGATAATTCAACTTACTTGTGATAGTCACCTAGGCCATGTAAGCAAGAAACACATGTCTAAGCTGCATCAAGATGGGCTTATAGACTCGGTTGATTTTAAATCAATGGGCACATGTAAGTCTTGTTTAAAGAAAAGATGACAAAGACACCCTTTAGCAATAAAGGAGAACGTGTATCAGACACTCTAAGACTAGTGCATTCAGATGTATGTAGTCATACGTCAACACAAGCAAGAGAAAGGTTCGGTCACTTCATTAGCTTCATAAGATGATCATACCAGATATTGATTCGTCTGCTTGATGAAGCATAAGTTAGAATCTTTTGAGAAAGTTCAAATGATTCAAGAATGAAGTAGTAGATTAAACAAGAAAGAATATCATAGTGCTTCGATTAGATCGTCGTGGAGAATATCTTTCTGATGATTTTCTGAATTATCTAAATTGATTATAGGATTCGCTCATAATGGACTCCTCTGTATACACCGCGATGTATCTGAAAGGAGAAATTGTACTCTATTAGATATAGTACGATCCATGATGAGCACAACCTCTCTTCCAAAGATGTTCTAAGGCCACGCCCTAGTAACTACCCTATTTACCTTGAACCGAGTATCCACAAAACCGCCAAGTTCTCTTCCATTTGAATTGTTCATTGGAAAAGAAACCCAGTTTCTCTTTCATGAGAATTTAGGGGTGTTCAGTACATGTTAAATACATAGCATCAGATTAAGTTAGACCCTAAATCTGATAAATATTTCTTCATTGGAATTCTGGAAGGAACAGTAGGATATTACTTCTATCATTCGAATGATCGAAAGTAATAGTATCCAAACTCTCTGTATTTCTAGAGAAAGAGTTTCTTCTAGAAACACAAGTAGAAAGCGTGATTGAACTTGAAGAAGTTCAAGAAGAAGGATTGGCTGAAATAGCGGAAGCGATATGTGGAACCTGAATCTGTCTCACAGGATGAGACGCTGGTGACATTACTAACTCATATGTCTGGTCGAGTTTATCAAATCCCAAAGAGATTTGGATTTCTAGTGGGAGACGACTAAGAGGTTCACGTGTTAGACGATGAACCTATGACTTATGGGAAGGCTCTTGTAAACTTATACATGTAAGCTAGTGGGAGCTCGTATGAGCCCTTACATGTAAACTAGTGGGAGCTTGGTCGTTTACTTAGTATTATATGTCGACGATATTCTACTAATGGAAACGACGTAGCTATACTGCAATCAGTGAAAATTTTGGTTATCGGATAAAATTCTCCATAATAGACTTAGGAGAAGCAGCTTACATCTTAAGGATTAAGATCTATGGAGATAGATTGAGAAGACTGCTTGACCCCTCCCAGTCTAAATACGTTGACAAAGTGCTCAAAGCATTTTGCACTAAGATCTAACATCACTTTTGCTTCAAGCATGACAAAGTCGATTATAGGTCAATCCGAGTGATAGTCACTGGATTGTTGTCAAGAACATTCTTAAGTATTTAAAATGACTTAAGATATGTTCCGGCTATATGGAGATGAAATTTGAAAGTTGGACACTTTCATATACAAGTCATCAAACAGATAAAGATGATATTACATAATACAAGTTTATTCTGAAAGAGGTACGATTAGCTGGAATAGTTCCGAGCAAGAAATCGTGACCGAGCTAGTAAATTAAATCAGTATATATATATATATGTGTGTGTGTGTGTGTGTGTGTGTGGCAGCTTCGGAAGCAGCTAAAAAAAAGTTTGGAATGCAAGTTCATTAATGAACTAAGCGTGGTAGGTGTCATTGTTAATGAGATTAACAATAGGGCTTTTGCTCTTGCTAAGGGCTCGCAGTCTCATAATACGTCCAAACACTACCTCAGTCGTAACTATCTCTTCTGAGAGATAACAAAAGAAGTAGATGTGAGAATTAAAAGAGTGCCCACTAAGGCACAATCTTATAGATCCATTTAAAGAATGACTTACCCCAAAAGTTTCATGATCGTCATGCAAACGCTTATGGGAATGTTTTCAGAAACAATTGGCTTTAGTCCAAGTGGGAGAATGTTGGAGTTTAGTGTCCTAAAGACAATTACTTTAGGATATAAATATTAATGAATAAATTGTTTATTTAATCATTTGTTTAATCAGATATATAGCATTAAGATGTAACTATATATAAAGGCACAAATCTTTCATAAAGAAAGTAATCCTAAGTTTGTTTTAGCAGTTATAGAGTGTTCATACAAGCATGAAGTGAGACTATACTTTATAACAAGATCAATAAACTTAAAGTTAACCCAAGTCAAGTAATATGTTATAGGGGTTGGCATATTACTGTTGAGACTTGCATGTAACAATGTTTTCTGTCGAGACAGAGAGCTGATCTCACAAGCTTTAGATATTTAGATATCTAGACAGTTACATGGATCCGGTGAAGGAGTTCATTAGGATTGGGACCCGACTTGAGATAACAGTATGGATTGATTTATCTAATATGTCAACTGTTCATCTCATTGGTATTAGTAGGTATAACTAATCCTCAGACTCAAACATTCGTTAATTAGTGATTCTGGATTATGGAGTCTGATGCTTTGATTCTGTGCGAGCATGATCCAACATGTGAGAGTCTGGGGTGTGTGAGAGCAGGGTTGGGTATCACAAAAAGTAGTTGCAGAATAGTTAATGTCAGATTGAGCATTCGTCACTCCCGATAAGTGGGAGATATATCCAAATGGCCGCTTATGGTGAATTAACTGAAATCCTTGCAAGGTGATAGAGTTAAGAGTAGAAATGAACATTTCACTTAACTTATCTTTTAGAGTGAATTCAACCTGTACAAGTAAAACCGGACTCTTCGTTATATGTAACCTTGACACGTTCCATGGTTATAAGGAATTGACCGACAGTTTATAGTTGATGAAGGATCGTATTATACTGTACCTAATGCAGAAAGGTTAACGTTAGTTATCAACCTGACTTCTTAATTGCTTAGGGGAATATCATAGGTTCGACTAGTAACAGCTCGCGACGGTATTCCGTTATATATATGTTGAAATAATCGTGATGAATTAATTTCAAAGGATATATACGGCTAGTGGCAGTAAAGAACCTAATGGATCGCATATGGGACTTGGAACCAGAGGACGAAAGAGTAATTAGTGAGACACTAACATAGGGGGCCGAAATTAGTAATTAATATTAGGGATAATTAATTTGATTTAATAATTGTAATTAGATTATGATTATAAATTAAATTAAAGGATTATCTGATAATATTAATTAGATGTTTTTATGTGATTGAAACTCTAATTAATTATCCCTAATAATAATTAAATTATTAATTTGATTAATAATAAATATCTAGATATAATTAGTTATTATTTAGATAATAATAAAGTGTTTATTTAATTATTTAAATAATTATTTAATTATTTCGATTGATTCGCGAGCCCTTTGTCTTTTCTAAAGGTTTTTGCTCTTCGCGGAGAGATGCTGCTATCTTATCCAATCTTCTAGCTTCTCCTAGGCCGCCTCCTGCTCCCAACATTATTCCGGTCCACTGGCTTAAACCTCCTCCGGGTTGGGTTAAAGTCAATGTAGACGGCTCTGCTTTTGGCACTCCTGGCGAGGCTGGAGCGGGTGGTATTTTTCGCAACTATCGAGGTTTTCCCAAAGGTTGTTTTACATTTTCTACCCCTCCTTCTTTTGCTTACATGGCTGAACTAAGAGCCGCTATTTTCGCAATCGAACTCGCTTGGGAGAAAAATTGGCATCAGCTTTGGGTTGAGTCAGACTCAATGTACGTTATTAATCTGCTTAGACATCGTTCCTTGGATGTTCCTTGGGGTATTCGACAAGAATGGTTGCACTGTCTCAGTATTTGCTCTAGGATGAACATTCTCTTTTCTCACATCTTCAGGGAAGGAAATAGAGTTGCTGACGCTTTAACAAAATTTGGAGTCTCTTCTTCAATGATCAATTGGTGGCCTTCCGCTCCTGATTTTTGCCACAGGTTTATCGATGATGACATTTGTAGTATTTCACATTTGCGTTTCTCTTAATTTTTTCTAAATTTTCTCCTTCCCTCTTCTTGTTGTTTGTTCTCCTTCTCTCCTTTTGTTCAAACATTCACTTTTTCCTTTTTTAATATATTGCGGGTTTGACAGTTCTTGGACCATGGGTGCTCACCCCGCCCTAGTTCTGTCTCGTCCCAATTTCTATCAAAAAAAAAAAGCAATCCTATTCCGAATGAGATTCTAATTATTTAATTATCTAACACAACTGGGATTAGGGTTTTGAGAAGTCTATAAATAGACACCCTAACCCCTAAAATTCGACTAACACAAAATAAGAAAGGAGGGGGAACCGTTCCGTCTTCGTCTCGGCTAATTTACATTATTTCTTACTCTCTCTTTGATCTCGTATCGATTTCTCTCTCTCTTTGATCTCGTATCGATTTCTGTTAGAGGCAATCATTGCGATTGCTATTATTAAGGTTGATTACTGATTAGTTATTTTTTTTTCTGTGTTGTCTCTTTTGTTGTTCGTGATACACGGTTTAAGAGTTGTGGGCACTTCATTTGCAACTGTAGATAGTTCTTCAGAAAAGGTATTTCATTCTATCTCTCTTTATATGAAATAACAATTAACAGAACTTGAAAAAGGGAAATAGATAAAATAGATAAAATTTTATTATTCCGCTGCGTTTGGGCTTGTCTATTTTCCTTCACTGTGATATGTAACAAACCTTGGGAGGATGAATGGCATCTTTTTATTGAATGTACAGGAGCAATAAGAGTGTGGCAGAAGGCGGGACTTCTGGATCGAATTAATGCGGAGGCGGCAGTGGCTGAAAACTTGATAGCATGGTTTCATAATATGATTAGAGCAGCACCGGAACAAATTGTGAAAACATTTTTGATGCACCTCTGGAGTTTATAGCAGGCTAGAAATACCCGTCTTTGGCATTATGAGATTCGTACAACAGATCAAATAGTGGCTCAAGCTTGCATAGTACTTAATGATTGGTCAGAAGCAAATGCCTTGAGAAATGAGAAATCGGACTGGTACGAGAGAACAGCAGATCGGAAGTACAGTAGCAGGAAATATTTCATCTGTTGGTTGCACGGCTTGGCACCCACCATCAGAAGGATTTCTCTCGTGTTGTGTTGATGCTGCATGTTTTAACACTGATGGTCCTGCAGGGATGGGAGCAACAGTACGAGATGAACATGGACAGTTTGTAATAGGGAGATGTGCGGGTCTGTTATGTTGTCCGACAACACGAGAATGTGAGGCCGAAGCTTTATTACAAGCTATGCAATGGCTACAAGTTGATGGAATAAGAAATGTGGTTTTCGAATCTGATGCTAAACAAGTAATTGATGCAATAAATTCTACTTCTGTTGATGATTCTGAATTTGAGGATAGAATTATTCAAATACGATCGATTCTAATATCAAATGACTCTTACTCAGTCAAATGGATACGGCGACAAGCGAATGAGATATCACATGTGTTAGCACAATCTTCTCGTTTATCCATTTGCCCTTCTGTTTTTAATTTATTACCGAGTTCTGTTTCTGTTTCATTATTACAATTTTATTATGATCTGACTCATTAATGCATTGTTTTTTTGTTTAGAAAAAAAGAACTTTATAAAATCTAACTTTGTATTTAAAAATAATTTTTAATACGTTTCAACTATCTTAATATATTCTTAATATATTGTAAGAATGACTATAACTACACCAATATAAATTAAAATTAACTACACCAATATAAATTAAAATTAATAAAAGACTGTCAACTACCGAATACTGTGTGAATCCTATCTGTTGATAGGATTGTATTTTTAAGGTGACTCGCATTTTGAGATGCTTGTAGGGGTAAATAAAATAACCAGTAACCAATTACCAAACCAATAACGAAACTGAAATCTTAATTTGATTCGGTTTTAATATTTTAGTTTGGTTCGATTTTAATTTTAACAGTTTGATTCAATTTTAATTTTAACTTAATTTGATTCAGTTATTTATTTAATTGATAACTGAACCAAATTTATTATATAAATATAAAAAATATAATTTTATTTTTATATATATATATAAATATAACATCCAACCTCTAAAAAATATACTTTATATATATATATATATATATATATATATATATATATATATATATATATATATTGGTAGAAACAGGAAAAGAAAACAACAACGAAACAAAAACTAGCCAGGGATCAGCCTAGGGAAGCTAACCCCAACACAGTCCTCTAAAAGGAGAGAAGAAAGATAGATAGGAGGATCAGAAAGGATGGTAACACCTAACATCCTCTCGTGCCCAGCCGCCGCCAAGCGATCCGCTATTCGATTTTGTTCTGTGTAGATGTGGCAGAACTCTAAGGACTCAAAGGAGGAGCCCAGCCTTCTAATAGCTTTGATGAGGTTCTGGCTACTAAGACAAATAACATGATTATTAGAGATCATACTAATAGCCTCCTTATTGTCAGACTCCACCGTAAGCCTCTTAATACCCAGATTTCTGGCAAGCATGACTCCCGAAAGAATGCCCCAAAGCTCCGCTGAAAAGGAAGAGCCTAAACCCAGGTTATGAGTGAACCCAGACAACCAGGCACCTCCCGCGTCTCTGAGCACGTCACCAGCCGCGATTCTTCCATTGCTGAGGCAGGAACCATCCGTGTTCAACTTTACCAACCCATTCTTCGGCCTACTCCAACCAACGAGGTGAACCTCTTTAATCTGGGTAGAAATGGCAGGGGAATCCCCTTTGAAGCTCCCCGAAATGGTAAGGAGCTTTTTGGAGAAGAACTCGGGTAAGTTCTGAGTAAAAACAGTCTTCTCACCAAAGATCTCCTCATTCCTCCATTTCCACAGGTGATGGCAGATAATAGCAAATAAAATGTCTCCCTGCTCGATGCTAGCCAGTAACCTACCTTTAACCCCATTAGAGAACCAGTCATTCTCCGAATGGGCAAAGAAGGAGGGGAGAATATGGCGCGGAAGAACTTTCTGCCAAACCTCCTTACTCTTAGGACAGTCTCTAAGGGCGTGGCACAAAGATTCAACATGGCCTCTGCATCTACTGCAAGCATCAGACTCCGCCAAGTGCCGTCTATGCCTATCTGAATTAGTCAGCAATCTGTCCTTGACTCCAAGCCAAAGAAAGCTCCTCATTCGATAAGGGATTTTTAGAGCCCAAATGGACTTCCAAATATCCGAGAGAGGATCGGATCTGTCAAGAGTAAAGACTTCAAATGCAGACTTACAAGAGTAGGCTCCATTATTCGTCAGGGCCCAACAATGCCTATCCTTGTCCTCCTCAAGGTTACTAATCTTAATTCCCCTGATTCTGAGGAGAGTCTCAATGCTCAAGAAAGAATCAAACAAAAACCAAATACAGTCCCCTTCAGAGTCCACCACATCAGCAATCCTCCAGTTGCGGACATTGCTAGGCGGGAGAGAGCAACAAACCTCAATAAGAGGTTTATCTCTGATCCAGGTGTCATACCAGAAACTTATGGACTTACCATTATCCACCTCCAAGTCAACCCCTGTGCAGAATTCAGCAAACACAGCACTGAGCTCTTTCCAGAGAAAAGAACAATTTGCCAATTCTCTCTTTAAGACCTATATATATATATATATTGCCAATTCTCTCTTTAAGACCCATATATATATATATATTGCCAATTCTCTCTTTAAGGATATATATATATATAAATTTTGATTTTATATATATATATATATAAATTTTGATTTTTTATTTATATATATAAAAAATTCTCTTTAGGACCCATATATATATATATATATATATATATATATATATATATATAAATTTTGATTTTTTATTTATATATATAAAAAATTTGATTAATTAGTTTTTAATTTCTCCGAAGGTTATTTATCTAAATTGGTTCATTAAAATGAAATATGATGTTACTGAAATTTTTTAAATTCAGTTATGAAAATAACTGAAACTTCGGTTCGGTTTGCTCACACCCCCGAAGTCTTTTGTTCCAAAATGAGAGAATGGAACAGCTGATGTTGGTTACTAGAAGTTTCCTGCTTTCTGTTTTCCTTAACAAAGTTGCTCTTTGCTAAAAAAGAGAAGACTGCGAAAAAAGTTGCTTTCTTGCTTAAAAAAAAAAAAAAAAAAAAAGACTATGAGAAAGTGCATAATAAGATGACTAGTATGCAGTAGTATTTATATTGTAGCTTAATGAAAAGACATTTGAATCGTCGCTTCAAAAAAAAAAAAAAAAAGAAGACATTTGAATCGCCAATTATTTGTTAAATTGAAAGTTGCAACTTTGAAGTGCATTGCTTCAAGAAGTTACAGGACTGCACAAAACCAAAGATTTAAGTATATAATTTAAATAAGCAACATTTATTTAACTATTTTGTGGCTTCCTCTCAAAACTATAACAAAAGAAATCAATGCTGCCCTTTCCTCTTTTTGGTAATATCATCATCCCGATCATCATCGTCATCTTTACCTACAACCGTCTCCTTAATCTTCTGAGTAGTTCCTTTAGCCGCATCCCAAGCACCCTTGACAGTCTGCTTGGCCTTCTCACCTACACTTCCCACCGTCTCCACAACCTTAATCGTCCCATCTATAGCCTTATCGCCGACCACCTCCGTGTATTCCTTGGTCTTCTCCTTGACCTCGTGTGTAGTCTCCGCCACTCTATCCGTCCCTTCTTTGGTCTTCTCTTTTGCTTTCTCTTTGGTTCTCTCTGCCGTCTCTGATGCTTTATGAGAGGCTTCCTTGGCTTTATCCGCCATGTCTTTTGCACTCTCCTTGGTCTCCTCCGCATATCCTTTGGCCTTGTCTTTCATTTCCTCTGCACTTTCCTTCGCCTTCCCTTTCATTCTTTCAGAGCCTTCTCTTGCTTGCTTGGCCCGTTCTCTGGCTCTCTCCACTCCTTCCTTTGTTGTTTCTTTGGCCATATCGGTGAAATCTGATCTCTTATCCTCTTCTGCATTTTGTCCCTGAAATCCAAGAACTTGAATCAAGAAATCCACAAAAATAAATAAAGAAAGAAAAGTGTTTAATGGTATATATAAGTACCTGATTGTGTTTGGAGGCTGAAGTAAAACACACCCGAGAGATTTTAGTAGAGAAAAGAGAAGGGGAGGGAGGGGAAGCTTTGGAGAGGTTGAAGACGAGGCTTTTGGTAATGGAAATGGAAGCCATCTTTGTTGAATGAAATGAAATAAAATGGTGTAAGGGTTATTTCATATTTGTAAGATTAAGAGCAAAATGTGGCAGCTTGTTTTGAGTAGCACGTAGGGTGGGTGCTGCCACGCGTAGCTTAAGCCTCGTCGGTTTGGCGGTGTGGTGACTCCTGTCTTAAATAAAACTTGCTCCCTTTGAATTTGAATCTCTATTATATTTTAAATGAATTAAGAAGAATTCAACAATTCAATGCCAAAACTCACCAAAAACAATTCAATGCCAAATGGACTGAAGCATGCATGCTATGTTTTGTTTGTGCTGTAAGAGTAAGGCTGCAATTTCATTTGGGCTTTTTCATTGGACCAACACTTCAAAACTGATGCTACTCTCTGATACCTAAAGCCTCAGATATTGGATTGGTGACAATGCATATTCCTTTTAGGAAACCAAAAAAAAAAAAAAATCTACTACATTTATAAGATATTATAGTAGTAGCTGCTCTTAAAAATAATTATATAATGCTAAAAGTTTGTTTTCTTAGAATTTTTTTATAGGAACTCTCTCGAGTTGAATTTCAATTTTACAGATCATGTTATAATTTCAACTATTAATTAAGAAATTAATGATTGGGATTTTTTTTCATAGAAACGATTGAGATTGAATTAATATTAAATATAAATTGAGAAGATATAAATCTGTTTGACATGCATAATCCTAATCTCACCAATTTGTTGAAAAAATCTAGATTTGTATGCACTCTGTTTTGAGCAGCTCAAGGAGTTTCTTCATCCTACTTGTTTTAGTGTGGACTTGCAATCCACATTCTATCTGAATTCACCGTTCAGCCCTTCTATCCACCATATTTGGAATGAACGCCCAGCCCAGCCCACCCCTTGCTACGCCACACACAAGAAAATAAAATGCTCAACTATTTTGCCCTTTTTTTTAGAATTTTAGAGGGTATAAAAAACTTTCTTCATTTATAACTTTTATTATTTGTCAAAATCAAGCTTTTAAACCTGAATATTATTTCTTTCAAAATAAAACTGAATATTGTTACTTTTTTTTTTTTTTTTTTTTTGCGGGGGGGCATGGAAGCTTGCGAAGCAAGCTTTGAATCCTTTAGTGATTTCTTGATTTGTTTAGATTAAAACCTCCCAATTCTACTTTCAGCGCCTCTTTTTATCATTTAAACATTAACTTGAATATGGGCATCATGTCTCCAAGGTGATATATAGCATTAATGAAAATTATGACACACAAATTACCCAGATTCATCCAACTGCTCTATAAAATACGATGCACAGCTCAATTTGAGAAAATTAACCTTATTTCACAGAATATCTTATTCTTAGCAATACAGTGCCAAAAACAGAATCCGCAGTCTCAAGGTTGTAATGAGCATAACAAAATATATCTTCTTTTTTTACAGATTTCTTTACCAAACCCTGTCATTTGCTCATCTTAGCTGCAGTCATGGTGCTTTGAACTCGAGACAACAGAGCATACTTTCAGTCCCCTACCAATCTATTGAACACCTTGCTTGGACACCAGATCAGTCAATGATTTGGCTTGTTAGACGTCCAAAAGTGCATAAAATGATAACATAGACAACAGATATAAAATCATCTCATAAAGCTTTATCTCCTGACCCACTAGAGATACCTACGGCAACCCAGTTGTCGTCACTCATGGACAATACAGTGCTTCCCGGAGGATACGACATGTTTATAGACCGTGGGTGAACAATTACCTTATTCTGGGACGAAACATTTGTTACCTTTTCATGTTCACCACTCAAAATTACAACTGAGTTGGTGGAAGAATCAGAAGGTGAGGAAGATGAAAGCAGACCAACTTTGGGCAACGAAAGCATTCCTGAACCAGATGATGGGCAGCTAGCTTGTTGTGGGGTCACAACGGGAGGAACAACTCTGACAACTTCTGCAATTTCTACAATGCCTGCTAACTCCCAAAGAGATTGATTGTTATGAATATATGTTAACTTAAAATTACAAGATCAATGGATTGTTCATCCCCAATAAACTACTGAAAGAACGGTTGTGCATATGCTGAAAGAATGGATCAAAAGATAAATACTCAATACACTAGCACTTCAGTGTCTGAAATATCATAGAGCATATCTGCCTTTCGGCATGTTAGCAAAATCATAAAATTAAGGAACAGGTTCTGAGCAGTACTTTCATCTAAGAATTTCAACACTAGATGGTAGATCTCAACCTTTTCCAATTTTTTCAAGGCCTTTCTCAAACAATTGAACCGTAATAAGACAGTATGCATTAGAATGTCATAGAAAACTCACATCAAATATAAGTTTTGTTACCAATATAAATGTACAGTTATTAATAGAACTATCAGAGAAATGCATAGTTCCACTAGCTTTTAGAAAGATTCACCTTTCTCCTCCAGAGGTTCCTCATCACACCCAGACAGTTCAGGTTGGATAGGGGCATTCTTGTGAAGATAAGCAGTGAGATCACGTGAACTTGAAGTGCACTGAGCAATCTGATTTGAGTTGTCCAAGCTCATGCTCTGTCTCAAGTTGGATGAAGAGGAATCAATTGGATGTGCACTTGAAATACCAGAATTAGAAGGCAGAGGGTTCTGCTTTGAGTTGCCTGAAATAGAAGCCATGACAATATGACATGTTATCAAGCACTACAGCATATATTCCCTAATAACCTACCTGAGTTTTAGCAAATCTCTTCATGTAACATATTGTGAGTGTTCTGTTTAATCTTTTCAGTAAATAACCATGAATGCATCTGGAAGGTAGTATTTTTTATTATTATTATTTAAAAAAAAAGAAATCCTATGCAATATATCTTACTAGGTGCTCCTCCTTAAGACCAAAACCTCCACAGTGATTTATAATTGCATTTCTCACAACAGTTTCTCCTATGTCCCTCTTTTTTGTGAATTTTTTGTAATCTGCTTAAACGGAGGATAGATAGTTGGGAGGTATTGAAACCCTCATCCATTGGATGAGGGATAAAAAAGGACAAAAGTTGATTGCAAATCTTTCTTGTAAAACTTTTTAGGTAAGGAAAAACAAAGATAAATCCCATTAATTTCAATATTGCAAATGACAAATATGAAAGACAAAAAGAATTGTCTCTAATGAAATTGTTGGTACAAGAGATGTAACAAGTACCCCTACTTTTGATTTCTTCCACCATCTTTCCTATCATTTTGCCTCCACTACTATATGACTCCAGACAGGAATAATAAAAAAAAAAGTTTGCTTTCTATGTTCTCGAAGAGGAATCGAATCACAAAGGGTTTCAGCGTGAAGCAAAAGCATACAACTAATACTTTGTTTTAAGCATTGAATGGAATTAGAGTATGAATCCTGGCAGCTAATTGATTATAATAAAGAAAGGATCCCTGCAGATGCCTTAAATGGAGTCAGTCCTATACAAATAACTAGGTATGTCGTGTAAAAGAATTTAAATTGATCAATATGTATATAACTAAAAGTATATATTTATACACGTAGTTACATACATCGTTTTAACGCTGTGCAAGCAACCTTTGCCGCAGTGAACTCTGCCTGCTTCTTGGTTTTAGCTTCTAGTCCACTAAACATTTGTCCTCCTACTTCCACAGTTGAAATAAAAGTCCGTTTATGAGATTCACCAGAACTACTTGTGCTATAAGTAGGCAACTGATAACATTCCTTTTGAGCTAGCTCTTGAAGAAGGCTCTTATAAGCAGATGCATCCTGAAAAAAGAAGACAGAAAAATCATAATTGTTTCATCTTCACAAAGAAGTTGACAGAAGACAACAACAAAAATATCAAGGGCAATGAGCTCAAAGAGAACGAGCCTCTTCAATTCCTTCTGGTTGTACTGACATCAATGCAACTCTAGCAGCAGCCTGTTCAGCCTTGCTTAATGTCGTAAACAACTCCTGACACTCATATGTTTGTCCACCAACTGTTACCTTGCACTTGAAATGCATTGCATGAGGAGGACCAATGCGCTCACAAGAATAAAATGGAAGGGCGAGACTTTTCTTCTGCGCATAGCTTTGCAACCGATTTTTGCATAAATTTTCTGCAACTGTAGTCCATTGAAACTAATAATATCATACGAAAAATATATATATATATATATATATATACAACATTTATATTTTGAATCTAAATTCCATTAGTTAGTTCTGATGAATTTGTTCAAAGGAAGAGATTATCCCTGAGTACTAGGGCTGTATGGGTTGCTTATTTAAGCTGCAAAAACAAAAAGCTGATTTTTGTCATCAATTGTATTCGTTGAGATCATAGGGTTCTCACCTGGAAAATTATGGTCGATTTTGGCCACTGTAGTTGGCCCATTCACTTGAGGCATTCCGTTTGTATCTTGTGCTTGTGTTGCACTTGTTCCTCCAGAATTAGATTTAGCATTCACTTGAGGCATTCCATTCTTGTCTTGTGCTTGTGTTGTTCCTCCCGTAGTGACTTTATCATCCAAATCAATGTTGGTATTGCTTGCAGAAATTGCAACTATCATGATCAAACAAGTAGAAGGCACAAAAGTAATAAGTGGTTTTACAAATATCAATTTTTTCTAGGGTTTATTTCTCGGCAACCAAACAGACATGATAAAATAGAAATTTAGATTGGAGGGTTAGTAGACAAGTAAAATTACCAGGCACGGAAGAAGAAGAGAAGTAATCAAAGGCAGCCTTAGCTGCGTCATTTTGGGCCTTCTTAGAAGATGTGGCAGGAGATGGAGCATTAAAGGAGCGGCCATTGACAGCGACAGTGGCATGAAAGCGAGTACAATGATCAGGGCCATCCCTGATTATGGAATATTCAGGCAAATTCCACACTTTCTGATGGCACAACTCTTGCAGCCTTGTTTTGTACATTTTCGACCTCTATCCTATTTGGAGAACAGTTGAAAAGAAATCGAGTCTTAGGCCTGGGTAATTAAAGCAAGTATACTGAAGGGTATGAAATAATTTGGTAAAGTAATGATTTAATAATATAATTGTATTTAGTTTGATGGTAAAGTAAAATAAGATAAAGTTATATGTATAATTATTTTTATAATTTCTATTTATAAGTAATTCTTGTATTGTATTTGTTGGTGATTTTTTTAAAATATTTCAATTTTTAATTTTGATACGCGTTTGCGGGGATTAAAAATGGTAAAATTAATGCAGGCGTGTCAGAGAAGCTATTTCTCAAATGATAAAATGGTAATTGAATAAAATAAATAAATATAGTGCGCCTAAATTACTTACATTCTAAACGAAAAGCGATTGACGACCGTCACAAGGACTGAAAATAAAACCAACGGTCTTGGGTCCCGACGTTACTTGACAGGTCAGTCGGAAAAACAATTTTTAAGATAAGTACCAAAAATAAAAACAATAAAACAACACAAAGATATAAAATTTTTAATTTTCTTTTATATTTTTATTGATTTTGTAAATATTTTTCAATGTTTTTTTTGTATTACAAATAATAATAAAGCAAGAAAATTACAACTTAAAAAAACATACACTTTAAAGCTAGAAATGTAAATAAGTCATAAAAACAAATATGTACGGGATGAAATAAAATTAATCCGATCTCTTTGATGTCGTTGGGATGTGCGAAATTAAGGGCTGGAACTCCGAAAAATCGGCTCGGGGGCTGTTGCGTTGTCCGGGTAATTCTGGGTGAATTTGGAGCAGTTCGGAGAGTTCAGGGACTTAGACAGAAATTTACCATCAAGCTAATAAATCAGTAACAATTTGTGGAACAAAAACAGTGATTTCTTAGAACTTTCTGGTTCAATTTCGGGAGCTGTAAAGGTTGGATTATAGCGAAACGAAGGCTAGTATTTAAAGTTAGTTTGCGAATGAAGGGTTTAGAACTGGAATTTCAGAAAAAGGTCGAGTAAACGAGTCGGAATAAATTATTGAAAATGGGGTGACAGAATAATTGTTTGATGGTTGAAAAACCAAAAGCTTGATTCTGTTTCGTGGAGGGTACTCTAAGGACGATTAAGAAGGCTTATAGGGGTCGGTTTTTACGAAATAAAAATTGAGAATTCGAGAATTGATGCCAATAAAGAGATTAAAATTAATTTTGGCTAAAATGATCAGCTAACGAACTCAAAATAAAATTTGGAAAATGGCTCACCAGAAAAGTAGTTTGATGAATTCTTCAATCATGAAAAACTCAAAAGCTTGTTTCTGAGTCTTTTTAATTGATTGAGATCAATAAAAAGTTTCTAAACATGATTTAGAATAGGTGTGTAAACTGAGAATTGCTCGAACATGTGGTTTCAGTGATATCGGTTTCACGAAAAAATGCTTAAAGCTCGGAGGAAAATGACAATGGTGAAATTTGATTTAGGCTAAGAGAGCTTGAATCGAGATTTGGATAATGATCTAAATGACTTAACTAAGAGTTTGCAAAAAACGATTTGAGAATTGATTGAGTAAATTAAGAGAATTTTGGATTTGAAGTTTCTGAAATTTGAAAGCTTTTTTTGAAGAAATGGAGATTGAAGAACTAATTCCGGAAATTGAAAGTTTGTTTAAACTAATTAGATGCTAAAGAACGATTTCTACGAACCTAAGGATTGATAAAATGACCGATTTTGGCAAGGAATTTGAGAGACAAATTGAATTGTTCCGTGTTTGATTGATTTTTGAGTGGGGATTGGAATGAAAGCGTTGAGCTCTATTTATAGGATTTTGAGTAACAAATTCCATGTTAGTGGCCCTTAAACTTCTCACTCATGATCCGATTACCTTCCCATAAGTTGAAGAAAGAAAATGGCTAAGTTGGGAGTTGAAAAAATGGAGGTAATGCCGTGAAATACGTTCCTCAAATAGGTAGACATATTCAAACCCGTTTTTCAGCATGGCTTCTCTTTGAAAAATTCTACCGGCTTTGTTTTAGCTCCGTTTTGCTCCGTTTTTGACATTCCGGAAAGCTAACATCCCGAACTTTCTGAAAATAATAATAACTGTATGATATCTTGCTGTTTTGGGGTCCGTTTTCATTGTCGAAGTTACTGGACGGGTTACTGAAAAATTGTGCAAATTTACCCCTGATTTTTATTATTTCTTTTTCTTTTTTTCTGATTATAATCTTTAATATTATTTTCTATTTTTTTTATTACATTTTTATTTTGTTGAGAGATGAATTTAATTAAAAAAACTATAGAGTAAAATTATAACCTATATTAAGAATATAAAAATTAAATTATCCCCAACAGTACCAAATATTTTTTTGGCCATCATAGTGTATCGGTTGAATTTTAACATTCAATTTTTCATTGTTGTACATCATACTATCATTAAAAAATACATAAAATAAGATCCACAAATAATATTTACTTGTGTCACAATAAAAATTCAATGATATCAAGATCTAAATAATCTATTTTATTTTATAGATCAATGCAACTTTGATTGACTCATCACATTCGTCAATGTAACTATCCAACTACAAACTCAAGTTTATCTATTATCTCAAGCTAGTGCCAATGATTCTAAAGCATTAGTTGTTTGTGGAGAATGGATTTACTTAGCATTCTTTATTATTACAAAACCATGTGAGCTTAAACTTATGTTATCTGTTTATTAACACTTCTATTATTTCTTTATGTTCCATATATTATATATATAATCCATTGCTCAAACTTTTCTACATTCTCAATTTCCTCCCATTACTCTACAAACCACTAAATCAATTTCAATCGATCAATTTCAAAGTTCATCTCTTTTATAATCTTGTTTTTGGAATAAGGTACCAAAATAGGACTATGGCTTTTAGAGAAGTATCAATGTAGGGTCAACATACATAGCACTAATAAAAAAATGGTACCAATTTAGGCCTCGATAACGGAACAAGACACGTCATTGATCGAGACCTAAATTGATACCATTTTTTAAACGTCAAACCTATATTTGTACTATTTTGTATGTTGAGCCTAAATTGATACTTCTCCAAAAACAATAAGCCCATTTTGGTACCTTATTCCTTTGTCTTTTTCCCTCATTATTTTTGCAGGTGTAGTGTTGAATGTAATTAAATTTATGAAATGAGTTTAACAAGGAATTCAACATCTGTTAAAAGTGGATATTTTTGTTTCCGAAGGAATATTGAATGAATATGTAGGAGGAAGGACGAAATTGAAAGCAAATAAAAGTTTAACACTATTATCTATCCCTTCCAACCAATATCAAATAGTGAATCTAATCTATCCTTCACTAATATATTATTGGTTTGTTTGTTCCATGCACTTCACTAATATATCCCTTCTCTACGATACATGTAAAAAAAAGGGCTTATTCACTAATTTAATTGCAGCAGAATAATTTCATGTCCAGGTGGTGCTTTTTCCACTCTTCATAGCCACATTCACATTTCTACGAGAGAGAAATACTTGGTAAACAATGAGAAATATTTTCAAACAGATAGACATGTTTTCAATCAGGAAAAATTAAAATCATTGTGCACAAATAATCACAGATCTTATATTCATGTATTTCTTCACATAAAGTCAAGTACAATCACAACAAAAGAACAAGAAAGAAAGAGAGAAAATACAGTAAAATCACAACAAAAGAAGAAGAAAGGGAGAAAAATCAGAGTAAAAACGAAGAAAATGAATGACAAATGTTACCTGGATTGAAGACGATAAAGAGAAAGTTGATGTGTGGCTTTCACGATATCTTCTTTCCTTTGAAATCAGGCAAAATCAACCCTGAAAATAAAATAAAACATAGAGGCTAATTTTGGAAAAAGAAATGTCTATTCTCTAATTTGAGGTGTAAAGAAATCGGCCAAATTTCACCTCTCCTACCCTAACTTACTGTTACACTTAATTACACCTCAAAACAAACAAGATTACTTACCTTCACTTACTTTAAGATATCACCATCCAAACAACGCCTACGGCAGAAAGAATCACAGCGAGTAATCTAAAAGAAAAGAGGAGGAAGAAGAGCGTTTTCGGTCAAGCACAACATGTTCTGACTTTTTAAGAACAAAACCACTCAATCAGGATTGACGGGTTACGATATACATATTCGTTTGTTTGGAGGGTTTTTTTAAAGTAAGGTAAATATAAGTGTATGACATGTGTTGTTTGCTTTTTCTTTTTTCTTTTATACCGTTTTTCATTTCTCGGTTCGAAGGTGTCGGAATTTTTTTTAAATGTTCCTTTTGTAATTAAAGTTTTTTTATATATTATAATTAAGCAATTTTGTATTGTTTGTTTGAATGATTAGGAATCTTTTTTATAGTACCTTAAATTTTTTATTTTATTTACTTATATATAAAATATAAAAGTAATTTATATATAATTTTATTTTACTTTACTTTAAAACTAAATAAAATTAATATAAGTAAATTATTATTTATTTTATTTTATTTCCAAACACAACAAAATATTTCATAAACAATTATCATATTTTATTTAAGTTACTCTTTTTTATTATATTTTAATGAGCCTAAAATCTTTTATAATTAGACATGTCACCTCACCATATAAAAAAACATTTTACAGCTAAAAAGTACTTTTCAACAACACAAATGTAGGGAGGTCTCAGGATCGATCCCCCACAACGGCGATTGGGAGGGGTTTAAATACCGTAATCCTTGGACCCGCCCCGAATCTGGATTAGTCGGCCCAATGTGGTTCGGAGTACCGGATGGTTTAACCAAAAAAAAAAAAAAAACAACACAAATGTATAAAATTTTTCTCTAACAATTATAAAATATATACATAAAACAAAATTCTAGAATATTACCAATAAAAATTATATATATCAAATATATATCATTTCAAGACGGACATGAATGTTTCGATTAACCGTTAAACACAATAAATCACATTTATAAATTAATGGTATTAATATTTATTTTAACGATTCATAAACCTTTTAGATCAAAACATCAAAAAAAAAACATTTCTCAGTTAATGAATTGTAACATGGCTCTAATACCACTATAAGGATATATGATCATGCAAAAGCAAGACGGATAATAAAAAAAATTATATATTCTTTAACCCGAACCAATTACATTCATTAAAAGATAACACAAAGAAGAGATTAATCATGTTTACCTCATTGATGATGATCTACTGTTGGTGTATCGATCTCATTAGCTTGATACAATTTTCAACCTCATAGATACTCAAGTGTAGAGTATCCTCTAATGCTAGTCCACACGAACAAAATGAAGAACGAATTGCGGAGAGAAGCAATGAAACTCGGATAGGGCTTAAGGAGCTTGGAGACAACTTTTTCTCAATTGTTTCAAGAATATAAAACCCTAAAAACTACTAGTGTTGGTCTAACCCCCTATATGAGATTATGGGGTTTTATATTCTTTTTCTCTTTACCAAATCACATCCTAATCTAATTAGGAATGGTGTATTTTTAATTAGGTAGATTTTAATTTTATTCTTTAATTACTAATATTATATATTAGGTAATTGAATAAATATTTTAAGGAAATATAACTAGTTTATTATTTATATAAAATCTAATTTAGAACCTTCCTAATTAATTGATTCAAATAAATATAATTATCTTTATAATTACATTAATTCAAATTAATCAATATACATAAATTCATCTCAATTCTCCATATGCAAAAAAACCAATCCATCTAATGTGCCACATGTAACTGATTCTAATTTACCATTTCATCCTTTCGATATTATTCTTTGCGCGTGATTCATTGGGTTCTTATCCAACTAGCTGTATACATTTATTGTAATTCATTTAACGCTGAATTGGATAGCAAATTAACTCATTAATTTTTATCTATTAATTCTGTTCGAATTAATCCAACTAAATTAACAACAGAGTGTGTCCCGATTTAAGAAAGAAGTGTCTCACTCCTCTAGAACCATAAGAAGCCAAAGTTGGTTATGACCGTTTACCTTTTAGTGAATAGCTACAATACAATATTTTATTAGATATATCCAAACGAATCCTGACTATGGAAAATGTCAAGTCACATATATAGAGAGGTATGTTTACTTGCTTTGGTTGAATTAACTTAAAATAGATGGGTTAAGTGAAATCTTCATTTCACTCTTTAACCTATCACTTTGCAAGGTTTTAGAGTAATTCTACTGCAAGAGGCCTAGGATATATCTCTCGCCTATCGAGCGTGATGAATGTCAATCTATCAATTACTCCATATGATACACAATCTCTATCCAAGGCACATCCAAAATTATTCGAGAATATAGTCCAGTCTCAAAGTTCAGACCCAGTAGCATAAAACAAGCCCAACAATAGGCCCATAAGTAAAAAAAATTGCATAAATCAACATGCCTGGGCATCAAGAAGCCTATATAAAGCTTCTCCACCAACACACAAGAGAACAGAGAGCCAAGACAACATCAACAAACAGTAAGAAGGTTGAAATTGAGTCTTAATTATATAGATTATGGCATTATAAGTAGAGGTGGATCCCACCTAGTAAAAAGATGGAGAGGGGCAAGCAGACAAAAAGTGAAAAGGAAGGAAAAAATTACATTTGTAAAAACATAGAAGTTGAAGTAGATAGAGACAACAAATCTTTTGTAATCAATTCCAGCTCTAGCAAAGGTAGCATTTATCATGAAAACATTTTATGTTTATCAATCTCCGTATAAATGATTTAATTTCTTGTTCTTTAATTATTTATTTGGGCTCAGACTAACATTTATCTCCCTAATTTGTGCTTAACATCCAAGAGACATAAATCACAACCTTTTACTCAAAAACACATTCCCAAGCTTTAAAAAACTAGTTCTGTTACTGAATAAGGATGGATCAACATGTCTTTAAACATTAAGAATAAATTGATAAGAAATAAATTCCGGTCACTTTCATTATTGCCTATAAACTTAATTTTTCTTAATGTAAATAATAGTCAGATTCATCATAGCCAAACAAATCATATACTTTATTTTATAGGATTCTTAAAGCTAAATATTTTCCATGTGGAGATTTTCTTATTTATCATTAGGCTCTAATCCGAGTATGGTTTGGTAAAGTATTTAGAGTTTAAAGGATCTACTTACACGAGGTCTACGCTGGCGGGTTGGGAATGACTTGCAAGTTAATGTTTGACATGATCCTTGGCTAAACGATAGTCCTAACCTTTTGGTGAGGTCGACTATGGCAGCTGGGTTGGAGAATTCGATGGTCT
The DNA here is from genome assembly GCF_963576675.1 of Euphorbia lathyris. Lineage (NCBI taxonomy): Eukaryota > Viridiplantae > Streptophyta > Magnoliopsida > Malpighiales > Euphorbiaceae > Euphorbia > Euphorbia lathyris. The sequence goes on along the minus strand of NC_088910.1, from coordinate 82,997,217 downwards.
CGGATAAGGGGGATTCTTGCAATTGGAATATTCCTTTGCTTGGATCCTTGTTTTCTAATGATAATGTTAGATCCATTCATTCCCTTCAAGCAAGGGATATAAAGTTAAATGATAAACCGATTTTGCACCATGATCGGAAGGGCATGTATTCAATTCGGTCAGGCTATAGAGTGGCTTGGGAGAGTCTCAACGATGATATGATTGGTTCGCCTAGTCTTGTTTGGTTGAAGATGTGGTCCTTCAACATTCCTCCATGGGTAAAATTGTTTATTTAGAGGTTGTGCAGAAAATTCATCTCGCTTAAGGATACTCTTGCTAATAAAGGTATTCTTAGTGATAACACTTGTTTGCTTTCCAAGGGGTTTGGTGAGCATGTTGTTCATTAATTTATGGATTGTGTGCTCGCTTCTAATCTCTGGCTCAAAATGAGTATTGATCATTATGTGCTTGGTACTGATTTTTTTTCATTGACTAGCTTGAAGGTTTCCTTGCGAATATAGACAATATAGAGTGTAACATTTATGCACAGGTCTTTGGAGAATTTGGTGCCAGCAGAATAATTGCTATTAGGATGGATCATGTGCTCTACATATTATTGTGGCTAAAGTTGTCAACATGTTTTTCACAATTACAGCAAAGGCGACATTCCTGCCTTCGTCTGGGGATGTTGTATGTCGTCTGCGAAGGTGGAAGGCTCGTGAGGTTGGTGCATTAAATCTCAATATTGACGTCTCATGTCGACTGAATTTCAATGTTGTTGGTTTGAAGGGACATGCTTCAGGATCCATTGAGGTATTTTTATCGACACCTATGCTATTCCTCATGCGTGCTTTTCCCTAGGATGACCGGGCTTCAACGTGTTCTTCACTTCATTCGAGACATAAATTGGATGCGTGTGGTAATTGAAATAGATGCTACAGTGGTAATAGTCTTTTATTTTCACATAAAGATTCTTGATTTTTCATATACACAAAAACTAAACACGTTCAATGCTTCTTAACTTGTTGAAAAGGAAAAATTCGAGAATAAATTATATTATAATTTTGATTTTATTTGATTTTATCAATTTTTTTTTTTGATAGAACTGGATTTTATCAATGACAATAATTATATCATTTTTTTCATTACATCAATTATTTTCTAATGAAATAATATGCATGAATTATTGGTAGTATCTATTTAACCAATTTAAAACTTGTGTTGAGTGTTTAAAAAAAAAACTTTGCTGAGTGGTTGTTTTTACTTCACACATGTTGATTTATTACTGAGATGATTCTCAATTCTAATAGTGTCTCTACGGGGTGTTTGTTAGGAGGGATATAGGAGGTGAGATAGGGATAAAAAACACGAGATAAGTTATCCCGCGTTTGTTTGTAAGATAGAAGAGTGAGACAGATAAAGGATAAGTCTCTTATCCTTCAAATCCTATACCCAGGAGGGGGCGGTATAAAGAGGTGGGATAAGCTCCTGCGATTTTAATAGGATGAGAAATTCCATTTTATCTCTCAAATTAATGTTATGTAGTTTAAATAAAGTTAAAAATAGTAAAATGTATTATTTTATCTCTATACTTATCCTACGTACCAAACATTGAATAATAATTCTCGAATTATATTTTTATCTTTATCCCAACTATTTATCCTTGTCCATATTACAACCTTTATCCTTATCGCTATCCAAAGCCCCGCTAATGTGGTATCTTGCTGAAATTGCTTTTCCCTTCCTCCATGATCATTTGGATTCTGTTAAAATTAAATTATTATGTTTCATTCGATGCAAAAGTTAAAAATACATGTAAAAATAAAATACCTGTTTACCCAAAAAAAAAAAAAATAAATAAATAAAAAAATAAATAAAATACCTGCTGGTCCATGAAACATACCTAACAGCCCCCATAATATATATATATGGGAGAAAGTCCTAAACAGCTCGATAACCCATTTCAATTTCAACAAGATAAAGACAATTTTGATTCCAAATTCTTGTGTTGATCTCTTATTATGATGGCTTCTAATGGTTCTTCTGCGGTCAGTCAATCAGTCTTCATATTTTTCTCTCATTGATTACAGTCATTTTGATTACACTAATTGCGATTTCTGATGATCGCATCAACAGATAGCAGCCAACGCAGAGAACAGTTTGGAAAAGATTAAGCGCCAGTTAGCTTCCGGTTCCGGTCGGAATTTGTTGCAGGGTCCACTTCTCAAGCGATCTGAAACTGTATTCTTCCCTTCTCTTCACCTTTATTTTATTTACTTTTTTGGCACTTGCACTGTTTAGTTTCTCCATTAAATTTCAATTTCTCCCCTTCCCGAAATTCTGTTTCATTTATAGACTGGTGCGTGTCAACTTATTTCAATTGATTGTTGATTTGCATTATTAGTCTAAGAACTCTGTGATGCAATGAAATGAGCTAGAAACTGAGAAGAAAAAATAAACATGAAACCCTAGATTGAGCTGAATGTTAAGTACAATCCAATATCTGATGTCCTATGGTTGGTAAATAAATAAATATTGGTTTCAAGGTATTATGTTTTCGTCTGTAAGCATCAATCTTCTCTGGGTTTTACTTGGAAATATTGATGTTGATAACAATTTGTTACTCTCCATCGGCAGCTTAGGAAATGGAACGAGCGATGGGTGATCTTAGACCCAACCACTGGAAAAATGGAATACAAGTGCGCATATTTTTCTTTCTCCTGGCTTCATTTTTATTTCTTCAGAGTGCATTAATTGTGGACTCTCTTTTATCTGCCTGACTGATTTAGGACTAGGAGAAATGAGCCGGCTGTAAAGGGGACTATAGTCTTTGATGCAAACAGCACGATAACACTTTCACCAGTGAACTTCCAGTAAGATTGTCGCCTTTTTTAAGAAGCTCGGTTTTAAGATTCTTGTTTACTATTTATACCTATTTTGGATGATTAGTTACATTTTTCTTTCACTTTCTTCAGCGGACTTCCAAAGTATGATGGCTGTTGTATCTGTATCCATATTATTCTATTTAATTTCTGTCAACAATATAAAAAATATTTGAGTTTCCTCCCTTTTGGAAGTTCGAGCTGTTATTATGTAGGTGAAGTGGACTAGCTTCAGTTGCATGCTTAACTTTAATGTAGATATTGGCACTCCACAGAAGAAAGACTACTTCCTTTGTGCAGAGACACCCGGTGCTGCTAGAGCATGGGTAGCAACTTTAAAGTAAGCCTTTTCTTCTGTCATTGCTTTTATGCTAGCATTAGTTTTTTGTTACCCAAATATATACTATATTAGAATGTATGTCGTATTGAATAACCAAATTAAACTAAATTAAACTATGGGAAAAGAATTAGGTAAAATGTAATGAAACCAACTGCTGTTTTGATAAAGTAATTGTCTCTGTCCTTCCTACATGATTGGGCATATTCTTTGACCACAAGAATCCTATTTAGTTACTTGGCTAAAGATTCCAGACATTTATGCATGAATTGATGGACTTCATAAATTAATATGATGACATAATTATGCTTTTCTTATCATGTCCATGGTTTCTTCAAATGAAAGAGGATATTTGGTTGGTGTCAGTCAGATGTAGTAACAAAGAAAACTTTTCTTGGGCCTTACTTATCAGCTTAAGCTTTTGGGTCACATGGTTCCTGGACATGGGCCTATGTTGTACACGCTTCAAGCCCATGGGGAATTTTCTTGCGGAGGTGTGTCAGATATAATAATAAAAGCTAATCTTAGGCCTTACCTACTGGTTTAAGCTTTTGGGGTCAAATGGTTCCTTGATAGTTGGCATTAGGAAAGAGTCGCCGGAGGCTGTAGAGGGAATTATGTAATCAGTGAGAGAAAGGAGAAGAGATCACTGGGGCCATAGGGTAGGGTTTCTTTCTCTAGGGATGCTAACATAGACAATTCAAGATCTGTTTATCAAGATTTCGTATTTTCTCATTTCTTAAATGCTCAACATTGAATTGGAAACTTCAAAAATCAAATTTGATACTATCAATCTGAACTGAAGTAATTAGCCATGCTGAAATTTGAAACAAGCTTGATGTTTCTAAAATGAAATGTCCAAGGTTCAACAAAATGCAATTTAGATATAAGGACTCAATGGAAAAACATAAATTTAAGGGCTTATGAATCACATTCTCTTTCTTTTATCATTCTTTTGTGACAGCATTACTTCCTGAACCTTCCAGCATTTTGTTCTGTCAACTACACTTCGGCTAATAGTTTTTTGTCCCTTTTTTTCCAAAAATTGCATCAATTATTCCCTTCATGCACCCTGTCGATTTGATATTCAAAGCTAATAAAAGCACACTGCAAATAAGTCACATTTGCCTTGTGCAGCTGGGTTGTTCATCATTCGAGGCTTAAGAGCGCTTGATGCGCCGGTTAGGAGAACCGAAGAGTGGCAAAGGGATATAGTGGTGAGGGTTAGGGGAAGACCTAAGCAAACTTGGAGGAGGGTGATCGAGAGTGATATGAGTTTACTGGGAATTGAGGAAAATATGGTAGTGGATAGGACGGAGTGGAGGGAGCGAATTTGTGTCGCTGACACGACTTGATTTCACGGTTTTATATGATGGTTCATGTTAGCTGACCCCGAATCATTTCGGGACTAAGGCTTTGTTGTTGTTGTTGTTGTTACTACTATTTATTTGAAGATGGATTTCTCTTCGGCTTCATCGGTATCCTTTCTCCAATAAATTTCTTGACATTGTGAAACATCCTGCGCTTTGATGAAGCTTTGATTATTTTCACTTGTGAATAATAATATGGTAAAGTACAATTGAAATCACATTTAAATTTTACTTTTTTAGTTGGTCTGTGTTTTCACAATGTTAGCTTTTGTTGGATCTTGTTCTCTGTGAAAAGTTCATTCCGCTGTTGCTTGGATTATGTGATTTACCTTTTCTTTCTTCGTATATGTATATTCTTGTTCATATATATGTTATAATATTTCTTTTTGTATTGATGTTGTAATTGTACTATCTTTAATTTTTATTGCATTTGGTGTTATGGCGTTTGACAATCAGTGCGACTCAGTTAGTTCTAAAGGCTCATAAAGAGGCTGTGAATTCCTTAAGTGGGAATGGTTCTGCAAAACTGGGGACAGTTGCCACTGTAGTTGCTGCTGCCAATTCAACAGCCCTTGAATGCTCTAAAGAAATCGAAGCTGCAATGCAGATCTCTTTGAGAAATGCTTTGGGAATGATGAATACTAGGATAACTGATGGTCCCATGGATGATCTGGCAATCATGAAGGTATAGTTTCTGCAACTCCTCATTCTATGCTATATCCATAGTGAATTTCGAAAGCATATCTAATATGTTATTGGTACAATTTTAATGAAGTTACATGTGTCATGAAGATTGAGTTGAGATTGCATCATGCTTTATTTAGAAAGAATTTGATGTAGTTTTACAAACATGTTTGGTCTCTGGTTAGTTTTGATCTGCAGCATATTTATTTTATATTTCGTTGGACATATTAAAAATTCTGAAGCTTATATTACATGTTTTCATTATTTTGATTTAGTACAAATTTATGTAACCATTAGGGATTCCTGGTAGTAGTAATTAGGGCAGAATTGAAATAGGGAAGAGAAGGATAGAAGAAAAGAGATTAGAAGAAGGAATCGCAGAGTTTAGAGAAGAGAGGAATAAGGAAAGAGAAAGTAAAATTTCATTAATTTTCATCTGATAATTGACACGTTCCTAAGGAAGAGACTAAGTAGGGAAAAGCTATGCTGATGTGGCAGCAGTTACCATAGCACACACATGTGCTATTTTACAGCTATTGTGTAATAAACTCCTAATAGGAAATAACCACTAAATCAGCAATAACAAGCAAATAATTAGACAATTAACTCCTAATTAATAGCTAAATAATTGCCTATGATTTCCCTTAATAGTCGTGACAATTTATACCATTGGCCACTTAATGCTTGAACTAATTTGATGTTAACTTCGAAAAGGAAGGTACATATGGTCATGATTTCTAGTATTTATTTTTATTCCTGTCAAAAGATCTCTACCATAACCTGTCCACTTGCACCTTAATCCTTATGCTTGCCATTGTACTGTTTGAGAGCTGCCATTTCATTGTTGGCCACCTCTACCTCCATCTGCTGCTCCTACAACTCTCAATGCACTAGCACCACCATCAGAAATAAATTGCTATACCAGCAAATTCTTGTTTAAAAATAGGAATAAAATGACAACCAAATAGATTTCTGAAAGCATAATGCCATGTGGTTAAGGGGTTGACGCTGGACAGCTTAGGTGTGTGCTGTATTTAGATTGGCATTTGGATAGAGAAAACAAATTATAGTTCATATGAATATGTGGCTCAGTAAATTTTATCATGCCTCTGCCTCCCCTTCTTGTCTTGATATAAGTATTTGGAATGCAAAGTTTGATTTATATCCTCTTATTTATTAATCACCCCCTTTTTCTTTTCTTTTACCTCTTGAAATACATATACGTTTGGATATTTTGTTTAAGAGGTTGTGCTTCCACAGCATTGTTGCTGTCAGAGATTATATAAAAAGCTATTTTTGGGCCTTAACTATCAGATTAAGCTTTTAGTTCGAACGGTTCCATGACATGGTATCAGAGCTGATAGTTAAGGTCCAAGAATAGCTTTTATATTTATCTCTGACAGTTACATATCTTGCATTAGCTAGATTGGGTGTCATTTCTTGCAAGCATTTCAAGGGAAAACTGAACCTGGTTCTGATTCAGGAGATTTGAACTTCCAAAAATCAGTTCGGGTTGCAGTTTGGAAATGGGAAGCATGGTTTTAAAGCATATAAATTACTTAACATATCATGTCCTACATGACGGGATGTCGCATCAGTAAATTTTATCATACCTCCCCTAATGTAAAATTATTTCCAAATATACATAATAATCGCTTATAGCCTTGGCGCAACGGTAAAAACGTTGTTGTCGTGTGACCAGAGGTCACGGGTTCGAGTCTTAGGAGCGGCCTCTTGCCAATTAAATTGGCAAGGGAAGGCTTGCCCCCAATACACCCTTGTGGTGGGACCCCTCCCCGGACCCTCGCTCAGCGGGGACGCGTAATGCGACTGGGCCGCCCTTTTTTATACATAATAATCGCTTATGGAATAGTTTAGTAATGGCTTAATACCTTTACAACCCCCTCAATTTGTCTTTTTCCCCCCCCCACTTTGCCCCTCAACTTAGGGGACAACCTATTAGCCCCTTAACTCCACAAATATAACACTTCATGTCCCTTATGTGCTTACATGGCATTGAGTAAACCTTCCAAGATACCTTCTGCATCCATTCCAACTTCTGCATCTTGACGTGAACCCTTCCTTCATTGCTTTGAAACAGACATAAATCTAAGGGACACAAAGTGTTACATTTGGTGAATTGAGGGGGCTAATAGGATGCATAAGGTGAGTTGAGGGGGCTAATCAATGCCATGTAGTCATATAAAGGGGCACGAAGTGTTACATTTGTTGACTTGAGGGGGCTAATAGGTTGTCCCCTAAGTTGAAGGGGAAAAATGAAAAAAACGGACAAGTTGAGGGGGCTGCGAATTTATTAAGCCTTTAGTAATTATGCCAGACTGTTATTCTACTTATATGAACGTGATATATATCACACTGATGCTTTTTTGTTTCTTTCTAAGGTAGCTATTTTAATAATGAATCATTAGCAAAGTTAAAACAACAGCTATCAGTTTGATCCTATTTTATTCCTTTTTCAGTTTATTATTATTATTATTATTATTATTATTTTGAAGCACTTCTTCGAAGTGATGAAATAGTAAATGCCATATGATAACGCTGGAAAAGCAAAATAGACTGGAGACCATAAGTTATTTGGAACCCTAGGTTCTCACACCCAAAATACTTCTATTCAACCAAAAACCAAATTTCTTAGAAGCCACAAATTTATATAGAAATCACAACCCTAAAATTTCTAATAGTTCTACCAATTATTCAACCTCTTAGTAGTAATAAAATATCATAACCAACATGAATTATTCATGCAGTTTTCTGCTACTAAAAGAACAATAGTATTAGTAATTCTTAGGTTCTTTAATTAAGACATGTGAGGATTAGCATAAGGATTGGGGACTATATTTTATTGAGTGGAACATAAACTACATCATTCTCCTTCTCATTGGAAAAGTTTGACCTTGAGTGATTATAGGCAATTTATATATGATTCCTCAGCATAATTAGCATTGTTTTTTTTTTCCTTGTTTCAATTTTTTTTTAATTACTATTATTTGGTTCATAGTTCAATTCTTATGTGTAAATCCTACCTCCCTATATCATAACCCTAGATCACTCTTGAACATCTTAGGCTGCAAAGGCAACAGTGGATTAAAATGCCATAATTGAACATGTCAATATACATATTAATGCATTGTGTATCTCCTCAAATTAAATAGACCAAGCAATTTGTTGGACTCCATAGAATAGGCATCCATCACCTTGGGCAAGAGAATGCATTTTGAAAGTACAATTCTTCTCATAATCATAGTTGTGAAAGGTGCAAGGGGTCCTGGAGCTTAGGCGTGAGGCGCACGCCTGAGCGACACAAGGCACACCAAAACAAAATAACATATAAAGTTATAAAAAACAACACTTAACATTTCTAAAATGACACAAATAGTCAAATAACAACAATTATAATCATAAAATGCATGAGATAAATTCTAATTAACTACTAAAACATAATTATAATTCATAATAAAATTTAAATCTAAAGACAAAGTTCAACTTCAGCTAAACACTAAGTTAATAACTAATACTCGAATAGTAACTACTTTTCCTCAAGCAAGACTAAACTCTTTAGTCTTTATAGTCCCTATCCATCATCAATGGAGGAGAAGCAGCTAGATGGTTTGCACTTTCTGTCCTTTAGAATCGCAGCTCATCTCGTTCCTTTCCTTCCTTTTTTTTTTTTTCCTTTTTCTAACTTAATCTGAGCCCTTAATCATAAAGACTTTCTATGGCTGTGATTAGAAGCTTAAAAATCACTAAAAAACCATACAATTGCGCCTAGGCACGCCCCATTCAAGGCGTGAGGCTAGACAAGGCACACAAAGGAGTGCGCCTGGCTGACATTTCCCGCCACACACACAGAGAGGTGCTGACCCCTGAGCCTTGCCTCAGGCGCGCTCGAGGCGCGTCTTTAACAACTATGCCCATAAGGAATTGTAATAAATGATTTCTTTATTATGTCTCAACAATGCAGACAAGGAAACTGTTGATATGTCTTGTTGAGAAAGCTATGCTATGTTGACGATCATAGCCTCCGAAGTTCGAACAATTAAGAGAAACACCATTTCCTCTTCATTCTTATTGCGATTCTCAAAATTTCTTTATTTTATCTCCTTATCAAGGTTCAAGCAAATTAGTTCTACTACCAAAAGTTTTGCTTAGGAGCATATAATTGAGCCTCTGTATTAATAAGAGGAAACATATGCCCATGGGCTTTCTCTGTAGGTGCAATCTGAACAATTTGGCTTGGAAAATAACTTGAAGAACTGTCTGTAATATTCTTTGGTGTCAATGATATTAATTAACGTTTCCTTAATACAAAGAATCAAATTGTTTCTACAAGGTATCAAGCCCTGGTTCAACTATTTGAAGTTTTTTAACTACTATCTTTTTCCAATGATGTTGGTTCACAACTTCTTGGAGTAAACATTCTAAATGAAACCATTATCCTTACCCTTTTTTGTTTGAAACTCTATTTTTCTTTTCGTTTCTTTTTTTCCTAATGCATTAGTGGGTGATTGTTTGAACTGTCTGTTTCAATTGATAGCAGTTTCTACATCAAATATCTACTTCAAAATGTTTGTAAATTGCAAAAGGAAAAATTAACAATTGTTGTGGCGCCTAATGACTATCAATTTATTTGTTTTGAAATTGTTTTTCCCCCTAATCAACTAGTAGTGGATTTGATTTTATATTTTATATTTTTTTCTGTATAATTCATTAATAAATTATTACAAAATGCTTCCTCTGCCCCCAAAATATTATCATTTTTCCTTTTGAGAGTTTAGTGATAAAGAATGGGAGAACAGAGGCCAGCTGTTTGTCATGATTATTAGAGTAATTAAGGGGAATTGTTACGTACAAATGTAGAAAGGCCAGTAATTAATGTGGTTGACTGATTTAAGGCCAGTAATTAATGTAGTTGACTGAGTTAATATCAATAATTAATGTGTTTGACTGAGTTAAGGCCAGTAATTTCTGTGGTTGACTCATGTAATACTAGAATTGTCCTTTTTTGTAACCATTGCCACCTCATAGCTGGTAGCCTGGTACAATTATTTATATGAGGTCTATCCGACCATTGTAATCATCATTATGAAGTCAATGGATATTTTATTTCTTCCTTTCCCTCTCTTCTCTCTATTTTCTCTCTGATTTTATTCTTTCTCTTTCTCAACAATGCAGACAAGGAAACTGTTGATATGTTTTAATTAGAAAGAGAGAATCAAGTCAGAAAGAGAAAGAATAAAATCAAAGAGAAAGAGAGAGAAGAGATTTAATAATGATGATTACAATGGTCGGATAGATCTCAATAGCTGTACCAAGAAAAGGACAATTCTAGTAATACATGAGTCAACCACAGAAATTACTGGCCTTAACTCAGTCAACCACATTAAAAGCTGGTATTAACTCAGTCAACCACATTAATCACTGGTGTTTCTACGTTTGTACGTAACAATTCCCCTTCATTACTCTAATAATTGTGACACTGTTTTACTTGCTGCCTAGAGCCTAAGATAAGGAAACTTATAGAAGGAGAGCCACATGTATGTAAGGATCGGTAAAGTTGGTTATGCTTAGAGAGTGATGATGAGCGAGATTTATATGGTGCAAGAGATAGAGAGCCATAGGTAGCTTTTGATAAATCAATTTTTAGGGTCTTCTGTTCATCTTTATATTTCTTCTGAATTGTTTTTGTTACCTATTCTTGATTGCAGTAATCAGGAAATTCTTCAGTAAAACAGTGGTTTCCCTATGTCTGTTTGGCTGTGTGAATCTATCATCAATTCCTTTAGTACTCTTGTATGCTTTATAATGTGCTCTGTTAGCAACGAAATAAAACATAATTATTCAATTGTAGATGGAAAAAAGCATTAATGTAGAGGTATTTCGGCAAGATTATAAGTAATTTTTTTTTCTTTCAGCCATACTAATGACTTCTATTGTTTCCATTTGTGTGAAAAAGAGAAGTCGGGCAATACTTTGGGATAAATGAAATATCTCTTTTGTTTCAAATTAACTTTCTACATAAACAAATTATGTATAACAATAACATTAATAATCAAATAGTAAATATTATAATAATAGTAGTAGCTATCATATCATATCTAAATAAAAATACTGTGTAGGAAATAAATACATTTTTCTAAAAAAAAATAACACATAAAAATATCTAAAAATGAATTACATCCTAACTTAAGTGGCATATTTTTCTACTTTTCAGCTATGAGCTATTAGATACAAATTCAAGTAATCAGCTACTACCTGTACCAAATTGCTAAATGGAATAGATTCAGTCTTTTATTTATTTTTTATTATGTTTCCTCAATGGTTTCAACCTTCTCTATTTCCAGTGGCTAGTTTTTTAAACTTAATTTTTTGAAAACAGCAAAATATAGCTATATGGTGAAATTTGGCTCACTTGGGACCAAAATGGCTGAAGAGTCTTACCAAATATAAAAATACTCTGAAGATAGTGTTCTTTAAGGTTTCCTACTAGCATAATTATTACCATAAATCAGGGCCTTTTGGAGATAGGATTAAGATGAAGGGTTCCTTGTATTTGGTGGTAAACAAAATCCCATGCGAAGTTTCAAAATTTTTTTGTGGTCATTTCGAGTCATGTAACGTCAAGCTAAGCTTATATCCTCACTCAGCGTCGCTTGGCATGTTGCCATTCTCTGTCTCCTGTTTCATTCCAATAGGCTTTTTGTTTCTGACTTCTGAGTAATGATATCTTGCAGGAGACACTAAAAGTAAAGGATGAGGAGCTACAGAATTTGGCCCGGGATATTCGTGCTCGTGATTCAACAATCAAAGAGATCGCAGACAAACTTTCAGAGACTGCTGAAGCTGCTGAGGCTGCAGCATCTGCAGCACATACAATGGATGAACAGAGGAGAATTGCCTGTGCTGAAATTGAGCGTATATCTAAATCTTCAGATAAGCAGCTGGAGTCATTGATGTTGAAGGTACAAGTAATCTGTTGTCTTCTTTCCCTGATTTTTTTCCTATTAATAAAAAGGGCGGCTCGGTGCACTACGCGTCCCCGCTAAGCGAGGATCCGGGGAGGGGTCCCGCCGCAAGGGTGTATTGGGGGCAATCTTTTCCCTGCCAAATTTTTTTGGCAAGAGGCCGCTCCTAAGACTTGAACCCGTGACCTCTCGGTCACACGACAACAACGTTTACGGTTGCACCAAGAACAACGTTTTCCGATTAATATTTGGACAACTTTGGAATATATGATACGTTGATAACTAGTAGAATGAGAAGTGGATAGGAAAGTAATATTTGATTGACAATCCGGGCTGTTGTCTTTCTAGATAAAAATGATATTTAATTTTGTTTGTAACGTCTGCTACTTTAATTATTAGTTAGTTAGGTTTTTGTTTGTACATGCAGCTGAAAGAGTTTGAAGGAAAGGTTATCACTCTAAGCAAAGAAAGAGATGATTTGATCAAGCAGAGGGATTCTGCCCTTCAGGAAGCACATCTATGGCGTTGTGAGCTTGGAAAAGCTAGAGAGCGTGTTGTGATATTGGAAGGAGCTGTTGTGAGAGCAGAGGAGAAGGTCAGGGTTGTAGAGGCAGATGCTCAGTCCAGAATACAGGAAGCTTCACAGAAAGAGGCAGCTGCTGTGAATGAGAAGCAAGAGCTTTTAGCATATGTGAATATATTGAAGGAAAAACTTCAAAGGTTCAATATCTAACTCCTCTTAAATATCATGATGCCTATTCTCTTTTATTCCCTTCTCCATGTATGTCACTCTTATCGATTGAAGTCTACTTCAATGGACAAAACTCTCTAATTATGGATCCTATATGCTAAAGAAGCATTCTTGCTGGTGAATGTTAGAGCTGATGTATAAAATCTATTATTGGGCATTGCCTATCAGCTTAAGCTTTTAGGTCAACTAGTTCTTTGACATGGTATCATAATCCCCTAGACCAAGTTGGGATTTACCTAACAGCATAAGCTTTTAGGTCAATTGGTTCTATGACAGTAGAAATTTTATTCAACGTGCTTCTAATTTTTTAAATGGTTCTTCCATCTTTATAAGGATAAAGGCTATTCTCATTTTCAGGATAAAAAAACAGGCCTCTCCTAGGCTAGGAACTTGTCTCACCTTTTAACTATAGTTGTTGAAAAATTGTTTTCACAAAATGTTGGCTATAGAGACTAAAAGGTCTTCCAGAAGGCTTTTCCTATTCTTATTTTTGAAGACTTGTTTTTAAACAAATGTTTAAAAAATTACAAACATGCTAATTGCGGGAGAAACGAAAGTGCAGATGAAATCCAGTTTTAAGTTTTACCAGATTATCCTATTCATTGTGGAAAAATCTTTATGTAACAGATACATTTGAAAACCTTCTTGGCCTTTTATTATGACTGTAAATTTACCTCAAACATGAAAGTAAGAGTCTAAAAGATCTTAATACAGTTCACCTGCATTCTTTTGTAATAATTTATACTGGAGTGCTGAAAATACATCATAATGCTGTTAGACTTTTACCCAAGTTTTAGTTATAAAACTTTATGTTTGTCCTAGTAATATTTTTTTTTGCCGCAGACAAAATAGTTTCTTCTTACATAGAGGGTTGAAATTGATGTGTATGCATTTTCTGCAAACAGACAGCACATAGATACGAAACAAGTGTTTGAGAAGGCAGAGACAGATATTGGACCGCTGATGAAGCATGTGGACTTATCTGAAGAGGATGTGGATAAAGCTTGTCTTAGTGTTTCTGGAGATAGTGTAGTGCAGAAGGGAGTCGATGAAGGTAACCCGCAGGCGATGGGAGAGGCGGAATGGAGCGATATTCAGGCAACAGAGTCGAGAATAGCTGATGTTAGAGAGGTTGGGCCTGAGACAGAAGTTAGCAGCAGCTTGGATATTCCTGTTGTTAGCTCAGTAGTGAATAATCATAACGAGCCGGGAGCTGGAGGTGACAATTTTCATCAGCCTTGATCTTTGAGCATCTACAATTTATTCAAAACATTATGGTATGGTACAATTTTTTTAAGGGAAGAAGAAAAAGTTCCTATAGTATTTGTGTTATTGGGTTGGATAGGTCTATTATATTGATAGAGGGAGAACAATACTTTCGAACCGAGACCCCAAAGTGATGTTTTGAATTTGTATAGATATTGAAGTTGAAGTATACGATACAAAGAGTGAATGTAGATTTCATCTTGTCTTCTTGATGTGTTCATCTTTTTTATCATGTTCTGACTTTCGCCTGAAATGAATTCCTTAAATAAGTTGACGATTAGACCACACTACAACTTCAAATGTTCTTGTCTAGAAATTTTAAAATGGTCCTAATCTAAATGGACCAAACTTTTTTTTTTGTTTGTTTTTTGGATTTCACCTAAATATATAATAAAAATAGTCTATTTATATGATCTTTTCATTTCAACTTCGGTTGGTTGCTGTATTCCGACAACAATTTATCTTTTTAAAACTTGTTTCGATTTTGAATACAGAGATTCAACACAATTTTTCAGTCCAAAAAAATTCAAAACAATGGGGAAATTGCAATTCTGATCTATCACTCTCACTGAAGAAAATCAATTACAACATCATCAAAATTATAATTCCAAGGAATTGCACACTCAAAAACTTGGATTAAATCTCTATTTGGGACTGAACTTGTAAATTATTATAAGGTTGGGTTGGGTTGAAATTTATTTTCAAGGAAGAGGCTGTTTCTCAACTATGGTTGATTCATATAAACTTCTTCTTCAATGGTACCATTTAAGAATGCTGATTTGATATTCATTTGGTGAATTTTCCATCCTTATTGAGTTGCTAAGGAAATAACTAATCGAATTCTCTATTCGAGCCACCGGAGCAAAAACTTCTTCGTAATCAATTTTGGCATTTGGAGAAAAACCTTTTGCAACAAGGGCGAGCTTTATACTTCTCCTTTGGCATTTTTCTTCACTTTGAAAATCCACTTCACGCTATTGCTTTTCTCCCTTTGGAAGTGTTGTCAATTCCCAAATGTCATTCTTTTTTATGGAATTCATCTCTTCATCCATGGCTTGTCTCCATTCCTTTTCCTGAACAACATCTTCAAATTGTACATGTTCTACATCAGCAAATAAAGTAGTGTTATCTACTTCTTCAGTTTCTCCATAAATCTCGCTCAAGCTTCTCAAGGTTGTCTTCCTGATGAGCTTTCTGGGGATGAGTTTGTTACATTTGTTTGAGATGTGGAAGGTGAATTTGATGGTGTGATAACTACATCTTCATTCTAAATTGCAAAATCATCATCAAATACAAGAAGAAAATCATAATTTTCATCTTGTGGAACCTGCAAATTCCAGGAGATTTCTTCTTGAAATTTCGCATCTCTACTTATCACAACTTTTCCATTCCAAGGATCATAAAATGTATAACCTTTGGATTTTTTTTTTTTTTTTTTTTTTTTTTTTTTGCATAGCCAATAAACACCATCTTCTCACTTTTATCATCCAATTTGCTTCTCAACTCATTAGCTACATGAACATAACCAAGACAATCAAATACTTTTAAATGGGAAATATTTGGTTTCTTTCCACACCATGCTTCATTCGGGGTTTTTCACGAAAGATTCTCTGAAGGACTTATATTATTCAAATAAACTGCATATGTTACAGCTTCTGCCCAAAACTCTTTTGGCATACCTGTCCACTTCATCATGCTTCGAGTCATGTTAAGAGTAGTTATATTTTTACGTTCCACGACACCACTTTGTTGAGGGGATCTTGGAACAGTAAAAAATCGACGAACACCATTATAATCACAAAACTGATTGAACTTCTCGGATGTGAATCCTCCTCCTCGACCAATTTGCAACAATTGAATCTTCAAGTCGCTTTCATTCTCTACTAGTGCTTTGAACTTCTTAAACACTTCCAATGCTTCCGATTTTGGCTTCAAGAAGTAAACCCATGTTTTACGAGTATAATCATCAATAAATAACAAGAAATACCAGCTCCCTCCATGCGAACTCAGGTTAATAGGATCACAAATATCTGCATACACCAATTCAAATGGCTTTCATGTGCTTGAGAAAGAGTCATTTGGAAAACTTCTTCTAGATTGCTTCCCGTACATACACCCTTCACATATCTGATTAGGATGATTTATAGAAGGTAATTAGTGTATCATTTGTTGCTTGAACATTTTCTCTAATCCACAAAAATTTAAGTGACCCATTCTGAGATGCCATAACCATACAGAATCTGACGAAGCTTTCAAGCACATAGGACAAACATTGCTGCTTTTTAATTTGAACATTTTGTTTAAAGA
Source organism: Euphorbia lathyris (assembly GCF_963576675.1). Taxonomy (NCBI): domain Eukaryota; kingdom Viridiplantae; phylum Streptophyta; class Magnoliopsida; order Malpighiales; family Euphorbiaceae; genus Euphorbia; species Euphorbia lathyris. The sequence continues at coordinate 82,980,658 of NC_088910.1, read as the reverse complement.
CATACAAAATTTGCAATCATTTTTCTATTTCCATCTCTCGTAACCAGCCCATTCTTGTTCATCTCCACCTCATAACCTTTCTCCAAAAGCTGCCCAATACTCAAAATATTGGATTTCAAAGCTGAAACATAATAAACATGAGAAATAAATTGACGATCTCCATTCTTCAGTTTGATAAGAAGGTCACCACTACCCATAATTGGAACTTTTATTTTGTCACCGAAAAAAATACTTTCGTTCTTAGATTTATCAAGCTTATAAAAAAGTTCTTTATTTCTAGTCATGTGATTGCTTGCTCATGAGTTGAGATACCAAGACTCTTTGCTCCTTTCTTCATTTTCACTACATGTCAGCAATAAAGTTGATTCTTCATCTTTAACCTCAACAAAGTTTGCATGTTCATCTTTACAAGAATCAGATTTACACTATCCAGCATAATTCCCAAATCCTTGACAATCATAACATTGCACATGTTACTTATCATGACCATGCCAATTATTTCCACGAACCTTGCAAATTGTTGCCTCTGCCACGTCCTCTTGTATAATATTGCTGATAATTCCTTGCGTCATTATTGCGAAAATTTCTTCCACCTCTACCTCTTCCATTATATCCACGATTCTAGTGACCTCTACCTCTTGATCTTCCTCTTCCTCTTCCATATCCATCTACAAATTTCTTTTTTTCTTCTTTATCATTCAAATCAAGTTTCATCTGTAACACTTGAGCGACAAGTTCTTCTCTGTTCTTTAATCTCTCCTCATGGGCTTGTAACGAACCCAAGAGTTTATCTATAAACATAGTCTCCAGATCCTTTGATTCTTCAATAGCAGTCACCACGTAATCAAATTTCCGAGTCAAAGAATGAAGGGTTTTTTCTATCACAAGAACATCCTCCATCATTTCTCCATATCTTTTCAACTGATTCACAATTGCTAAGGTTCTATTAAATAACTCATCAATTATCTCTGATTCCTTCATATTGAGTTTCTCATACTCACTTCTCAAGGTTTGCAAATGCACATTGATTACTTTATCTTTCCCCTTAAAGGAATTTTCAAGAATCTCCCATGCTTCCTTCATTGTTGCTGTAGTAGAAATTTTCATGAACATATTCTCATCGAGACACATGGATTATAGAGAGTGCTTGTTGGTCCTTCTTCTTTAACTTCTTCGAATTTCCTATTTGAACAATAGTTGGTTCCCCCTCATTCTCTAGTTTATGGTATCTGGTTTCTACCATCTCCCATACTTCTTGGGAACCCAACAATCTCTTCATTCTAATGCACCAATCATCACAGTTCTCTTTTGAGTGTTGTGGATATTTGTATGGGATCATTCCATTCATAATTGTAAGAGAATTTTTGTCTGGCTTTGATACCAATTTGTTGGATCAAAAAACAAAATTTCAGAGGTACAGATGAAGAGTATAGTTGCTGGAAGAAAATTCTCTTAGTTTACTGTTTGTATTGATATGTATTTATAGATTACAGACATGACTATTGGTAAACAACATACTTTCTGAAAATACAGATGACTCTTTGTGAAACAATACAACTCTTAATAAATACAGATGAATCTTGGATGAAACAACATTACGCTGGGACAATACAATGAACTAAAATAAAGACCCTAATTATTATAAGTTTATTATTTCAACATCATTTGGATAAAAGGGTTAATTGGTAAGACAATTTAGCTTTTATAATCAGTGTGATTCAAAAAAATAAAAATATATTTTTAAGGTATTAACTTAGTCCTTCAACTTAATATGTAAAGATTAAATTGATCTAAAAATACACGTATCAATTTATAACCGATAGTTGATAATCTTTTGGTTGGGTTAGTTTTCTTATACCGTCGCGCCAAAATTTATTTTGCATCACACTAATGGGTGAAACCAAAATGAAGGGGCAATTAACCATTTATTATGTACTATTGGAGTAGTTTTACTTTATAAAAGCCATAGCTTTTGGGAAGACAATAAAGATATAAAGTGGGCATTCATAATGGATACGACTGTTGGAGTTTTTAAGAAAAAATGATGCTAACCATTTTATTGAATCTGTCAATATTTTGCATACTAGAAAAAGTACAGATTAATGACATTTTTAAAAGCTTATAATACAACAAGAAAATAGATTTTAGAGAAAACAGTAAAATCTTATTTGTTATGCACTACTATCCCACTAACAAAATAAAATACTTATTTTAAGGATCTAGTAAACTAGACTTAGTTAAAAAAAACAAAAACAATTTTAAATCACAAATCAAATCGCATCGTTCCCTCTTGATTCAAAGTTATTTTTCTTTAACATATGATGTACTTTTCATCATCCACTTGTAATCGGAGTACTTTTTCCTGCAAATGGCTTCTCAGTACACTTTTTACACACCTTCAATTATTGGAGCACTTCTATCCAACATTAAAATGATAATTCTTCATCAACAACATATGTCAAATTGAAATTTTCTTCTGTTTTATTATTTCTGCAATTTCTTAATGTGCCCAAACTTCTCGTATTTGAAACACGGAGACTTCCCCTTGTGCCAATAGTCTTTTTCTTCATGACTATGCTTTTCATAATGACCATATTGAGGAATTTTCATTTTTCTTTTTGAAATTTTGGCAAAGAAAGTTTCCCTCAATCACTTGTTCATTTACTGGAATCCATGGTCGAGTTTTCTTTTAAATACTCATAGATCCCTTAAAGATTAATGAGACTCCTATACAAATTATTAAGTTTTTTTTATGAAAAATATAAAAGAAAAAATGGTGCTAAGGACTTTGTTGAATCTGTTAATACACAATAGAAAAGGTGCAGATTAATGGCCTTTTTAAAGGTTTAGAATACAACAACAAAGAAAATTTTAAAGGAAACAATAAAATTCTATTTGTTATCCACTACACTATTATTCCACTAACAAAAATGAAATACTTATTTCAGGAACCAATAAACTAAACTTGGTAAAAAAGCCAACTTTGAATCAAAAATCAAATCTCAATAACGACCAATATTCTTTACCTAAAATCGTTAAGATAAGCTAATTTCTTCTTTGGGTTCCAAAAAGTACATGCATTCTAGTTTATTATTTGCGAAAATGATTCTATATATTAGGGAGCCTAAAAAATCTACATATGAGGCCTGCATAATTAGTGTAATAAATAATGTGATTTAAATTGATTGAAACGAGTACCTTTAATGGTGTTTACAATTTTGGGTGCCATCTAGGCAACATTAGAGATTTTTATTATTTCAGTATTTAACAGGGTAAAAAAAACAATTAAATAAAATAGATTAAAAATGTAATTTGCCAATTAATTCTACTAGAAAAGTGAAATGGGACCACCAATGGAAAGACGCACCTCATCTTGCGCGTGACGTACACGTGCCAGATGCAGCGTATCTGGCACCATCAGTGACCTCTACTTCCTCTTTTTACAATGGTTTCTCTATTTTGTATGTAACAATTAATGTTTGTCACTAATTTTGGTAACAAACTAAAATTAAACGCATCCATCCTAATGTTCTTACACTCTTATTCGACTCTTAGAGTTCTGGGTTTTCAGATATTACACTCTTATTCCACGGAATCCAAGCGGTTGTTATATGGGAAGTCATCAATTGCACGTGAATCTTATCTTGTTGTGCAATAAGGACCCAATGTCTATAAAAGATAAAAAAAAAAAAAAATACGTAAGAAGTAAACTACAATCACTGAACTTTACTCATTTTCACGGTATGATTATTAAATTTCAAAACGTAACATAAAAGTCATTCAACTTTACACTTTTTAACGTTATGATCACTAAACTTCAATCAACGTCTTGAAATAACATTGACAGTCTCAAAATAAAAAATTCTAAGAATTGATAATATTCTAAGTAACTTTAATTTTTCAAAATTTCGTTTTAAGTGTTGTTTGGTTAGGAGATAAAGATCGAATTTTTTGAGCTCCATAAATGGTGATTTTGGAAAATAAAAAAATGTAATTTCATGGTAAATATTATTCTAAACAACTTTAACCGCCATTTTGTGGCATTAGTTAAAATTTAGCCGTTATAATGTTAGAAAGTGTAAAATTGAGTGACTTTTATATTACATTTTTGAAATTTAGTGATCATACCGTAAAAATGAGTAAAATTCAATGGCCACAAGTATAATTTACCCAAACATAAAACATCCCAAGAACTCATCATTATGATTTTCAATAATCTTTTATTTTAATACATTAAATTCTTGATTTTTTTTTATATTTGTCGCATTAAACTCCTAATGATTAGAAAATTCAATTTTGAACATAAAACCGTAGACAGAGCGTTATTCATTTCATATACGTTCAAATTTTATATTTTTAACCATCCGAAAGCATTTTTTTATGTCATTTTAAAAAACTGTACAAACTTTATTTTGAATAGCAAAAAATACAATTAGATGCAGATGAATTAAGTAACGCTCTATTGACGAATTAGATATTTGACAAGCAGATGCTTATTATAACAAAAAAAAATAGTATGATACCTTAAAATAAAATATCAGCAGATCAGAATTATCATAGGCATCAGTATGCTATTTGCCAAGATGTCAATGCCAAAAACATAAGCTAAAATAAAAGGGCTTTTGCCCCAGCAAAATAAGAACATGGTGAAGTTGATAAATCTATTACAAGCTTCAAGATGTTGCAATGCTAACTCACATTCTTGACCCAACATTTTACAAATGGAAAAAAAGGTGTTAATTCAAATGAAAAGACTATTGCTCAGTTGAACATACAATTAAAGAATAAAAAGAACAAATGTTAAATTAGTTTCCTAAATACATGTATGTATGGTTGGTTGGTTATCTTTCTATAGACTATTGCTCAGTTGAACATACAAATACAATTAAACCAATATATTATTAAATATGTTTGATTCCTTTCCTCATCTTTTTCATTTACTCCTCCCAACCCAACTATCAGCCATTAAGAAGCAATGTACATATTGGTGAAACTAATAGATAATCATTTAGTGAATGTGCTGTACCTGCATGGAGTCAGTCAACAACAGACAGAGCTAAAATTCTCTACCGGATCAGATTCTTCAAGCATGGAGGCTGCCAGAAAGCAGTCTGCCGCATCAGCCATCCGTCCATCCTCTTTATGAACCATCCCTAGGTAATACCATGCCATGCGGTTCGTAGGTTCTATCCTCAATGCATCTGATAGTATGCTTCTTGCAACCGGCAACGAATTTGACCCCATCTTCGGTAACAGGGAACCGATCACTATCTTGCAAGGCACATGGGATGGATCAAGTAAAAGTGCATTCACATAATGGCACATGGCCTCTTGGAGTTGCTCACGCCCTTCACTCATTACTCCTGACAAAATGCAGGGGGAAACAAATTAGTAATTACAGGAAGCATATGTAAAAGATACTATTAGGATAACCAAGTTTATAATCTAATAAGTAACAAAATTAGGACAACCAAGTTTATAATTTTAAGCCTATGTAAAAGACACTATTAGGATAATCACAATGTATTCTCCCTCCCGAAACATATAATTCTTACAAAAAACACATGAGGTATTATTTTGTTAAATATTATTAATTGTTATGTTTTCCTCATTCCCAAATACGAAAATCACTTCCCTATGAAAGTATACCATTCCTAAAGAAATCCTTAAGAAAATATTGCATTATTACGTATATACATGCACAAATGGAACGAAACAAAATAATGGTTTAAAAATATTGCTTCAACTAATCTAACTGGTAAATACATAATGTTTACAAAACCAGACAAGATTTTACACAAGAATATACATTCCAAAGTGGCATGATATATAGTAATTGTGTCAGATACCACAGAAAGAATTACAGGAAAGATTCTACTTCAAGTTAGTTAAATTCAGTTATTTTAGTTATTGCTAGTGATTCTGTTTGTTGCTTATTTTGGCACTATGCCTTGATTGTATTCCATTAGCCTATTTTGGCATTTAGTGAATTCGTAGGAATTCCAGTTGTTGTCACAGCTGTTACTGTACCACCAGGACACCTCAGCAGTACAGCCTGCTATACGAGGACGTGCCCTGTACCTAAGCATCTATATAAATTTTAACTCCACCCTTTTTCCTGGTTGAGAAGGTAAGAAAATCATACAGCTGGTCTAGAAAGGTACAAGCTAGTTAATAAGCAGGCAACCACATTCATAATAAAACCAATTAAACAGTTTTAATAAGAAGAAAAAAATTGTAAATATAAGTTAATAAACCTGGAAAAATTCATAGTCATAAAGTTTCATTTACCTTCTGTGTAAAGCAATTCAGCAGAGAACTGTTTCAACTCTTTGGCTTTTCCTAAGCATACTTCAACATCCTTCCAATGCGAAAGCCTGGAGTATAAATCAGCTAAACCATGCCAAATGTCAAATTCATTGATTTTTTCATCCTCCGCCTATCACAAAATTGTAAAATAATTAAGGTGAGGTTTGAACAACAATAGCTAGTTGAGCTTCCTAATATAGCCCAAAGGATAATATCAGGCCAACTTGAACAAGACAAACAACTTCTTGGGGCAACTAACCTTTAAATTTAATAAAACAAGGAAATGCGGAACTTATGAAAGAACAAATATAAATAATGATGCTTATGGATAATAATAAAAGAAAAGTATGGAAAGAACAACCTTCTTTCAGAAGAGAGAGAAAAAAAATACAATCCTCACCTGAGAAGTGCTTTTGAGAGGACCAAAAGATTTCCTCCGAGCTTGAACCAACGCAAGAAGGTAACGATAAGTTTCAACAGCATCCATAGGTAGCGACTGAGATACCTTGAGCCTTGCTTTTAGCCTGAGCAGCGGTCCTTGTTCCCATTTTGCAGTCTCATCCAAAGCGGCATCAGTAACTACCTCAGCCTCTGGAAATCGCTGTTGAGCAGACAAAACCAGCACAAGCAATCTCCAACCTTTTAATATGGAGCCACCAGTTGCATCAATGAACTGCTTTGCACAATGCAAGGCTGCATTTAAATTTCGTTGTTCTGCATATTGAACTCCCAACTCAAAAATTAGATCTGGATTGCTTGGCTCAAAGGAAAATGCACTATCTAAAGATTTCAGTGCTTCAGATTGAAGACGAGATCTTTCAAAATCAGAGGAAGAAACTTTAGCTTGCCTTCCCAAACAAAGACCCAGAATACGAAGAGCCACTCCTTTTAGATGCCCATCAATGCCCTGAGCATTTTTTATTGCTCTTTGTGTAAATCCCACTCCCTCTTCAGCAAGACGAGGATCCTCACTACAGATCTTGCCAGCCAATAACAATGCCATGAGATCATCAGGTTGTTCATGTTTGTGTAGGGACTTCCTTAATAGGTTGAGAGAAACATCATTTTGTCCAGCTCCATAGTAACAAAGTGCTAAAGTATTCCAACGTTCAACACGATGAAATATACCAGGCATAATCTCTTCAAATTGCTTTGCTAAAATTGATGTTTGGCTACATATGGATAGCGCAAAAGTGAGGTGCTCCATAACTGATGGATCCCATTTAGTTTTTCCAAGGTACATTTTCCGAATAAGAATCATCAAAAGTAAAACTGCCTCTTCTAGATTATGTTTAGGAACATATGAACCATCAATCTGAGCTGCTAAACTGAGTGGGCCAGCTTCCACTCCACTGTGCAATAAGAACACTGCAAATGCTTTCTGAATTCTAGCACAGCAATCATTATCAAGGTTCCACTGGCTGAGGAGAGCACGTCTATAAGCTAACATTGCTTCAGTGTAGCAACCAGCCTGCTTCCATAGCTCAGGAAGGAGCTCTACAGCTTGACTAACTGTATCTTGCAATCGACTGTCTACCTGCCCATCAGGTATGCCCTGATGGAATATCTTCTCCAAAGCATCAAGCACATTCTTACATTCACTAGCAGCTTCTGAAAGGCCATAGGTAACAAGGATTAAAAGGAGATGAACATGGTAAATGGTAAATCCGCCAAAAGTTTTTTCATAAAAAATTATAAGATCGACAAACCATTTAATCTCCCAAGTTTTTGAAGAGACTTGGCTTTTAAGTATATTGCTTCAAGGACAAGGCTAGCAGCATGTTGTGACACCGCATGCTGAGAGTTAGTATTTTGTGAATCACCACGAGCACGTCCCTTTTTTGAAGGTTGTTTCTCTGAAAGTGATTGTTGTAATCTTTCGGTGGCTGCTTGGAGATCAATGCCATCAAAAACACGAAGGGCTCCTTCAACATTGCCTCTTTGATATTCTAACCTCCCAAGAAGCGCTCTTGCTTCCTGGATTGTTAAAATTTGAGGTGAAATATGCGAAACTATTATTTTTTACAAACAAGAGATAAATCAATAGCTGAGTACATTTGAACTTTGGTCATGATAATCTCCAGCTTTCGAAAAGGAAAATAGCCAGATATGAAAAACTGATGCAAAGTGTTTTTATTTGAGCATTTATGCCACCATAATGTGATCCAGACTCACCCACCCCTCGGTGCCCACCACATACCACATCGAAGAAATTCCATTTGTTTGATAGAAGATAACTTTCATATGGGAATCAACTGTCTCCACTACTTCGACTCCAAAATGGTGATTAGGTCATTCATATTTTCAGTTGCGTTCACATGGACCCTGATGACCACGTAAATTTGGTCATTCACCGTTAGATTAAAATTCTAAGGTGGAGATTCAAAACATCCTAAGGCTTATATTTAATCCGCCTAGATCTAACGGTGAATGACCAAATTTACGTGGTCATCAGGGTCCATGTGAATGCAACTGTTCATATTTTAATTTTGGCAATACGCAGGAAAAAAAAAAAAAACTAATTTTCACTTGCTAAAATAAAATATTTTTAGATGTGCAGATATCTGTAGTCCATGTGCTGCAGAAACATACTACCACATAGGTACTTACCTAGCATGAAACTTCTAAAAGGAAAAAAATCATATAATTATTATTCATAATTAGACGCGTCATAGTAATAAGAAGTCCTGTGGAATTATATTAAAATTCACACGTAACATTTACTAACAATCAACATAGAAACTTGCCTGTAATTATAGACTAGCGCGAGCGCGCACACACACTCACATATACACACACACACACACATACATACATACATACACACACACAAATTGGTTTTTCACCTAATCAGCTATCATGGGTTTGAATGTAGTACTAGCACCTAGGATAAATGATAAAGCATGGGTGCCTGCCCTCGCCCAAGGAAGCAGATTAGTCAAACTGATTTTTTTTTTGGGGGCCAAGAACATGTTTAGTCTCTTGTTGGTTCCTTTCCAAATTGTAAGTAGTATAAGTTTAGACACCACATCCCATTTTCAAAACAAAATGACATTTTTCCTGATAATAACCTGAAATTTTCCTTGCAGTACGAAAACTTTTTCTTCTATTTCCAATATATCTGTCACAGATGGAAATTCATGCACATGTTTTTTTCTAACAAAAATTCTGTTCCACATAAATAGAGCACTAGATAAACAGTTAAGCACCAAATGGGTCCACTAAACCAAGATTGATATCATATCATCACTATATTGCATGCTAAAATTAACTAAACCATAAATACACGGTCCATAGAAAAACTAGCATCAATTCTTTACATAAGGTTACAACAATAAGCCACTAACCCTGTCAAGGGCAACCGGTTCAAATAATAAGCCCAGAAGTTGAAAAAAAGTCTCAGTAGCCTAGGATTAGCTTTCAGCAACGGCAACTTTGAGAATATTCTTATAAATGTCAATGTTAATGTAGGGTCTAGATCAAACACTAGTCTCCAAATGCTTAATCTCAACTCAAGCTTGAGTAACAGGATCTACATGTAGAAGGAGCTAAATGTAAAGAAAGTTCACTGCCCACGCACCTTTTCTTCCGCCTCTGTCATCCTATATTCCTATTCCATCCATATATATTAATAATATTATATTATATATTATTTATAATAACCCTAATATTTCTATTTGCCTTATATATATTATTAATTTCTTCACCTAACAATTAACAAAGGCTGCACCACAAAGTCACTGCCCCAATTCTTCAATTTCTTTCTTTTCCTTTCGTCCCACACAACCACTAACCAGTATGTCCAGTAATACCTACCAATTTCTTCAATTTTGAGGTTCTGGTAGTTAACTAAACCAACAGTTGCACACCCCTAGATGGGGGTTTGTTTATATTTAAGAAATTAGTATTCTATTGCTAGAGTGGGACTTGATTAGCTTCCCTGATTCTTTTCAGACCCAGGGTTTCCTCATTTTGATAGTAAATTTCTGTGCTCTAGATAAGCATGCTGGTTGGTTTTCGGTTTAGTGCTTCTGTTACAAGAAATTGATTGTGAGATATTTATGGAATTATTTCTCTAGTTTTCTTGGGTGAGTTTTACACCAAGCTGGCACACAGGATAAACACTTGCGCTTCACCACATGAAGCAGCAGATTCCACTGTCACCCTTCAGTTAATTTGCAAAGACATATGCCTAAGAATTAGTTGTCCATTTTAATAATGCACAAGGGGTATGCATAATGAATTAATGACAGATTATGCAAGTATAAAGTCAAGGGTATAACCTCAAAATTAAGTGATAACCCCTCTCGTAAAGAAGATTCTGCTTCTTGAATATTTCCCTCATCAAGTTTTGCTTCCACTTCAGTCGTTTGCATGGATAATCCATTTGCATATACTTCTCGAACCAGTGTGCGTTCCTCATTTTCTCCCGAACCAGATTGGCTCCCTACCATTTGTTCTCTTTCTCCTTTTCCTTCATATATTTTGCAATTTGGCTCTAATACTTGAACCTCCTGGCGGAGTAAAGGATCTCTTCACAGAAGTACAGCAAAGCAGCAGATCAATAAAAGGAATGACTGCAATGTACAACATAAACAGAAATTAATCTTTCAAAAGCTATAAGAAACAGCTATACTGGAAAGAAACGAAGAAGAAAACAACATTTCATTCACATTTCCAGGCATTTGAAAATCCAGTTTTTATATGAAGTCACAAAAAGAAAAATTGATCTCCAACAACTAGGTTATATATAAAGAAAAATGGAAAATCTAAGATCCGAATTGCTAAGCAGAATTAATTTGAATGTTTAAAAAACAAAGATAACACAACACAATGAAAATAAGAGATACCTAGCTATCAGTTACTCCAGCTGTTTTGCGGAATAGAAAAGCGAAACAGATAGAAATGACTCACCGATGAAAACGAAGCTGAGAAAGAGCAAATTCAGATAGAAATCCGGCGGTGGATCAACGGAAACAAGAAAGCAGATAAAATAGAGTAAATGACAAACAGGTGAGAGAAAATCGGATCCGAGTTATATGCAGAATATTAGTGGCAATTTTTCAAGGCAATAAGCGGAGGATTCGGATCCAGCCTCATCCTTAAATTTTAATTAGCAATAATAATAAGCACTATTATTATTATTAAGTTATTATTATTAAATAATAAAATGTAAAATTACAGTTTGTTTGAGCGCCAAACTGACGAAGAATACTTCATATAGAAAGGGAGGATCCAAAAACCATTTCCCATAATTAGATATAGAATATGCTCCTCCAGCTCACACATGGAAAACATGAATTGCAGACAGTTTAATAAAATTGATAAGACATTTCTAGATCACTTAACGGAAGTTTACAATCACCAACAATAAAATTAAAATTGGAACCATTCTTGTAATTGCTTTGAAGAGTACGAACCAAAAACTAGCCATTTTTTAAAACTTATTTACATATCTACCCTAGTTTTTCAACTTCTTATAAATATAGGCACTTTCACTACACTCGCATAAAAACCCTCATCTTCCTCGTTCTTCATTCTTCCCCCTCAAACACATTCCTCATTCACCATCGACACTTTCTCGACACTCTCCTTCTTCCCTTTTTTTTTGTTTTTTGCTTTTCATTTTTTCAACAATTCAGATAATAATCAAGTGAACCAAACAATCCAAGAGCTAAAGCTTTATTCATTCATGTAAGTATGGTGTTGGGTTTGACCTAAATTTCAATACAATATCAAATGTCTGTAAGATGATGTATATAAGATGTATATGTCAAATTCAAATGAAAATAGTTTATGTTTATGCATTTCGAACTCATTCAACCCATTGAAACTCTGCATTCTGTTGGATTTGTCGAGATACAACAATTTTCTGCGATTTCCGACATTGTCGCATCTGTCGCATCACAACCTAGTGCGACAATGACATTGTGTTTTAATGTTGTCGCGTTTGACGCATTTTTTAGGGTGCGACATACTCCAGTAGTATGAGCTCGTCGCTTTTGTCGCATTTTTCCAGAGTGCGAGAGACTCCAATAGTATGAGCTTGTCGCTTTTATCGCATTTTTTCAGGGTGCGACAGACTCTCTTAGTATGAGCTTGTCGTGTTTGTTTGTTAATGTGTTTTTTTTTGTCAAATGTAGAAGTATGTCGTCTGGAACTGTTCTTTGTATGCTATCGTGGCACGGCCATTGGAAAACCGTTCGAGATAATATGACATACGTGGGTGGTCAATCGAAGTTGTTCTGTTTTCCAACTAACATCAATTTGCAAAAGTTAAAAGGGAAAGTGTATACTTCAGTAAGTATTGATGCAACCGATTTTGAACTACATATGTCTATGCAGTCGACATACAGTCCAAACAAAGTTCTTGGAAGAGTAGCATCAACTGAAGGTGATGAGGATGTTATGTGTTTTATATACTATTGTCGTATGAATCCAACCGATTTGATTCCATTATATGCTACTTTTATACCACGAAGAAGTGATGAAGGAATAAACATACAACGGTAGGAGATGAGGAAGCCCCGAGAAGAAGGGACACAGATAAAAGTTGTTTTTGTACAATCAAGTCACATTTCTACACACGAATTTGACACCCGTGGATTAGATGATATAACAGAAAATTGAATTTGGAATGATGATGATGATGGTTATGATGGTTACGATCCTAATTATGGTTATGATGCATAACCCGGTGATGATTGTGCAGATGATTATAATGTTGAAGAAGTTCGAAATGAAGTACCTATTCGACAGAGTCAAGCTAGTGGTGTCAAAATAGAGCTGCAAGTTGATCATGTCCCGAAATATACTGAGGATGATTCAGAAAGGCAAAGAAGAATGACTGATCCACTGCGGTGGATTCCAGAGGCCCCAAGGCACCTGTGTTGGCTATCGAAAAACTTACAGATAAAGGTCCCTTCAGTTTAAAGGTGCAAAATATTTTCGCCAACAAAAAAGAACTGCAAGATGCACTCGGGAAACATGCAATCTTAAATATGTATCAATGGAAGGTGTACAAATCTAACAAGTCTATGTTTGAAGTTAGATGTGCATATGTTGAAAAATTGTAAGTGGCAGGCTAGAGGTATTGTGATACCTGGTTCTGAAATGTTCAGACTTTAAAAAATGGACGGTATCCATCAACACACTTGTCCAAGAGATCAAATATTACCACACAGTAGACAGGTGGGGAAATGAGTTGCTGACACACTGCTTAGAGATAAGTTTGATCTCTCGAATCGAGTGTGCCGACCAATTAACATTGCTGAAGATTTTCAACATGATTACAAAATTAACATATCTTACATACAAGCTTGGAGAGCAAGAAGTTGGTCCTTAGAAGCTCAGAGTGGTTCACCTGAAGAGTCCTACATGTTGTTACTGGATTACTGTGTGACACTAAAGGCTAAGAACCCCGGTACAGTGATACATATTGAAACTAATGATAATGACCACTTCAAATGCTTTTTCCTAGCTTTTGGTGCTTCAATTAGAGCGTTTAAAGGACACATTTGTCCAGTTCTTTGTGTTGACATAACCTTTTTAAAAGGTAAATATCCTGGCACATTGTTTGTTGTTGTTGGTAAAGATGGTAACAATCAGATTTTTCTACTTGCATTTTTTTATTGGACATAGGGAAAGTAACGAATCATGGACGTGGTTTTTGACCAAGGTAAAGGAATGTATCGGCGATGTCGAAAATCTAGCCATAATATCAGACAGACATAAGAGCATTGAACATGCATCGAATTTGGTTTTTCCAAATGTCATACATGGAGCTTGTGGATTTCATTTGAAACAAAATGTGAAGGCTAGATTCAGGGTCGTTAAGAATATAGATGATGTGTTTTGGAAGACTGCAAAAACATATCAAACTTCCGATTTTGACAAGTCATTCGCTAGACTTCGTGCTTTATATCCCAATGCCGCTATATATTTAGAGCAAGCTAGAATAGAGAAATGGTCATGTGCTTATTTTTTCACTCATCGGTATAACATTATGACGACAAATATTTCTGAATCATTCAATGCTGCTATGGGGAAAGGTAGACGTTTACCGATCACAATGGTGGTGGCGTTCATACGGTGTATCCTTCAAAGGTGGTCTTACAAAAGACGCAATGAAGCAGGTTATATCTTTAAACTGATCATTCCATCACCCTCATTCTAACAAGTACATATATCTATACATTTCAATGTTAGGAGAACGTCGGTCATTTTTGTCTGAGTGGGCCGAAGAAAAACTGAAACAACATATCTTGAAATCTGTAAAATGTTCTTGTCATCCTATCGAGTAGACTTGTCTTTATTAAAATATCATTATATTTCTATTCTAGTTTAATTAGATATCGTTTTAACATTCAAAAGCGATAAATAAATACTGAAATGTAAAATTATTACATCATTTCACAAATGGAACCATTATGCCCTAATACATCAAATCTAGCCCTATGAAAGTAAATCTATTAAACCTGCAAGACAATAAATATTAGCTGCGGGACATTGGGACTCGTCTTTCGGATTTAACTACAACGTCGGACTTGATCAAGTAGGACTCATTTATTCCTAAGATCTAACACGTCAACATGCAATTATTCCAAAGCCTAATTCATTCATCTAATAGATTTTAATGGAAATGACTAAAATACCCTTATACTCGGGATCGCTTTTATCCTCATTTTTAAAAGATAGAAATAATAAATTTACCGAAAATGAAATCTAAACTACCCAGACAGAAAAACACGAGTCTGTCCATCTATTCCCTGTTATTGATCTGGGGTGGTCCCCGATCGGTACCAGGGGTCCCCGATCGAAGACTACATCTTCGATCGGGGACTTCCTTTCAGACAGACCCTCTATTTTACGTGTCAAAACCAGAAAACAAGGGAAAGAAGAAGAAAAAAAGAGGAAAAAATAGGTAGCAAACAGTAGAGATAAGCTTTTAAAACCCTTCAGAAGTTACCTCTGAAACGCTTTTCCAGTTTTTTTTTGTGAAGTGGGCCGACGTATGCGTGATTTTGACTTGAGCAGCAACCCGGGCCCGTGCAGCAAGTGTCTTGAAATGATAAAATATGGTATCCTACGAACTTGAACTGAAATTCACCGGTTTAGAAGAGATTTTGACCCAAATGATCAATTCTGGAAGTTTAGTGACTTCAGAATTCATAATCAGTGTGGAACATTTGTAGAAAACATGTTTCCTCGACTAATAACTTTGAAATAATGTTGTATTTGGGTGTTAGGACCTCTAAAAATGGCTTATTTGGTAAGATTTGGTGTAGAAATCTCAATTTTTCACTCAATTTCACTAAGTTCCACTCAAAAAGGGCGGCCCGGTGCACTATGTGTCCCCGCTGAGCAAGGGGCCGGGGAGGGGTCCCACCACAAGGGTGTACTGGGGGCAAGCCTTCCCCTGCCAATTTATTTGGAAAGAGGCCACTCCTACGACTCGAACCCATGACCTCTTAGTCACACAACAATAACGTTTACCATTGCGCCAAGGCTCGCCCTCACTAAGTTCCACTCAAGTTTTCATTAAATTTCTTTCTCTTTCTCTCAAATGATAATTGAAAATGGCAAAACTACTCTCCCTCTTCGTCTGGAAGTTTACTCCCCTTTTAGTAGTGGGAAATAGGCAAAAACTACCAGAAAACTGACTGAAAACTGCTCGAAAACCGTCGAAGGTCGCCAATCATCGATCATAGTTCCCGATCGGGGACTGGTTAGCCGATCGAAGACCTACATGGCAACGAGTATTTTAAAATCTTAGAAGTTATAAATCTAAGAGAATTTTGATAAAAAAAAAAGTAATACAAGCTAAATATAACTCAGAAAACGGGTCCAGGTCTTAGCTCATATCTCGCAAAGCGCGTCTTGTCAAGTCCACATACACAAACTGTTAGTTAGAGTGTAATATAGACTTATCACTAGGGTCAGAAAAAGTTTCTTTGAGCCATCCCTTGTGATCTTGACCCAAAGGATATATAATGCTTCTACCATATCTTTCATCTCAAAACTTGAACTTAACCAAGCTTTGATTTGATTTACAAAAGTCATATCACTACCTACGATTAGGATATCATCAACATATAATAATAGAATGATAAACTTATTTTCGGAGTGCTTGGTATAGACACAGTGGTCTTCTTCAATTTGATTGAAGCCATTCGATGTCATCTCATCATGAAAAAGAAGGTACCATTGCCTTGAAGACTTTTTGAGGCCATAGATCAATTTGATCAATTTGCAAACCTTTGTTTCACAGCCTTCTCGAACGAAACCTATATGCTGTTGCATGTAAATTTCTTCTTCCAATTCTTCATTGAGAAAGACAGTCTTAACATCCATTTGATGTAGCTCCAGGTCCAAACCTGCCACAATTGCGAGTATGAGCCTTATGGAAGTAAATCTTACAATAGGAGAAAATGTCTCCTCAAAGTCTATTCCTTCATGTTGTGTATAGCCTTTGGCGACTAAACAAGCCTTGTATCTTTCGATACTTCCATCAGCCTTTCGCTTAATCTTGAGAACCCATTTGTTCCCAATTGCCCTTCTACCTTTGGGTAAGTCAACCAATTCCCAAACATGGTTGACTTGCATGGAAGTTATTTCTTCTTCCATTGCCTTAATCCATTTGTCCTTTTCAGGACATGAGAGAGCTTGTTGAATATTTTTTATTTCCACATCATCACAAGGAGTTACTAAAAGAGCTGAGCCTTCGACACCAAATCGTCGGTGATCAACTTTTTGTCTTTTAGTGCGACGCGATTCCAAATACTAGTAGACGAATTTCATGTATTCATCATAATTCGGTATGCTCCCACTGGGACCAAGTTCCATATTTTCATAATAATGGGGAATATCACTCCCACTTGCAACCAGATCTGGAGTACTCATAACGTTCCGAGGTACATTGACATGATCTTATTCCTCAAATTCTTGAGTGATTTGAACATTATCAGGTTCCTCGAAAATTCTCCCACTCGAATCGAGAGGTCCGTTAGGCTTTAGTTCCTTATAGAGAGTGCTATCTTGGTCGACATCGCCTAATTTTGGAAACTCATTTTCTAGAAAGATGACACCTCGTGATTCAAATTACATAACTCTTCCATCTTTGTTTTCTCCCACTAGAACATATCCTTTTGGTAGTTCTGGGTATCTTATAAAGATACATTTCTTACCCCTCGAGCCTAGTTTCCCAAATTTACTCAAGGTTTCATGGGCGAAAGTAGTGTAGCCCCAATGTTTTAAATAGTTTAAAACGGGCTTGCAACCGGTCCATAGTTCATATGGAGTGGAAGTTGCATATTTGGAGGGCACTCGGTTCAGGACATAAGTTGTTGTGAGCAACACATCCCCCCAAAATGAAATGGGTAAGTTGGCCTTAGCCATCATCGACCTAACCATACCGAGAAGATTTTTATTCCTGCTCTCGGTAAGACCATTGTGTTGAGGAGTGTATTGAATTGTCAATTGATGTTCAATTCATTTTTCATCACATAAAGCATTGAATTCATCTGAAAGATATTCCCGACCTCGGTCAGTTCTCAAAGCTTTGACTTTTCTATCTAGCTAATTTTTGGCTAAGTTCATGAACTTTTTGAAACATCTTAATGCCTCAGATTTATGAGACATGAGATAGACGTGATCTTATTTAGTATAGTCATCAATAAAGGTGGTGAAGTAGTAGGCCTCGTGTCTTGCCCTCATATTTATTGGACCACAAACCTGAATGGATTAATTGCAAATGGTAGTCGGCTCTAGTAGCCTTTCCGAATAGTTTTCTTGACATCTTTCCTTTTAGGCAAGTTTCACATGGTGGTAATTCGACGTGGTTCAAACTACCTAAGAGACGTTCTTTAGCTAATCGATTCATACGATCTTGGCCTATGTGATTCAAATGAGCATGCCACAATACTGCATCTTTATCAATAGAAGAAGATATAGTATCAAGGGAAATGGATTTATTTATAAGTACTTAACTTCAAGCTATCATTGTTAAAAAAAATTAAACCCCATGTTCATCAATTTGAAACAGAAATGAGATTTCAACGAAGCTCAAGGGCATAAAGAACATCATGTAGGAAGAGAGTCCGACCTTGTAACATCTCCAAAACCTTAACATATGAGTCTTCCCACATTCATATATGTTTTCATGATTGAATACATACATTTTAGATTCATCCCATTGTCATTGGAAGTTTCGTATGCATAATGCGATTATCGTGCGATTAGTAGGCGATTAGTGTGTCGTTAAGATGTAACGATTGGTTAATTGAGTTATGACTTAAATAAATGAATACATATGTCCTAAATTGATTAACTTACACTTTAGAAGGGATGAATTGGATGTTTGTGAGCAAGCACCTCACTAAAGCACGAGGTGTCACTCAAGTAAGACAAAGTATGCCTCTTTGATTTCAAAAGGATGTATACAACTCCTTTCTCCTCATTCCCAGCCACAATTTCGACCATTATCTTCAGCAAACCCTCCTTTTTCAGACCCTAACATCCTCCAAAGAAAAATTTACCAATTTCTTCCATTTTCAAGCCAAACAAGTCAAGTTACAAAACATACTAGGTGATAGACACAAGTTGAAGGTTAGTATGCTGTTTTAGCTTGTTTTCTAGGAGTTTGAGATTCTGAAATACCTAGGTATGATCATAGGATTTGTTATGGATGAGTTGTGATTGAGTTTGTTGAGTTTTGGTGTTGTTTAAAGTGGTTATAGGCTGTCCAAATGAAAGATATGTATCAAGTGCTCTAAACAGAAATATAGGGTACTGCTTTCAGTCATCTTGGAGCATGTTTTTCATATTGGTATTTTCGAATTTGAAGATACATAAAGAATACACTATGTTCTTATATATCTTATGAAACCCTCTGTAAAATATGGGACTTTAATTCCATGTGTAAATGAAGAAAACCTAGATGGAACATGACTGCCTCGAAATTGAATGTCATGTGAGGTAGCCATGTTGATGTAGCATTTTGAGGACCTTAGAGTCATAATTTGGGATAGTTTATTCATAAAAAAGTGTTCCTAACTACTTGAATTATATGTCTGTAAAAGTATTTGGCAATCCATTGTGTTTAGTGTGAGATAGGTTGAGTGAATTATGATAGATGCAAATCTGGGTAGTCTGTTTCTTAGCTGGAAACAGGACAGAATTATTTTGCATGCCATATATTATGTAGAAGTGATATTAATGTGAATTTTGGATATGATATACCCATATATGTCTAGTTTTAGTAGGTTCAAGAAACAGGGCATTTGGATTCATATAGAGAAAGTTATGGCAGAATGTGTGCAAGTAGGTCATGTGATGATGAACTTTGTGGAGTTAGTGTCTTATAAATCATATAGCATTCATTAGTTTATATTTTCATTAAGTTTATGTTATAGCTAATTGTATAAATGTTATGTGACATTAGGAGGACAAGGTGCAATTGAACGCACACCCGATTGTGTAGAATAGATCGAACTGAGTGCGACGGTAAGCATATTGCTTA
Source organism: Euphorbia lathyris (assembly GCF_963576675.1). Classification (NCBI taxonomy): domain Eukaryota; kingdom Viridiplantae; phylum Streptophyta; class Magnoliopsida; order Malpighiales; family Euphorbiaceae; genus Euphorbia; species Euphorbia lathyris. The sequence continues at coordinate 82,960,830 of NC_088910.1, read as the reverse complement.
TATATGTGTATGAATGTATTGTGGCTTGTGACTTGTTGAGTGTGAGATGTGGTTGAATTTGATGTGAATGATGTGAATAATTTTTGAGTGTTTGTGATACGTTATGATTGATAAGAAAGTGATATGATTGAGTATGTTGCAGTGTTATGAGTAAATACGGCATGTTGAGCCTTGTGCACATACTGGAACTGGATAATGGTTGGATTATAAATTAGTTGGATTATAAATGAATATGAGCTTGCTTAGATGGATATGTGAAATGGTCCAAGTTGAGAGTGCTATCTGAATATTGTGAGCCGGAAGCACATGTGTTGAGATATATGAGTACGTGAGTTGAGTTTAACTCCTCCGTAGCACAGATGATTGTATTCCAAATTTAGTGAGCCGGAATACAGATTGGGCCCAAGGACCATTTTATATATATTGTCTAAGTATAGCAAGGCTTTTCTAAAATAAGTATTTCTATACTAAGTGAAACAAGTGACTAGCTTTCTATTGAAAATTCTAACTTGGTACTGATGATATATTTTGATTTGTGCTCTTTACATTACTTTTGTATATACATATATGCGTAATATATTTATTGAGTAGGCAGCTCACCCCTTGCCAACAGATTTTACAGGTTAGGTGGAGTTCTTCTTGCTTAAGGTCGCACCGGCAGTGTCAGTCCATTCTCATCTAGGCATTTTGGAGTCTTGTGATGTACTTTTGTTTTGTAAATCCTCTATGTAGGATAATGACTTAAACGTGTATTGTAAATTGCAAATGCTTTCTCTTATGTATAATATGTAAAGTTTATATGAGATTGAAGTTTATATGATTGAGAATTGAAATCATGTCTGTAACTGATATTATGTGAGATATCATATGATCCTAGTGAGGGGGTTACAGACCTCCTCGTATAACCAACCTACAAGTACCAATTCCTCGAACTTCGACCTTCGAGTTATTTTCTACATACAACCACTTTGATCCCTCTGGCAAGCACCAGAAATCTACGAAGGCTTCACGATCCTTCGTTACATGGTCTGTTGCACCTTAATCAATTATCCATAAAGGATCTAATTCAGCCAAAAAAAGAGTAGAAGATACATTAACTTAACTAACAAGCATTTTAGAAACGTGTACCTTATGGGCTTTGCATTCAGACGCATAGTGCCCTCGTTCCTGACAGTTGTAACATTTTACACGTGAGATGTTGACTTTGCGTTTGTTCTTTTTGTTCTTCCTTTTTTCTTTGGGTTCCTTTGTTTGCTCTTTGCCCTTGCCATAGAAACTCTTGTGCTTCTTTCCTTGAGCTTTAAGGACATTCCCACTGGGATAAGAACCTACATGATTAGCCTCAAAATTGACTCTGACATCGGCTAACCGGTCCTCTTCTAGCTCTAGGTGGTGACTGACATCCTCAAAGGTTGTAACCATTATGGAATGGGTCAGGTGCATCTTTATATGCTCCCAACTATTTGGCAATTAGCGAATAATAGCTTGAACTTTCTACTCATCGGTCAGCTTGTGACCTCATGCATCGAGGGAACTGGTCATATTGGACATTTCTCTAAAATGTTTCCTCATGGTGTGATCAACTTTATTTTTTAGGTATCAAACTTTATAGTAAGAGACCAGAGTTTCAGTTAAAGACGTGCCTCCAAACTTGTCCTTCAAAGAATCCCATAGATCCTTTGTTGTCTCTTTAGCTCGATACTCTTTTAAGAGATCATCATCCATCGCACTAAGCAAGATGAGTCTGGATTTAGTGTTTTTCTTCTTCCAAGCCACATAAATATCCTTATCCCTCTGATACTGAGCAATAGTTCCTTCCTCGGGTTTGGCCATAACTGTCGTTAAGGTACTGAGAACATCATTGTCCTCAAGCAGGTACTCAATTTTGACACTTCATGCATCATAGTTGTCTCCAATAAGTTTGAGGTCTTTGCATAGTTTAGCCATTATTGATTCGGTAGCTGAAGTCATTGTGATATAGATCTACAATGACTTATTAAGAAGTTTCTATAATACACATTTAAGTTCTTTATACAACCTATATCTAGTCAATCTTAACTTCACACTAGAGTTTAATTCAAAAAAGAGACATAGTTAGGCTCTAATCACCCTCTCATTCTAATGTCCAGCCTTAATTACAACTAGATAACTGATGCTTGTAAAGTATATAGCGATAAATAGGACAAGTGTATCCTATCGCAGCAAGTAGTATAGTGCTTAAGCACAAGATCGAAGTAATCCCCACTGAACTGTCCCGAGTTCTGAATCATCTGGATCATTGCTGGTCTGATTTCAAATGACTCTGCTGTTATTACCGGATCGAGGATGCCAGAGGTGCTTGTAGGCCACTTTGCCTTCAACAACTCCATGACCGACATATCTTCGGCCATCGTGTCCTCTTCTTACGTCCTGCAAGAACAATTTCAGATTAAGAATCACGATGCAACTATGATTGATCCCCAGAACCTCGGCTCTTGGAATTCCAAACAAGTATACAAACTTCTCACTAAGAGTAAACTAGTTATAAACAAAAATAGTCCCCGGCAATGGTGCCAAAAACTTGATGCTTGTAAAGTATATAGCGATAAATAGGACAAGTGTATCCTATCGCAGCAAGTAGTATAGTGCTTAAGCACAAGATCGAACCATAAAGACTATTTGCCACAACTAATCGGTCTAAGGAAAAGAATGCAATTGTTCGGAAGGTTGAACATTCAGTGGAGTTGTAAAAAAAAAAATTCTAAAACAAAAGATAAAAGCTATTGAAGGGGTAGGATTCGATTCAATTGATGAAACAACCTAGGATGGGGATGCTCTTAATTGGATTCCATGTATAAAGTGTTGGGATTCAGATGTATATCCGAAGGACAATTGACGGTAATCACCTAGTCAACTGCATAAATATGGTCAATCATTGCAGTCTATTCACATGTAGTCGGTTGACGGCTTGATTAGGCATACAACCTAGGGCATGCAAAGCATTAGGTTCTATGTGATTGAGGCCAAAGCCGTAGCCCAGCCACTGAACCACACTCCTAGTGGTCTCTAACGAGGTCAGATCATGCTAATTTGAAACAGGTAGTTCCTTGGTAAGGTTACTACCCATCTGCGATCGTATATTGGTCAGATTCTAGGCATTAGGTTCAATTCTTTCAGGCTAGTTGATCATCATCGAATCTCACTCTAGCCACGATCCTATTCCTGATAAATATAGGACATTAAGCATGCACAATCTAATCAATTGGGAGTAATCCATACACTAAATCCCTAATCATACATGGTCAACCAATCAATCTCATCCCCATCCCAGATAGGATGGGGATTAGTTCATAATCAAACTCACCAAACAATTTAAACACAATTCGTCAACAAGAATCTCCATTAACTTAAATAAGTAAAGAGCAAGAGACAATTAAAGGAATTAGAAATATAAAACCCATTTTCATCTGATTCTGATGGCAAACTGGAGAGAATCTCCTCTTTCAATCTTCAAGAAGCTTAAAACAATTACAATCGAAGCAAATCTAATGATAAAAACTGATACAAGGGAAGAAAGAAGGAAGGAAAAGTGAAAAGAGAACTCCGAACCCTAACAAAGAAGATGTAATGTTCTATTTATAGTCTAGGCTTTGTTAGGGGTAGTTTAGGCATTTTTCCAGCCAAAATTCGTGTTTTGGAGGTGAGAAGACGTTGGGAAATTACTTCCCAACATCTCGTCTCCTCGAGACAAGAGGTGTCTCGATGAGACGAAAGGGTGTCTCGACGAGACACTAGGCGTCTCGTCGAGACACCACGTGATGGTTCCCTTTGGGAACCATCGGTCCGCCTCGTCTCGTCGAGACAGGCTGTGTCTCGACGAGACGAGGGCCTGTCTCGGCGAGACAGGCTCTGAGAGGTGGCAATTCTCTCCGGAAGTTATCTGTTCTGGTCCTTGGGCTTCCAGAATTTGCTCTAATGGCCCCCGAATTGTCCGGACATGCTCCAAATGGCACGAGTCTGGTTCGGAAATGCTCGAATAGTCCTAAAAACACCTGAAAATACAGAAAATGCCATAAATAATGGAAATTACTGATTTTAACCAAAAGAGAACAAAATGATTCTAAATTGAATGGAAATAAAGCAAAAATGAACTAAAAGGGGTCTAAAAACCCTATACAAATGGGATCTATCAACCTCCCCACACTTGAATCTTACTTGTCCTCAAGCAAGAAAGAATCAAAAGCAGTGAAACATCAACAAATAGCTCCCGTACACGGATAAGGATCCATTGCACCTTTATTATCCATACGGTTTCAGACTACTCAAGTTGCAATTAAGAACGAAGTGAACCTCAAAATAATCTCCAAAACTGATCAAGTAATTTTATCAACCAACACTTTACAAAAACGAGAGGCAAGGACTAAGATTGCTAGCTCAAAGGTGGTCGCTCTTGCACTCAAGTGTTTAGGTAAAATATGCATTTGGTCACCTCTCTACAGTTTATTGCACAAAATGGTCACGTTGGGATTGCATCATCCATCCGGTCGAAATTACGCATCATAACTAAACAAGATTATAGGTCTTTGAAGGGCTGTAACAAAGGCTAAAGGTTTCGGGGTAGGAAAAAGGGAATTTAAGCAAAAGTTAATGACTCAACTAGCTAGAATTTTCTTTTGCAAAATTGGCACTTTTTCCGCTGTGTGTGAGATAAAAGCTCAAGATTGTTCTATTTTTTTTTAGTTTAGGAAGCAACTAAAGAATATTTTCTATCCTTTCCTCTACAATTTATTCGGTTCTCTATATTTTTTTTTAAATCCCCTCTTTTTTTTTCTTTCTTTTGAGATAGAAGGGACAAATGGTCAATTTAATTGGGTTGCTTCTTCTATTTAGAATTCCAACCTTTCTATTGTAGCTAACGGAACTTTTAAGGGTGTGTGCCCAAGGATTTTCTAACCGAAATTGAGTCAATTAACTTTGGTGAGAAAGGGTATTTAGGATGCTAAGGGCTTGTAACTGGGTTGATCAAAGAAAATGGTAAATAAGGCTCAAAGGGGCTTATCTAGTGGAATTGGTAAGGGATTTTGGCCAATCAAAGAATAGGCTAAGTTCACAAGGGGCTATACCTAGATTGCCTAATCATTTCAAGTTCAATTGTAACACAACATTCAACCAGTATTGGATGCAATTCCTATGAGCATAACGACAATAACTGTAATCCCACACCTAAGAGATCAATTTTTCCTAAAAATGAGTCTAAAATATTGACCTTTAGGCTCTAGCTCACAATTTAGGGGTTATTTGTAACAATCCTAGCCTCACCTAACGAATCGTTCCATGTCAATCTTAGTTAGATAACACTCTTGGAGACTCAAACGTTGTTCACAAGTTTCTGCATGCATCAATTTCAACTGAGCTTTCAGATTTTTAGAGCACAATACTGTAGTGTCAGGATTGCTAGATGCATCAAAAATAACTGCCTAAGATTCTTTTATTTCTAACTACTGAAAGCACTGAAAGCAAAATCTCAGAAATCCTAAAACTTGAAAACAGACCTATAACATACAAACATACCACGAAACAGAAACATAAACAGTGGCATAAAGCATGCAATTGTACATGTACATAATGTCCTATCCTATTGTCTCCTCCCCCACATTAAATCATGCATGTAATTCCAAAAGATGCATATTTATAAAATTGAACAATAAGTTAAAGAAAAGAGATAGGATAGGAAAACTCCCTTAGGGGGCGTCTATGTAACGCAATGTCTCCACTGCGCCCAAGTCATCTTCATAAAGTTTTAGAAGCTGCCCATTGACCTTGAAAGGGGGATTGCGGCCGTCCGTGATCTCAACTTCTCCGGAAGAGAATAACTGGGTGACCTCAAACGGTCCATACCACCTCGACTTCAGCTTACTAGGGAATAATCGCTGCTTTGAGTTGTATAGTAACACCCTATCCCCTACCTCAAAGTGGCGTTTGATTATCCTCTTGTCATGCCATCTTTTCTTCTTCTCCTTGTAGATTCGTGAACTCTCATAGGCACCAAGCCTTAACTCTTCCAAGGCATCCAACTGCAATAACCGTTTCTCACCTGCAACTCTTGTATCAAAATTTAGAAAACGTGTAGCCCAATAGGCTCTATGCTCGAGTTCTACGGGAAGATGGCATGCCTTATCGTAAACTAGCCTGAATGGGGACATGCCAATTGGTGTTTTAAACGCGGTCTTGTATGCCCACAAGGCATCATCTAATTTGAGAGACCAATTATTTCTAGAGGAATTCACAGTTTTTTCAAGGATAGCTTTGATCTCTCTATTGGACACTTCAACTTGACCACTAGTCTGGGGATGATATGGGGTAAGCACTTTATGGGTGACCCCATATTTATGCAGGACCTGTTTAAAAGCCTGATTACAAAAATGAGACCAGCCATCGCTAATAATGGTGCGGGGGGTGCCAAACCGTGTGAAAATATTCTTTTGCAAGAATCAGATGACAGCCCGCGCATCATTACTAGGCAAGGCTACAGCGTTAACCCATTTAGAGACGTAGTCTACGGCTACAAGGATGTACTCGTTATTGAACGACTTCGGGAAAGGACCCATGAAGTCTATCCCCCAAACATCAAAGATTTCACAGACTAGTATTGGTTTCATAGGCATGGCATGTCTCTGTGAAATGTTACCAGTTCGTTGACACTTATCACAGTTTCTAACAAAATCAAAAGCGTCATGGAAGATGGTGGGCCAATATAGTCCACTTTGGAGTACCTTAGCTGCAGTTCTATCCATGCCATGGTGGCCACCTACCTCTTTAGAATGACAGAATGCAAGGACAGAGGCAATCTCCTCTTCAGGAATGCACCGGCGGATGATGTTGTCGCCACAGACTTTGAATAGGTAGGGATCGTCCCAAAAGTACTGTTTCGCGTCGTGCAGGAATTTTCTCCTCTGCTGGTAGGAGAACTATGGAGGGATCAATTTTCCTACAAGGAAATTAGCAAAATCAGCGAACCAAGGGACATGTCTTATTGACAACAAGTGTTCGTCGGGGAATTTCTCTTGGATGTCTGCATTGGTACCTGCATCCACCTCCTCTTGTTCTAATCTGGAGAGGTGATCAGCAACCACATTTTCGACTCCTTTCTTATCTCGTATCTCCAGATCAAATTCCTGCAGCAACAGAATCCACCTAAGGAGTCTAAGTTTGGCATCCTGTTTAGAGAACAAATACCTCAGTGCAGCATGGTCAGTGTAAACAATAACTTTTGAAAGCACTAAATATGAACGAAACTTGTCAAAGTGCGAAAATCACAGCTAATAACTCTTTTTCGGTAGTAGTATAATTTAACTGAGCGTCATTAAGAGTTTTACTGGCATATGAAATTGGTTGGCAAATTTTATCCACCTTTTGACCTAAGCATGCACCTACAGCTGTGTCACTGGAATCACACATTAGCTCGAATGGTAAATCCCAATTGGGACTAACCATTATGGGAGCTTTAGTCAATTTATCTTTTAAGGTGTTAAAAGATTCGAGACATTGAGGTGTGAAAACAAAATTGGCATCCTTCAGTAACAATTGGGTCATAGGCCTGGCAATTTTAGAAAAATCCTTAATGAAGCATCTATATAAACCAACATGGCCTAAAAAACTCCTAACTGCTTTGACACTGGAAGGGGGAGGTAGTTTTTCAATGACCTCGATTTTAGCAGGGTCTAATGTTGGAGTTTAGTGTCCTAAAGACAATCGTTTTAGGATATTAATATTAATGAATAAATTGTTTATTTGATCATTTGATTAATCAGATATATAACATTAAAATGAAACTATATATAAAGGCAAGAATCTTTCATAAAGAAAGTAACCCTAAGTTTATTTAAGTAGTTATAAAGTGTTCATACAAGCATGAAGTGAGACTGTATTTTATAATAGACCACTGGACTTAAAATAAACCCAAGTCATGTGGGGTTGGCATATTACTATTGAGACTTGCATATACCAGTGTTTTCTGTCGAGACAGAAAGCTGATCTCACAAGCTTTAGATATTCGGATATCTAGACAGTTACATGGATCTGGTGAATGAGTTCATTAGGATTGGGACCCGACTTGAGATAACAGAATGGATTGATTTATCTAATGTGTCAACTGTTCAGCTTATTGGTATTAGTAGGTATAACTAATCCTCAGACTCAAACATTCGTTAATTAGTGATTCTGGATTATGGAGTCTGATACTTTGATTCTGTGCGAGCACGATCCAATAGGTGAGAGCCTATGGTGTGTGAGAGCAGGGTTGGGTATCACACAAAGTAATTGCAGAATAGTTAATGTCAGATTGAGCATTCGTCACTCCCGATAAGTAGGAGATATATCCAAATGGCCGCTTGTGGTGAATTGACTGAAATCTTTGCAAGGTGATACAGTTAAGAGTGGAAATGAACATTTCACTTAACTTATCTTTTCAGAGTGAATTCAACCTGTACAAGTAAAACCAGACTCTTCGTTATATGTAACCTTGACACATTCCATGGTTATAAGGAATTGACCGACAGGATATAGTTGATGAAGGATCGTATTATATTGTACCTAATATAGAAAGGTTAACGTCAGTTATCAACCTGACTTCTTAATTGCTCTGGGGGAATATCATAGGTTCTGCTAGTAACAGCTCGTGACGGTATTCCGTTATATATATTTCGAAATTAATTGTGATGAATAATTTCAAAGGATATATACGGCTAGTGGCAATAAAGAACCTAATGGGTCGCATATGAGACTTGGAATCGGAGGACGAAAATGTAAATTAGTGAGACATAGTGCATGGGCCGAAATTTATATATTAAATAGGGATATTAATTTGATTTAATAATTATAATTAGATTATGATTATAAATTAAATTAAAGGATTATCTGATAATATTAATTAGAAGTTCTTATGTGATTGAAACTCTAATTAATTATCCCTAACAATAATTAAATTATTAATTTGATTAATAATAATTATCTAGATATAATTAATTATTGTTTAGATAATATTAAAGTGTTTATTTAAAAATAATATCAGAGAAAACGCAGCCTCACCGCCGCTGCTTCGTCTCTTCCGTCTGAATACCGTTGGGTAACCGCCGCCACCGATGCTACCCTGGCCGCGTCGTCGCCGATCGGTGGTCTCCGGTGAGAGTGGTCCTTCCAATTTCAGTGAAGGTTAGTCTCTAGATGGATGAGCTGTGTTGTTTTTTGTTGAAGTTTTTGATTCCGTTTTTAGTTTCGGCTTAGGCTTTGAGGCAATCTCATTTTTATGGACCTTGATTCAGTATTGATGTGTAGCCTCTGATTTTGGATGACCTATGCTGCTTTGTGATTTCTGGTTTTATGTTTTGGCTGTGGCTTGTGTTTTGAGGCGTTGTCTGGTTCTGTGATGCCTGTGTGATTTTCGATTTAGTTTCTGCTTTGGGCTTGAGGTGATCTGGTCTTTCTTGATCTTGATATCACTGCTCAGGGGCAGAGATTTTTCTTGAGCCGATTTGCGTGGCTCAGGGGCAGCGACTTTCTTTGAGGAGCTTTGGGGTGTCTGGAATTCATAAATTGGGGATTCTCCCTGGTTTTGGCTTTAATTGAGATAGTTGTTGTTGGGAGTATTCAGAAATGGAAGGGGAATTAGAGAGGCTCAGAATAGAAGGAGATGAGGGAGGTCATCTCGACTTGATTACACCGTCGGTTCCAGTGGTGGTGGATGATACAGGGCTCCGATTCTTAGGAAGATTTGTGGCGGACAGACCACTCAACTTCTTGAGTATGAAAAACAGGATGGCGGTTCTATAGAGACCAATGAGAGGGGTCGAAATCCAAGAGGTAAGTACTAACCTCTACTCTTTTGAATTTTTCCATCCGATGGATAGGGATAGGGTGATTGTTGGAGGTCCGTGGTCATTTGACAATTACATATTGATTATGAATGTATGGAATTGGGGCGTGCATATAGATGATGTGAATTTATTGAATTACTCTATTTGGGTGCAAATTTATGGGCTTCCTGTGGGGACTATGTCTGAAATAGTTGGTAAACAACTGGGAAATTTCTTAGGGACCTTTGAGGAGTATGATATAAACAATAATTCCGGTATCCACAGACAGTCTATGCGTATCAGAGTCAGTCTAAATAGCGACCGTCCGTTGAAAAGGTTTAAAAAACTAAGAAGTACTGGAAATGTGTGGGCCTTAGCTACATTCAAGTATGAGCGGCTAGGGATTTTTTGCTATGTTTGTGGTTGTCTGGGGCATACAGAACGTTTTTGTGAGAGAGTTTTCAATATGCAGGGGGGTGAGATCTAGAGAGAGTGGGGGGAATGGCTTAAAGCCCCAGTAAGAAGAGGGGGAGATAACAGTGGGGCAAAATGGCTAATAGATAGAAGTGTGGGATGAGGGATGAGGGGTTTGGGAAGTGGAAGGGGAGGGGGACCGGGAGCTTTGAGGGATATAAATAACACAGGGGGAGGGAAGGGAGTGAGGGGGACGACCAAGCAAGTAAGAGATGGGGAGAGAGAAATTATGATCTGTCCTTTCACAAGGCCTTTCTTTAAGCCACTAGCGAATGATGAGGGGAAGGAAAAAGGGGGTGAGGAGGAGGGAGACAAGGGGGAAGACACTGAGATGGAAATAAATGATATTAGAAAGAGAAGAAGGGAGGATAAGGGGAAGGGAAGGGAGGGGGAGGGAGAGGATAGGCAGGAGGGGGAAGTCTCTGTTCTTGGAAAGGATAAGGGGAGTTCCACAGATACTGGTTCGGCGAGCCCTAAAAATCAGGGCCGCCGGGGGGAATGAGTTGCTTAAGCTGGAACTGTCGTGGCCTGGGAAACCACCGGGCAGTTCGCTCTTTAAAGGAGCTTGTTTCGTCCCAAAGCCCTAACATTGTATTTTTGATGGAAACTCTAGTAGAGGATCAGAGAGTAAGTTTGCTAAAACAACAGTTAAAGTTTGAGGGAGCATTCCCCATCAGTAGAAGAGGTCACAGTGGAGGGTTAGCTTTGTTGTGGAGAGCAGGGACTCAAGTGGCAATCAAAATTTTTTCTGACCATCATATTGAGGCAATTATCACTAACTCTCCTCAGGGGGATTAGAGATTGGTGGGCTTCTATGGGTTTGCTGATCGTAGCAGGCATGTTGAGTCGTGGGAACTACTGAGAAGATTAGCCAGGGATGATTCTGTCCCCTGGATAGTGATTGGAGATTTTAATTGTATTCTGAACTCTGATGAAAAGATGGGTAGAGCGGTATACCCTAACCCTTTAATGCAGGAGTTTGCTAAAACAATTGAGGAGTGTGGTCTGAGCGAACTGATTCTGAACGGTAACCGGTTTACTTGGGAAAGAGGTAGAGGGTCCGAACTATGGGTTAGAGAAAAACTGGACAGGGGATTTGCTTCGGCTGAGTGGCGGAATTGATTTGACAACCATTACCTCAAAACTTGTATGACTGGGTATTCAGATCACCTTCCGCTCCTTCTCCAGCTGGAAAGGGAGAGAAGTAGAAGTAGAGAAAGGAGATTTCATTTTGAGGAGGCTTGGCTAAAAGAGCAGGATTTTAATAATCTGGTCAGAGGTCACTGGAGAAACCAGAGAGGTAAACCAGTTCAGGAAAATTTGGAGGAGTGTGCAGAAAATGGCAGTGTGGGGAAAAAGTTTCAATATGCATTTTAAAAGCCAAATTAGAAAATGGAGGACCCAAATGGAAAGATTTCACGGTAGTAGAAACAGGGATTCCATTGCCGCCTATTTCCTAGCCAAACGAAAGCTTAATGATACCCTAGAAGCTGAGGAGAGTTATTGGAGGCAGAGGGCTAAGGTTTTCTGGCTCACAGAAGGGGATAGAAACACACAATTTTTCCATGCTAGTGTCAAAACTAGACGTCAACAGAATTCAATTACCTCTTTGACAGATGAGAATGGGGTTGTGATTGAGAACCAAGCCGAATTACTGGACCTTGCACAGAGTTACTTTCAGGATGTTTTCTCAGCTACGAATTTGAGTAGGGGTGACACTGTGCAGGCAATTAACACGTGTATCAGCCCTGACATGAATGAATCACTTATTGCTCCTTTTAACCAGGAAGAGTTTAAACAAGCTCTATTTTCTATGAGTCCTAACAAATCCCCTGGTCCTGATGGGCTAAATCCGGGCTTCTTTCAAGCATTTTGGGACACATTGGGAGCAGCTTGTACAAAGTGGCTTAGTGAGGGGGAATTTCCAAGTGGAATAAACAATACCACAATTGTTCTGATTCCAAAGGTCGACAATCCTAGAATGTTGAAGGATTTTCGCCCTATCGCCCTGTGCAACGTCATCTACAAGATAATTGCTAAGGCCTTAGCTAATCGTCTGGAAAGGGTTCTCCCTAAGATTATTAGTGAAACTCAATCTGCTTTTGTTCCTGGAAGGTCTATAATTGACAATGTGCAGGTGGCTTTTGAAAGCATACATTATATGAAGAGATTGAATAGAGGGAAGATTGGGCAAGTTGCCTTAAAAATTGATATCAGCAAGGCCTATGACAGAGTGGATTGGGACTTCCTCAAAGCAGTTATGGGCAGAATGGGATTTCATGAAACCTGGATTGGATGGATGATGCTATGCATAACAACTGTGAAATACAAGGTGGCAGTGAATGGGGAGTGCTCTGACCAAGTTGTCCCTGGTAGAGGATTGAGGCAAGGGGATCCCCTATCTCCCTACCTGTTTATCCTGTGTGCTGAAGTCTTATCTAAACTTATCAGAAAGGCTGAAGAAGAAGGGCTTATTTCAGGGTGTAAGATCTGCAGAAGGGCTCCGGCAGTAACACACCTCTTTTTTGCTGATGACAGCTTTTTGTTCTTTGGGGCAACTATCGATGAGACTAGAAAGGTCATGAACATCCTGTCTGATTATGAAGTGGCTTCGGGCCAGGCAGTAAACTTGAGCAAATCAGGGGTTTTCTTCAGTCTAAATGTGTCTAAACCTTTGCGATCACAGATCAAAGCATTATTGGGGGTGTGCACCCCTCTCGACACAGGCAGGTACCTGGGTTTACCATCTCTCATTGGGCGTTCCAAACGCAGGATTTTCGCTTTCCTGATTGACAGGCTTCGCAAGAAATTTGGTGCGTGGGGTCTCAAATTCCTGTCCCAGGCTGGGAAAGAGGTGCTTCTTAAGTCTGTGGCTCAAGCCTTGCCAACCTTTTGTATAAGTACGTTCCTTTTACCTTTATCTACCTGTGATGAGCTGCAAAAAATAATGAATTCTTTTTGGTGGGGTATGAAACCGGAGGGTAGAAGAAACATTCATTGGTTTGATTGGGGTAAATTGTGTAGATCTAAAGATTCAGGTGGGATGAGTTTTAAGGATCTACATGTGTTTAACCTAGCAATGTTAGGTAAACAGGGATGGAAATTACTAAAATTGCCAAATACTTTAGTGAGTCAAATGTTCAAAGCTAAATATTACCCTAGGGAGGACTTACTTATCTCCAAATTAGGCAATAATCCTAGTATGGTTTGGAGAAGCATATGGGAAGGCATTAGTATACTGAAAACAGGGGTTAGATGGAGAGTGGAGGATGGTAGATCAATCAGAGTGTAGGAGGATGAGTGGGTTCCTAATCTAGAGGGTTTTTGCATAAATTCCTTTTTGGTCCCTGGAATGGAAAATCTGATGGTGGCGGACTTGCTCCTTGAAAATGGGAGAGGGTGGGATATGCAGAGACTAAACGGCTGCTTTAGCAAAGTGGAAGTGCAGGCCATTTGTGATATTATCTTGCCATACAATGCAGGGGAAGATAGGAGGATCTGGCATTGGTCAAGGGATGGACACTATAATGTTCACTCTGGCTACTTGTCAGGTATGGGGCTAGTAGAAGCTAGCAGAGTTCATGAAGGTTGGAAGAGGTTGTGGAAGTTGATGATCCCCCCTAAACTGAAACAGTTTATTTGGCGTCTGTGTTCAAAGTGCTTACCCACTAGAGCTCGGTTGGTCCAGAGAAGAGTCCCCATTTCAGCTGAATGCCCAGTATATGTGGAGCAAGTAGAGACGGATAACCATTTATTTATTGATTGTTGTTTCGCAGGTGACATTTGGTGTGTAGCAGGCATTCCTGTGCCGAGAGTGGGTAACAGTTACCTTGACGAGTGGTTTCTCCAAGCCTTGAGCAACTCGAATTTGGAAGAAATTGTTAGAACCTGTTGTGCACTCAAAGCAATCTGGGACCACAGAAACAGAGTCCTGTGGCACATGAGATGGTGGCCGGCAGACACGGCTTGGCGAATCAGTTTAGAGGCTGTTCAGGACTGGAAGGCCTATCAACAGAAGGCGCCATCCTTGGGCAACCGACACACGCAAGCAACACACATACAGACGGCAACCGCACAGCCACTCCCGCAAGCATAAGGCACACACATTAGAGGTAACCACTATTTGCCAATCCCTCAACATAAATGGTATACGCCTAGCCCGGGCTTTATCAAATGCAATATAGATGGGGCCATTTTCAAAGAATTAAATAGTAGTGGAATGGGAGCAGTGATTAGGGATGAAAATGGAGCTTTTCTCTTTTGTAGCAGCAGTCTTATCCCAAGCATTAAGGAACCACGTGTCATTGAAGCTCTTGCAATCCGCACGAGTTTGTTATGGATTGCTAATTTGGGCTATTCTTTTGTTATCTTTGAATCTGATGCTAAGGCTGTGGTTGATGCCATTCACTCTGACAAGCAGGACATTTCTGAATTTGGTATGATTGTGGAAGATTGTCGAATCCTGCTAAGATCCACCCCTTCTTTTAAATTAGTTTTTATTTCTCGCTTAGCGAACAGTGCAGCTCATTTGGTAGCTAGGCTTGCCTGTTCCAATGCTAGCGATTTTGTTTCTACTGCTGTGCCAGACTGGCTTGTGAACACTATTCATATGGATGCAAATCCATCATCTATTTAAGTTTCATTTTCAGGTTAAAAAAAAGTGTTTATTTAATTATCTAATTAGTAATCCTATTACGAATAAGATTCTGATTATTTAATTACCTAACACAACTGGGATTAGGGTTTAGAGAAGTCTATAAATAGACTCCCTAACCCATGAATTTCAAAAAAACACACATAAGAAGGAGAAGAGGAACCGTTCCGTCTTTCGCCTCGGCTAATTTACTTTATCTCTTACTCCCTCTTTGATCTCGTATCGATTTCTGTTAGAGGCAATCATTACGATTGCTATGTATTAAAGGTTGATCACTGATTAGTTCTGTTTTGTGTTGAATCAAACGTTCGTGGTTCACGAGTTGATAATAACAAGTTGTGGGCACTTCTTTTGCAACGGTAGATAGTTCTTCAATAAAGGTATTATTTTCTATCCCTCTTTATATGAAATAACAATTAACAGATCTTGGAAAAGAGAAATAGATAAAATTTTATTATTCCGCTATGTCTAGGCTTGTCTATTTTCCTACATTGGTATCAGAGCCTATGTTAAGCTGTTATTTCATATATGTAAATAAAAGGGTTATTCAATCAGATTGAATAGATTTATTGTTAGGACAAATTAATTAATCGGTTAGTTCAATTAATCTAACGATAAATAAGTTTTGATTACTTGTTAATTAAAACTGATTATGCATAGTTCCTGATTATTTCGGTTGATAATCGGTTAAACAAAACATTAAAGGTTTTATGGTTAGATAATTAAAACGTTTTGTTTTATTAAATCTCAAAGATAAAAACTGATATTCTGAAAATTGTTTTGAAATCGTTTTGAAACAATTATATGTATATATATAATTTTAAAAATATATATATATATAGAAATAGTAGCGTCGGGGTTGCTGCCAGCGGCAGCAACCAGCGGCAGTGCGACGCTGCTGCCGTTAAGGCGGCAGCGCCGCGGTGCCGGCTGTTGCCCTAGGGCAACGGCCTTAACGTTTGGGTCAGGACGATTAAATCGGCCTGGTCCAATCGCTGATACGGGTTTTTAAAATTGTTTTAAAACAGGCCCAGGTTTTAAATATATATATGTATATGTTTCAGAATATACTAATTTGTTTTGATTATCAAAACCAATTTATTTAAAATTTTGTTTTACATAAATATTTGATATAAGTAATTCAAATCATTAAATGAATTGTACGAATTAATTAGGGTATGCATAATTAAAATTGGATGTAAATTAATTTAAGTTGTTAATTTGATTAACTCAAATATTACATAAATAGTTTATGTAATCAACCAATTAAATTTAGTTTAATTGAGTCTATGCATGTTTAGCGTTATGGACATATTAGACCCTCTATAATCGTTATTTAGTCTTTTGGTATTTAAATAGGACCTGCGTGTCCTGCCTTCTCTTACTCTCTATTGTATTTCTCTTCTCATCCAAATCCCTTCAACTAAATTGAAGTTTCTTAGAAATAGAATATTGTTGTAATTCAAGGCACCAAGGAGAAGACGGAGGACCCAAAGAGAAATATGTAATAGTTAGTATTTCCCTAGGGTAACCCTTTATTCCGTTTCTGGCTCAACGGAATAAACTTAGAGATATGTCCATAATTGTCAATGTTGAATGTTTGATATGTGCTAAAGCAAATCAAGACTAGGTTAGATTATGAGACTTAAATAAAATCCCTCACTAATCAAAAGTTAAGTAAATAAGCAAGTTATTAAAATCGGTTGCCCCTCCCTAATATTATAATTCAGCCGGCCGTACTGGGGGCCTTTGGGTTGTTGAGTAAACTCAAGCTCGGAGTCTTATGGTAACACCTGAATTATCAAAAAAATTGTTTTTCACGAATATGAGGTAATGCTTAAATTAGGATTGAATAATTGGATGAGTAAATTCATGTTGTTTTAACCTAATGGGAAATATGGTTGGGATTGATAGACGACACATATCAGTTACTAATGTGGTTAGTAACCCAACAACCTAGAAATCATATGTTTTGATGTGATTGATTACATGAATCTACCTAATGAATGAAACTAGCTTGTTGAGTACACTCAAGGTGAAATTTCAGGAGTTAGGATTCTATAGCTCACTAAAGGAATTGTGAATATCCTTTGAATTAATGTAAAGGGTTATTAATTTGGTAAAATAGTGGGAGCAATTTAAAACATAAAAGTCCAACGTATTTAAATTGTAAGTGAATTAAACAAATGAATAACATCCGTCACTTTTCCCACTCTCAGGTTAATTTTATCAAATCGTACTCTAAAATAATCATGTCTAAAACCAATCTGCAAAACATTCTTACCGATAATAAGTTGAATGGTTCAAACTTCACCGACTGGTATCGCAACCTCAAAATCATTTTGAAGTTCGATAAGATAGGGTATGTACTTGATACACCGATACCCTCTACCCTGACTTTTAATGCACCCATCGAAAAGATCAAAGCTTACTTGAAGCATAAGGTTGATGATAATCACGCGAGATGCATCATACTTACATCTATGCCACTGGAATTGAAAAGGCAACATGAGGAGATGGATGCCTATTCCATGGTCGCGCACCTGAAAGAATTATTTGGGAATCAAATTCGGTGCGAGCGCTATGAGATAACGAAGCAGCTATATAGATGCAAGATGCAGGAGGGCAAGTCTGTTATGATACACTGTGTCAAGATGATTGGCCTTATTACCAAGTTTTCTAGTATTGGAGATGCGATGGATCATGAGCTAAGTGTAGACTTACTTCTTCAATCCCTCCCCGAGAGTTATTCACAGTTCATCATGAACTATCAAGTGAATGGCTTGCAAACCTATCTTGAAGAGCTTGCGAATATGCTCAAGACGGTCGAGCCCAATATAAAAGAAAACAAGGAAATACTGGCCCTTGCTACTGAGCTATCAAAGAAGAGGAAAGGGAATCCTCCCAATCCTAACTATCTCAAAAATGGCAAGGGGGCCACGCCCACCGAAACGATGGGGATGCAAGTCAAGAAGCCCAAAGGGGAATGCCACTTCTGTGGTAAAGATGGGCATTGGAGGAGAAATTGCAAGGAGTACATAGCTTCTCTCAAGAAGGGAAAGGACGGTGCTTCAACTTCTGGTATGTTCTATATTGAAATTAACTCAATTTCGCAGTCTGAATCTTGGGTATTAGATACCGGGTGTGGATCTCATATTTGTATGAATATGTAGGAACTAAAGCAGACTAGGGAATTAAAGAAAGGAGACATAAACTTGATAGTAGGAAATGGAGCAAGAGTTGCCTCCCTCGCAATTGGAGATTATGTTTTGAGTTTTCCCTCTGGGCTTGTAATAGAATTAAGGAACTGTTTGTATGTTCCAAAGATGTCTCGTAACATTATTTCTATTAGCTGTCTAGTTGATGATGGCTTTCATGTTTCAATTAAGAACAATGGTTGTGAATTTTATAGAAATAACATTTTCTATTTTTCAGGAATATCATTAAATGGGATTTATATTTTGAATGATAAAGTTTCTTCTTTCATAATTGATACCAAAAGACTTAGATTAGATAATTCAACTTACTTATGGCATTGTCGTTTAGGCCATATAAACCAGAGACGCATGCTTAAGCTACATCAAGATGGGCTTATAGACTCAATTGATTTTGAATCAATGGGAACATGTGAGTCATGTTTAAAAGGAAAAAATGACAAAGACACCCTTTAGCAATAAAAGTCAGCGTGTATTAGACACTCTAGGATTAATACATTCAGATGTATGCGGTCCTATGTCAGTCCAAGCAAGAGGAGGATTCAGATACTTCATTAGCTTCATAGATGATCATACCAGATATGGTTATATCTATTTGATGAAGCACAAGTCAGAAGCTTTTGAGAAATTCAAATGCTTTAAGAATGAAGTTGAGAATCAAACAGGAAAGACTATCAAGATACTTCGATCTGATCGAGGTGGAGAATATCTTTCTGAAGAATTTATGAGTTATCTAAATGAATGTGGAATATGCTCACAATGGACACCTCCTTATACACCACAACACAATGGTGTATCGGAAAGGAGAAAGCGCACCTTACTAGATATGGTACGATCCATGATGAGCACCACTTCTCTTCCAAAATCATTCTGGGGCTATGCCTTAGAAACTTCCCTATTTACCTTAAACCGAGTTCCAACCAAATCCGCCAGTTCCACACCATTCGAACTGTTCGTTGGTAGAAAACCCATCTTCTCTTTCATGAGAATATGGGGATGTTCAGCATACGTCAAACGTATTGTGTCAGATAAATTAGATCCCAAATCTGACAAGTGTTTCTTCATTGGATACCCAAAGGAAACTATGGGATATTACTTTTATCATCCAGATGACCAAAAGGTAATAGTATCCAAACACGCGGTGTTTTTAGAGAAAGAGTTTCTGGAAGAAAAACAGAATGGAAGCGTGATTGAACTTGAGGAAGTTTAAGAGGAATCACATATTGAAAATGCGGAAGAAGTTGAACCCGAACCCGTTTCACTAGATGAAACACAAGTGTCATATCCCACTCATAGGTCTCAAAGAATTTGTGAACTCCCAGTTAGATATGGTTTTCTAGTGGGAGATGACGAACTAGTTCCCGTGTTAGACGATGAACCCGAAACCTACGAAGAAGCTCTTACTAGTCCAGAATCTAAAGCATGGCTTGAAGCCATGAATTCTGAAATGGACTCCATGTATACTAACCAAGTGTGGACTTTGGTTGATCCACCCGAAGGGATAAAACCCATTGGGTGCAGGTGGATCTTCAAGAAGAAGACAGACATGGATGGAAAGGTTAGTACCTACAAAGCTAGGTTAGTAGCGAAAGGATATTGTCAAAGGCAAGGTGTTGACTATGACGAGACTTTCTCTACAGTAGCCATGTTCAAATCCATCAGAATATTGCTTGCAATTGCCGCTCATTTTGATTATGAGATTTGGCAAATGGATGTGAAAACAGCTTTCCTAAATGGAAACCTACTTGAGGATGTATACATGATGCAACTTGAAGGTTTCACGTCGAAGAATGCAACCAAGGTTTGCAAACTTCAAAGGTCCATTTATGGACTCAAGCAAGCATCTAGAAGCTGGAACAAACATTTTGATGAAACCATAAAACAATTTGGTTTCGAACAAAACTCAAAAGAGGCTTGTGTTTACAAGAAGACAAGTGGGAGCTTAGTCGTTTTCTTAGTACTATATGTTGATGATATACTACTTATGGGAAACGATGTTGCAATGTTGCAAACAGTAAAAGTTTGGTTATCGAGTAATTTCTCCATGAAAGACTTGGGAGAAGCAGCCTACAACTTAGGGATTAAGATCTATCGGGATAGATCAAAGAGACTGCTCGGACTATCCCAGTCTACATATATTGACAAAGTCCTAAAGCGTTTTGACATGCATGAATCGAAAAGAGGTAACTTACCAATGGTCCATGGTGTCAAGTTATCAAATGGTCAATGTCCTAAAACGGACAGTGACAAGAATCGCATGGTTGTAATTCCTTACTCCAGCGCGGTTGGTTCGATCATGTATGCTATGCTTTGCACTAGACCTGATGTGGCGTTCGCATTGAGTATGATGAGCCAATATCAAGGGAATCCGGGATTTGATCACTGGATTGCTGTCAAGAACATTCTTAAGTATCTTAGAAGAACTAAAGACATGTTCCTCGTATATGGACAAGGAGAGTTGAAAATTGAAGGATATTTAGATGCTAGTCATCAGACTGATGAAAATGATTATAGATCCCAATCAGAATACCAGTTTATCCTGAATGGAGGTTCAGTTAGTTGGAAGAGTTCCAAGCAAGGAAGTGTTGTTTTCTCGTCCACTGAATCAGAGTACATCGCAGCTGCAGAAGCGGCAAATGAGGCTATTTGGATTAGGAAGTTCATAACAGAACTAGGAGTGGTACCTGACATTGTGAATCCCATTACTCTGTACTGTGATAACAATGGAGCCATTGCACAAGCAAAGGAACCACGGTCTCATAATGCATCCAAACATTATCTCAAGCGATACCATCTCATTAGGGAGATCATAACCAGGGGAGATGTGAGAATAGAAAAGGTGCCCACTAAGGACAACGTTGCAAATCCGTTGACCAAGCCATTACCACAAAGAGCTCACGATAGACATCTTAGTTCTTCTAGTATTAGTTTCAGGAACAATTCCAAGTGGGAGAATGTTGGAGTTTAGTGTCCTAAAGACAATTGTTTTAGGATATTAATATTAATGAATAAATTGTTTATTTGATCATTTGATTAATCAGATATATAGCATTAAAATGAAACTATATATAAAGGCAAGAATCTTTCATAAAGAAAGTAACCCTAAGTTTATTCAAGTAGTTATAAAGTGTTCATACAAGCATGAAGTGAGACTGTACTTTATAATAGACCAATAGACTTAAAGTAAACCCAAGTCAAGTGATATGTTATAGGGGTTGGCATATTACTATTGAGACTTGCATGTAACAGTGTTTTCTGTCGAGACAGAAAGCTGATCTCACAAGCTTTAGATATTCGGATATCTAGACAGTTATATGGATCCGGTGAAGGAGTTCATTAGGATTGGGACCCGACTTGAGAAAACAGAATGGATTGATTTATCTAATCCTCAGACTCAAACATTCGTTAATTAGTGATTCTAGATTATGGAGTCTGATACTTTGATTCTGTGCGAGCACAATCCAATAGGTGAGAGCCTAGGGTGTGTGAGAGCAGGGTTGGGTATCACACAAAGTAATTGCAGAATAGTTAATGTCAGATTGAGCATTCGTCACTCCCGGTAAGTGGGAGATATATCCAAATGGCCGCTTATGGTGAATTGACTGAAATCCTTGCAAGGTGATACAGTTAAGAGTAAAAATGAACATTTCACTTAACTTATCTTTTCAGAGTGAATTCAACCTGTACAAGTAAAACCGGACTCTTCGTTATATGTAACCTTGACACATTCCATGGTTATAAGGAATTGACCGACAGGATATAGTTGATGAAGGATCGTATTATACTGTACCTAATACAGAAAGGTTAACGTCAGTTATCAACCTAACTTCTTAATTGCTCTGGGGGAATATCATAGGTTTTGCTAGTAACAGCTTGCGACGGTATTTCGTTATATATATGTTGGAATTAATCGTGATGAATAATTTCAAAGGATATATACGGCTAGTGGCAATAAAGAACCTAATGGGTCGCATATGGGACTTGGAATCGGAGGACGAAAATGTAAATTAGTGAGACATAGTGCATGGGTCGAAATTTATATATTAAATAGGGATATTAATTTGATTTAATAATTATAATTAGATTATGGCTATAAAATTTTTTTTTATAGAAATTGGGACGAGACAGACCTTGAGCGGGAAAGCACCCATGACCCAAGAACTGTCAAACCCGCAATATATTAAAAAAGAAAAGATGAGTGTTTGAACAAGAGAAGAGGAAGGAGAATAAACAAGAAGAAGGGGGAAGGAGAAAAGTTTAGGAAAGGTCAAGAAAAACGCAAATGGAAAAAATTACATATATCATCATTGATAATCCTGTGACAAAAAGCAGGAGCTGAAGGCCACCAATTGATCACCGAGGAAGAGACTCCAAATTTTGCCAAAGCATCAGCAACACGATTTCCTTCCCTAAAGATATGTGTAAAAATAATATTCAACCTAGAACAAATGTCGAGACAATGCAACCATTCTTGTCGAATACTCCAAGGAACATCCATGGAACGAAGTCGAACTAGATTAACTACGTACATGGAGTTTGACTCAACCCAGAGCTGATGCCAATTTTTCTCCCAAGCAAGTTCAATTGCAAATATAGCAGCTCTCAGATCAGCCATGTAAACAAAAGAAGGAGGAGTAGAAAAAAGCAAAGCAACCTTTGGGAAAGCCTCGATAATTACGAAAGATACCGCCCGCTCCCGCCTCGCCAGGAGTACCAAAAGCAGATCCGTCCACATTGACTTTAACCCAACCCGGAGGAGGTTTAAGCCAATGAACTGGAATAATGTTGGGAGCCGGAGGTGGCCTAGGAGAGGCCAGAAGATGGGATAAGATATCAGCATCTCTCCTCGAAGAGCAAAAACCTTTAGAAGAGGCCAATGACTCTCGAATCATTCGAAATAGGGTGATCTTCGAGTGTTGAATAGAAGGAGAAACTTCCTTAAAGGTTGCTTCATTCTTGCAATGCCAGATTAACCAGATACAAGAGACAGCAGCAACACGCCAGATCATCGACACCTGTGAGCCAAAATGAATACTACGGAGAGAGCTAAAGAAGTGGATGAATCGGGAATGATGAGGTAAAGCGCAGTCAAAATGAATCTCAAGGGCCCTCCATAGAGAATCTGCAAAAGAACAGCTAATGAATAAGTGGTTAATGGACTCAGCATCCCTACAACAAAGAACGCAACGAGAGGCAAAAGAGAAGCCTAGACGCTGCAAAAGGTCATGAGTCGGAACCCTTCCATGCAAAACTCTCCAGGATGTGAAAGAGCGAGAAGGGGGAGTGAGCATTCCAAACAAATTTATACCAGTCCACCTAGTGGGAACGAGGACTGATAATCGAATAGTACTCTTTGGCAGAGAAAATACCATTCGTAGAGGGCTGCCAAACGTATAAATCAAAATCATCTCTACCCCTGTGAATAGATCGAATACTGTTATGAACACCCGAAGGTAGAGTGCCTAAGCCAAGCCAATCCGAATTGACCAAAAAATCATCAACAGAATTAAAACGTGAACAATTATCCTGGTGATCAAGACCCAATATGTCCGCCACCGATGGAATGATCCACCGATCAGTCCAGAAATTGAGTGATGAAGACTGGCCAATCCACCAAAAGGTCTGGTCCCAAATGGATGAATAAACAATCTTACAGGAAGACCAAATCGAGGAAGGAGCAATGGTAGCTTTAGGCAAACCAGAGACAGCCATAAATCTAGCCTTCATCAGAGAAATAGCAAGACTGTTGCCTTGAATTAACTCCCAACACATCTTACCCAAGAGAGCCTGGTTAAAGATCTTAAAATCCTTAATGCCCAATCCACCATCCTCCAAACTTTTGCAACAAGTTTGCCAGGGAACCGTGATTAACTTCCTCTGATCAATACAACCCGTCCAAAGGAAATTCCTAACACTTCTATTGAGCTTTTTCAACAAACTCATTGGCCACTTATAGATCAAAAATGAATGAACCAGAAAGCCAGTAATAGCAGACTTAATAAGAGTTAAACGTCCTGCAAAGGAGAGAGAGCTACCTTTCCATTTGCTAAATTGAGATAGAAATTTGTCTGCAAGGCAACTGAGATGACAGGCCCTAGGAGCACCTTTAAATAGAGGGACTCCTAAGTAACTGAAGGGGAGAGAATCCAAACGGATGCCAAGATAGTTAGCAAGCCGGACCCTCCTCAGAGGACTCACATGAGAACCAAAAAAGATAGCAGATTTATCCCAACTAACCTGCTGACCAGATATCTGGCCATAGAGCAGGAAAAAGTCCTTGAGAGCATGCACATTGCTCAAAGATGCCACTCCAAAAATGAGCATGTCGTCAGCAAAAAGAAGATGAGAGGGAAAGGAATTTCCACCAGAATAATACATAGGAGAATAAGTATCCTCCCTTACCATTTTAGTAAGCCAACGAGAGAAAAAATCCTCAGCAATGTCAAACAGCAGAGGAGAAAGGGGGTCCCCTTGTCTAACCCCTCTAGAACAAGAAAAGTAACCCTTTGGAGAACCATTAATCATCACAGAAATACGAGCAGATGCCAAAATGTTTAGTATCCAATCCCTGAAGGTGAGAGAAAAACCAAAGGAATCCAACACAGCCAAGAGGAAGTTCCAATCCAAAGTATCAAAAGCCTTACGAATATCAATTTTTAAGGCCATATGACCACCAAAACATTTTCTGTCAAGCATATTAACCCCCTCAGAAGCTAAGGCAATGCACTGATGAATGCTTCTACTTTTAAGGAAACCATACTGGTTGGGCGAGATAATCCTTGCAGCAATAACTGCAAGGCGACCCGTAAGAATTTTAGAGATGATTTTGAAACCAAAATTACTCATCACAATTGGACGAAAATTCTCAATTCTGCCAGCTTCAGCCACTTTAGGAATAAGGGCCATAATACTAGAGTTTAAACCAGGCAGGATGCAACCATGATCAAAGAAAGCCTGAACCATACTGCAAACATCGGTCCCAACAATATCCCAAAAGAAGCGATAAAAAGTTCCCCCAAAACCATCAGGACCAGGGGCACTGTCAGGATCCATGGAAAAAACCGTGTCTTTAATAGCTTCAATGGAAGGTTTAGAAATTAAATTCTCATTTTCCGAAGAAGTTACTAAGTTGGGAATTACCTCATTAATTGAAGAAAGATCGATATGATCTCTAGAACTACGGAAGAGATTAGAGAAATATTCAATGACATGATCAGATAATCTAGCCGTGTCGGAAGTGGGACCTTCATTGCCGATCCTTAAATGATGAATGCCGGCCCAAGTCTTTCTAACTTTAGCAGATCTTTGGAAAAAACTAGTGTTCCTATCCCCCTCTTTAAGCCACTTAACACGACTTTTCTCTCTGTACATCATCTCTTGTCGAAGAAGTTGTAAATCAAGATTGGAGCAGGCGGCAGAAGCAGCACTACTCAACTCCGGAGAATCACCTTGCTCAGAAATTTGCTTTTGAATATCGGCAAGATGAACTTCTGCCAGGTGGATATTAGAATCAATTCTGCCAAACAAGTTTTTATTCCACTCCTTGAGAATAGGCCTAAGAGTGCGAAGTTTATGACATAATAACTATGCAGGAGGGAGAGAGATGTGGGATGCAGTCCAGTGATTGGCAATTACCCCCTTTAAAGAATCATTAGTGGTCCACATGGCATGGAATCTGAACCTAGCAATCCTTGGTTCCCCAATTCTGCATTGAAGAAGTATCGGGCAATGATCAGAGCTATACCTTGCTAAAGCCGCGCAGTAGATAGAGTCCCAAGAATCTAAAAAGCCCTCAGACACCAAAGCTCTATCCAGTCGACATTCAACATGAGCCGTCCCATGTCGACCATTGGACCAAGTAAACCTCTGACCCAAAGTATCAATATCCATAAGGTCACAATCATCAATAAAATTCCTGAAATCCCTACAAGATCCAACAGCAGGAGGGGGACCAAGCTTCTCATGAGAGCCCGTAATAGCATTGAAGTCCCCAAGCACCAACCAATTATTATTTGGAAAGGCACAACTATAAAGAGAAGACCACAACTCCCTTCTTTCTGAAGCTAGGTTACTACCATATACAAAAGAGATCAGAAAAGGTTTATCTCCCAGCTGGTGTTGAACAGTAACATGTTGAGCATGCGAAGAATGAAGAGAAAGAGAAGAAGCATCCTTAGTAAGAAGCCAAATAGTTGGCGAATCCTTATCATTCCAGGCAAAAAGAGAAAGACCCAAAGATCTCCAAAACCTATCATCAGTGTCACTAAAACAAACAAGAGGTTCTGCAAGACACAAAAAATCAGGACGATGTTGTAGGCACAAAAGCTTCAGGGCTCGTTGAGTGCGATCATTACCGATGCCCCTACAATTCCAATATAGCACAATCATTGAAACCACACCGGCGGCTTGCTATGCCGTTTACCACTGACCTCAAAGGGGATGATGTTGTCTTTTTGCTTCTTCCTTTTCTGGACTTTGGACCAAGTCTTTTCCTCTGTAACATTAACCACCTGCAAAACAGTCGCCGTTTCCTGAATGTTCAATGATTTGCAAATTAGGAATATCAGAAACCTGAATATTGGAGTGAGAAGTTTGCCAACCCAAGACTCCCAGCTCATTATCAGGTTGATAAGATGGAAAGCCGAGAGTAGGAGAGGTGGGGGCCGTGCCAGAATCGGAGTCAAGAACCGACTCATTAATCCTGACCGAACTATGAAGAACCATCTGCAAATCACCACTATTAGGTTTGTCAGATTCCCCATTGGTAGGAGCCCCCTTAGAGGATTCACCAGTATCCATATGAACTCCTGGCTTCTGTTTCCAAATCCGAGTAACAGACCTACCGCGGGGCTCAGTTGATCCCATCTTCTACTTCCCATTTCTTTGCTTTAGCTCAACATGCTCTTCACGATGAATGTTCCTCCTACAAGCTCCAGCAGAATGCCCAACGGAATGGCAAATGGAGCATAAATCCGGAAGTCTTTCATATTCAAGAGAAATCCAATGCATTGAGGTGTTAGTATCCACCCTAAGCTTGTATTGAATTTCCTTAGAAAGCTCCACATCAATCAATATACGAGCATAGTGACCCATTTCACCCTCCACAGTATTCTTATCAAAAGGAAGGGGCACCCCAATCGCTCTTGCAATGCTTGCCATGATCCGCTTATCCCAGAATTCCCAAGGGAGATTATAGAATCTTACCCAAACTTGAGCAGAAGTGGATTTGTGAGAGTCCGGGTTAAATCCCGGGCTCCAAGGAATGAAGCGCATAATTCCCGGTCTAAGTGCAATGGCACCACGACTCCAAACAGATTGGAGGGTCTCTGCGGACGAAAGAATGATGTGGTAAAAACCTCTACCCAGAGAAATCAATTTCCAATTAGGAGAACAACCCCAAATAGATGAAAGTTTGGCTTTCAAGTCAGGCTGTTTCCAAGGGGTTTCCCCTTTAGCAAGAGTGATACGCCCGATAATAGAATGTTTACAAAGATTGAGTCTCTCATTGTAAATATCTTGCTGTATTTTGACAGCTTCAAAACCGCCTTCTTCAGTTATAAGAGATCGATTCACATGGACATGATCATCCGGAGAAATAGCCGCAGAAGGAGCATTACCAACAAGGGTAGCCGCATAGGACCTAGGTCCAGAAGAAGACCCGGGTCGCGAAGTAGGACTAACCACAATATTACTAGATTCAGGCAAAGCATTTTTCAAAAATGAAGATCTAGAAAAAAGGTGAGCAATAGAACAATCTATCTCCATCAGATCGGCTAGAATCAACCAAGCAACAAGCCTTGCAAATCCTAGCAAACAAATCAAGCTGCCAAGCTAAAATTTAAAAACCAAATTTTGAATACAAACAGAGTCAATATTTGGATGAGTGGTTCCCAAATCTTTTCACAATTTTTGTCCAGATTTAGTTATTATAATGATTTTATTAAATTATTAAATTATTAAGTTATTAATCACTTAAAGGGCAGACGGAGATCTAGGCAGAAAGCACCGCGGCAAACCACCGGCGTAGCGGCAAGGAACAACGTCGGAGGCACAAGAGCGGATCCGCGGCGGATGAACGCGGACTCAGGCGCGGAGCCACGGTGGACAAATGGGGATGCGGGCGCGAAGCCGCGGCGGGCAAACGCGGAAAGACCCAGGCGTGGAGCCGCGACGGGTGATCACGGAAGGACCCAGACGCGGAGCCGCGGCGGACGAACGCGGAAGGACCGGAGATCAGGCGCGGATCCGCGGAGGAACCTTACCACCCACAGCGAAACGGGATGCCAGGACCGGTGATGAGAGCCGATCGGAGCGACGGCGAGAGCAAGGGGCGGCGGATCTGCAGAAAAGAGAAGCGGCGGCACAAAACCCTAGCAGCGTTTCCTTAGACCGATTATGGTTATAAATTAAATTAAAAGATTATCTGATAATATTAATTAGAAGCTTTTATGTGATTGAAACTCTAATTAATTATCTCTAACAATAATTAAATTATTAATTTGATTAATAATAATTATCTAGATATAATTAATTATTGTTTAGATAATATTAAAGTGTTTATTTAATTATCTAATTAGTAATCCTATTACGAATAAGATTCTGATTATTTAATTGCATAACACAACTGGGATTAGGGTTTAGAGATGTCTATAAATAGACTCCCTAACCCATGAATTTCAAAAAAACACACATAAGAAGGAGAAGAGGAACCGTTCCGTCTTTCGTCTCGGCTAATTTACTTTATCTCTTACTCCCTCTTTAATCTCGTATCGATTTCTATTAGAGGCAATCATTGCGATTGCTATTTATTAAAGGTTGGTCACTGATTAGTTCTGTTTTGTGTTGAATCAAACGTTCGTGGTTCACGAGTTGATAATAACAAGTTGTGGGCACTTCGTTTGCAACGGTAGATAGTTCTTCAATAAAGGTATTACTTTCTATCCCTCTTTATATGAAATAACAATTAACAGATATTGGAAAAGGGAAATAGATAAAATTTTATTATTCCGCTATGCATAGGCTTGTCTATTTTCCTACACTACCTCAATACCTTTTCGTGATACCTTATGTCCTAAAACTATACATTCAGTGACCATTAACTGACACTTTTCCCAGTTTAGGACTAGGTCAGTTTCCTCACATCTTTGCAGCATTAATCCCAAGTTATGCAAACAGCTATCAAAAGTCGTACCAAAAACAGAAAAATCGTCCATAAAGACCTCCATGAATTCTTCTATCATATCAGAAAATATAGCTGTCATGCACCTCTGAAATGTAGCAGGTGCATTGCATAACCCAAAGGGCATCCGTCTATATGCAAATGTCCCAAAAGGGCAAGTGAAAGTGGTCTTTTCCTGATCGTCAGGATCCACTGATATTTGCATGTATCCCGAATACCCAACCACACAACAGAAGAAAAACTTACCTGCCATGCGTTCAAGCATCTGATCAATGAATGGAAGAGGAAAATGATCCTTCCTGGTGGCGTCGTTCAATTTCCTGAAGTCCACGCACATTCGCCACCCGGTAGTTTTCCGCACCGGAATTAATTCATTCTTCACGTTCAACGTCACTGTCGTGCCCCCCTTCTTCAGCACCATATGCACGAGACTCACCCACTGGCTGTCAGAGATCGGATAGATCATCCCTGCATCAAGCAACTTAATCACCTCAGCCTTCACTACCTCCTTCATTTTTGGGTTGAGCCTTCTCTGTGGTTGAGCAGTCGGCTTCACCTTATCCTCCATATAGATCCGGTGTTCGCAGATAGATGGGCTAATTCCTTTGATGTCAGACATTTTCCATCTAAAGGCTCCCTTGTGCTTCCTCAGCACCTCCGCCAAGCGATCTTCCTCAGGACCTGTAAGTTCAGCAGAAATATTTACAGGTAAGTGTACAGGAGGTGCTAAAAACACGTATTTTAAATGTGCAGGTAAGGGTTTCAGATCGAGGGATGGTGGTTCTTCAATCGATGTCTTAGGCCTTGTCTTGGTTTCTCTATCCAGGAGTTCGTCGTGCCGGGCCCAATTACATCCCTCTTTACTTTCGACCTCAATGTCTACATCCGACGGCTCCTCCTCTTCTAGTTCAATATTCAAATCCTTGTCTTCATTTTCCTGAAAAGTATTCTCAACCAAAGAGTCAGTAAGGCTCAGAAAATTACAACATTCATCATCAATAGTAGATTTTAAAATATTGAATTCTACTTCCTCATTCTGCAATCGGAGAATTAGTTTACCCCTTTCAATATCAATCAGTGTCCGCCCTGTCGCGAGGAAAGGCCCCCTAGTAAGATAAGAACCTGATCATCTTCTTCGATATCCATTATCACAAAGTCAGTCGGAAAGATGAATTGATCTACCTTGACCAAGAGGTCTTCCACAACTCCTACCGGACGCCTTATCGACCTGTCAGCCAGCTGTATTGTGACTGATGTTGGTTTTGGATCTCCCATTCCCAGTTTCCTATAAACAGACAAAGGCATCAGATTAATGCTTGCGCCAAGATCACATGGAGCACGTTTAAAGTGAACTTTGCCTATTGTACAGGGTATGCTAAAACTACCAGGATCCTTAGATTTTTTTGGAAGTGGATTTGTGAGCATCACAGAACATTCCTGGCTTAGCATTACAGTCTCATGATCTCCTAATTTTCTCTTTTTAGAGATCAATTCTTTCAAAAAAATTCCATACACAGGCATATTTTCAAGAAGTTCAAGGAACGGAAGGTTAATCTCTATTTTCTTAAACACATTCAACGTCTTGGAATAATCCTTATCTAACTTAGCTCTCCTAGAAGTAGGATAAGGTAAGGTCACCTGTGTTGGTGGTACAACAGTGTCAATTATCCAAGCTGGATCAGAAACACTTACTTGTGGAGCAGATGGGACAGACGAGATATTACCAGGAATGGGGTCTGAGCCCTCGTCTCGTTGAGGCACAAAATTTGGTTCGCTTACCTGTGTTCCGCTCCTAAGCGTGATTGCTCGTGCTTCCTCTTCTACCAATTCACTGACCTATGTTTGAAGTCTTTGGTAGAATGCTTCATTGTGTGCCAACCTTCCTTTTATGGCACTCATGATCTCTATCAGGACATCTATACTCCTCTCCAATTCGATCTCAGAACCTGAACCTCGGTATCTGTCCTACTGCCAATGCATACTATCTGACCCATACTATTTCAAATATTGGATCTGTTCAAGTACCATTGGGCACTCCACGCTCTTGTGCCCTCCGCTGCAAACCTCACAGCTTGCTACTGGTTCTGGTGATTTCAAGTGACTTTCCAGCAGAGCTACCTTTTCTGTAAGTGCTGCTATCTGAGGATTTGATTTTGAATATGTTCCAGGGAACTCCTCGGCTGTTGTACCTCTTCTCGGAGCCAGCTTTTCAACTTGCCAACATGCACTCCGTTCAGCTAATTCTTTCACCAGATTGTAAGCTTGTACTGCGGTCTTATTGAATAAATTTCCTCCCGCTGCTGCATCTAGAAAGGCACGGCTGACAGGAGATATCCCTAAATAGAACATGTCAACAAGCTGGTACTGCTGGTAACCATGGTGGGGGCACCTTCTTAACAACCTCTGGAACCTCTCCCAGGCTAGATGCAGGTTCTCACTGTCGGACTGCCTAAACGACGTTATTTCGCTTCTGAATTGTGTAGTCTTTGATGGAGGGAAGTACTTTGCTAGGAACGCTGATACTGTAGTGTCCCAGTCAGTGAGAGAGCCTGGCTCGATGGATTTTAGCCATTCTGCAGCTTCTTCTTTCAAAGAAAATCTGAACAGCTTCTGAAAGATTTGTTCAGATGTGACGTCTTCGCACTTGAAGGTGCTGCAATATTCCACAAATTTGTCAAGATGTGAGTTAGGATCTTCGTAGTAATCCCCACTGAACTGTCCCGAGTTCTGAATCATCTGGATCATTGCTGGTCTGATTTCAAATGACTCTGCTGTTATTACCGGATTGAGGAAGCCAGAGGTGCTTGTAGGCCGCTTTGCCTTCAACAACTCCATGACCGACATATCTTCGGCCATCGTGTCCTCTTCTTACGTCCTGTAAGAACAATTTCAGCTTAAGAATCACGATGCAACTATGATTGATCCCCAGAACCTCGGCTCTTGGAATTCCAAACAAGTATACAAACTTCTCACTAAGAGTAAACTAGTTATAAACAAAAATAGTCCCCGGCAACGGTGCCAAAAACTTGATACTTGTAAAGTATATAGCGATAAATAGGACAAATGTATCCTATCGCAGCAAGTAGTATAGTGTTTAAGCACAAGATCGAACCACAAAGACTATTTGCCACAACTAATCGGTCTAAGGAAAAGAACGCAATTGTTCGGAAGGTTGAACATTCAGTGGAGTTGTAAAAAAAAATTCTAAAACAAAAGATAAAAGCTATTGAAGGGGTAGGATTCGATTCAATTGATGAAACAACCTAGGATGGGGATGCTCTTAATTGGATTCCATATATAAAGTGTTGGGATTCAGATGTATATCCGAAGGACAATTGACGGTAATCACCTAGTCAACTGCATAAATATGGTCAATCATTGCAGTCTATTCACATGCAGTCGGTTGACGGCTTGATTAGGCATACAACCTAAGGCATGAAAAGCATTAGGTTCTATGTGATTGAGGCCAAAGCCGTAGCCCAGCCATTGAACCGCACTCCTAGTGGTCTCTAGCGAGGTCAGATCATGCTAATTCGAAATAGGTAGTTCCTTGGTAAGGTTACTACCCATCTGCGATCGTATATTGGTCAGATTCTAGGCATTAGGTTCAATTCTTTCAGGCTAGTTGATCATCATCGAATCTCACTCTAGCCACGATCCTATTCCTGATAAATATAGGACATTAAGCATGCACAATCTAATCAATTAGGAGTAATCCATACACTAAATCCCTAATCATACATGATCAACCAATCAATCTCATCCCCATCCCAGATAGGATGGGGATTAGTTCATAATCAAACTCACCAAACAATTGAAACACAATTCGTCAATAAGAATCTCCATTAACTTCAATAAGTAAAGAGCAAGAGACAATTAAAGGAATTAGAAATATAAAACCCGTTTTCGTCTGATTCTGATGGCAAACGGGAGAGAATCTCCTCTTTCAATCTTCAAGAAGCTTAAAACAATTACAATCGAAGCAAATCTAATGATAAAAACTGATACAAGGGAAGAAAGAAGGAAGGAAAAGTGAAAAGAGAACTCCGAACCCTAACAAAGAAGATGTAATGTTCTATTTATAGTCTAGGCTTTGTTAGGGGTAGTTTAGGCATTTTTCCAGCCAAAATTCGTGTTTTGGAGGTGAGAAGACGCTGGGAAATTACTTCCCAACGTCTCGTCTCCTCGAGACAAGAGGTGTCTCGACGAGACGAAAGGGTGTCTCGACGAGACACTAGGCGTCTCGTCGAGACACCACGCGATGGTTCCCTTTGGGAACCATCGGTCCGCCTCGTCTCGTCGAGACAGGCTATGTCTCGACGAGACGAGGGCCTGTCTCGACGAGACAAGCACTGTCTCGGCGAGACAGGCTCTGAGAGGTGGCAATTCTCTCCGGAAGTTATCTGTTCTGGTCCTTGGGCTTCCAGAATTTGCTCTAATGGCCCCCAAATTGTCCGGACATGCTCCAAATGGCACGAGTCTGGTTCGGAAATGCTCGAATAGTCCTAAAAACACCTGAAAATACAGAAAATGCCATAAATAATGGAAATTACTGATTTTAACCAAAAGAGAACAAAATGATCCTGAAATTGAATGGAAATAAAGCAAAAATGAACTAAAAGGGGTCTAAAAACCCTATACAAATGGGAGCTATCAATAACATGCATAGAGAACACTTATTATCCGTTTGGAATTAGCTTAACGTGTATAATTGAAAAATTAATGGTTTATGTAGTGCTCTCAATTCTATCATAAATAGCCATAAAAGCTATGTTACAACAACATGTTAAACAACAAACCATAATAAGAAAAACAAATTTCACATTTCAATTAATCAATGAAACCAACAATCTCCCGAAAATGGAAGTTCTAACAAAAAGAATAAATCCATAAGACCATATAAACAAACCATCTACTAAAACAAAAATAGAGATCTAAACTTATCCAAAAAAAAATAAGTCCTAAGCTACATCCCCTGGACACGTCCACTGCCTAAGCTCTGAAGCATGATTTTCTTAACTAGGACATTTCTCATGACACGTACTATGTACATATCAATGTTCCTAGTTAGGGTGCTAGCATACACACGGGTATAATTACCTTTCCCGATCGTAAAGTTATAGTCGAACTGTTTCGAGGAACTCTAACACCCCTATCTCCTAGCATGCTCATGAACAACCGCACACAGTCTTTCTGTAGTTGTTCTTGTGGATTTCCCATGTTGCATCTAAGATACTCTTAAGTTTCTCATGTTGCAACGATTCGCGGAGTCGCCTGAGTAGAGCATACTGATCGTACCCTCTATGTAAACCACTTACCTAAATGCACTCTTGCATCTGAGTATGGAACGACTCCAAATGATGCGTAATTGCCTCAATGTCATTCTAGATGATATGTTTATTAAGCGACACATCCTTATGTTCCACTCCATTCGGCTTAATCTTGCACATTGGTGGGGAAAACAGGCAAGCATTGGAGTCCTCATAGTGCCGACCATGACTAGCAAGGCACAAAAGAAAAGAGAAAGATTAGGTTATGAACTAAATCTATCAAGAATAAAAAACTAACTTCAATCCATTTCTTTAAGGAACAAACAACTCACGACAAAAATGATTTTCCAAATTACGTGTATGTATGATTATATTGGTTAGGAAATATTTACAAACAACTACAGTCATACAGTTATATAAGTTTTAAAAATAATATTTGATTATCTATCATGAATTAGTAATCAATTGTTTAGAAAAAAAAATTCTAATGATTATTTTTAATTATACGTTTATTCAAAATATATTAAAACACATTTTGAATATCTAAAAATTAGAAAAGTATTATAATCTTTTATTAAAAAAATACTTTTAATTGGAGACGGGTCTCGATAAATTTAATTTTCAGAATCTGGAAGAAGTTTTATTTTTCTGTAATTTAATTTTAATTTATATAATCTTTTGGGTATTTTTAAATAGTTTTTACACATTAAAAACAATTATAGAAACCTAATTAATTCAATATCAATTATTCTGTACACCTAAAAATAAATTAAAAATTACAGAAATTCCCAAAATTATTCCGAGCAGGCCTGCAAAAATTGACTCTGAGCAAACTTCGGGAGACATTGCATGTGCCACACACGTCGCGCGTGTGGGCGGCAACCGGTGGCGCTTGCAGGCCACACGGCGCCTTCCCAGCGTCCAACGATCACGAGACTTCAAGCGATGGGGTTTTTTCGTCTCTAAGTTTGATGGTATGGTCGATTTTGGGTTTTAGCGATTGGAAATATGTGTTATAGAACAAACAGACCCTAATTGGCGCATATTAAATCGCTTAATCTCGCCAAAAAATTCCAGCAGCCTCTAGGGTGATTTCGGCAGACCAAAAATATCCCGAGACATATTAAAAACACAGATTTGAGACTTGACTCAACCAAGCATGCAATTATTCAATTAAACAAATTAATAAAATCATAAATGATGCATAAAAGGTTCCTAACAGATGGAACACAGAGCTAATGAGCTCTGATACCAATAAAAGCTTCAATGGAGAAGGCTAATGAATTTCTCTAACCTCTTTGGGACGGGTAATGAACACGGATCTATCAATAGATTTAGGTTTACCTCTTATAGCACAGATCCGTTGAATAGCAGGGGAAGTAATTGACATTGGCTCCGTATCACCGATCTAGGAGGTTACCACACCAAATGAGTAATCTCCATTATTTTACGAACTAAGAACGTAACTAGAAGACAAAGAGAGAGGGGTAGGAGAGAGAGAGAGAGAGTCTCTTTTCTTTTCTTATGTCTTAGCCTTAGGGTTTTACCTCCTTAGTTATCTGTTTATAGGTAGGATAAAACCATAACCCTAACTCTAATCCTAATCTGACTAGGTTACGTGCGGACCATAAATAGATTAGTAATTTGGCCAAGGCCCGTTTACTCCATATATCCTTACACTTTAGTTATGAGAAATTATGATAGGTTATGTGAAGTTAAGTTATGTTCTTAATTAGTCATTAAGAGTTAATAAGTTATTATGTTTACAATAGTTATAATTTTCATATAGTATAAATAGTTATTTTGTATAAGCTAAAAATTAAGAAGTATGAATTAAAAAAGACATAAAATTAAGAAAAATTTCCACCTCTCTTTCTTTTAATTTTTTTTATATTTTTCTTTTCTCTCCAACAAAGTCACCTAACATTTAAAAAGAGTATACATATTGTTATTGGAGCGACTTTGTGACTGTAACTACCAACTCCGCCACACCCACAGCCTCTACCACTGTGCGTCATGGAGTAAAAGTAGAAGACACAAACTCTGAGGCCATTGAGAAGAAGATCAATGAGATCATAAAAAAGATAGACTCCAAATGAGCTCCAAGTGCACAAACAAATGGTCTATAGGCAGGACCAGACCATCAAAAAATGCTTCAACCAAATCATCATCATCAGATCGACTAATTCAAAATACAATAAGAAACATATATAATATATCCTTATCAGAATCCATGGCCATGAATTTGAAAATGATACCCTGTTAATTTGTAAGATATAAAGGCAATTGAGAGTTTAAAATCAAGGAATAAGAACTCAAAAGGGATAAAAAGAAATACATCGATCTCAATATATAATATATTCAAAACAGTACAGTTGGCAGCAATAGACAGAGGAATATGTATATAGAAGCTATCTTACAAATTTAAGAACAAGTAGAGAGACTCATAAAGAAATCATGCCCTAAGAGTCCATCCTTTGATTATAACTTGAATATATATTTATACATTACCCCACTTTCACTTCATTCATTAATTCCCACCTGCAAATATGCATCAAGTCAATCTGTAGATTCAATCAACACTATATTGTTACAGATAATATAGGATATATAGTATAAATCCATTCTAGGTTCAAATCTGAATAAGGTAAAATTGCATCTATCTTTTACACTTTTTAAACTCAAAGAACAAGTGTGGACAATATTGCTATAAAATAAAAACCTATATATATATATAGTTCATCTTGGTGTATGCATATAGGAATCAATAAATACATCATTCTCTCTGTGATTACTTTTTTGAGAGGGAGGAGAACTAATAAAACCCTAGTGTCTTCTATATATATATATATCATTCTATCTGTGATTTTTTTTTTCTTTTCTTTTACATCATATAAACGGATCTAGAGGGGTTCGGGAGGTGGCTTGAGCACCAATTAGTTAGAAGAAAATTTTATTTAACTTCTGTACGGAATTTTAATATTTTAGGGTAAAAATGCTAAAAAAATTCAATTAAGCACTCATATGGTTGCAGAGGAAGTAATTAGGATTTGTTAGTGTTTTATGGTTGATGACCAATGTTTGACTATTTTAATGTTTGATTTGCTAATTTAGGAATATTTTGATTATTTTTTGTTTAATGGCTAAAAAATGAGCTTTTTAATGTTTAAGTATGTAAACTTAGAGTCCGTTTGGCTAGCTACTTGTTGTTTGTTGTTATTGTTTACTGTCTGATGTTTCTGTTTGCTGGTTGCTGTTACGGTTTGATTTTCCAAAAAGCATGGATTTTCTGCTTTTGTACAAAACTATTTTTCAGCCGTAAAAGGCAAACAGGAGCTGTCTAACCAAACACTTAA
Organism: Euphorbia lathyris; assembly: GCF_963576675.1. Taxonomy (NCBI): domain Eukaryota; kingdom Viridiplantae; phylum Streptophyta; class Magnoliopsida; order Malpighiales; family Euphorbiaceae; genus Euphorbia; species Euphorbia lathyris. The sequence goes on along the minus strand of NC_088910.1, from coordinate 82,922,852 downwards.
AATTCTATCTTTTAAAATGAAAAGACAAATAGGAGGTGAAAAGTAGGTAAATAAACACCCTCTTATATTATTTCATTTGGTAGATTTACTATTATTTTATTTGCTATTATTTTATTTGCAAACAAAATAAACTAGTTGTTTGCATAAATAAAACAAATGAGCTGCTTATAAACTAAGCTCGTAAATAACATAAGCTAGTTGATTCATGAGCAACTCATGAACAAATGAGCTTAGCTCGAACATAAATTTGAACTCAAAGACAAACGAACTTATATTAATTTGAACCTGTAGCTTCAACATAATTGGCTCGGTTCGGTTACAGCAGGGAGCATATGAGTGAGTGAATCATGGATCGGGTACGTACTATAAACAACAATCATACAAGATTGTGGGGCTGGAATTGCTCTTATATATATAATAATAGGTAAAGAGAATAAGTGATTCACTCGCAAACAAATACAAGATGCAAAGTTAATAAAATAAAGAAGGAAGTGACCCACAAAATCTGATATTGGACAACATGCAAATCCAACAAGGTTTTTCAAAACTGCCCTTGCAAAGATCTTTCTGCACTTTGAGTAAAGCAATATTTTCTACTAAAATCATATAGATTATTGTTGGATTAATGACAGACAGCCAACTTTTTCTTTACTAAATTAACATATCTATATGTTTTTTCCTCAAGATTAAAAGCTATCAAGTTTTTATAATATAATATACTAGTTATTGGCCAAAAAAGGCACACAGCACAAGCATTGGCTAATTCATATTTGCAAGAAACCTTAAACATTTCTTAATATGGTAGAAATCATCAATCATTAACCCTTTGCAATATATATATAATCATGTTTGATTTTCTCATTTGACCACTCCTGTGAAGAAAATCCCCTAGAATCTTAAATAGGGTAAAGTTAACATGAAAATAATATATAAAATTCAACAAGCTTGCTTTTGAATAATTAATTGATTAGAGAAAAGATTTGCCAAATTATTATATATACAGTAAACCCTATTATATATACTTCTAAATTCAGTATAAATCTCACTAGTTTGGAGGGCAAAGATACTATCTGAAGTAGGTTTCATTAATTCCTGGTCATAACATGATTTCATGAAGATTATTTAAGTGAAACATATGCAAACTAGTTTGTTATCCTAAAATTAGCATCAAAGAAACACTATGTTGTACAGACACTGACACCGAAACCGAAACGGAAACAGAAACGGACATGGAAGTTATTTCTAAAATATAATCTTCGTAAAATAGTCAACAAACGAAAATGGACACGGACACGAACACCAAACACTACTAACTAGAAGCGTCCTTACAACATAGAAGAAACATGATCTAGATAAACAAAGAAATTGGAGATCCAATGCATAGTTACATGCATGGTTAATTAATCAATTTGAACATAGGATAGAGTCTCAAAGTTGTATAAGTTGATTGATCTAAAGTCTGTAATAGTTGAGGATATAAAATTGAGGCTTAACTAGTGCAGATCTAAAAGCTCTAATAGTTCATGATCTAGATCATCTTAAACAAACAAACTAAAAAAAGATCTTAAAGTATAAAAAATATAGAATTATTATCTGTTTTCATTTAATTAGTACCATGAAATTGAGATTCATGGATCCTTAATTATCATGAAAGAAGGATTAAAAAACATACCATGGTATATAGGTTTAATTAAGAGAAGTGCATAGTAGAAGAAGTGGAATGATCATCAGAGGAAATAGGGTTCATCTTCATCTTTTTCTTCTTCTTGTAAGGGATTCCTCTAGCTTTAGCTTGAAAATCTCTTACTTCCTTTAAATAAACACGAATAGAAGCAGTAGCAAAAGGGTTAGATTGAGGAGATCCTCCATTTTCTTCATAGGCAGCTCGGAGCCTACCTATAAGAGCATCAAGACTACCCCATGCTTGTCTGAGTGGACAAGTACAAGGAGCAGGAGGTTCAGGGTCTCCATAGAAGACACAACCCTGCATGTGAACCTTAGTCTTTCCAAACTGATCTAGATAGCGAAGGAATTCTAGAACATGGTTAGAATTACAGTGAGAAAGTGGAACTGGTGGCCTCTGATTCTTCAAGTATTGACCAAAAGTATTCCAGTCTCTTCTTTTCTGGGATTCATATCTGCTTGGAGAAGCACAAGTAGTAGCAGTTTGATGATCTTCTTCACCCAAATGATCTTTCCCTCTTTCACTGTTTGACATGCTTGTGTGTTTCTTGATGAATGAAAATATGATTTGGTTTGATTAAATTGGATGAGGAATGAGGTGAAAAGAATAGGGTAATTAAGTGGAGAGGAAGAGGAAGATGAAGTTCACATCATGGAGGAGGAGACATACTATGGGGGCCATTTGAATTAAGTATCTCCTCTTTCTATCATTTTTATTCTTTCTATATAAATATAATTAATTAATTGTCCTCTCTCTAAATTAACATACAATTATTGTATGTCATTTTGTCAACCTAATGTATATGGTTTTTGCAATCTTTCACATTAACTACATACTTGCAAGTTCTAGTCTCTAGATTTAGATGTTTTTTCATATTCTTAGCCTAAATGGAATCCAATGGATAATAATAATAATAATAAAACAAGAAAAAATTATTGTATGTATTGATAAACTTGGTAATCCATTTCAAGATCGATTAAATAGGCTTTAGATTAGTTTCTACTAAAAATCAAATTAAGTATATTATTATTTCAACATCAATAATAAAGTTCATAGGTAAATTAAATACTTGTATACAACCTTATTTCATACTTTGGTGTACAATCTTTATTTTTTCATACAAAACTTTATAACGATGATTTCCCACTAAAATGTAAAAAATAAAAATGACCAATCAACTCTAATCAACCTAGCACATCACCAATTTTTTTTTACCAAAACCTAACCATCTTCTTCAACTCATTCTCTCTCACTCTCACCTTCTCTTTTTCTTTCTAACTTTTTTTACGGAGAAAATTAGTTTTTTTTTTTTTTTGAAGTTATTCACGAAACGTTTGTTTATATCTATTTGATATTAACATAATTATCCTTTGTATTTTCTCAAAACATATTTGTTCAATGTTATTTCGATTACTGTAATAGTATTAACGAAAGATCAAGATTTTGCTCCACTCAATAAGTTATTTAGTTTTTTTAATAAATTTTATTAATTTTTTTATTAAAAAAAATTATTTTTGTAACTTATTCATTTCTTAATTAAAACATATATATTAGACATTTTGCATATCAACAATAACGGTTTATCAATATTTTACCAAACACGAGTCTGCTCCAAGAGGAATCGGCCTAAGAGATCGCCTAGAGCCTCCACTTTTGAGGGGACTCCAATCCAAATATTTTTTTTTAACCCAACAATCAGAAATCTCATAAAACAATAGGATTTGCATCCTCAAAAATAGTGTTTGACAACCATTCCGGAATTTCGGAAGAAACAAAATCGCTAGCATTGGAATAGGCCTGCCTAGCTACCAAGTGTGCAGCCTTATTCGCTAAACGAGGAGTAAATGATAAATTAAAATCGGGATTGGATCCTAGAATGAATTGACAGTCATGGATAAGAGAACCAAACTCCGAGATGTCTTTTTTGCTCGACAGAATCGCATCCACAACTACTTTCGCATCAGACTCAAATTCAACATGTGTGTAATGCAAAGCCATCAACCAAATCATACTTGTTCTTAGTGCTAATGCCTCAACCACACGAGGCTCCTTATGCCCTGCAACACAGCTACTGCTACAGAATAAAAAGGTTCCCGTTTCATCCCTGACCACCGCTCCCATCCCACAACTCCCCTCCTCCATGAATAACGCCCCATCAACATTACATTTAATTGAACCTAGCGCTGGGGGTTTCCATTTCGGAGAAGGAACGGAATGAAAGAATGTGGTTAATACTTGCGGGGTGGACGTGACGGGCCTGCAGAATCCGCCAACGTTGGTTCAGAGATAGCCGTTGCACCCGGTTGTTGCAATAAATATTGAGATTTCAATTGTTATGTAAATAATTATTAACTCATATCTCAATAGAACAGTAATTATATATAGAAAATAAGAATGTAGTCAACTAAAATGGAATCGAAAATCACAATAATAGCATACATTGTCCTTTTTTCAATCATCGTCCCTCAACAATAATAGCATAATAGGGAGCTTCAAAAGTTATTTCATAATAAGGGTAAAAAAAAACCCTCTTGTGCTTTGCTCGGGGGGTTTAATAACTTGCGAGCACATATTTGTGTAATGTGTAACTTACATTTAAAGTGTTTGTGGATCAATTTTAAGTAAAAAATTACTTGTAGTTTAGTTAATTTATAAAAGTGATGCCCTATATAAGGTAATTTATAATTTCACACTTTTTAATTCCTCCAAATTGCTCCTTTTAGAGTAAATAATCACGATAATAATTTTTCAATGGAATGCTTGAATTTGCATACCACACAAACTACAAATTTTTGCTTCTTGCTTCAATTTTTTTAAACCACAGATGTTTGTAAAAATGTCAAACCATATTGTCTCTTTTTGTATTGTACTCTAATAATAATATAGTTCCCAAGTGTTTCCTTCTATATAAATTGATTCAAATGTTTGGTCTTTATTTTGTTTTTTTAATTCAATCAAAAATTAACTAAACCTTAATTTATAAGAAAATAGAGTATAAAAACTAATGGTTTAGAGTTTGTAAAATATTGGAGTCACCTCTGAATAAGTTAGTGACTGATATCGCACGTCTTGCAAACTTCTTCTCTGATAACCCTGCGATCACCTGAGATCACAGAAGACATCAGAAAAAGGGTCGGAGTTCTGGGAACCTTCTCTGATGTTAAAGTTAGAAGATATTAGAGATAATATCTAACTAACAAGTAACAGAGAAATGAAGTATAAACTGGTTGAAGTAAGATACCTGAACTTATGAAATGTTTTTGCTATTTATAGATGAAATAAAGTGTACCTGGACACGTGGCAGCATCTGACAGGTCTTCAGACCCTATCTTTTCGTGCAACAACATTTCTGAATACGGGGAGCATGTAATCCAGCATGCTCATTGGTCCACGTGTTTCTAAATAGATCTCCCGAAGCCATCCTTCAGATGAAATGTGACCGAAGCTATGACTTCGGTAGGCTTTGGTGAAATTAGACCCATCTGAGGACTTCAGACCACAACGAGACCTTATTTCTAAAAGTCCAAATGACTTAGTGTTGTATCACTGATAAATAGCTAACATCATCCACTATATATGAACTAGTTAATAGTTGAATCAAATATGTACTAAATCTAAAGAGTGTGTAAGGTTATATTAAAGATAATATAAATATAATATTTGTTAACTGGTTTCATGATAAGTATTAATTGTTAATATTGCAAATGAAGGAGAAAACATGTTGGCATATGTTATGGTAAGTTAAATTTGATACAAGTAGATTAGTCCTTTTTCCAGATTTAAACATGAAAAATGAGTGACATGGGTACCAAAAGTATATGGTCCCTGGCAGCCATTTATGCTTTCAACTTTATGTGATGCATGAATCTATTATAACACTGTTGTAGAGGCATGCAAAAGAAGTTAGCCATGAAACAGAAAAAACAATGATTAGTTTGAATTTTACTGAAAACAAAAATTAGGTTAGGCATGTGATCATGTTTTGGCATTAAACTTAATGTAGTTCTTTTTCAACCTAACAAATAAAATTCCTACTTGCCATGATTTTAAGACTGAGATGAAAACCTGAGGTACACTTCTTTCTTTTCGATAGACATGACACCTCACCATTCCACATGGGTCCTTTTATACGTCATTTTTATTCTTTTCTTTTTTATAAGTAGCCAATATCGATGAGGGGATGATATCATATCATGGCTACCAAAAAATTAGTTATTTAATCAATTTGAAGGACAAAAAAAATGCTATGCTACTACTACTTTCGAATTCCATCATCACTTTTATTTATTTTTTCTAGTAAATTAAAGTTTAGGTAAGAGTATGTCTACCCACTTCCAAAATCAGAATAAACTACAGAGTGAAGAATCGAACTTCAAGCCTAACAAGCAGAAATTCAACTTCTTACCATTCGGACAAACCCTCATTGGCCTTCAATTATACAAATAAGTTTTTCTCTGTTTTAGTTATTCGATAACCACCGGAGAGAAAACAGTTTAGTCTCCTCTATCTTCTACCTTATTCTTCATTTGTTTGAGTATTAAAGAAACGAGAATATCTTGTAGATCCGGTTTCTGTTCTTCTAGTTTTCTTTCTTTGTATATTAAGTTTTTCCGTTAGAATTCATATATTTTACCGGATCTGTTAATCCATTTGAAATGTATCTGTTGTGATAGCTAGGATTGATAATTAGTCTAAATTCTTTTGCATCCTATTAAAGAACCATTTAAACAAAACTTAAACTCATAATTAAGATGGAATAATAGCTTTTATTATAATTTTTTATATTAATATTTTTAAATAATTAAGAAAAAAACAACGACCATGTTTGGTAAAAAGATGTTTGGGGTAAAATTAGAGTTTTGGACTCTTTTAGAGGTTTTCACTAGTTAAACCTCTAATGGTGGTGTTTGATAAAGAGATGTTTGAAAAAAAAATTCAGCTCAAACCTCTATTTTGAAAAAATTAGTTTTAGGAGTTTTTTCAATTAGTTTATTACTTCGTCTCTTTTGAATGATATTTTTACTCCTAATCATTATCATTTACTTAAACAAATGTCATTTTATTCCTTTTACAAAAAAAATAAATAAATAAACTAATCGCATTATAAACATATTCATTTAACTAAATATCAATTAATAAATCTAAATTTACTATTATGTTTTTGAATTTTATTCAAAATTATATGAACTAAAATTAATAATTAAATTAATGAATATTATTAAAAACTTTAAAAAAAATATAAAAATATTAGGTTTTTGTTTTACATGAAATTATAAATTAATTTATATATATTAGAAAATATATTATATAATATCCAAGATAATATTAACAATCTAATTCTAAAGTTTTTTTTTAATCCAACACTTGTGATCATAGATGAAAATCTCACTTTTATTAGTTTAAACTCAATAATAATTTTATTATTTAAATATATTTTTATATATTATAAAAACATAAGTTATAGTATGTGTATATATCATTTTTTTAGAATGTAATTAAGAATATGAATTATTAAAAAAGAAAATAATATATATAAAATATTAATGTCTTTATTTGTCATTTTACATAAACAGCTATTAATAATCAGCTAAGTTTTGTTGGAATATGAACAGGCAAAGCACAAGAATTACCAAAAAAATTAATGGGCAGAGTCGCGAACTATGTCACTTTCTTTAAGACGTTCATGAAACTACCAGAAAGTGCAAGTATATCAATTTTCGATCGCCTCCATTATAAAACAGCCCACTCGTAATACAAATTCGTATTGCACAGTACGAACTCGGTTCTGTCTACACTCTATTTGCTTTAGTTCGAAATTTACAGAAAGTATTATTTTCTGTCTGCTAAAATGAAAATCACAACATGTATTTATAGAGTAAAATAGTTGTGCTCTGATTTTGTGGAGAAGAAGAAGAGAGAAAAATCAGGGAAGTGGAAAATTGGAAAGACTGGTTCAGAAAGACCAAATCAAAAAAGGCATTTGAGAAGAAAAAAAATTAAATTAATAAAATATTAAATACCGAATTTAAATAAAATAATAATAATAATAATAAATAGAGATGTCAGCGGGGTGTCTTTCATCTCTGTGCCGGGAATGGTCTCTAGGAACACTCTGACAATCAAGTCACTAATTAGACAAATAGAGAGAAAGTAGAGTGAAAAAGTAGTGAGAGAGAGAATGTAGCAAAACCTTCCAATTGGGTGTTATGGGTGCTCTTATAGAGCTTGTGGGATGTCACCACTAGCTGATGGGCCTTGGCCTTCTAAGCCTTGGCTAGGTCCTTATTGGGCTTGTGTATAAGGGCCATAATCCTTATCAAGTAGTCCCCTTTGAAAGAAGTGGGGCAAACCATTTGATGTGAATGAATAGTGTTCCGTTGTTTGTTGTTTTGTTGGTTGTCATGTATGTGATATTTGAGATTGAGTGGATGGGTATCGATTGACCAATGTGGTTGCTTGGGGTCGCGACTTGTGTGCAAAGGTATGAAATTAGTAGTTGGACTGGGATTTTGGTCTCCATTGTTGAGCGGTCGTTTGCAGGAGTCGGCACGCGTTGTGCACTGTTAGAGTAATGTCGAAGAGTGGGAACCAACTGTGGGCTATGGAAGTGCAACAGTCTGCCTATGGGAAATAGGTTATGTTAGTCATTTATTAAGCGTGATTAAAATGTTTGCATGGGTCTGCCATGTGTCCTTTTTCATATAATAGTAGATTCCAAACCGATTGGGTTTCCCTAAGGCTTATAAAAGCGTTTGCTTCTCCTTTTTTGCCTTTTTGTTTTCCATTGTGTATTTACTGTATTAGAAATTTTTGTTGTACTCAACGTCTTCATTTTTTCTTCTTCTTGCTTCGATTTCCCTTTACTGCTGCTCATTTGAGTATCGTGCAGCTTGGTTTTTTTACAGCGAGCATCTGCCCTTGTTGATTATCACCCACTTTCATTGTCTGCTGAGGTCTCTCTTTTCCTTGAAGTTTATTTGTTGTTTCCTTTCTTTTCTCTTTGCTTTTTTTGCGGGGGGTTAATTTAGGGTTGATTTGTTGCTTTAGTATGTCTGGCGAGTCTAGTCAGAGCGAAGTAGTGAAGTTAATAGGTGTTGTTCATGGTGACTTCTCTTTGGTTGACTCTAGGCAAAGTCGCTAAAAGAAGCGGAAAGTGCATAGTGAAAAAGTGGGTGGCGAGTTTACTTTGAAAGCGAAGAAACCTCGTGCATGAAGTGCTCCCATCGTCTGAATTTCTCTATCAGTTGCTAGACCCATGGGTGGCATCAAGCCTAGGTCACTTGAAGTGATGGTAAAAGTGTCAGCTTATCTGTTAAACGGTGGGGAGGACATGTTAACGTTGTACGAACTTATGTGGAGGAAGGTGTGGCCTTATGGTCATGGGGTGCCAGGTTCGGATGGGATTTGATATGATCAGTCCACCCGACCGAAGAAACCAGAGTCTTTGAGTTTGGATAAGGCCTACTCTATAATTGTGCGAAAGGATTTGGCTACGTTGTTGGTTACATATCGCATAGGGTTCCCTATGAGATTAGTGATTTGGGGAGTGATGTACGTGCGAATGATGTTGTAGCTCCGAATGAGTTGATGATATACAAGGAGCAGTTAGAGGTGGGGATATGGTTGCCCTTGCTCCCTTTCTTTATGGAGGTGATGCATGAGTTCAATCTATATCCCGGCCAGATTCATCCCAATAGATGGAGGATGATGCTCAGGTTCTATTTGTTGTGTCGTGTGGAAGGGTTCAGAGTGACTGACCATAGTTTTTCGAAATTTCTTCAAGCCGGTAAAGAGTTCAGGGTCTCAGCATTTGAGTTCTTCTCATGCAAGCTTTAACATTATTACGATTCTATCTGACAAGCTACCTGAGTGGAGACATCGGTTTTTTTCTAGTGAGACAGACACGTGGTGTTTTTCCCTGTCTAGTGAGCTGGAATGCTGATCCGCTAAAATCGTCTTCGTGGTTAGCGGAAAGGGTATTGCTACCTTGCGAGGAGGAGTTGGTGTCTCACTTGAAGTGTTTGCCTGATAGTGAGAAAAAAGATATTGATTTGTTAATCGACCAGTACCTTCCCGTCGGATACTCGATTTGGAACTAGTGGTGGCTTGCTCATCTGGCCAACTAGACGGCAGAGACTTTGGCTTCGTGGAAGAAGTCCCACAAGTTTATCGAAGGCGAGTTGGATGAACTCGAGTCAATTACTAGTGAAGTGGGTCTACATGGTAAGACTTGGATGGGTTTTGTTTCGGTTGTCATGTCTTTTTGTTTGCATGATGTATTGATTTTGTTGTTTTTGCCTTCGTATTGTCGCATGATTTGACATGTTCCTTGTTTTATCTATGCATCTCTAATGAGTAAACAGGTGAGAATAGATTTTGACATGATAGAGTTTGAGGCCGGGTTTCTTCCATTGGGGCGGCATCGAACTCCTTACCATCATTTAACTCTCTTGATGAATCGAACCAGGTGACTCAGAGTATGGAGGGAGTGCTGCATGCGAGTGAGGAGGTCGGTGCAGATGAAAGTATCCCTGTTTGTGTTCCACTTCGTGCTGGGATAAAAAAAATGTTGAAAATAAGGTCGGTGCTGGTTCCGTGAAGGATGACATGGATGATAGGTCTCTAAAGAGCAGTCGATCCAAGTGGACTATAGCCAATGTGCCTATAGAGAAATTTGCTTCGGAGCATGTGGTAGACTTTTCGGAGAGTGAGGAAATAAAAGAATATGTGGAGCTTCTCCATAAGACAACAAAAAAGGCTCCGGGTTCGTCCGAAGGACTGGTTGGTGCGAATGTGGCTTTTATGGCCAATATGGAAAGAAAAATGTGCTTGTTTCTTCAGTTCGTTGGTCGAATGGGTCGTGAGGTGGATTTGACCAACTCGCTGCTTGCATGTGAGTTGGCTAAGTTGGCTGACGTGCCTAGGGAGCTACAAAGGTGTGGGAACCTCTCTCTATCCGGATACCTGAATGAGGTTATCGCCGTAAATGGGTTGGTACATGTATTTTTTTGACATCTTTTGCACTTGTAGATGTTGCTTCTTTCTTTTTCTTTCTTGTTGTGACGGACGCTTTCTTTCTGTTCAGGGTTTGGTTAGTTACATTCAGGCTTATACCTTGTGCCGAGAGGAGGAGAAGAAAATGGAGGACCTCAGGTTGTCCTTCGTTGATGCTGTTGTGGAGATCGCGAATCTCAAGGAAGAACTAAATAGTCACGCAGATGTTGTTGAGGTTCTTCAACAAACGTAGGCATCAATGAAGTTGCATGTACTTGAGCAAGGTACTCAAATTAAGGAGCTGAAAAGTGAGGCCAAGAGTGCTCAGCGTGAGCTTCTTCATCACTATGGGATGATAAAGTTCTATCTTCTGTAGGTTCGGAGGATGAAAAAGGATCGGGAGAACAAGGAGAATCGTTTGAACGAGTTTGCCATCCATTAGATGAAAATGATGAAGGAAAAGAGGGAGAAGCTGATGTGTGAACTTGAACAAGCGAAGAAAGAGGTTGTGGACCTATGGGCGTTCGCTGCTGAACGCGAGGCAAAATTGGTAAAGTTGGATCACGTGATGATTCTTGAGGATACGCATTCCGCTGGTTTTGCTGTTCCAAATGAGGTGATTTTCGGTACGAATGTCTATGACCCGGATGCCTCGAAAAAGGTTCTTGCCTATGTGAAGACTCTAACTAGATTGTATATGTCCTTTTTGTGTAGGAGACAGTGTCCGATGTGACACTAGGTCACTTTTTTGTTGTGATTTGTACTTTTGAGCCTGACTTGTGTCAGGGGTATCTTTATCCAAATCTTTTGTTCCTCTACATACTCTTTCTTTATATGATTGCTCATGATGTATTTGCTTCTTGTTTCTCTGCCTTGCTCTTATAAGAAGTTGCCATGTTTGGCTTTTCCTTTAATTGTGATCTTTTAACTTGTTGTAGTTTTATGAAATGTCTTTAAGAGATATCATTGAATCTGTGAAGGTGCAATAGTGCAGAAAGTAATTTCTGAAATGTCACATCCTTATGTTTATCGGCTTCTGGACTTACTTGAGATGGTGAAAATGAGATAAGAGGGGCGTGCTGATTCCATTTGGTTTCGTGGTTCGAGTGGTCCATGGAATCAAGCTCTAGGGGAAAGCCTGAATGCGCATGTTGTGGATTCAGTGGGGGAGTCATGCGATGATGTCGCTAGTGCGTGGTCTTTGATCGAAAAAGATTATGGTTCATCGAATTCATTGGTCATAGGTTACGCTAAGCTAGGAACAAGACTTGGAGGCATCTCGCAACCTCATCCTTCATGGGTGAAGAAACTGCTTCACGATGAGGTATCACAAGTCACTCGTTTGCTAGTGAACGTTGTTTTGCGATGTTGTGGATGTTATGCCTCACCCATATATCTGGATGGACCCTCGTATATGGATCTGCAGAGACTGCGAAGTGTGGCCTTTAGGGAGTTTTACCAGCAGGGTCTCATTAGGAGCGTGCCGATGGATTCCAGCCACGAAGTAATGCATGAAGGGAAAGCGTGCTTGTATCACCAGCAAAATGGTCATAATACGGATTGTTGGTCCCTTATAACGTAACAAGTTAGTTCCAAGGGGGGGGATAGGAACTATTTAAAAATTAAGTATGTTAAGGCTGACTTCTTTTTCTTTGAAAAAGGATTACACAGCGCGCTGAGTAAATAAGACACTAGCTTAGTCAACTGGTGACTAAGTCAGCTTCTTTCGTTGAGTCAGGAGATAGCACTTTGAGTCTATTCCTGAACTCAGACACTCAATACACACAACTCAGCTTGACCTCTTTACTTGGTCAGTTTTGATTAAGTAAGCAATATATATATTAAGGAGTTTAAGGTTAGAAAGATGTTACTCAGCAGATTTATCCAGGTTCGGCCTCTGAGCCTACGTCCTGTCCCCGGAACACGTTCCAAGCTTTCGAATTCTCTACTGAGCTCTTTAACGGTAGAGCATCAAACCTTTTACAACTTAGAATCTGAGTATAACAAGAGTACCTTCCTCTATACCTCTACTCACTCCTAATCTCACGCTGAGTACTATAACCGAGTACTCAGCCTCTCCTTTCTAATCTCTAGAAATGATAAAGATTTGTCCTAAACAACAATTGCTAAGACACCTTAGATGATTGAATAATCACTCTAGACTTTTACACGAAAGATATGAAATTTGGTGTAAGAATTTGCTTTGCTTTTTCTTGCAGAACTTTGAGTAGAATTTTGGTCAGCGTAATGGCTTGATCAAGTTCTGTGTAGAATGAAGCAACTGAAGGGCTCTATTTATAGAGACGTCTGAGACATCGGTCATTTCGAATTTCGAAATAACCATTGGAGGGAAACGGCTTTCTGTCGTTGTCACTCAGTCTTGCTCAGAGCTCTCGGCCAATCAGATTTGAGTATCTTCTGTTCTCGGTCAATGTTGAGCAGCTTTTAGTCAGCTTGGCAGAATGTCTCTCCATTTATGGTAAGGTCAACTAGACAGCGTTCTGTGTCTTCTGAACCTTACCCAAAGTGGAAACACTTTGTCTGGAAGTTGTTCTTGCTCAGCTGCTGTCTTGTACTCTTTGTCGATTCAACTCAGCGGCTTCACTCCGAAGTTGTTCAACGAAGGTCTTCTAGATCCTTCTCTTGCTGAGTTGCGTTTTGATCATAACGACAGCGTTTTGCACACGCGGGCCGAGTTGACTTGATCTGTTTGACTTGGGCCTTGACTTCCGTATGGGCCTTGGGCTTTTTATTCTTTATGTCTTATAAACAATTTTAACTCAACATTGAACAAACACATTAGTATAATAAATCAAAGCATTTAAACTTAGTGTGTTTAGAATATATTTAATTTTACTTAAATAATTTTGTCAAATCAAAATCATGTGGAAAGGTGTTTCAACACGGATGAGTGTCGCGACTGGAGGTAGGGGTGTTCAAAAACCGAACCGAACCGAAATAACCGACCGAACCGATGAATTTCAGTTTTTCGGTTCGGTTTTTGGTCTATTAGGTTCGGTTTCAGTTTTAAATATTTAACAATATCGGTAATATCGGTCGGTTCGATTTTTATGATAAAATAACCGAATTAACCGAACCGACCGAAATAGAGATTAATTAGATATATAATTTAGGTAGAGACTTTATATGACCTAGACTTTGCATTTTCCTCCGACCATCCAAAGAACGTAACTATTTATAATTTTTTTTATCAATGTTAAGTCTAATACATTAATATTGTTCTACTAAGAAAAAGACATTAATACTGTTCAAACATTGCACTAATACTGATCAAATCAATAACATTAGTGCAAATTATGGTTGCAATGCGAATTGTGGTCGTAGAAGGTTTGTAATTACATTTTAATAAAGTTTTATTTTTAATTTTCAAACTTTGCATAAATTTTATGTTGTATACTACTCAACTTGCGTAACTATTTTTTAGACTTTAGATTAAACTAAATTAATTAAAACTTATAAATATTAATTTATTTTTTATTTTAATTAGTTATCATGTGTTAAAACCGAAAACCGAACCGAACCGACCGAAATAATCAGTTTGGTTCGGTTCGGTTTACTAATATTATTCGGTTAGGTTCGGTTCTCATTTTAGGTGTTATTCGGTTTTCAGTAATTTCGGGTCGGTTCGGTTTTTAGACCGAACCGACCGATGAACACCCCTAACTGGAGGGAGACGCACCAATTGTTGATGGACGATGGTTTGATCCCTAATCCAGACATTGTGCCTTGAGTATGAGTTTTGGCTTTTGGTAGTAATGCCTTGTGTTTTGTCCAAGGTTTACGTAAGCGGTTTCTTGTGGTGTCTTCATGTTTTTTTGTATTGTATTGATTGAAGTTTTAGTGTGAAAGCTTGCTTCTTCGTTGTTGTGTAATTGATATTATTATTAGAAATGACAACGTGTGATTGTTAGATTTTAATGCGATTTCCTTGAAATAGTTTGATCAAAACAACAATATGTCATTGTTTGATTTTAATGTGATTGCTTTGAAATAATTCGATTAAAATGACACTATGTGATTGTTAGATTTTAATATGATTGTCTTGAAATAAATCGATTAAAATGACAATATGTGATTGTTCGCTTTTAATGTGATTGCCTTGAAATAATTCGATTAAAATGACAATATGTGATTGTTTGATTTTAATGTGATTGCCTTGAAATAAATCGATTAAAATGACAATATGTGATTGTTCGATTTTAATGAGATTGCCTTGAAATAATTCAATTAAAATGACAATATGTGATTGTTCCATTTTAATGCGGTTGCCTTCAAATAAATCGATTAGAACGACAATATGTGATTGTTCAATTTTAATGTGATTACCTTGAAATAATTCAATTAAAATGACGATATGTGATTGTTCGATTTTAATGTAATTGATATGTAGAAGTTCGATTAAAACGACACTATTTGATTGCTTTGAAATCAATACGAGATAGTACGATTAAAACGAGCTGGATTTATTGTTGATAATATTTCCGAAGTGTTTGTACATTCCAATAGTTGTTTAGTGGTTCGCCCGACAGATGGGTCAACTTGTATGCTCCATTATAAAGGTATGTTACGACCTAATAGGGGCCTTCCTGGTTTTGACCAAGTTTGCCTTTAGCCAAAGGTGATTGGGATGCTGCATCGTCTCTCAAGACTAAGTCTCCAACTATGAAGCTTTGTGGCTAGAGGCGTTTGTTGTGGTACCGGGCTACCGCTTATTTGTGAGAGGTAATGGTGAGGAGTGCATTGAGCCGATCTTCCTCTAGTCTGTCTTGAGCATCCGCTAAGGCTTCCTCATTTGTGTTTTCATTGAAGTCAAGTATTCGGGGGGACTAGAGGATGACCTTTACTAGTGCCATTGCCTCCGCCCCGTATGTTAGAAAAAAAAGGGTTTTCATGTGGCTGAACGTGGGGTTGTCCGGTAAGATCAAAAGACGACTGATAGGTGGTCCGGCTAGGACAGGCCTTTATCATACAATTGTGCCTTGATGCCTCGGAGGAGTGTGCGGTTAGTGACCTCCGTGAGACTGTTGCTTTGTGTGGGCGACTAATGTAAAATGATTACGAATCCCCCATTGAGAGCAGGATTCCTGAAGGAGGCGCAATCGAATTGCCTTCAGTTGTCTATGATGAAAGAATGGGGTATGCCGAAATGGTGTATGATAGTTTTGTGTATGAAGGAAATACCATTGTCGGATGTGATTTTTACGATGGCCTCGGCTTCCGCCCACTTGGTGAAATGGTCAATGGCCACGATGACAAAACGCCTCTGCCCGGTTGCTAGAGGAAAATAGTCGAGGATGTCGATGCCCCATACTGTGAAGGGCCATGGTGTGATGATGCCCTTGAACGAAGCTCTGGACGAGTGGTTTTTTTGTGCATGCATTTGGCAAGCTTGACAGCTCCTGAAAAATTTATTGGCGCCTGCATCCATAAATTGCCAAAAGAGGCCCTATAGGCGTGCTTTTCTAGTGATGGATCGCGCCCCTTGGTGTGATCCGCAGACGCCTTGACGGATTTCTTTGAGGCATTGGTCGCATTCCTCTTCTGAAATGCATTTGAGCCATGGGATTACAGAAGCATTGCGGTATAGGATGCATTCTCTTAGTGCATATCTCCATGCCCTGCGGATGACAAGAGTGGCCTCATTCTAATCCTCCGAAAGTGTCCCATTTTCGAGGAACTGAATGATCGGCCTTCTCCAACCACCAAGAGATGCATCCATGTCGTTGATCTAGAAGATGGTTTGGTTATGGATGGCTGGTACGGAGGCCACTTTGATAAGTATGTGGGGTTGCTCGAGTGTTCCCCGACCGCTGGTGCTGTGATGGCGTCAGCCTCCTCGTTTTCTTTGTTAGGTATCAAGAAAATATCGAACTTTACTCCTTTCTCTATGAGTGAGAGAATGATCTTTGGCTTTTGCAAGGTATTGGGCCACGACCGAGTCTTTGGCTTTGTACGGGCCGTTAATATGGAAGACGGCTAGCTTAGAGTCGCATTAGATGGTTAGATGTACGTGAACAATAAGCTTAGCAATTTTTAGTGCGGTCAGGATGGCCTCATACTCAGCCTGGTTGTTCGTTGTTGTGAACTTGAGCCCAGCATAGCTGAGGTGGAAAAATTCAGGTCCGCGAATGGCAATTTCCATAGAAAATTCCTTGGTGTGTCTGAGAACATTCTTAAAATACTTCCAGGAATGAGGCATTTTGTCAATTATTATAGCAATATTGATCATTAAGAGGTCCACCTTCTGAGATAATTTCGTGTGCAATTTTTTGGAGTCATGAGATTGAACCTCCATTGATTTTTCATCAGTAATCTGAAATTTGAGGTAGTTGCTAACAACATATTTTCTCAATCTAGCCTCCTTTTTGTCATACTTCCTTTGCAAAACATTCATACCTCTTTGGCAGATTTTTATTCCTCATTGTAGTAATCATATAGTTCATTTGTCAAACCATTCAGAATGTAGTTCTTACACAAAAAGTCGATCTTTGTCCATCTTTCAGCAGGATGAAGCTCTGCCTGGGTAGCTTTTTCAGGAACAGCAGCCTTCTCAGAGGTAAGAACAGAAGCAACTCTTTTCGTGGTAAGGGAGAACAACATTTTCTATCTCCACCTTTGAAAGTGAGCTCCCTCGAACCGGAATGGCTTGTTGATTTCGGACAGCTCATTAGATTGTTCGGTAGCCATAGCAGTAGTGAATCGTCTTAAAATTGTTGGAACAGGAAAAGCACAAGAATTGCTGAACAAAATAATAGGCAGAGTCGCAGACTGTGTCGTTTTTTTAAGACGTTCGCGGAACTGCCAGAAAGTGCAGGCAGATCAATTTCTGGTCGCCTTCAAGATAAAACAACCCACTCGTAATACGAGTTCGTATTGCACAGTACGAACTCGGTTCTGTCTAACTCTAATTTGCTCAGTTCAAAATTTACAGGAAGTGTTATTTTCTGTCTACTAAAATGAAAATCACAACAGGTATTTATAGAGTAAAATAGAGTTATTGTGCTCTGATTTGTGGAGAATAAAAAGGGAGAAAAATCAGAGAAGTGGTGAACTGGAAATACTGGTTTCAGAAAGACCAAATAAAAAAAAAAGACATTTGAGAAGTAGAAAAAAATTAATTAATAAAAAATTAATTCTGAATTTAAATAAAATAATAATAAAAAATATGATTATTTTTTTCAATAAAAAATAAAAAAATATGGAGTCCACACCACACCAACTCGGCTCGGACGACGGTGTGCGTGTGGTGGTCAAGCATTAAGTAAGTCATCACTCTTCCACAAAAGTAGGTACCCCTTGAGTACATCCAAGTGTGTAAGGACTTTCTTTATAAATATCACCAATGTGATTTCTAAGTAATGTTGGATGTCTTAGGCCCTGTTCTTTATTACTTAATTTCAGTAACAATCAGTTCAGTTCAGTTCAGTTCAATTCAGTATTCAGTTTCAGTATTCAATAATTTATTATATATTTATTATAATTATTATATATTATTATTATTTATATATAATTTATTATTATTATCATTATTTATTTATAATTTCAGCAATTTATTATAATTATTATAATTTATTATATATTATTATTATTATCATTATTTATCAGTTCAGTTTTTTTCAGTAATAAAGAACAGAGCCTTACTCTTTTAAATCCCTTTGAAGATAAATATTTGAGCTTTTTTCATAAATTCAAATTGGACCAAGTGACCTAGTCCAACAGTTTTACCAAACAAACTTACATAAAAAAAAAGCTAGTCAAATCAGTTAACCGATAATGTTATCAGCTAATATCTATTTGACAAACAATGTCGAATTAAAATTGGATTATTATTCTGTATTGAATATTTATAAAAGTGTGAAACCAAACCCATGAAATTGATTGAGTGTCCGTTTGTTTCCATTTTTCGAACTGCTTTTTTTTTCAATACTAAACATTAGATAGAAAGTGTTTGGTAAAATTATGAAACACTTGCTTTCTACAGAAAAAACAACTAATATTTACTGCTTATCAGCAACAGCAAACAACACCACCAAACAACAAACAGTAACAGCTGGAACAAACAGCTCGTGAGTCATATAATATATGCTTTCCGTCCACTCCCAGAGTTGAAAAGCTAACACTTCAATCTATAAGCAAAATCGTCACCTTTCCAAAACTCAAAACAAACAAATTACTTACTTTGTCTCTTTTAAGTTTAGAAATTAGGGTTTGGAGGCTAAAAAAACATACAAAAGAATTTATAGAGTGCAAACACATATTATTGAAAATGTGCTAACTTGTACATATAAAGAGAGACTGAATAAAAATATACAAACTTGTACAGAATTCGTTGGTGTGTTTTTTTTTTTGTATAAATTATAATAATTTCATTCCTTCCTTTATAGATGAAGCCTCGTGCCAATGTTTAATTTCTCGCAATTATATGAAAGAAAAGAAAAGAGGTGAAGATGCAGTCTGTCTGTCGGCATAGTTTTGGACAAATAACAATGACCCTACACATTCACTTAATGAATGACAGCCTACCAAATCATTTTTGTGTGTATTTATTCTAGCATGTTGCTAGATCCACCTGCATATATATTACTATATCTATATCTATTCACATTTTATAACCTTGCTTTTTCTGAATTTTTTTTTCTTTTTTATAAATCAAATTTACCAACTGCATAAATTTTGTATCGAAATCTCGAAACGTGTTAGCTAAAGAAAATGATTGCTGAAAAATGTAAACTAAGCATTTGGAAATTATGGAAAAATAAATAATAATTCTCTGCATGGAAATTATTAAAAAGTAAAATTACAAAAATAATCCTACACAAAGATGTTATTTGATCACTCATGCCTCAGATACTAAAATTTAAAATATAGTGGAAATAAAAACCCTCAATCTGTGATTATTATTTGAAAAATAATTTCAGGAAGAAAAAGGAGAAAAATAGAAGAAGAAATAGTAAAATAAATTCTATAAATGGGACAGAGGGAGCCACATTGGGCCAAAATTTCCAAGTAGAAAATAAGGAAAATTCATTGATTCTTCTTCTTTTGGATAATAATTGCGGCTCAGAAAATATTAAAATGGTGTCATGACCCAATAAAACATTATTTTTTTTTATGCCTATAAAAACATATTTAGAGGTAAAAAAAATACCACAATGACCAATCCGTGAAAACGTGAGTTTTTTTTTTCAAATCAACCCAAAATTACAAGGGGCAAATGTTTGGGATAGATGAAGGATTAAATAGATCATTAAACCGTCAAATATTTGTACCCCAAATGTCGGCACAAGATAACTATACCATATGCTTGAAAAGGAGGTCTCTGTGAAATCAGACAAAGTAATTTGGCCTACTTACCTCTTTTTCTACTTTTTTTCGAATTAGAAGAATCGTTTCTGTTTGCTGCATCAGCATTATTTATTGGAAAAGAAAGAACTGGGGAAAAAGACACTGAATTTTCACTTAAAATTTTTCGAAGCAGCCAGATTACAAGAGGTACATCTTACTATTTCAAAATAAAGATATGGATACACAAATCTTCTTAAAAATTCAACTACCCAGTCCAATATTGAAATGACAACCTAATACTTCAATTTCTTTTTTAAAAACCAATCTATGCATAAAAATGGCTCACTGTGAAGTCGTTTTATGTACAGTTTTTAACTCTTTGGTTGCTAATAGTCATCTTTTCCAGGCTTCGATCTGATGCAGAAATTCCAGGCTAACAAGGCTGCCCCTACTGCAGGCTCTACCTGATGTTTAATAAAAAGATAACCACATGTAAACAATTCCAACACACCACCAGAAAAAACATTAACTCATAATTTCATGTTTTACGTGTGTATCAGTTGGGGATGCATTGTGCAGAAGTTGTTATTTCTCTTCAGGATTAGTTCCTACAATCTTTTGAGAAATTTCTTCAATTAATTTATGTTGCCCTTTTTTCTAAACCTCCTTACACTCTCAACTATTTTTGATAAACAATATACACAGAAGTCCTACAACAGAATATATTTGCAGGGTTCTGAGTTGCATTTATCATGGTCTACAATTTTGCAGGTGCAGACTTGCATCTATCATGGTATTTAATTTTCAGGGAACTATTTAAATCAACTTAGATGCAATTATAACTGTCCATTATGTTTGTTTTAGAGCCATTTATTTGGTGCATCACAATTAACAAACATCACTTCAACTTTATGGGCATATAGGTACCTATATTGAGCGTCACAAAACATGACATCCACCCTCCAGTGTTCATGATATGTCCTATTGTTAATATAGATTTATGTTCTGGAGATTCTACTTCTCACTAATCATGCAACAACAACTTCTATGCAGCTCCCTTTATGTCTCGATTCCTCGTTGCATATACTTCCCCTTATTTCTCATTAAGAGTCTTAAATACTAGTATGTATCTAGTGTGCCTGTAATCCTAATCATCATAATTCATAACTAAATCTTTCAATCTGTAAACAGAAAGTGCAGTGTCATGGGTTCTAAAAAGCAAGGCCTAGGACAATTGGTTCCACTGTGTCGCTCAGAGAGTTACTAGAAATCAGTCTAAAGTGCAGTATAGTATGGTATGGTTACCTTGGGCCGAATTGAGACAGCCCCAGGGTAGTCTCTGGAGATGCAGTTTATAACCTCTTTTCCTATATCCCACCTCTTATTTGCTTCAAGAACACCGCCAACCATGACAAGGGGAAAAGAAGAGTTTCCATCTGCAACAGCATTTATTGCATAATAAAAAGACATCGAAACTTCACAAAGAAATACGGAAAAGCCAGGCATAAAAGGCTATCTATTCATAATCACTTGCAAGCACCATGTGGTTGTGGCTCCATAGAAAATATGGTTCTAAACAACTTAATTCGACAGTATGGTTCCATGGGAAATTGGTTTTAAACAACTTTAATTCTCGGAATTTTCCATTTTGAGGTCCTGTACTTTCATACGAGACACTTATGTTACTAAAGGGCAAAGTTCAGGAACTTTTATGGCCGATTTTGAAGTTCAAGGGCCATAAGAAAGGCCAAAGTTGAGGGGCCATGTGTGTAATTTACTATAATATTCTATGTAAGGTTATAGTTGACATGTGCTTCCAAGGATTATGGGTGGTTGACTAGATTGGACTAAGTAAATGGTTTGTAAATTTTTGTTGAAAGTAAAGGACCTCAAAATGGAAAGTTTAGAACCATATTTCCCATGGAACCACACTTTCGATTTTCCAAATTACAATTTTCGGAGCTTTTTCTCTCCTAACCAAACAATACCTAAATAACCTCAAAACCAAAAAGTTCAAGAATTAAAGTTGCTTAGAATATCTTTAATCAAAAAAAGATTGCATCCACATTAACCAACTTTACTACATGCAATAAAATACCAATTATTAGTTCATTAACTAGCATAATTGAGTTGCTTTTTCATCTGAGTTGTTTTTTCATCACAGAGAACTGAAAGGTCATATATCAGTTTTTCTTTTATACAAGTAAAAGCCATGGACATAGCCTCTCGCAATCCCATCCAAGTGTGGAAAATCAGATATTTTTCAACAATCTAGAACAACTATTCATCCTAATGCTGGTTAATGGTGGGTTAAATGCACCATTGGTCACTGAACTTACATGGCTGTCTTAAAATGGTCACTCAACTTCAATTTGTCTCAATAAAATCACTCAACTTTGAGTTTTGTCTCAATTAGGTCACTCTTCCGATTTCAGTGGTAAAAGGCATCGAAATAATGCCATGGCTGACACGTCAACATGAGCCAACTCAGATCTCTGATCAAAACGAAAGAGATAACCAGGTGGCACATACGTTGATGTCATGTGTGGTTTCGGTCAAAGATTTGAGTTGACTCATGCTGTCATGTCACCTATGTCATCATTATGATGTTTTTTAATCACAAAAATCGTTAGAGTGACCTAATTGAGACAACTCAAAGTTGAGTGATTTTATTGAGACAAATTGAAGTTGAGTGACCATTTTGAGATAACCATATAAGTTCAGTGACCAATGGTGCATTTAACCCGGTTAATGGTTTAAGTTCACAGCTGCAGTATCAAAAGGATACCAACATACTACTTTCAGGTTTGATGTCTATAAAACAAGTGAAGAATAAGTAGCATCTCGTGGTCAACAGCGATAATGGAACTTTAACTCTATTTCATTTAATACTGAAAGAACCAAATAAAGGTATTTATCTGTTTTTATTTCAACATGAATTGACATACCTTTACCACACAAGCCGAGTCTTTGTACAACAGCTTTCACACTTAAAGCTAACTCTTGAACTGAATCTTGCAATATTCTATTTGCTACTTCATCACCTGCCTCTGCACACGATACAACCACAGGAACAAGAGCTGCAATACGAGCCCAAGACGGATCTGCATATGCCCACCTATATTCCAAAAGAGAAAACCCAATATTTTATTCAAGTAAAACTCTTATCTAAACATAATTATTTGTTTTTTATCCAAATTTTTTTGGTATCTAAACATATATTATTAAAACAAATATAAAAAAATAAAAAGGTCAAACTAGAGTAATACTTGAATGCATATGAGAAACAAGAGATGGATATTATATTGATAAAATGATACTTATCAAAATAATACATTAATAAATTGAGAACAACATATAAAAAACAATAATAATATTAATAATAACCATTTAATTTTTTATTGATGGAAAAAAAAAATGAAAGTCAGAATTACCAAAATAAGTAATAATACTAGCCTGAACAATCTTGAAGTGAGTGTCTATTTGGCCTAGATTTGAAGATATAAATCATAAACCAAATACACACAACACCCATTCAACTGAAATATCAACAATCTCTGTGAGGCAAAATGGAGCAGCAAAAGGCAAGCTTGCCATGTCAACAAAGAAAGACCCAACTCCCACTCCCTTAAAACTGGTAAAAGATTATGAAGGAAGAAATGCAACCCTTGATTAATGCAGATGGTCCTTAGTGCCAAAACCACAAAATTGCAATTTGGTTGCAAAAAGAAGGTATTTTGAATGCAACAAAAGCCTGATGGAACAGTTGAATAGCACAAAGCTTGATTTGTGGCAAAAGGTTAAAAATAATGAGATGGTCTTGACTACAAGACTAGGAGAAATTTTCAGTCTACATTCAAATTTACAATTTCATTCATATTGCGTGGACACAATATTTGTAAAATCATCGCTATAAAATTCATACTAGATGCTTGTTTTTGGACACAAGCAATAAGCCAAACACCGTTCAATTTTCATATTGCTTGGACACAATATTTGTAAAGTCATCACTATAAAATTCATACTAGATGCTTGTTTTTGGTCACAAGCAATAAGCCAAACACCGTTCAATTTATTATCCTCAACATCTGAATTTACTGTCAGAACACTTAGCCAACTTTGATATTCTCTCAATTTTGAAACAGCTTTGACACCCAAGTATACTTATTTCAATGTAGATACTTGAATAAGATACTGCAAGACGAGAATGCAGGATGCAATAGAGTTTTCAAAGTGTCAACAACTCCAATGTTATCCAACACATATGGTGAACTATTTGAAAATGTTGAATGGCAAGACAGACTGTTAGTGGACTCCAATGTGCAAATACTACTAAGCTGGATATTAGTTTAGCGAAACACTATTTCTACTCCATTCCTGACAGCATTTGATTTTCTGATCAACATTCCAAAAATGGCTTAATTTATACTTAGGCAAGAATTTATCTCATGACAAACCATGAGACAGCCCAATATAGCTCATTTATCCACTAAGAGCAAACAGAAGGCTGCAGCTAACTCCACTGCTTAAATGTTATGGCCACCATTTTTATGCTACCAGCTGCACATATCACTCCTCTCTCCTCCATTCTCTGATAACATAATATTAGTGGTGTCTAACTTGCAATCCTATCTTTCATCCATGAATCAAGCACATTGAAATACAATACTTCTAAAAATGGATGTAATCATTCCAAAAGAGGTTTTATCATATACTAGCTAAACTATGTTGCCCAGACACGGTTTCCAACACGGATACAGACGCGGGAAACATCATTTCTATAAAGCATAGGATACATAAAAGTGGGGGAAAACGTGTAAATATTAAAAATATTGGGCACATTTATAAATATTAAAAATATACTTTTATATTTGAATTTTTGTAATATAACTAAATAAATACCTATAAAAGAAATTAAAAAACTCTTATCTAAACATAATTATTAAAACACAGAGAAAGGATTTGAGTTTGCAAAACACTCTAAATTTCAGAGAGAGATTTTAGTTTGTGATTCGTGAAGGAGATTACGACATATTTATAGAGATTGAGAAGTTTGAGAGTCAGTTTGGTTCCTATTAGGAGTCGCATTGCAACCTTTCGTCTCTCTACAACTGCTCTCTGTCCTTTCGTCTATCTGCAACTGCTCTTTGTTTCTCTCTGTTTTTGTCTCTGAAACGAAACCGCAGTCCATTTTTTTCTCAAAAACACGTTTTCCAAGCGGAATCGTGTATCTAAGTTCCCAATATTATGGAAAAGATCCCGAAACGTATCATACCCGCGTGTCGGAAACCTGAAACGCCTATAAGTTCACGTTTCCATGCTTCATAGTAGAGAAACAATGTCCTCAATTTGTTTAAAGAAAAGAGCTAATATGAGTTGCAAGCATACTACCTATATATGTACGTCCTAGAACACATACCCAATAACACTCATAAAGTTAACACTCATAAGTGTAAGTCTTAGAACATACCCAATAAGTTCATCTGGAGAAAAGAGCTAATATGAGTTGCAAGCATACTACCTATATATGTACGTCCTAGAACACATACCCAATAACACTCATAAAGTTAACACTCATAAGTGTAAGTCTTAGAACATACCCAATAAGTTCATCTGGAGAAAATAGACCAAGTGTATGCAAAATTCTAGATGTGAGACTCGTTTGTGGGCCACGACCATCATGAGCCCTTATAACTGCTGTTAATGCTTGTGCAGCTATTCCGTATCCGCTGCAAAAGAAAGATTTGGTATAAACTATAACACCCCACTTAGAATGAACTCAAAAAGTAAAATTCATTTATAAATAAAATGAATTCTATAAATGAGTTCCTATTTTTGGTATGAGATAACTAAAACAAAAAATGATTTTACAAATTTATGCTTGGAATGAAATTACATTTGTTCTTATTTCCTAAACTATTCTCATTGATATTATATATATATATATATATATATATTGATTTTATATATATATATATATATATAGGGTATATAATATATTAATCTCTATATCGTTACTTAACACACTGTTAAGTCCTCGTATTTTCAATAATATATTACAAGGTCCTTAACTTTCTATTCAACTGTTTAGTCTCCCAATCCATTTAAATGA
The DNA here is from genome assembly GCF_963576675.1 of Euphorbia lathyris. Lineage (NCBI taxonomy): Eukaryota > Viridiplantae > Streptophyta > Magnoliopsida > Malpighiales > Euphorbiaceae > Euphorbia > Euphorbia lathyris. The sequence continues at coordinate 82,896,756 of NC_088910.1, read as the reverse complement.
CTGATTTGCCCTTTTCTTATTAAAGGTAAATTGTACTTTTGATACCTAAACTTTAACATGTTTAAACTTTGATACCTGAAATTTATCTTTACACTTAAAAACTATTATTTTAAGTATTAAAAAAATACACTTCTATATTTTTAATTTTTCTCAAAGAGAAAAAAATGTTCTCGCCATGTCTTTCTCTTTCCTCTCCCCTCTCCTTTCTAATTTTAGTAAAAAATATATAATTCAAATACTTTAGTATATAAAAAATAAAAATATAAAAGTGTATTTTTAATATTTAAAGTTTTTAAGTGAAAAATAAATTTCAGATATCAAAGTGTAGACATGCTAAAATTCAGGTACCAAAAATATAATTTACCCCTAACAAGTAAAGGATAAATCAGTAATTTAAATGTATAGAAGGACTAAAATGTTGAATAGAAAGTTAAGGACCTTGTCATGTATTATTGAAAATATGAGGACTAAATAATGTATTAGGCAACAATGTAGGGACTAATAAATTATTTACCCATATATATATATATATATATATATATATATATCGCAGGTGAAAGAACAAGTGCTTGATATTCCATAAATGTGAATTCTCCAACAAAGTTCATTTTTTCATATCATTACAAGAAGCCTCAATTTTACATAAACATACTAAATTGACATTAGTGTATTTTTGGACTAGAACTTATGTGTCAAACCATTTGGACATATCTGCTTTTACCAATGTTGGGGTCCTTTCATCTACTAAACGATGATGTTGCTAAAAGTTTCATATGCTTTTATAGTGCATTTAAAAATTATAACGCTGACTTCAAAAAAGAAAAACAAGAATATAACCCTAAGGAACTTTTACATGTGGAACCATTGTACCTATGAACTATTCAATTACAGCCCTAATGAATGAAGTTTGTTATTGAAGAACTCTAATAATAAAACAAAAAGAAGAATGGAACTAAAAGAGCTTTGATGGAATTTTCTTATATATATTCCTACTTACCAATTAAACGTTGTTGTCGTGTGACCAAGAGGTCACGGGTTCGGGTCTTAGGAGCGGCCTCTTGCCAAATAAATTGGCAGGGGAAGGCATGCCCCCAGTACACCCTTGTGGTGGGACCCCTCCCCGGACCCTCGCTTAGCGAGGACGCGTAGTGCACCGGAAGATGTCATATTCCTACTTACCAATGAATTGTTTTCCCTTTTCCTTAATTGTCACGACAATGGGAAAAAGCAAGCACAAGAGTTATGATGGAACTGAAACATCATACCCTTCAATAATTTGTATTATTGTATTTTGATTTTCAAGATTCTCTCACATCACGTCTAACAATCTTTTTCTGTAAGGCTTCACTTAGAATGAATGGATTACTTCAGTTTGAGTAATCCATTCATGGTATTGCATATGCTTTAAACAAATTCCACCAAAAACTCTGAAATTTGAAAATGAATTTCACATTTTTAAAAAAGGAAAATTTTAAGATGATACTATCATCTTCAAATCCTAATTTTATTATGTATTGTTTCTCCCATATAATTTATTTCTTTTTATTTCATTCTTTTCAACGTTGGTTCTCAGCAACCAATTAATTTATTTCTTTATTCATTCAATTATTTAGCTTTTAGTGTTTTTAACTATTGTGAAGTATGAGATGAGGAAATGAAGGAATTATTTGATTGGAGCAACTTACAAAAGCTTTTCTTTCTTCATCCAATGCATAAAATTATACCATTGCATCCATGGAGCAGATAGAGACAGTAATAAAACTAAACTCAAAGAATATACCTTCCCCAGTCACCTAAGATGGGTCCTGCACCTGCGGCCCGCGCTTTTCTGCCATCTTCAGTGAATCCATAAGCAATGGTACCTGTACCAGCAATCAAAACACAGCCATGAAGCTTTCCCATTGTACCGCTTGCCAATGCTGCCACAGCATCATTTTGAACATATAGCATCACGTGACTGGGGAATATATCCCTGCATGAAATAAGATACAGCAAAACTAAGTTATAAATTTATTTGAATAAAAAACAGCATAAAAAAGGGCATGATTGAAAATCTGTTAGAAATCTCAGATTCAAAAAAAAATGACAACACCGAATTAGGACAGAAAATGAAGTTTATTAATGAACTTTCTCAGCTGAGAATAATGCTATAATGCAAGAGCTAGGAAATAAGTATGCAAACTAGAATAAGACCAATGAAATCTCACTTCCTACGACTGAGTCCTCCACATCGTAATGAAGAGCCAAACAGTGAAAACAAAGTCGAATTGAGAGCCCCTTCCCCAGCCAACAAACCCTTCTAATATTGTTTTCCCAATTTCCACCCTACCCTCATAATGAACCCAACATAACTTTTTCCCCCTACAGCCAGCTCGCAACTACCTGATAGAGAATGACCTAGCCTATTAGGAGGAATGTTCTAGAAGGGGTGAGCTGTATAGGATAGGGGGTATTTCGGGTATAGGCCATTAGTTTCTAGGGGGAAATAGTTTAGGAAGAAGGGGAGAATATTTTGGGTAATCTTTGGCTGTTGTTGCAGAGCTTCTACTTAGTAGAGAGGGATTTCTCTTGTATATTGCCATTTCTGTGTTGAGTTTCTATCATTGGTCAGACCAATTGATAGAAACCAAACACAGAAATGCCAATAGAATATAGTAATAGATCAAGTTGCAACACAGCAGTAGATTGAAATATAGAAGGAACACAAAGATGAACACAGATAAATGGATTGAGCTAACCCTCTAATCCCCACAAGAGAAATCTCCCTCTCTACTAAGTAGAGCCCCTGCAACAGCAGCCAAAGATTACCCAAAATATTCTCCCCCTCTTCCTAAACTATTTTTCCCTCAATACTAATGGCTTATACCCGAAATACCCCCTACCCTATTCAGATCACCCCTTCTAGAACATTCCTCTAATAGGCTAGACCATTCTCCATCACTACCCTTCTCCATATCTCCCTCCCCTACCATTTTTACCTTTTTCCCTCATAGAATACACTCTCCATAAATTAGGCCCATCAGAAGAATCATCAAGTAATTGTTGAGTCACATTAGAATTCCTATAAAGTACACAAAACAAGGAAGTCTTCAAAATTCCATACACCTTTTCCGTTATAACTCTTTCTTAAACTACGCTATTCAAGTTTCCAAGTCCGATTCATCATATGCCAACTAAATCAAACTTGAAAAATAACTTGTTGTTTTCTGTTATGATTTATTTAGGATCACGGCTGACAATCAGTTCCACGTTGATAATACAACAACAACAACAACAACAACAAAGCCTTAGTCCCGAAATGATTCGGGATCGGCTAACATGAACCATCATATAAAACCGTGAAATCAAGTCGTGTCAGCGACACAAATTCTCTCCCTCCACTCTTTCCTATCCACTACCATATTTTCCTCAATCCCCAATACACAATCAGTTCCACGTTAAAACCGTGAAATCAAGTCGTGTCAGCGACACAAATTCTCTCCCTCCACTACCATATTTTCCTCAATCCCCAATACACAATCAGTTCCACGTTGATAGACAAACAAAACGTTATCACCTGATTAGTTTTCTTCCTTTCCGTGCTGACTTATGCATTGTTTGAAGGCAATTTTTTCTTTCTACTGTTTGTGTCCACGGTTCTAATCTCCTAACTTGTTTGTGCTTTGGTTAAGCATATATTATAAGTGAATCTATCAAGTCCGAGCCTATGCAATCTTTAGTTAGTAAACTAAATGATGCATAATCACTCAATTTTCTGTGATTTGAGCTTTCAAATTGGCAAGGGCTGAGTTATCATACCACACCCATTCTGTAAGCATTTTTCTGCTGTAATACAATTGTTGTGCCTTCAAAAAGTTCAATATCACAATTCAATCCAACAAATGTAATATGAAAGCAAATTAGATTTTGGTAATTCTTCTTCACTGTCGGTATATGCTAATAGAACGTAAGGTTAAGCAGAAGCTCAGGTCCTGCAGGACCGACTACCTTGCTATAGGGAAATATGTATCACTTTCAAATACTGGTTTAATCACACAAAAACATGGGAGAGCAAGTTAATCACCACAGAAGCAAGGGTAGAAGATTGAAATGTATACGAGCAACAGATATATTCGCGATTACATCTTTTGGTATAAGGAAAATTAGCTCAAAAAATGAGAACGTAAAGATGAAAAAAGAAAATATTAAACAAGAATGTGGTAGTCATTAAGGATAAACTGGAGACAGATTGAGACCAGTTAAACATCTCATCAAACAGTGGTGAATAATGGAAGATTAAGCATGTCTAAGCTACGGAACCAAAGAAGACCATAGGTAAGCAAGGATGAGACCTTGTAATGTAAAGTGATGAAGTGAACAAGAAAAATTTAGGCATAAACAAACCAATATGAAGGAAATTATTGTTATAAAAGAATAGAATAAATGAAATTGGAAATAAGGCAAAATTAAGTTGAGTTTAATAGCATTTTTCTTTCACAAGTATAAAAAAAAAGGGCGGCCCGGTCGCATTACGCGTCCCCGCTGAGCGAGGGTCCGGGGAGGGGTCCCACCACAAGGGTGTATTGGGGGCAAGCCTTCCCTTGCCAATTTAATTGGCAAGAGGCCGCTCCTAAGACTCGAACCCGTGACCTCTGGTCACACGGCAACAACGTTTTACCGTTGCGCCAAGGCTCGCCCTTTTCTTTCACAAGTATCAACACCAAAATTTCCAATATTATTGGTGAAAAAGTTTCATTGGTCTGATTATGGAGCACAAAATTCTTTGGATATGTTCTGCTTGAGGTGGCTTCACCTCTTTGTTTGGAGCATGATGTTATGATTTTTGACATGGCTAACATATGCAGCTTTAAAACCATTTTTTTTTTAATATGGCGACGTTAAGATCATTACCATCAGGATTAAGGGATTACAGACTGTCACAGAAATGAAGGAAGTCCAAAAGTTTCCATTAGAGAAAGTTGTGCCAACGTACGCATTAAACATTTACGAAGCTTCAGTACGTCATAATCTAAGCGGCACTAGTACTAGTATTCACGTGTCTATACCATAATGTAAATAGTATGTCAAAATTGACTAGATTTGACAGTGAATATAAAAAGCAAACCTAAGCCAATCTAATATTCTTTGCTCATCTGTTGGATGATTAACGCCAGAAACTGCAAGACAAACAGCTTGAACTGCAGAACGATTGGAACCTGATTTTGAAAGAGCATCTGCCATAACTTGCTCCAATGTTTCTCTAGCAGCAGTTTCTGCAACAACCCAACCAAATACAAAAGAGTGATAACCAAAATTTGACTCTTCCCTTCAATGTCCTGATACGAAGACGATGAACATATAACAATGTAGACGGTTTCCCCTTATCTTATATCTCAAAAAGAAAAATCAAACAAATGCCATTGCCAGATAAAAAAGAATTGAAAATTGAAGAAAGAGAGAAAGACAACTGACCTCCAACGCTATTGTGATTAGAGCAGCCGGCGACGGCACGAGCAAGAACAGGGAGCGGGTCGGGAAGAGGGTTGGAAAAGGGAAGAATTGGCATACATATACATACGGTAGAAGTAGTTCCTCCGTCCAATCCTAAAATGACCGGCCTGTTGCCGGTGACAGAAACTTCGTGCTCGAAATCCCAGATTTCTCCATTTCTATAGCGCTTCATCAGAGTCGTATACTACCAATCAAATCGCAGCAGAGAAAGAGAGAGAGGGAGGGACAGTGACAAGGAGAGACACAAAACATCCAAAATGGTAAATATAAAGAGGGATGGGATGATCCTATTTCCGAAAAATATAATATTTCTCGTATTCGGACGGCAATTATCCGCCAAAAGCTAGCTGCTAAATTGGAATGGAAGCTCCCACCTGCAAATTCACTTTAATTTTTCCCGTTGAAGTTCTGACCCAATTGCACCATTTACATAATAACCAGTTTGGGTCCACCTTCATCGTCTTCGGTTTGGATTGAGGGTAAATGAAGTTTACAATATAGGAAGTTAAGATTAATGCATAGGTGGCTCCTGAATTTTACTTAAAAAAAAAAAACAAATGTAGCTAAAAGGAGTTCTTACATTAAGTAATGGGTTTTTCAGTCACTCGGAGCACATGTGTGGTCATACGTAATAATTAAAATATAGTCTTGATTACATGTACTTTAATAAGCATGTAGAATTTGTTCATTCACCGTTAGATCTACGCTTATTAGAATCGTAAGCTGAAGATTCAAAACATCCTGAGACTTAGATTTAATAAGCCTATATCTAAATATGTATAGAATGTTCGATGTTTCTAATAATTTGACGGCTAAAAGATATCACATCTAACTATTTTGATAATTGATTATTTATTAGTATATTATAGTTTTTATTATTATTATTTTTAATAATAGTGTCAGGATTATTATAAAAAAATTCTTATTTTTTGACATTATTTTTAATATAATATATAAAAAAATAAAAGATACACATCAAAAAATAATTATTTTTAAAATAAAATACTCATATTTTATATTTAATTTATTTATATAAATAAATACTACCATTAATAGATTTTTCATAATTTCAATATGCTTGAATTACGATTTTTATTGGAAGAAGTGTCAAATCCATGAATAAAAAAAATAAAACGAATGATTATAATTTGATTCTAAAAATTGTATGAGACTGCATATAATATATTTATATATCAAACACACATCGATATAACCTATTTAAAAAGTTACATCAAGAGACAATAAATGAACAGAATATGACGACTTATTAAATAATTTTCATTTAAAATAAATAAAAATTATAGATTATATTATAAGAGTGAAGAACAAAACTAATACATAATCAAAATTAGTCGATAAGGACTTTGGTTTTCGGTGATTTATGAATATAATGGTGGAATAATATCATGCTTTTATGTATAGGTTTATTTGTGACTTTTATATTTTCTTTACTTTGTGTTTTTTCATCTTCTTGTAACTCTTACTTTATTTTATTACTTTAATTAATGGGTTAGTAATTGACAATAAAATAATGTGTTAATGTATATTGTTATTTTATTCTCTTTGCTCTTAGAGGGCCAACTCATCCAAAAAGTATCTAAAATACTTCTTCTAAATTCTCTCTGCTTCCGCTATTATATATATATATATATATTTTTTTTTTTTTGACAAAAGGTAAGAAGTTTTTATTAAGAATCAGAAGCAAGAACAGAACATGCACATGGGGGAGGCTCTGAAAGCCAGACCTTCCTAACAGTGTCAGTTGTAACTGCACGGGCTAAAAAATGAGCAACTCAATTTGTTGTTTTACGAATAAATGAAATAGACACAGTAGCAATTTCCTTGATTAGGTGTTTGCAGTCTTCAATTATGAGATCGAAAGTCGAATTGCCACTAATTTCTCGCTGGATAGCATACACTAGTAGTTGGAAATCCGATTCAATTAACACGTTCTGCTTTTCGGACTTTTTAAGCCAACTCAGCGCTTCCCGACATGAGATTGCCTCAACCAGAAATGGATCTAAATTACAGTGAATGACTCCATTACCCGCAGCTTGGAAGTCTCCTACACTGTCCCGCAGCACAAATCCGTACCCAGCGATCCCCAAGTTAGAGAAGACAGCCCCATCAAAATTTAATTTAGACATACCAGGGGGAGGCTTGCACCATTTCTGACCGCTGACCGGCGTTGGGCTTCCGGCACCTTGCTACCGTGTTTGTGCAGCTTTCCAACTTGTGAAGAATTGCATTGCAGATGTGAAGAGATCAGCCGGCGTCATAACCTGATGGTTTCATACTTTATTATTTCGATTGATCCACAAGAACCAACAACAGATCGCTGCACTGTCTGCTTCCTCCGGATAATGTTGAAGCAGCTCCGCCCAAAAGTGTTTGAACGATACACATCTGTTGCCAAGAACAGAAAAACGCATCAGACCCCAAAGATGTCGAGCTTGTCTGTAGTTAATGAGAGCGTGAAACTCATCCTCTTCCGCTTCCTCACACATCGGACAACAATTGATAATTGGAACCCTTCGGGCTGCCAGCGCTTTCAGCGATGGGAGGCAACCAGCCAGTGTCCGCCACAGCAGGTTCTTCACTTTTGGAGGAACTTTGAGAGCCCAAACCGACCCCCAATTTACTTCGTTTGCTTTCGCTGTCAGGCTAATACCAAAATGATCATTCCAGAGACGTCTGTACAAGCTTTTGATGCAAAATCTTCCGCTATTATATATAGTATAGATAGATTGAGTCATAAGTCTAATCAAATACTACGATTAATCGGACCAGATTACTTAATAAATAAATAAATAATATTTTTATATATAATTAGATGGGGGATAAGTGAAAACATTTTCCTATAAATAAATTATTTATGTAAAAACACTCATTAATAATATTATTGTAAATATTTTTCCGGTGGTAAGGACCTTTCCGATCTCCTTCTCATATTCTCGAACTCTTTCTCTTATTTTCAATCTCCTTCTTCGTTTTTCTTCTTCTTTTTTTCATCCTCTTCTATTCTTTCTGTTTCTTTTATTTATTTCTTCTCCCTGATGGTTTTATTTCGATTCAGATATATCAAAATTGATTACCGGTGAACAGTGGCAAAAGACAGAAGCGAATAACAAAATCTGAATCATTCATGATGTTGCGCATATTCTGGATTCTATCTATTTCAATATCATGCATAAAACTTTTTAGAATACGTGTTGCGACATATAGAACATATGTAAGATTGTTTAGAACATTTTACTTAATTTTTTAAAACACAAACTATAAGATATAGAACATATACTCCAACATAGTTCTGTTATGCATATGTTCTAAAACTAATGTCTTATGTTCTAAAATTAATGTCTTATGTTCTCAAAGCATATTTCTAAAAAGTCATTAGAGTTCATGCATAAAACTTTTTAGAACACATACTATAAAATTTAGAACATATGTAACATTATTTAGAACATAGACTATACAGTATAGAACACATACTCCAACATATGTTCTAAAACAAATGTTTTATCTTCTAAAACTAATATCTTATGTTGTAAAACTAATTATTTCGAACATTTTCTTTAACTTTTTAGAATACATACTATAAAATATAGAACAAATACTTCATTATATGTTCTAAAACTAATCTCTTATGTTCTACAATAATATCATTAATAAGTGTTTTCACATAAGAATCATTCTCACATAAGAAAAGTGTTCTCACCTGAGCCCTCCCCTATATAATTATTTATTCAAATTATATATATATATATAATTATAAACAATTAAAATTCAATTCAAGTAATATAAGATACTTAGCATTCATTTAAAAAAACATTACATGATAAGTGGTCAGATAGTAAGTAATGGGTGTCTTGTGTTCTAAAATTAATGTCTTATGTTCTCAAAACATATTTCTAAAAAGTCATTAGAGTTCATGCATAAAACTTTTTAGAACACATACTATAAAATTTAGAACATATGTAACATTATTTAGAACATTTTACTTAACTTTTTAGAACATAAACTATAAAGTATTAGAACATATACCCCAGCATGTGTTCTAAAACTAATGTCTTATCTTCTAAAACTAATATCTTATGTTCTAAAACTAATTATTTAGAACAATTTATTTAACTTTTTAGAACACATGCTACAAAATATAGAACAAATACTCCAGTATATGTTCTAAAACTAATATCTTATGTTTTAAAACCAATCTTTTATGTTCTACAATAATATCATTAATGAGTGATCTCATATAAGAACCATTCTCACATAAGGAAGGTGTTCCCACCCGAGTTCTCCCCTATATAATTATTTATTCAAATTATATATATATATATATATATATATATATATATATATATATATATATATATATATATAAATTAAACAATTAAAATTCAATTCAAGTAATATAAGATACTTAGTATTCATTTAAAAAACATTAGATGATAAGTGGTGAGATAGTAAATGATAGGTTTCTCATACTTATATAAAATATAGAGAGGGAGTGGGTGTGTTTAGAGAGAGAATGAAAATAAATTAAAGAGAGATGTGAGAGAAGGAGGAGATGATGAATTTGATATTTTGTTTTTGTTTTGGGGTTTGGTTGTGATAATTAGATAATTAGTGAGTTAATTTATTCTTTCAAAAAAAAGTGAGTTAATTTATAAAATAAACAAATATAAAGATCAAAATAGTTATTTACTATCTGACTTTTGACTTTTTTTTAACATTGTTAGTCATTTTGGACTACATCTGCTAACAGAATGAACTACAAGATACCAGTTTGTAAACTTTTAAACCACGTAGTTTATGTTTGAAAATGACCCAAACCACATGGTTATTTTTATATTTTTCCCTTATTTTATTTATAACGAAACGAGATTCAAAATGACTAAAATTAACTAAAAGTACATATTTTATTACTTCTCGTTGATTTGTTGAAATATATACGTGAAATTAAACATTAAACTTAATTATTAGCTCAAAAATAAATCGTAAATTATCCTAAAATATAGGGATAAAACGTCCCTATCAGTAGCCTCATGCGTCGGGCGCATGTCATCGCATTTTTCCCTCAATATTTTCTACTCATATTCATTTGTTGCTCCAAGGTATCATACTATCAAAACATAGCCAATGTAAATAGTTTAAGGGATAATTGTTTAACATATCTGACATTCAACAAACAAAATGTCATAAACCTATAAGTAAAGTATATCTATCGAAAGCACAGCTATGGATTTTGTAGCATCAGCATTACTTGGATTCATTTGTTGCTCATAAGTCCATCTTGTCAAAACGTAATCAACGAAAGCAGTTTACAGGATAAATTTTAACATAACTAGTATTCAAAAGTTTAACTCATCTACCTTATAGTCACTCTTGGGAGTCTTTTGTTGCTCCTCGGTGTCATCGTCAATTTGATATACTTGGTATTGAGCATTTTCTTGTTCTGCAGTATCTTCCCTTTGCACTTTATTCCACTCTTCCTTCATCTCCGTCATATCTCTTATGTGCTCTTCCCTCAACTCTGTCATCGCTCTCATATGCTCTTCTCTCAACTCTGATATCTCACTCATATGTGCTTCCCTCATGTCTACCACTTTTTCCATCAAGTCTCCCCTCATCTTTTCCATCAACTTTAGCACAACATCCTGTTAGAAATCTTAGATTTCATCATAATATTAGACAAACATAATTGCCCAGATGTTTGAATAAGATGATTTTCACAAACACTTAATAACAGTCAGAAGAGCGTACCTTGATCCATGATAATTATAATCGAGTTCTTTTGGAATCACGAGAATTGTGTTTCTCTCACTTAACCCTTTAGACTTTACAGATTTTCTAGATGGAGAGAAAACGACTTTTAGATAAGTTAGAGAGAGGACCAATTCTGATTATGTTCTATAAATATACCTTCCATCAAGGTATCTCTTCATCTATAAGGTACCTTTTCATTAATGAACCAATAGGATTCAACGTACCCTTTGGTTAATCAAATATGATGATTGATCGTACCCTTACGTGAACTAACCAATAGCATTTATTGTTTTATTTTATCAAACTACATAAGTATATAATATACTAGGACCATATTCTAACTTGATATAAATTATGGAAAATCCAACATTCTCCCACTTGGTCCGTGTCAAATTATATATATACAGTTTAATAACAAACATAAGGCGCGCATTAAAAAATAAACCCATTACCATACTGGTCAAACATAAAGTCATTGTTAAGCAATAAGACTAATAAGGATCATAGCGGTTGTATGTCAGTTCATCGACATAGTCCCTTCCATGTATCACAATATAAATCTTATACTCAAAATGAATTATAATAAGTTTTTCATGATGGTCCAACAATAATGTCTTTGTTAGAGACTATATCCTGTTTAATGCCCATTATGCATTCATGTATATATACTATTTATAAGAAACAGGATATAAAAATTTATATCAGAAACAATATGTAAATGAGCTCAGAGTGTCAAATACATTATATCATAAAATATAATTATAACATCATCATTAATGATATTTGATAATCCCCATTCTTTCAACATGTTCACTAAACACCTTAGGGATAATCCTTTTGTCAACGGATCCGCAACCATAACATTTGTGCTAATGTGTTCTATTGACACTCTTTGTTTCTGAACTTCTTCTTTAACAACAAGGTATTTAATTTCCATATGTTTAGCACCTTGTGAATACTTGTCGTTTTTAGAAAAGAAGACTGCTGCAGAATTATCACAGTAAATTTTCAGAGGCTTGGCAATACTGTCGACAATTTCAAGTCCTGAAATAAAGTTCCGCAACCATAATCCTTGAATTGTGGCCTGAAAACATGCCACGAACTCAGCTTCCATAGTGGATGTAGCAATTATTGATTCTTTTGCACTCTTCCATGAAATTGCTCCTCCAGCTAATTGGAACAAATAACCAAATGTGCATTTTCTAGTATCCACACATCCTCCATAATCTGAATCTGAATATCCAATCACTTTAAGATGATTAGATCTTTTATAAGTGAGCATATGATCTTTTGTTCCTTGAAGACATCGCAACACTTTCTTTGCAGCTTTCCAATGATCTAATCCTGGGTTACTTTGATACCTGCCCAACATTCCAACAGCAAAACTGATGTCTGGCCTGGTACAAGTCTGTGCATACATCAAACTCCCAACAATAGATGCATAAGGAATATTTTCCATTTGACTACGTTCCAATTCATTCTTTGGACATTGATCGAGACTAAATTTATCTCCTTTCTGAATTGGAACAACACTTGCAGAGCATTTTTCCATCTTGAATCTCTCTAGAATCCTTTTAATATATTTGATTCTTTATTAATGCCTCCATTCTTGCTTTGGATATATGACCCAAACGTTTATGCCACAAGTTAGCAGACGATTCATTACTTAAACCACGTTTAGTTCCAACGTTTTGATGCAAGGTTAACAAAGTTTCGGCAAAATTAGAATTAAGATTTAATTTGTATAAGCCATCATAAAGAATACCAGAACCAATAAAGAGATTTTGATTGAACAAACTAAAACAACTATTCCCAAATTTAAATGTATACCCAGAATTATCAAGTTTGGACAAAGAAATCAAATTACGAGAAATAGAAGGAACATAAAAGGTCTGAAAAAGATCTAAATGATGTCCAGTGTCTAAAATCAAACGGTAAGTGCCAATGGCTTCAACTGGAACTTTGACCCGATTTCCCATAAAGATGAACTTTTCATTTAGGCTTATGGTCTGGGTTGAAAGGAATCCCTGCATCGTATTTGAAACATGAGTGGTACAACCAGAATCAATCCACCAAGTATTATAAGGAACTTCAGCTAAATTTGATTCGAAACATACTAAAGCCTTAAGCTTACCTTTCTTTTCGAACCATGCCTTACGTTTCAGACAGTCTTTCTGATAGTGTCCATGTTTTTTACAAAAATGACACACATCCTTGTTTGGTTCCTTTTTGTGGATTTGGGCTGATGACTGATTCATTTTTGATAGTCCTTTCTTGCCCTTTCCATACTTCTTTCCTGGTTTCTTTCCAACTCCTTTATTACCCATGAGATTAATTGAATGAATTCCTGGTTTCTTAAGCCTTGCCTCCTCTTAAATGAGCATACTTTGCAATTCATGCACATTCCATTTGTCCTTTAGAGTATTGTAGTTCATATGAAATGGACCATACTCAGAAGGTAAGGAATTAAGAATAAACGTTACTAGGAAATTTTCATTCACTTCCATTCCCATAAACTTCAGTCTTGCAGCAATATTAGACATTTCAATAATATGTTGGTGCATGGTACGAGAACCATCAAACTTAATAGTGGTTAAAGTACCCATTAGTGAATTTTTAGAGAGAGAAAACTCCGAAAAAGGTGATCTTAGAAAATAAAAAATATGGTTTCATGGAAAATGTCGTTTTGAACAACTTTAGTTCTTGAATATTTTCATATTGAGGTCGTCAACGGTCATTTTGAGGAGTTAGTTAAAGTTGAGTGGCAACCGGTGTTAAAAAATGTAAAGTTCAGTGACCATACCGTTAAGAATTAAGTTTAGTGACCATAATGTTAAAATGAGTGTAATTTACCCTATCAAACTTTAAAGATGCCTACTATTTTTAGGTTGAGCATTTTTTATTTTTTAGCCTCTAACATATCAAATGATGAAGTTTTATGGTGTTGGAAGCCAAAAAAAAATTTGTCCAACGCTAACAAGTTGGATTGTAAAAAATTTCCTTTAACTCCGTACATCTGCCTTCCGTAGTGGCTGCAAGAATAAAATTAGACTCCAAATGTAAAATTCTGGTTCCGTCACTATTTAGATTTCTATGGGATTTTTTTTTTTTTTTTGTAATTTTTCGTTTAATGTAATGTATATGTTTTTATAAGTATTTTTATAAAAATTGATTAGTTTATTTTGTTGTAATATTTAGGTTGTATATATTTAAGAAAAAGAAAAAAAAGGTAATTGTTGTATCCTAAATTACAAAGGGGTTGTGAAGTGAATATGATATTAATTAGATTGTGTTTGTGTGTAAATTATGGACATGTCGTGAATATTATATTATCCTATAGAAAATTGATGGCAAGATTATTTTCAACACCACTCTTATTATTCTATTACAATAATTCAAAGATTTGAAAGAACCAATAATTATGTGAGCAGCTAAATACCGCACTCAAATTACTATCACCGTCTTTATTTGGACTTTTTTGCCCTTCTCATAATTTTGATCAAAAACTAAAAATTCTCTCTCCAAAATCATAAACCCGAAAAACAATAATTGAAATTATGAAAATAATTGATGTGTAACAACCTGAACCACGAAAATGGACGATTACGAGTCGGAAACATTAAAATTTATGTTTTTTTATCAAAGAACTCATGAAAATAATACATATTTTTCATGACGATTTTGTATTTTTTGTCACAAAAAATTGGGGAATTTTGCATTTTTCGTCATAAAAAATTGAACGATTTAGTATTTTTCGTCACTAAAAATTTTACGATTTTGCACATTCAAAATTTAGCCTAAACGGATGCGGCATCCGTTCGGCCCATGGTGGGGGCGGACGTGGCACTCCGCCCCACCAATGGTGAGAACGGATGGCGCATCCGCCCGGCCCATGGTGGGGGCGGATGCGCCATCCGTTCTTGCCATGGGTCGGTCGGAGTGCCGCGTCCGCCCCCACCATGGGCCGAACGGATGCCGCATCCGTTTAGGCCAAATTTTAAATTTTTTTCTCAAATTTTTTTTCTCAAATTTTGAATCAAAAATTATGCAAAGGGTATATGGCGGTAGTAGGGAATTTAAGGGCGGTAAATAACAATATCCATAATTATTGGTGTGAGATCACGTGTTCCTTTTTTTATATATATTTTTTAGGTACGGTCGGGACTACATTTTAGGTCTACCAGGGTGTACAATGAGCCCATTAACATAGGTCCTTAAATTATTAGAGCCTTCAAAAATTTAAATGGCTTAAATATTTTTTTATAATAAAAATGGATTAAATATTAATTTAAATTGAGAAACAATAATGTAATATGGTCATTTTTCGGTGACGAATATAGGATTACTCGGTTGGGGACCGATTTTACACGTGCGTTCGTAAAAAAAATTTTTTTACTAAATCGTACTTGCTCAATTTATATATATATATATATATATATATATGTTATAATTTGAATGGTCAAGAACCAATTTTTAAGTATTAATGTACAATTTCTCAAAATTAAGTTAGATTTTGTTTAATAGTCCTAACATGTAAAAAGAAATTTAGATTTAGGGAGGATTGAACAGGTAAAAAAAATAAAAAATTTGATTTCAGATGACCTACCATGCCAAAAAAATTAATAATTCGGATTTAAAGAGGTCTAAAGGTAAAAAAAAATAGAAATTTGAATTTAGGGAGGCCTAACCTGCAAAAAAATTAGAAATTTGGATTTAGAAAAGCCGAACATGCCAAAAAAATTAGAAATTTGGATTTATATAGACCTAACACGCTAAAAAAAATAGAAATTTGGATTTGGGGAGTATCTAATAGGCCCAAAATATTGAAATTTTAAATTTTGGACAAATCTAACACATAATATGCCATTTTAGGAGAGCTAATTCAATACTCGATAAAAAACAAAATTTGAGACAGTGACCGAAACTACCTGGGATCAAGGTGGTTCCGGCGGCCGATGGGTCCTTGTCTACGCCCCTGGTCATTTTTTATCATTCCACTACAAGAGTTGTTGTGATTTAACCATTTTTAAGTGTCACGCTTCTAATTTATTATTTTTTCTTTATATTTTCTTATTATAAATTATATTAAATATTAATAGTCTATACAAATTTAAGCGCATGACCCTGAAAAAATTAAGACGGGTCTAAGGTACTAAGGTCCACTTGTGTGAATATGACCCTGAAAAGATTAAGACGGGTCTAAGGTCCACTTGTGTGAATATGGAACCAGAAATTTATATTTAAAGGTTAATTTTAGTGTTGGAGTTTTATGGAATTGGAAAAAACTAAAAAAAAAGGTTTTATGGGATTTAAATTCATGAACTTTTGTATTAAGTACATTTTAATCATATTATCTATCTTAAAATATTATAATAATACTATAAATACATTAACATGGGACTGTCAACTACTGAAACGCTATTATTCTAGCGTGGAGCTGGCGGGGGACTAGAGTCTCACACCATGGGCTGACTCTACCTCTATATGAATAGATACAATTACAAATATAGATGGTTCAGCATATTTAAAAGGCTTTTTAGCTAAACAAGTTTAAAAACATGAATAAATTTTTATAATAGAAAATTTATAGAAAATATTTACAATAACACAAATATATATATATATATATATATATATATATATATATATATATAACAATCATATCCGAAATACTAATTTTTATTCTTAAACTGTTGACATTATACAAAGAATTCCTTAAGCAAGCAAAGTAAAATCAAATCTCTTCCTAATCAAAAATTGTGTTTCCTCCTTAACAAAAAAAAAAAAAAACGATAGCTTCTTGATTATCGTAATACACCAAAATTTATATCCATTAAACAACCTATTATAGTCAATTTTCAAATTTTAACATAAGACGATCTCTAATTCTAATGGTATCTTTAATATAGAGCACCATTGAATTTCAACACTCCAATGGTGCTGCAAAATCTTGCGGCAACTTTGCCACAAGATTGTGGGTAAATTTCACTCATGGTGTTCAAACTTTACCCTAATTCACACTTTGGTGTACAGACTTTAATTTGTCACACTAATATATATGTACTTAGGGGTGACCTCCCACTATGGTATATGGCCGGTTAAAATGACCGGTCAACGCTCAGTCAACGCGCCACCTCAGCTTTGACCGGTCAAAAAATAATAAAAAATTCAACCACTAATATAAAATTACTATTGTACCCTCTTCTTCTTTCTTCTTCCTTTCCCTTTCCCTTTCCCTTCCCCTTCCCCATCTCCTCTCCCTTTCTCTCACTAACTCTCTCCATCTTATTTCTTTTCTTAAGATTGGTGAATGGTTATTTTAACACTCCTACTTACTGGTGAATGGTTATTTTAATTTGGGATTAAGCTTTTTGGTTAATTAATTATGGTGATTTGTGTTTGTTTAGTTTTCAGTGTTAGATTAAGCTTAAGAGATATTGCATATATGGGTAAGCCCATCTCTGTTGTGGAATTTTCAATTTTGATGTTCATTCATCAATATTGATTGGCAAAAAAACTCAAGCTCGAGTTAGAGAATGGATTCGAGAAATGATGAGAACGGGAAAAATTTGGAAATTGTGGAATCGAATGGTGCTAAACCACCGGTATCTTCCAACACTACTGCATGAGAAGGACGTTTTTGAGCAATGAAAATCCCCAGAAGAAATTGCAGGACACCTTATCTGCTCTTCCCAATAGGCGTAAGTTTTTCAATTTCGGCTCTGCATCTGCCAAATTCAGACGGTTGGCTCAGGATAGAGATGATATATCATGTTCTGTGTCTTCGAGCAGCCATGAAAATGATCAATGAATGACAAATTTTGAAGAGCAACTTTTGGGAGGATCTATGAAAGGGAAGAAGGTGATAAAAGTTTTGGAGTGTTACCCGATTCTTTTTCACCCGCATTTTTACCCAATTCTTCAGTCCAGTTCTTGAATTGTGACAAATATGTTGTGGGTTGAATATGCTTTTTTATAGATTTCTTAAGAAAAGAAATAAGATGGAGAGAGTTAGTGAGAGAAAGGGAGAGGAGAAGGGGAAGGGAAAGGAGGAGGAAAGAAGAAGAAGGTATAATAGTAATTTTATGTTAGTGATTGAATTTTTTTTACTTTTTGACCGGTCAAAGCTGAGGTGGCACGTTGACTGGGCGTTGACCGGTCATTTTAACCGGTCATATACCATAGTGGGAGGTCACCCTTAAGTACGTATATATTAGTGTGACAAATTGAAGTCTGTACACTAAAGTGTGAATTAGGGTAAAGTTTGTATACCATGAGTGAAATTTACCCCAAGATTGTTGGTACTTTTTATGAAGGGAAAATACATAGGTCAAGAATCCGATTATAATGGTTTAACCGGTTACCTCGTGTAGCATAGAACCGTTGAATAGTAGTGGAATAAGGCGAACCGGATCCTATAATAGCGATCACACAATAACTACATTAAGTAAACCTATGAGGAGTTGTAATTGATCTATAAACTAAGAACGCACACCGATAAAGGGGAGGGGGCGCGACTCTTGAGGAGAGGGAGGTATAGAGTTTTCTCTCATAGTGATTATGTTAGGTTAGGATTTATGTATGGCATAATGTTTTATTTATATGTTATTTATTAGGATTTAATTTAACATAATCCTAATAGAACCTTGCTTGGTCCATTCCTGTTACGAGCGAATAATTTATTAGACTCATGCGACCCAATTAATTCATTCCTATATCTCTCACTTACACGTAACGGAAACATATTCCTTACTTCATCTTATTCATACTCGTAAATAGTTCTTATGATCGACATACTATTGATAGCCTTGTACTTTATACTCAATGGAGATATATAGTCTTTCGTATAACATGTATTAAAACAAGTACTATAAACCCATTAGAGATATATAGCCTTTTGATGAACATGTGTTATAGAACAATTGTATGATTTATCCTAGATTTCATATGACATTCACTGTAATCAATTTTATCTCTACGAGTTTTCTATTTTCACAATCATGCCTTTGAGCATAAATGTTTGGACTGCGAAACCTAAAATGTTAAAGACGTGAAACATATGAAATCTTTCCCTCTTACTATGTTCTTTAACTTGATTGTCTAGTCGACCTCGCTTGGGCCTGAATTTCCACCTAGCCCATGAGAGCATCTTTCTAATTAGCCACATTAAATTATACTTCCAAAACTAGTTAAAGGTACTGCGGATAATATATCGAAAAACCATAGTTTCAGAAAGCGAGTCTCACGCTAGGAAAAGGTTGAGATCGTTCCTTTTACATCTCGTGTTCGCTAAGCACACATGGCATAAAAACATGTCTCATGGTGTTCATTTCTTTCCATTTGCAAGAAGCATATATCTTTACTCAAATAACGCCATACGAAAGCATCAGTTCAAATGTGCCAGGACATCTAACCTTAGTCCCTTTGGAGGACTACCTTTGGCCATAAGGATAGAAAGGTCTAAGTCACGACTCAACTTGACTTTGTAGATTATATGTAATCTCATATATATATTCGTCCTTGTGAATGTATATGATATTCTTGTATTTTAATGAAGCCAATTTCATAGTTTAATAAGACGACCTCTATTGTTGAACAAGTTATTATTTATTCAAAAACAAAAACATCCTTATCTTTGTGATAACGAGACAAAATAAGGGTAAACACTCATGTGAATGAATTGCTTCTTTGCCCGACTACATAACAATTTATAGCAGATAACAAGCATACTCATGTATTCCAATGAATTCAAAGACTTTATTGAATAACCATGTTCATAAAGTTACATGAAATAAAAGTATGTTTGGATACTACATAAACCTTGAGATCTAACATATTTTGCATAAACTTCTCTCTTGACAGGTTTTGTTAGAGGATCAACTGTCATATCATGAGTCAAAACATACTTCATACTAACTTATTTGTGTTCAGTTAAATCTCTAACAAATTGATACTTAATCTCTATATTCTTAGCTTTGGTATGGAATCTTTGGTCTTTAGCAAAAGCAATAACAGATTGACTATCATTGTTGATTACTACTGGAGTATATGTAGTAGTAACGATGAAGTGACCAAGAATATATTAAACCAAATGACCTCTTGAACTACAGATGAGTATGATACATACTCAAGTCCTATGGTGGATAAGACTATACAAGTATATGTTTTGCTGCTCCATGATATGGTCCCATTTTCAAGCAAGAAAATGTAGCCTGATGTGGACTTCCTTTCATCCAAGTCTCCCACCCAATATGCGTCTACACGTCCTCTTAATAGGAGATCCTTTCCTTGATAATATATAGAATAATATGTAGTTCCTTAGAGATACCTAAGTATTCTTTTTAAAATAGTTAAGTGTGCTTGTGCAATGTTAGACTAATATCTACTCACCATACCAATAGTGTGATAGATATCGAGTCCAGTACACAACACAACATTATGTTGCACTACAACAAATCGTCACTTGTGCCACGAATCATGCCACGCGAATTCAAAATTCGTGCCACAGAAAAAACTGACTCCACTACAAACTTATGATCTCATGATATATTTATGCCACATGTAATTTTTTTTTCATGGCAAATATACACTTATGCCACAAATTTACCATAATAGTCGTGGCTAAAATTGTTTACATATTGCATAGAATCACTTATCATACACGTGATTATTTTGTTATAAGATCATTACTTATTTTAAAATTAATTTTAACATCTCTTCGCCCCAATTATTACGGTTCCCCCAATTTATTTTGGTTTCCGCATTTTGTATTCTTGCTCTCATCTTGGAAGGCTAGGTTTTTCTCTCATTGTAAATACAATCTAGCAGACAAATATCTCTCTTTCTCTAGGGCAATGATTTATTTTGGAAGGGGTTTGGTTTCGTGCAGAGCCGTCGCGGTAGGAGGCACTCGGAGCGAACTTGTCGAGGGTTTGTTTTTCCATCTTCCAATGTTAGATAAAATCCCCTAAATCGTTGTTCTCTTACCAGTATCAACAACCTCATACCTTCAGCATCCTTTTCCGTACCAGCATTGCCATTAGAATTGAGTTCCAAACAAAACACTCTCAATTGATTATTAAGGAACAAATTTGGGACATTGTTGGTCCAGAAAGGTATGGCTTTAAAACACACTTATATATGACGAAACTCGATTTAGTTTAATTTTACCCATTTCCTTCAATAAAACTAAATTGCAACTATTTTAAGATCCAACCATGCTTTCAAATTTGATTTCCTAGCTGCACATCTGAACCTAATTCAAGTTGAAATGGTCGTTTTGACAGTCTTGGTGCTTTTGCAAAGGTGTTTTCATAGTCTTGGTGCTTTTACGAGAGATACACATTCCAGACAAGGTATGTAGAAAGATATTTGAACTCATTTCAGTGCCTGGATCTATACCATTCAAATCTTTCATTTATTATACTAAAGTGTACATAGTTTCTCTTCCAAATTATCTTGATGAACTAGAAGTAAATTAGTTTTCCATAATGAAGTGTTTGTTGGTCCCGTGTGAATAGTTCCAAGGGGGGTTAGGAACTAATATAACTTTTTTCGAATTTAATTAAGCTGACTTAATATATTTTCTTGAGTTAGTTAACTTAACTTTGGTCAGCACGGCCGATTGTAGCGTAAGATAGCTTTAGTCAGCTGTTGACTAGAACTATTTTACATGTGAGTTGGGATTTGACACTTATGTGGTCAGCTTCCAACTCAGCACTCTTATTTACTCAGAGTCAACTTCAACAATTTATATTCCGAGTAAATATAACACACAACACATATATACATATATATATATATATATATATATATATATATATTGAGAGAGTTTAGAGATTACTCAGCATGACTTATCCTGGTTCGGCCTCTCCGCCTACGTCTAGTCCCCAGAATCCCTCCGGGCTTTTTAAATCCAATACTGAGCTCTTTAAAGGTAAAGCACAAGCCGTTTACAAGGCAGTTGAATATGCAAGAGTACCTTCCTCTATTCGTCTACTCAACTCCTACTAAGTGCTATAACCAAACACCTAGATTTCTCTACCACTAAGCACTCAACACCGAGTACTCAGCACAACACTCTCAATTTTACAATTGATACAAATTGTTCTTTTCGAATGAAGAACACTTTAGATGATTACAGAAAATCAATCTAGCTTTTACACAAGAATAGAAATTTGGTGTAAGATCTCTTTTGGCTTTTGTGTGCTTTGTATGTATACTCTTTTTGTTCTTGTTGTGATCGACTTATGATCCAAGAATGATCATGTCCTTTTATAGTTGAGGTCTGAAGCAGAAATGGTTTGAACTTTGGATTTGTCCGTTGATCCAAACGGCTCCTTTTTGAGACAAGTTCTGGTCAGCTTCAGTTTTGCAGGCCAATCCTGTCGTCTGAATTTCCAGTCGTCAGATTTGTCTTCTTCTCGCAGATTTCATCTTCTTGTGCCAGTTTTTCGTTTAGCAAAAGAACAGTTTGACCCATGCATCTCGAAATTGGCTTTTGCATAATTCCAAGGTTTCTATTATTGGTGCAGACAGTTGTCGGAGCTTGTCTTTTAGCAAACGGATCATTCATGATGTCTTGAAGATCACTCAGCTTGTCTTTGATAGCCGTTGTTTGTGATTGTTTGCTAATGCATATACTGAGTTCTCTTTTACTCAGCTTCCATGGTCAGCTTCGTTCTGCAAGACATAGTTCTCAAGAAGACTTTTCTACCTTTGATACCGAGTTTCATTCCACTCAGCATCGTTGATTAGCTTGATCGTTAAGCTTCTGTTCTGAAGATAACTTATCTTCTTTCACGCTGAGTTCCACTCTACTCAGCTCGTGCTGTGATCTTATGCTGACTTCGTCCTGTCTTACTTTTTATTTCTTTTTGTATTTATATTTATACTCAACATTGAACAAACATATTAGTACAATTAAATCAAAGCACTTAAATTTAATTGTCCCTTAATCATGGATTAACTTAAATGATTTTGTCAAATCAAAATCATGTGGAAAGGTGTTTCAACAAACTCCCCCATTTTGATATTGGCAAAATATTTAATTGATGGAACTCAGCATTGAGATTCCCCATGATTGAAATTCTTTTTATGCTTCTGAAATTACTCCCCCGTAAGGGTTGCATCTATTGACTTGACTTAACTCTAAACCTTCTAAGATTTAATTGAGTAAAGTTAAGACATGCTTATGCTGACTTAGTACAGTTCTAGACCTTCCAAGATCTAATTTAGATGAGCCTAGGTCAGCTTTCAGAAGAGGTCAATATGTGGAATATGTTTTGACTCAGTTTTGATATCAGAGTTATGGGAAAACATTATCAGAGCAGATGTATCAAGTCTTAATGTGTACTGAGTATATTCCATTTTCTTTTATTTGTTTGTTTAATTAAGACAGATTAGCATAAAGCACAATACGTAAGTAAGCATCGCATATGATTAATCAATTTGGAATAAAAGATGCATAATTCTATAGATAGTCAGCAAGATAAAATACGCATAAAAAATACAAGTCAAGAATAAACCTTAGCAAATCTAGCCAGACTATTTCTTCCTATTGACTTGGACTTGGGCAGGATTGACTTTGCCTTTTCCCTTTTGTTGCTGCTGACTACCAGATGCTTCTCCTGTGTGCTGAGTTCTATCAGCTTGTTCTTTCTCCCCCGTTTTGCCACCATCGGGCGGAGGAGGAACGAAGGTGTCGTTGAGAGCAGCACGAGTCAATCTCACGGAATAAGCCTTAAGCCTTTTCGTGCTTTCCCTTAGACCATAAAAAACTGGGATACCATCGTCCAAGGTATCACGTGGAATTCTGATAGAGGCACTGAGCATACTCAATATATATTCTTGAGATTTTCCTACCTATGTAATAGTGTCAGTTAGCATGGCATAAGCTTGATGGTACATCTTAAGCAAAGTCGAATCATAAAACTGACGTTGAGCATTCGTGTGGCGCACATGTTTGTAGGTGGCTCTGGAGTATTGCAACAGTTCGTTTGTCTTGAGTTGATCAGTTTCCATTTCCTCTTTACTTAAGTTGAGTAGATGGACAGCTTCGCTAATTTGTTCGACCGAACATTGAGAAGTTGAGGAGATTAGCTCGCGAGTGCCGGTCAGCTCAGAGTTCAACTTGGTAAAATGTTGATTCAACTCAGCAGAGGTAGCATAGCCCGTGTTGACTACAGAAAGAGCATTAATTTGGCCTTGAAGGGAATCCATGTGGTTCACCATCATTAACTGCAGTTCGGCCAGCTTGACGATGGATTCTTGCTTGGGTTGCTGTGTTTGGACCGTTGTCATGACACTTATTAGATCTTTGAGACCCTTGATCTCATTTAGGAGCTGAGTGACAGACGAGATTTGTGGTGACTCAATATTTGCAGACCCAGCAGCATCGACATGAGAAGTGTTCAAATCCTGAAGAATAGTTTGAGCGGAGTCAATAATGCGATGCCCGGACTCAGTAGCATAAAGATAGACATATGTTGCCTCAGGAATTGGCTCAGTTGCTGGAATTCGAGTGGAACCGGAGGGGCCAGGTTGGTCAACAGCTGGGCTTTTATTTAGGTCAGCTGCAGGAACTGACTTCTCAATATTCTGCGATAGTGGAGTGGAAGGAGGCGGATCAGCAGAGATATTGACCTGCTTAATATTGGTTTGAGTTGGTGCAGGAGGAGTCAACTCAGTTTGAGCAGGATTTTCCTTTGCATGCTTTTCACTTTGAGCAACTGGGACTTCGAGCACTTGCTCGACAGGGATTGGATTTTCTGGAGTCTTGGCTTGTTCCTCAGGATGAGTAACAGAGGCTTGCTTGTTCTGAAGTTCCTTTGGAGAAGGCTCAGTGGGATTGGAGAAGAATTGAAACTGCATGTCGGAGAGATCAGTGGTAGGATCTCGTAGAGGAGAATCACCCAAAAGATCAATAACTGGCGACTTCTGAGCCTTTTTCTTAAGTCTTCTCAATTTCTTAGCTTTTGGAGGAGAGGGGTCAGCTCGAATAGAATCAAGAGATTCAGAAGGTGAATTTACCCCTAAGTCAGCATGTTCCTTTGCTGTTGGCTTAGCTTGTTCTTCAACCAGCTCAGTGTTAACTGCCTCATGTTGCTCAATATTTGCTGTCTCCTCAGCATCAAACTGACCTCCGAGATTACCCAACTCTTCTTCATCTTGATCAGCAGGGATTTTCTCAAGATCAATTTCTTAACTTTTGGCGAAATGCGAATCATCGGAGATCACGAAACCAAGAGGGGCAGCATCAATAGGACTTAACTCCGAAGATTTCTTTTTCTGCAATGGTTGCTCTGGAGTTTCCTCACTCTCTTCTTCAGGCTCAACTTGCCTTTTTATTTTCTCTGCTGACTTAGGTGTGTCCTGAGTTTGCTCAGCATCAACTTTCTTCCCCTTTGATACAAACCTGATTTTCTTTGGAACAGCATCAACATCTTTGGAACAAGTTTGAATTGCTTTCCTCTTCTTCTCTCGCTTGGCTTGGTCAATAGGTTCAGCCATGACATTTTTTCCTTCCTTGGGTTGCACATCCTGTACATCATCAACTTCTTCCTCATTTTCCTCAATGACCCCTTTTCCCTTTTTGGACTTGAGGGGTTGGTTGTATACTAACCCAAATAGCAGAGCCGCAGTAATTTCAGTTCCCCAAGTCTCAATTTTATTAATCAGGTCTATTTGATGATCTTCAAGGATTCTGGTAATGAGGGACCCCATCCTGAGTTTCCCAGTGCTTCATTGAAGTGCACCGATAAGAAACACTGGCATGTTGAGTGGTTGATAGGTCAACATGTGCCAGATGAAGCACTGCTCCAAGTTTGAAGCTGATGATGCTAAGTTGATTTTAGGGAAGATAAAATTAGTCAGCAGGTAGTGAGCCATCTTTTGATTCTGACCCATACATGTACTAGCTATTTCCCCTTTGTGATCCGCCGGTTTACAGAACGTCACTGTGTGGTCAAGTTTCTCCTTTGTAGTTCTGAATTCTTTCCCTTTGGCTGGCAGGTTTAGCAGGGTTGCTAGATAGGATGGGGTAATCATTATTTTCTGGCTTTTGACATAGGTTACCAGATGGTCAGCATCTTCTTCGTCAACACGGAGGTTGGAGTAGAATTCCCTTACTAACTAGGGTAGGCTTTACCAGGAAGGGAGAAGAGTCCAGCCCATTCATTTTTCGAGATCCACTCACAGAATGGTTGCTCAGCCGTTACGAAGCTCGGAAAGAACCACCGACAGCGAAGTACCTCATGGTTCTTAACGCTTTTATAGACTTTGAGGAAAATCTTTTCATTGGGCTGCTTGTCCTTCTTTTTCTTCTTCTTTTTCGAAGAGGTGGCGAGGTCAGCTTGAGGATTCTTGCTTGGAGTTTGGTCATGCTGACCTTGTCCTTTAGTGGGAGTCTCACTATATTCCTGCTGCGGTGGAGATTTAGGGTTTTCATCGGAGTGATTCTTGTCGTAATCACCACCGGAGATATTCTGAGAGTCCGACATGATTTTCTCAGAGATTTTCGAGAGGTTTTGGGATTTGGAGAGTGAGAGAGATGAAAATCTATTTGTCAAGGATTTTGAGTGTAAAGAGTGATAAGTGGGAATTCTTCCACTATTTATAGAAGTTCGAATTGATCCTAAACGTTTGAACTAGCCGTTTTACCTCGAGATGATCAATCGACAATGATCCTGGCATTTATGACATGTTCGACGCATTCATTTTCTTCATTATTGCGATTACGTCACCCTAGGTGGCTATTTATGGCACGTGTGCTATCATTAATTGGGCAAGTGAATTTTACTCAGTTTGTTAGAATACTGAACGTTTTGTGGTGCTGAGTGCATAGTTTTACTTAGAGGGTTTTCATACTGCTTTAGTAACTTAGCCTAAGATAATCACTCAGCATGTATGTCTTACTCAGCATAGGGTGACTTTCTATAACACATTTTAAGCTCAGCATGTAGAAGTTACTAAATTAGCACAAGTCACTCAGCATGGTAATCACTCATCATTCAATTAAGCACATAGTATTATTAAAGAGGATTAGACATACCGATAGCTTCCCTTAGTATGTTGAATTGTTCACGAGCCAAAGGCTTGGTGAAGATATCCGCAAGCTGTTCATCTGTTGGAACGTAAGTCAGCTTGATCTCACCCTTGAGTACATGATCCCTAATGAAGTGATGCCTTATGCTGACATCCTTCATCCTGCTGTGTTGGATTGGATTTTTAGATAGGTCAATGGCGCTTTTGTTGTCGCATTTAACTTCAATTGTTTCTGTTTTAACTCCGTAATCCTCAAGCTGTTGCTTAATTCATAGGACTTATGCAACACAGCTTCCAGCAGCTACGTACTCAGCTTCAGTTGTAGACAGGGCAACTGATGACTACTTCTTGCTGAACCAAGATACCACAAAGCTTCCAAGGAAGTGACATCCTCCCGAAGTACTTTTACTCTCTAGCTTATCTCGTCCATAGTCAGCATCAGTGTATCCAATGAGTGTGAAGTCATTTGAGGTTGGATACCATAAACCTGCATTAACCGAGCTCTGCAAATATCTAAAGATTCTTTTTATAGCTATAAGGTGAGATTCCCTGGGGTCAGCTTGATATCTTGCACAATAACATACTGAGTATTGAATATCAGGTCTACTAGCGGTAAGGTAAAGTAGAGAGCCAATCATACCTCGATATAGCTTGCTATCTACAGATTTACCTTTCTTATCTTTGCATTGGACAGTGTCAGTACCCATTGGGGTTGATATAGGTTTACAATCTTCCATATCAAATTTCTTTAGCATTTCTTTGGCATACTTAGACTGACTAATGAAGATGCCGTTCTTACCTTGCTTAATTTGAAGTCCAAGGAAGAAGTTGAGTTCGCCCATCATAGACATCTCAAACTCAGTTTGCATCTGTCTACCAAACTCCTTGCACAAGGATTCGTCAGTAGCACCAAAGATTATATCGTCTACGTAAATTTGTGCCAGCAGGGTATGTTTACCCTTTTTCTTAATGAACAAGGTTGTGTCAGCTTTGCCTCTGACATAACTCCTGGTCAGCAGGAAGTTGGTCAACCTCTCATACCAAGCACGTGGTGCTTGCTTTAGGCCATACATGGCCTTCTTGAGTTTATAAACGTGGTTTGGAAATTTTGGATCCTCAAACCCTGGAGGCTGACTAACATATACCTCCTCACTTATAAAGCCATTAAGAAAAGCACTTTTAACATCCATTTGATATAATTTAAAGTTCATATAGCTAGCATATGCACACAATATACGTATAGCCTCTAACCTAGCAACGGGTGCAAAGGTTTCACCGTAGTCAATGCCCTCTTGCTGACTATAGCCTTGGGCTACAAGTCGGGCTTTATTTCTAACTACGTTGCCTTGCCCATCTAGTTTATTTCTAAAGACCCACTTAGTTCCTGTGGTCTTTTGATTCCTAGGTTTTGGTACTAAATCCCATACCTCATTTCTTGTGAATTGATCAAGCTCTTCTTGCATAGCATTGATCCAATATTCATCGTGCTTAGCATCGGCGAAGTTCTTTGGCTCATTTACTGAGACGAATGCAATATTCCCGAGATACTTGTTGGTCCCTTATAACGTGACAAGGTTAGTTCCAATGGGGGAATAGGAACTATTTAAAATTTTATCCGTTGAGGCTGACTTCTTTTTCAAAGAAAAGGTTTACACAGCGGCGCTAAGTAATTCTAAGACATAAGCTTAGTCAACTTGTGACTAAGTCTGTTTCTTTACTTGAGTCAGGAGATAGCACTTAGAGTCTATTCCTGAACTCAGCTTCTTAGTGCACTCAACTCAGTGTGAGTTTGTTACTTAGTCAGTTTTATAACAAGCAATATATAAAGGAGTTTAAGGGTTAGAAATATGTTACTCAGCAGACATATCCTGGTTCGGCCTCTCCGCCTACGTCCAGTCCCCGAAACTCGTTTCGAGCTTTTTGAATTCTCCACTGAGCTCTTTAAAGGTAGAGCACGAAACCTTTTACAATAGAAGCTGAGTATACAAGAGTACCTTCCTCTATACCTCTACTCACTCCTATAACTACCGCTGAGTACTATAACCGAGTACTCAGCCTCTCCTTTCTATTCTTCTAGAAATGATAAAGTGTTTGTCCTAAACAACAATTGCTAAGACACTTTAGATGATTGAAATCACTCTAGACTTTTACACAATAATTTGGAAATTGGTGTAAGGTTTTTGCTTTGCTTTTCTCACAGAACTTCGTGTATGAATTTGGTCAGCGTTTCGACTAATTGAAGATCTGCATCAAATGAAGCAAATGAGAGGCCTTTATATAGTGACACTTGAGGCATCGGTAATTTCGAATTTCGAAATAACTGCTGGAGGGAAACGACACCCTGTTATTGTCACTCAGTACGTGCTCAGTGTCGTTGGCCAATGAGATTCTTGCATCTTCTGTCCACGGCAGTGCTCGGTAGCTTTTCGTCCGGTAAACAGAATGTTTCGACATATTTGGCAAAGTCTTCCAGACAGCTTCCTGCGCCTTCTGAACTTTACCCAAAGTAGAAATACTTTGTCTAGAAGTTGGTTCTTGTCTGCCACTATCTTGTACTTCTTGTCGATACACTCAGCAGCTTCATCTTGAAGCAATTGAGAGAAGGCTTCTCAATCCTTCTTCATGCTGTGTTGGGGTTTAGTGTCCTATAGACAATTGTTCTAGGATACAAACTTAATGTAAATGAATTGTTCTTTATATCATTTGTTTAATGAGATATATGTTTTATAACTATATAAAGGCAATCCCTTTTAAGCACTAAATAAAGTCTAATAAAAGGAAATCCGTAAGTTTATTTAAAGTGATTATAAAGTGTTCATACAAGCATGAAGTGAGACAAAACTTTATAGTAAACTGATAAACTTAAAACCACCCCAAGTCAAGTGATATGTTTGGGATTGACATATCACTGTTGAGACTTATATGTAACAATGTCTTCTGTCCGACAGAAAGCTGATCTCACAAGCTTCATATATACAGATATCTGGACAGTTACATAGATCCGATGAAACATTGTTCATTAGGATTGGGGATCCGATATGAGATAACAGGATGGGTAGATTCATCCTTGTCACTTGTTCATCTCATTGGTATTAATAGGTATAACTAATCCTCAGACTCAAAGGAATATTAATTGGTATTCTGGATTACGGAATGTGATGCTTTGACTCTGGTGTAACACGATCCTTAACAGAGATGACTCTGGGGTGTGAACAGTAGACGCTGGGTATCACAAGAAGTAATTGCGGAGTCGTTATATATTGGATTGAGCATTTATCACTCCCGATAAATGGGAGATACATCCATGGATCGCTTGTGGAAGACTCGACTCTAAATCCTTGCAAGGTGATAGCTTAAGAGTAAGAAATACAGATTTCACTTAACCTATCTTTTTGAGTTGACTCGGCCTGTACAAGTAAAACGAACGTCTCGCTATCTGTGACTTGACATCACCCATAGTCATAAGATTCAGTTCAAGGATGTAGTTGATAAAGGATCGGATTATATTGTAACTAATACGGAAAGGTTAACGACAGAATCAACCTGTCTTCTTATAGCTCTGGGGGAATGATTACAGACATTTTCTAATCACATACTCTGTACATCATTCCGTTATGCAAAGATTAAATATAATTCTCTGAAAATTAATTTAATAACGTTGCATACGGCTAGAAGCAATAAGAACCTAATGGATCACACATAAGACTTGGAACCTAAAAGAGAGATAGATGTTAATTAATTGATAGAAGCCCAATTGAGCCCAATAAGGCCCATGGACATAAAGGGGTCGAAATTCATGTAGTAATATACATGAATAATTAATTTGATTTTGTTAATCCTAATTAGATTAGGAATATGAATTAAATTAATTAAAAGATAATTAAGTTAAGAGTTTTAATTAGATTAATATACTCCTATTATTATCCAATAAGGTTATTATTATTATCCTTAATATATTAGATATATAGTGAGATAATAATTAGGAATTCTATTCCGAATGGAATTCATATTCAGTAACCTAATTCTATCTAACTAGGGATTAGATACAAGAGATTATAAATACCCCTTCCCTTGAGATTTTCGAAATCCAAGCAAGCCATACCCTACTTGTGATTTTCGAAATTCACCTAGTCCAAGAGAGAGAAAATTCGACACCCCTAGTTCGAGGACGAGATTTCTCTACGGCTTCGTTTGATCAATTAATTTTCATCTATTTCTTTTATCCTGGATCTTGTGTTGATTAATTAGAGGCAATCTACTTTGGTTGCTATTCAACGTTTGATTCTAAATTAATCTTCCCGTGTTTTATTTCGTGTTTGGGAACTCGAAGAAGAAAAACAAACAAAAGGGAGAAATTCGTTTTACTACTCCTACATAAGGTCAGTTCACGATTTCGCGGATTTCCGGAGATTGAACCGTCGGATCGTCGCGATTTTTGGATAGGAGCTTCTGGACATATGCTTACACGTTTCCACCGAAGGGATTGTCGTTCGGAGATCTGGAAGGTCTGTTTCGGATAGGGGCAGATTGGTAGACAGTTTCAATTTTTTTTGAAGTTGTGGGCACTTCGTTTGCAACGGTAGATAGAACTTCTAAAAGGTATTTCTTCTTATCCTAATAACGGTTAACGGATCTTGTGGTTAAATGAAAATAGGTTAAAATTTTTATATTTCCGCTGCTATACCTTAGCCTAATTTCCAACAGTGGTATAATCCGTTATTTCATATATGAAAATTTAGAAGTTTTTCAATAGGATTGAATAAATATTTATAGTTAGAATTAATTAACAAATTGTTTTGATTAATTAATTCTAAGGATAAATAAGTTTTAATTAATTGTTAATTAAAATAGATTATGCGTATGTTCTTAATTATTTTGGTTGATAATTATGATAACGAAATCTATTAGTTTTATAGTTAGATTGATAAAATCAGTTTTATTAATTCTAAAGATAAAACGGAAATCTATAGTAGTTTTTCCTATTTTCTGAAAATCGTTTTAAAACCGTTTTAGAACTGATATATATATTTAAAATCGTTTTTATATTTAAATATATATGTTTCAGAAATTGATAGTTTTCTGTTTTGATTATCGAATGAAAATTTGTTTAAAAGTTTGTTTTACCAATTTGTAAATCAAAATGTTAAATGAATTAAAATCAAAATAATTGGGACGTGCATAATTAAAGTTTTGTATAGTTATATTAATCTAAAGATTAATATAAAAGATACGAAACTATTAGAAGTAAAATTGGATGGAAGTTAATTTGATATGTTAATGTGATTAACATAAATATTACATAAGATAGTTATGTAATCAACCAATTAAATTTATTTAATTGAGTCTATGCATGTTTGGAGTTATGGACATATTTGGACCCTCTTTAGTCTTTTGGTATTTTTGAAATAGGGCTTGCGAGTCCTGCCTTTCTACTATCTATTGTAATTTCTCCTCTCATCTGATTCCCTTCAATTCAATTGAAGTTTTCTTTAGTAGTATAGAAATTAATATGTAATTTCAAGGCGCCATGGAGAAGACGGAGGACCTAAAGAGAAATATGTAATAGTTAGTATTTCCTTAGGTTTGCCCTTTTATTCCGTCTCTGGCTCGACGGAATAATTTAGATGATATGTCCATAACGCCAATGTATGTGAATGTATGTGTCTGATGTATGCTAAAGCAAATCAAGACTAAGTTAGATTATGAGACCTAAAATAAAATCCCTCATTAAAAAGTTAAGTAAATAAACAAGTTATTAAAATCAGTTGCCCCTCCCTAATATTATAATTCAGCCGGCAGTGCTGAGGGCCTTTGGGTTGTTGAGTAAACTCAAGCTTGGGGTCCTTTCGGTAACACCTGAATTATCGAAAATCATTTTTCATGAATATGGGGTAATACTTAAATTAGATTATGATAATTGGATGAGTAAACTCAGGTTGTCATAAACTAATGGGCAAGACGGTTGGGATTAATATGAATAGCATATTAGTTACTAATGTGATTAGTAACCCAATAACCTAGGAATCACATTAAAGATGTGATTGATTACATGAATCTACCTAATGAATGAGACTAGCTTGTTGAGTAAACTCAAGGCGAAATCTCAGGAGTTAGGATCCTAGCTCACTAAAGGATTTGTGAAATTCTTCGAATTAATATGGAGGGCTATTAATTTGGCAAAATAGTGGGAGCAATCTAAAATAAACTAAAAGGCCTATAATTTTAGATTGATATACTTTAAGCAAATGAATGACATACGTTTACTCTTTCTCACTCTCAAGTTCAATTAAACACACTCTTATAATCATGACTAAAACCAATCTGCAAAACATTCTTACCGATAACAAATTGAATGGTTCAAACTTCACCGACTGGTTTCGTAACCTCAAAATTGTTTTGAAGTTCGATAAAATAGGGTATGTACTTGATACATCGATACCCCCTCTCCCTGATGATGATGCTCCCATTGAGGAAATTGATGCTTACCAGAAGCATAAGGCTGATGATGATCATGCCAGATGCATCATACTTGCATCGATGACACCGGAATTACAAAGGCAACATGAGGAAATGGATGCCTATTCCATCATCATGCACCTAAAGGAATTGTTTGGGAAACAAACCAGGTGCGAATGCTACGAGATATCCAAGTTGCTATATCGTAGTAGGATGCAAGAGGGCACATCTGTCATGACACATTGTGTCAAGATGATTGGCTATATTACCAAACTTTATAGTATTGGATTTACGATGGATAACGAATTAAGTATAGACTTAATTCTTCAATCCCTCCCAGAAAGTTATTCACAGTTCATTATGAACTATCAGATGAATGACTTGCAAACCTCTCTTGAAGAGCTTGCAAATATGCTCAAGTCAGTTGAGACCAATATGAAGAAAGACAAAGCCATACCGGCTCTTGTCATTGAGGGATCAAAGAAAAGGAAAGGGGGCTATCCCAATCCTAATTATCCCAAGAAAGGTAAAAAAGTTGTGCCCTACAAAGCTAAGGGAAAGGAAGTGAAGAAGCTCAAAGGAGAGTGCCACTTCTGTGGTAAAGACGGGCATTGGAAGAGGAACTGCAAGGAGTACCTAGCCTCCCTCAAGAAGGGAAATGGCGGTGCTTCAACATCTGGTATGTTTTATATTGAAATAAATACAGTTTCACTGTCTGAATCTTGGGTATTAGATACCGGATGTGGATCTCATATTTGTACAAATATGCAGGAGCTAAATCAGACTAGGGAATTAAAGAAAGAAAGCATAAACTTGCGAGTAGAAAATGGAGCAAGAGTTGCCGCGCTCGCAATTGGAGATTATGTTTTAAATTTGCCCTCTGGGCTTGTAATAGAATTAAGGAATTGTTTATACATTCCTCAAATGTCTCGCAACATTATTTCTATTAGCCGTCTTGTTGACGACGGTTTTCATATTTCAATAAAAGACAAGAGTTGCAATTTTTATAAAGATTCGATCTTTTATTTTTCAGGAATTTCACAAAATGGGATTTATGTGTTAGATAACAAAATTCCTGCTTTTGCAATTGATACCAAAAGACATAAGCTAGATAATTCAACTTACTTGTGGCATTGTCGTTTAGGCTACATAAACAAGAGACGCATGCTAAAGCTAAATTTAGATGGGCTTATAGATCCAATCGATCCCGAATCATTGGAAACATGCGAATCATGTTTAAAAGGTAAAATGACAAAGACACCCTTTAGCAATAAAGGTGAGCGTGTATCAGACACTCTAGGACTCATTCATTCAGATGTATGTGGTCCTATATCAGTCCAAGCAAGAGGAGGATTCAGATTCTTCATAAGCTTCATAGATGACCATACCCGATATGGTTACATCTACTTGATGAAGCACAAGTCAGAAGCTTTTGAGAAATTCAAATGCTTTAAGAATGAAGTAGAAAATCAATTAGGAAAGAAAATAAAGACGCTTCGATCTGATCGAGGTGGCGAATATCTTTCAGATGATTTTCTGAATTATCTAACTGAATGTGGGATATGCTCATAATGGACACCTCCCTATACACCACAACACAATGGTGTGTCCGAGAGGAGAAACCGTACCCTATTAGACATGGTACGATCCATGATGAGCATGGCCTTACTTCCAAAGATGTTCTGGGGCTATGCCTTAGAAACTGCCCTCTTCACCCTAAATCGAGTACCAACTAAATCCGATAGTTCCACACCATATGAATTGTTCGTTGGTAGGAAACCCGTGTTTTCATTTATGAGAGTATGGGGTTGTTCAGCCTTTGTCAAACGCATTGCGTCCGACAAACTAGATTCGAAATCTGATAAATGTTTCTTCATTGGATACCCTAAGGAAACTATGGGATATTACTTCTATCATCCAGATGATCAAAAAGTAATCATATCCAAGCTCGCAACCTTCTTAGAGAAAGGGTTTCTCGAAGAAACACAAAAGGGAAGCATGATTGAACTTGACGAAGTTCAAGAAGAAGAAACACCGACTGAAACAACATAGGCGGTTGAGGTACCCGAAGGAGTCCCATTAGATGAGGCTCCAGTGCCACCTATTCGTAGATCACAAAGAGTTCATGAACTCCCAGTTAGATATGGTTTTCTAGTGGGAGATGATAATGAGGTTCCCGTGTTAGACGACGAACCCGAAAACTACGAAGAGGCTCTTACTAGTCCAGATTCTAAAGCATGGCTTTAGGCCATGGATTCTGAAATGGATTCCATGTATACTAACCAAGTGTGGACTTTGGTTGATCCACCCGAAGGGATAATACCCATTGGGTGCAGGTGGATCTTCAAAAAGAAGACAGACATGGATGGAAAGGTTAGCACCTACAAAGCTAGGTTAGTAGCGAAAGGATATCGTCAGAAGCAAGGAATTGATTATGACGAAACTTTCTCTCCTGTGGCTATGTCCAAATCAATCAGAATCATGCTTGCAATTGCCGCTCACTACGATTTTGAGATTTGGTAAATGGATGTGAAAACAGCTTTCCTAAACGGAAACCTGCTTGAGGATGTATATATGATGCAGCCTGAAGGTTTCATATCGAAGGATGCAAATAAAGTTTGCAAACTTCAGAGATCCATTTATGGACTCAAGCAAGCATCTAGAAGCTGGAATAAGCGTTTTGACGAAACCATAAAACAATTTGGTTTTGAACAAAATTGCGAAGAAGCTTGCATTTACAAGAAAGCAAGTGGGAGCTCTATAGCATTTCTCATACTATATGTGGACGATATATTATGGGAAATGACGTTGCTCTCTTACAGTCAGTGAAAGTATGGTTATCTGGTAACTTCTCAATGAAAGACCTTGGTGAAGCAGCTTATATACTTGGTATAAAGATCTATAGAGATAGATCGAGAAGACTGCTTGGTCTTTCACAAGCTACATACAACATGCTTGAATCGAAACAAGGTAACTTACCCATGATACATGGAGTAAAGTTAAACAATCATCAATGTCCTAAAACCGATGATGATAAACGACGCATGGCTATAGTCCCGTGCGCCAGCGCAATCGGTTCGATTATGTATGCTATGCTATGCACTAGACCTGACATAGCATTCGCGTTATCTGTAACGAGTCGTTACCAAGGGAATCCAAGAGACGAGCATTGGATTGCCGTCAAGAACATTCTTAAGTACTTGAAAAGAACTAAAGATATGTTCCTAGTGTACGGAGAAGGTGATCTGAAAATAGAAGGATTTTCAGACGCAAGTCATCTCACAGATGAGAATGATTATAAATCCCAATCAGGATACCTGTTTATCTTGAATGGGGGCGCGGTCAGTTGGAAGAGTTCCAAGCAGGGAACCGTAGCTTTCTCTACGACCGAGTCAGAGTATATCGCAGCTGCGGAAGCAGCAAAGGAAGCGGTTTGGATTAGAAAGTTCATTACAGAACTAGGTGTGGTGCCTGACATTGTCAATCCCATTACACTGTACTGTGATAACAGTGGAGCTATTGCGCAAGCAAAGGAACCACGGTCTCATAATGCATCCAAGCATTACCTTAAGCGATACCACATCATTAGAGAGATTGTGGCTAGAGGAGATATGAGAATAGAAAGAGTACCTACATAGGACAATGTTGCAGATCCGTTGACAAAGCCTTTAACCCAGAGAATACATGATCGTCATTTAACTTCTACTGGGATAAGTTTTAGAAACAATTGGCTTTAGTCCAAGTGGGAGTATGTTGGGGTTTAGTGTCCTATAGCCAATTGTTCTAGGATACAAACTTAATGTAAATGAATTGTTCTTTATATCATTTGTTTAATGAGATATATGTTTTATAACTATATAAAGGCAATCCCTTTTAAGCACTAAATAAAGTCTAATAAAAGGAAATCCGTAAGTTTATTTAAAGTGATTATAAAGTGTTCATACAAGCATGAAGTGAGACAAAACTTTATAGTAAACTGATAAACTTAAAACCACCCCAAGTCAAGTGATATGTTTGGGATTGACATATCACTGTTGAGACTTGTATGTAACAATGTCTTCTGTCCGATAGAAAACTGATCTCACAAGCTTCATATACACAGATATCTGGACAGTTACATAGATCCGATGAAACGTTGTTCATTAGGATTGGGGATCCGATTTGAGATAACAGGATGGGTAGATTCATCCTTGTCACTTGTTCATCTCATTGGTATTAATAGGTATAACTAATCCTCAGACTCAAAGGAATATTAATTGGTATTCTGGATTACGGAATGTGATGCTTTGACTCTGGTGTAACACGATCCTTAACAGAGATGACTCTGGGGTGTGAACAGTAGACGTTGGGTATCACAGGAAGTAATTGCGGAGTCGTTATATATTGGATTGAGCATTTATCACTCCCGATAAATGGGAGATACATCCATGGATCGCTTGTGGAAGACTCGACTCTAAATCCTTGCAAGGTGATAGCTTAAGAGTAAGAAATACAGATTTCACTTAACCTATCTTTTTGAGTTGACTCGGCCTGTACAAGTAAAACGAACGTCTCGTTATCTGTGACTTGACATCACCCATAGTCATAAGATTCAGTTCAAGGATGTAGTTGATAAAGGATCGAATTATATTGTAACTAATACGGAAAGGTTAACGACAGAATCAACCTGTCTTTTTATAGCTCTGGGGGAATGATTACGGACATTTTCTAATCACATACTCTGTACATCATTCCGTTATGCAAAGATTAAATATAATTCTCTGAAAATTAATTTAATAACATTGCATACGGCTAGAAGCAATAAGAACCTAATGGATCACACATAAGACTTGGAACCTAAAAGAGAGATAGATGTTAATTAATTGATAGAAGCCCAATTGAGCCCAATAAGGCCCATGGACATAAAGGGGTCGAAATTCATGTAGTAATATACATGAATAATTAATTTGATTTTGTTAATCCTAATTAGATTAGGAATATGAATTAAATTAATTAAAAGATAATTAAGTTAAGAGTTTTAATTAGATTAATATACTCCTATTATTATCCAATAAGGTTATTATTATTATCCTTAATATATTAGATATATAGTGAGATAATAATTAGGAATTCTATTCCGAATGGAATTCCTATTCAGTAACCTAATTCTATCTAACTAGGGATTAGATACAAGAGATTATAAATACCCATTCCCTTGAGATTTTCGAAATCCAAGTAAGCCATACCCTACTTGTGATTTTCAAAATTCACCTAGTCCAAGAGAGAGAAAATTCGACACCCCTAGTTCGAGGACGAGATTTCTCTACGGCTTCGTTTGATCAATTAATTTTCATCTATTTCTTTTATCTTTGATCTTGTGTTGATTAATTAGTGGCAATCTACTTTGGTTGCTATTCAACGTTTGATTCTAAATTAATCTTCCCGTGTTTTATTTCGTGTTTGGGAACTCGAAGAAGAAAAACAAACAAAAGGGAGAAATTCGTTTTACTACTCCTACATAAGGTCAGTTCACGATTTCGCGGATTTCCGAAGATTGAACCGTCGGATCGTCGCGATTTTTGGATAGGAGCTTCTAGACATATGCTTACACGTTTCCACCGAAGGGATTGTCGTTCGGAGATCTGGAATGTCTGTTTCGGATAGGGGCAGATTGGTAGACAGTTTCAATTTTTTTTGAAGTTGTGGGCACTTCGTTTGCAACGGTAGATAGAACTTCTAAAAGGTATTTCTTCTTATCCTTCTTTATATGAAATAACGGTTAACGGATCTTGTGGTTAAATGGAAATAGGTTAAAATTTTTATATTTCCGCTGCTATACCTTAGCCTAATTTCCAACAGTGGTATCAGAGCCATCATTAAATCCGTTATTTCATATATGAAAATTTAGAAGTTTTTCAATAGGATTGAATAAATATTTATAGTTAGAATTAATTAACAAATTGTTTTGATTAATTAATTCTAAGGATAAATAAGTTTTAATTATTTTGGTTGATAATCATGATAACGAAATCTATTAGTTTTATAGTTACATTGATAAAATCAGTTTTATTAATTCTAAAGATAAAACGGAAATCTATAGTAGTTTTTCCTATTTTCTGAAAATCGTTTTAAAACCGTTTTAGAACTGATATATATATTTAAAATCGTTTTTATATTTAAATATATATGTTTCAGAAATTGATAGTTTTCTGTTTTGATTATCGAATGAAAATTTGTTTAAAAGTTTGTTTTACCAATTTGTAAATCAAAATGTTAAATGAATTAAAATCAAAATAATTGGGACGTGCATAATTAAAGTTTTGTATAGTTATATTAATCTAAAGATTAATATAAAAGATACGAAACTATTAGAAGTAAAATTGGATGGAAGTTAATTTGATATGTTAATGTGATTAACATAAATATTACATAAGATAGTTATGTAATCAACCAATTAAATTTATTTAATTGAAATGCATGTTTGGAGTTATGGACATATTTGGACCCTCTTTAGTCTTTTGGTATTTTTGAAATAGGGCTTGCGAGTCCTGCCTTTCTACTACCTATTGTAATTTCTCCTCTCATCTGATTCCCTTCAATTCAATTGAAGTTTTCTTTAGTAGTATAGAAATTAATATGTAATTTCAAGGCGCCATGGAGAAGACGGAGGACCTAAAGAGAAATATGTAATAGTTAGTATTTCCTTAGGTTTGCCCTTTTATTCCGTCTCTGGCTCGACGGAATAATTTAGATGATATGTCCATAACGCCAATGTATGTGAATGTATGTGTCTGATGTATGCTAAAGCAAATCAAGACTAAGTTAGATTATGAGACCTAAAATAAAATCCCTCATTAAAAAGTTAAGTAAATAAACAAGTTATTAAAATCAGTTGCCCCTCCCTAATATTATAATTCAGCCGGCAGTGCTGAGGGCCTTTGGGTTGTTGAGTAAACTCAAGCTCGGGGTCCTTTCGGTAACACCTGAATTATCGAAAATCAATTTTCATGAATATGGGGTAATACTTAAATTAGATTATGATAATTGGATGAGTAAACTCAGGTTGTCATAAACTAATGGGCAAGACGGTTGGGATTAATATGAATAGCATATTAGTTACTAATGTGGTTAGTAACCCAATAACCTAGGAATCACATTAAAGATGTGATTGATTACATGAATCTACCTAATGAATGAGACTAGCTTGTTGAGTAAACTCAAGGCGAAATCTCAGGAGTTAGGATCCTAGCTCACTAAAGGATTTGTGAAATTCTTCGAATTAATATGGAGGGCTATTAATTTGGCAAAATAGTGGGAGCAATCTAAAATAAACTAAAAGGCCTATAATTTTAGATTGATATACTTTAAGCAAATGAATGACATACGTTTACTCTTTCTCACTCTCAAGTTTAATTAAACCCACTCTTATAATCATGATTAAAACCAATCTGCAAAACATTCTTACCGATAACAAATTGAATGGTTCAAACTTCACCGACTGGTTTCGTAACCTCAAAATTGTTTTGAAGTTCGATAAAATAGGGTATGTACTTGATACATCGATACCCCCTCTCCCTGCTGATGATGCTCCCATTGAGGAAATTGATGCTTATCAGAAGCATAAGGCTGATGATGATCATGCCAGATGCATCATACTTGCATCGATGACACCGGAATTACAAAGGCAACATGAGGAAATGGATGCCTATTCCATCATCATGCACCTAAAGGAATTGTTTGGGAAACAAACCAGGTGCGAATGCTACGAGATATCCAAGTTGCTATATCGTAGTAGGATGCAAGAGGGCACATCTGTCATGACACATTGTGTCAAGATGATTGGCTACATTACCAAACTTTATAGTATTGGATTTGCGATGGATAACGAATTAAGTATAGACTTAATTCTTCAATCCCTCCCAGAAAGTTATTCACAGTTCATTATGAACTATCAGATGAATGACTTGCAAACCTCTCTTGAAGAGCTTGCAAATATGCTCAAGTCAGTTGAGACCAATATGAAGAAAGACAAAGCCATACCGGCTCTTGTCATTGAGGGATCAAAGAAAAGGAAAGGGGGCTATCCCAATCCTAATTATCCCAAGAAAGGTAAAAAAGTTGTGCCCTACAAAGCTAAGGGAAAGGAAGTGAAGAAGCTCAAAGGAGAGTGCCACTTCTGTGGTAAAGACGGGCATTGGAAGAGGAACTGCAAGGAGTACCTAGCCTCCCTCAAGAAGGAAAATGGTGGTGCTTCAACATCTGGTATGTTTTATATTGAAATAAATACAGTTTCACTGTCTGAATCTTGGGTATTAGATACCGGATGTGGATCTCATATTTGTACAAATATGCAGGAGCTAAATCAGACTAGGGAATTAAAGAAAGAAAGCATAAACTTGCGAGTAGGAAATGGAGCAAGAGTTGCCGCCCTCGCAATTGGAGATTATGTTTTAAATTTGCAAGCAAGCCATACCCTACTTGTGATTTTCGAAATTCACCTAGTCCAAGAGAGAGAAAATTCGACACCCCTAGTTCGAGGACGAGATTTCTCTACGGCTTCGTTTGATCAATTAATTTTTATCTATTTCTTTTATCCTTAATCTTGTGTTGATTAATTAGAGGCAATCTACTTTGGTTGCTATTCAACGGTTGATTCTAAATTAATCTTCCCGTGTTTTATTTCGTGTTTGGGAACTCGAAGAAGAAAAACAAACAAAAGGGAGAAATTCGTTTTACTACTCCTATATCAGGTCAGTTCACGATTTCGCGGATTCCCGGAGATTGAACCGTCGGATCGTCGCGATTTTTGGACAGGAGCTTCTAGACATATTCTTCCACGTTTCCACCGAAGGGATTGTCGTTCGGAGGTCTGGAAGGTCTGTTTCGGATAGGGGCAGATTGATAGACAGTTTCTATCTCTTTTGAAGTTGTGGGCACTTCGTTTGCAACGGTAGATAGAACTTCTAAAATGTATTTCTTCTAATCCTTCTTTATATGAAATAACGGTTAACGGATCTTGTGGTTAAATGGAAATAGGTTAAAATTTTTATATTTTCGCTGTTATACCTTAGCCTAATTTCCAACATGCTGAGCTTGTTCTTTGTACAAAACGACCGCGTTTTGAAATCTTGGGCCGTGAGGTATTGATGTGTTGACTTGGGCTTGAATTCCACTTATGGGCTTTATATCTTAATGTCTTATAAATCAATAAACTCAACATTGAACAAACACATTAGTGTAAATAAATCAAAGGATTTAAATTTAATGTGTTAGAATATTTTTTATCAATTACTTAAATAATTTTGTCAAATCAAAATCATGTGGAAAGGTGTTTCAACAAACTCTCCCATTTTGATGTTGGCAAAAATATTCAATCAAGAACTCAGTGTTGAGCTCCCCCATGATAGTTGACCTTATATTACTCAGTATACTCCCCCGTAAGGGTTGAGCTGCTGACTTAGTTTTACTTTAAACATTTCAAGGTTTAATCAAGTAAGTCTAAGGTCAGTTTTCAGAATCAGGTCAGCTCATGGAACATATTCTTTTTAACTCAGCTTATGCGGAAGATTTAGATATCAGAGAGCGCTGAGTATTTCTTTGTTCAATGTG
Organism: Euphorbia lathyris; assembly: GCF_963576675.1. Classification (NCBI taxonomy): domain Eukaryota; kingdom Viridiplantae; phylum Streptophyta; class Magnoliopsida; order Malpighiales; family Euphorbiaceae; genus Euphorbia; species Euphorbia lathyris. The sequence goes on along the minus strand of NC_088910.1, from coordinate 82,853,409 downwards.
TTTTAAGAAGACATATAAAAGAGGTCAACATATTGATCAACACAGCATACAGTCATCAAGTAATGTAGACAATTGATTTAATGAAGATGCGTTAACTATTAAGCACAAAACATAAGTAAGCATCTTATAAGATTGGTCAAATTTGAAAAAGATAGATGCATGCATAGTTTTGTATTCAGGGTCAGCACAACAAAATGAATAAGGGAAAGACTACAAGTTTAACAAAAAAAATGAATCTAGTCAATCCTAGTCAAGCTATTTTTTCTTGTAGTTGAGTTGGGCTTCACGCTCCTTAGCTTTTCCTTTTCCCTTGTATTTTTGCTGACTACCTGACGCTTCCTCTGAATGATGAGTTCTTTGAGCTTGTTCTTTCTCCCCCGTTTTGCCACCATAGTGAGGAGGAGGAATGAAGGTGTCTTCAATGGCAGCTTGAGTTAGGCGTTTGGAGAATGCCTTAAGCTTTCGTGTGCTTTCATTTATGCCGTCAAAGACTGGAACACCATCATCCAAAATAGAACGTGGAATCCTGATAGCTGCAGCACTGAGCATACTTAGGATATATGCTTGAGACTTTCCAACCCAGTGTATACTGTCAATGAGCATGGCAAATGCTTGATGAAACATCTTTAGCAAAGACGTGTCAAAATACTGACGCTGAGCATTGGAGTGGCGCACGTGGTTGAAAGTAACTCGAGAGTACTTCAGGATTTCATTCGTTTTGAGCTGGTCAGTTTCCATCTCTTCCTTGCTTAAGTTTAGCAGACGTACAGCCTCACTAATTTGCTCAATGGAGCATTGGGAGGAGGAAGAGAGTTGGTGATTGGTTTTCTCTTGCTCAGTGTGAAGCTGGTTGAAGAGTTCATAAACTTCGGCAGAAGTTGCATACATTGTGTTCGCAACTGACAATTGATGAAGTTGACCCTGTAGAGAGTTCATATGATTAACCATGGTCAGCTGGAGTTCGGCCAGCTTCGTTATTGATTCCTGCCTGGGCTGTTGAGATTGGAATGAAGTCATGACACTCAGAAGATCCTTCAGACCTTTGATCTCAGTAAGAAGCTGAGTGACAGATGAAAGCTGAGTTGGCTCAACATTAATAGACCCAGCGGCATCGGCGTTTGTTTGATGAAGGTCCTGGAGAAGGGCTTGAGCTGAGTCAATGATTCTTCGACCAGACTCAGAGGCAGTTAGATAATTGAAGGATCCATCATTTGTTGGCCTAGATGCCGGAAGAGGAGTAGAACCGAATGGAGGCGGTGTTTGGTTCTGCTCAACATTAGAAGTGCCAACATGATCAGCGGCTAGTCTTGAGTTAAGATTTCCAGTGGAAGCTGACTGGATTAGATTCTGCACTTGGATTTGTGGAAGAGGATGATCGGCAGAATGTGTTACTTGCTCAGAGTCAGGCTGAAGCTGACTGGATTTGGGAAGCTGAGGAAGTTCAGTATTGACCTGAGCAGGTATTTCCTTAGATTGAGTAGGAACTTCGAGCACTTGCTCGGGATCTTCTTGGTTTAAGGAAGCAGTTAAGTCGGCATGTTCCTTAGGCTGAGAAACAGAGGCTTGCTTTTCCTGTTGCTCTGGTGGAGACTCAATAGGATTAGAGAAGAACCTAAACTCCTTATCTGATAGGTCAGTGATCGGATCCCGCAGAGGTGAGTCACCCATAAGGTCAATGACGGGGGATCGATATGCCTTCTTCTTAAGTCTTCTCAGTCTCTTTGTCTTTGGAGGAGAGGGGTCAGCAGGAATGGACTCAATAGAGTCAGTAGGTGAAGTTTCCCTTTGGACAGTGTGTTCCTTTGCTGTTGGCTCAGCTTCAATCTCCTCAGTGTAAATTGTGCCATGTTGGTCAACATCTGATGGCTCATCATCTGCTGTCTCCTCAGTGTCAACCTGACCACCCAATTCTTCTTCTTCTTCCTGTTCAACTTCTTCTTCTTCTTCCTGTTGAACTAAAGGTTGCTCAGTATCAACGCTAAGACTTCTCACATAGTGTGAGTCTTCAGGAATGACGACGTTGGTGGGAGGTGCATTGATAAGACTTAATTCAGAAGAGATTTTATTTTTCTTTCTCAGTGGTTGCTCATCATCGTCCTCATTCTCTTCTACCTCAGGCTCAGCTTGCCTCTTGAGGTTTTCCGCTGACCTCGGTCCACCCTGACCTTGTTGAATTTGAGGCTTTGTTCCTCTGGACACAAATTTAAGCTTCTTTGGTGGAGAAACAACTTCTTTAGAGGGGCTTTAAACAACTTTCCTCTTTCTTTCCTTCCTTCCCTTTCGAGTCACCATTACCTCAGTGTCCTGAACAGCAACTGCTTTCCCTTTCTTGGGCACAATTGGTTGATCGTAGAATAGACCAAACAGTGTCGCTGCAGTGATCTCTGTTCCTATAGTGTGGATTTCCTCAACCAAGCTCACCCTGTGATCCTTAAGGATTTTGGTGATAATGGAGCCTAGCCTAAGGGTTCCAGTACTTCTTTGAAACCCACCGATTATGAAGACAGGCATGTTTATCGGCGTATAGGTCAGCATGTGCCAGATGAAGCACTGCTCAAAGTTTGTCGCTGAGTTGGTGCAGTTGATCTTAGGGAAGAGAAAATTGGTCAGTATGTAATGGGCCATCTTCTGATGCTGACCCATGGAGGTACTCGAAATTTCCCCTACATGACCAGGAGGTTTGCAGAACTCAACGGAGTAGTTGGTTTTGTCTTGGTCACCGGATTTACGAAGTATTGCTCCTTCGTTTTTTAGCTTGAGTAGCGAGGCCAGATAAGCGGGGTTGATGAAGATATCCTTTCCTCGAACCTGGGTGACCATGTAGTCCCGATTATCATCCGCGGCTTTTAGGTTAGCGTAAAATTCCTTTACTAACTCAGGATAAGTCTCTTCGCGAACTGAGAACAGCTCGGTCCAGCCGTTGTTTTTTATCTAGTCACAGAAGGGTTGCTCAGCTTCCACAAAACCCTTTGAAAACCATCTAGAATGGTCTACCTTATACCCCCTCACACTCTCGTAAACCGGAGAGTAGGTGCGTTCCACAGGCTTCTTTGCCTTATCCTTCTCTTGTTTTCCTTTCGAGGAGGTGGCTTGGTCAGCCTTGGCTTGCTTCCTCAGTGTAGTGACCTTTGAGTGGTCACGCTGACTAGTGTCTTGAGACTTGGTGGGAGTCTCACTGTGTTCCTACTGAGCAGGGATTTGAGGGTTTTCATCGGAGCGATTATCGGCACCGGAGACATTCTGAGAATCTTTCGTCATGATTCTTAGAGAAGTTTGCGAAGTTTGGGAGATTTTTAGAGAAGAGTATTTGAATACCAGAAATTTCTAAGCGTAAAGAGATAAAAGTGGGAAATCATCCACTATTTATAGAGGTGTCGAATTGATCCTAAGCGTTGAGGTGGCCGTTTGACCTCGAGATACTCAATCGACACATATTCTGGCATTTATGACACATTCGGCGCATGTGTTTTCTAATCATCGCGCTTACATCATCCTAGGTGGCTATTTAATTCACGTGTTATGCATTAAATTTTGCAATGGATCTTTACTCAGTGTTAAGGATTTCAAACATTTAAAGTTCTGAGTAGTCAGTGTTACGTAAGGAATAATTCTTATGCTTAGTAGCTCAGCTTAAGATAAACACTCAGCATGTATATCTACTCAGCATGTGATAGTTATTGATTTAGCATAAATCATTCATCATGGTAATTCACTCAGCATGCATAGATATTATACTTGGAATTTATTGAAGAGGATTGAACATACCAATGGCTTCTCTAAGTATGTTGAATTGCTCACGAGCCAGTGGCTTTGTGAAGATATCAGCAAGCTGCTCATCCGTTAGGACATAGGTCAGCTTGATCTCTCCCTTGAGTACATGATCTCTGATGAAGTGATGTCTTATGCTGACATGCTTCATCCTACTGTGCTGGATTGGGTTCTTTGATAAGTCAATGGCACTCTTGTTGTCACATTTGACTTCAATTGTTTTAGTCTGAACGCCATAATCTTCAAGCTGTTGCTTAATCCATAGGACTTGAGCAACACAACTTCCAGCAGCAATGTACTCAGCTTCAGTGATTGACAGGGCTACTGACGCCTGCTTCTTGCTGAACCAGGACATAAGACAGCTCCCAAGGAAGTGGCATCCTCCTGAGGTGCTTTTTCGTTCAAGCTTGTCTCGTCCATAGTCAGTGTCGGTGTATCCAATGAGTGTGAAATCATGAGTATTGGGATACCACAAACCTGTATTCACTAAGCCTTACAAATATCTAAGGATTCTTTTTACAGCTATGTAATGAGATTCCTTAGGGTTAGATTGATATCTAGCACAATAACATACTGAGAACTGAATGTCCGGCCTACTAGCAGTTAAGTAGAGTAGAGAACCAATCATGCCTCGGTACAATCTGCTGTCTACTGACTTACCATTTTCGTCAGCGCAAAGGACAATGTCAGTGCCCATTGGGGTAGATATTGACTTGCAATTCTCAAGTTCATACTTCTTCAATATCTCCTTAGCATACTTAGTTTGACTGATGAAGATGCCATTTTTCCCTTGTTTGATTTGAAGTCCAAGGAAGAAATTGAGTTCTCCCATCATTGACATTTCAAACTCAGTCTGCATCTACTTATTAAATTCCTTGCACATTGACTCGTTAGTGGCACCAAAAATAATGTCATCCACATATATCTGAGCCAGTAGGGTATCTTTACCCTTTCTCTAAATGAATAAGGTTGTATCAGCTTTACCTCTGACATAATTTCTAGTCAGCAGGAAACTGGTCAGCCTCTCATACCAAGCACGTGGTGCTTGCTTGAGACCATACAGAGCCTTTTTGAGTTTATAAATGTGGTTTGGGAACTTAGGATCCTCAAACCCTGGAGGCTGATTAACATAGACTTCCTCGTTTATAACTCCATTAAGGAATGCACTCTTAACATCCATTTGAAACAGTTTAAAGTTCATATAACTTGCATATGCACATAAAATTCTAATAGCCTCTAGCCTTGCCACTGGGGCGAAGGTCTCACTGTAGTCAATACCTTCTTGCTGACTGTAGCCCTGAGCTACAAGTCTTGCTTTGTTTCTGACCATGTTCCCTTGTTCATCCAGCTTGTTGCGGAAGACCCATCTTGTTCCTATGGTCTTCTGGCTTCTTGGTTTTGGCACTAAGTCCCATACTTCATTTCTTCTGAACTGATCAAGTTCTTCTTGCATTGCATTCATCCAGAATTCATCGTACTCAGCTTCAGCGAAATTCTTTGGTTCCTGGACTGAAACGAATGCTACGTTGCTGAGGTATCTCCTGAGTTGATTTCTTATCATCGGGGTGTTCTCAGCGGCATCAAGAATGACACTCTCTGAGTGTCCTCTTGGTATTCTGATCTCTTTTGGTAGATTGATGTCTTGTGCTGGTTGTGTTTCAACAATCTCTGTAGGTGTAGATTGGTCAGTGAAAATAATTTGAGTGTCACTTTTACCTTTGGTCAGCCCTTGAGGCAATGACTCAGCGGCTGTTTCTTGGTCAGTGGGAGCTGAGTGTGGATCATCCTCAATCAGCTGCATGTCTCTTCCTGCAGGGTTAGTTTCATCGAACTCAACGTGTACTGACTCTTCTAAGACCTGAGTTCGTTTATTGAAAACTCTATATGCTTTGCTGTTTGTTGAGTAGCCTAAAAAGATAGCTTCATCAGCTTTTGAATCAAACTTAGCAAGGCTGTCTTTAGTATTTAGAATAAAACATTTACAACCAAAGGCACGAAAGTATCCAATGTTGGGCTTTCGTCCTTTCCAAAGTTCGTAGGGAGTCTTCTTTAATATGGGTCTAACTAGAGACCTATTAAGTATGTAGCACGTTGTGTTGACAGCTTCTCCCCAAAAGTACTTTGGAAGCCTATGCTCACTCAGCATTGTCCTGGTAATTTCAACCAGGGTTCTGTTTTTCCTTTCAACAACCCCATTTTGTTGAGGCGTTCTAGGAGCAGAAAAATTATGGTCAATGTCGTTGGCTTCACAGAATTCAACAAACTATTGGTTCTTGAATTCTCCACCATTATCACTTCGGATGTGAGCTAACTTAAGGTCTTTATCATTTTTAAGTTTTCTTACTAAAGTTGAAAATGTCTCAAAGGTTTCATCCTTGCTACTCAGCAAGATGATCTAAGTGTACCGAGAAAAGTCATCTACAATGACCAAGGAAAATCTTCTACCACCCAAGCTCAGCGGCTGGACTGGACCGAAGAGATCCAAGTGTAGCAACTCTAATGGATGCTTAGTTGAGACAATGGTTTTACTATGAAAAGATTGTTTGGTTTGTTTTCCAGCTTGACAAGCGTTGCATAATTGATCTTTTTCGAACTTAAGTTCTGGCAATCCCTCAACTAGTTGCTTTCTTGCTAATTTGGCCAGGAGGGCCATGCTTACATGACCAAGTCTCTTGTGCCATAGCCAGGAATTTTCTTCCTTTGACACTAAGCATACAGTTTTTGAAAATTTCTTTTCTAAGTTTAGCATAAAAACATTATCAATACGAGGGGCGATTAAAATCAATTCATTTGTTTTACGCTCGAATATTTTACATCCAGTGTTATCAAATATAACTTTTCTCCCATTGTCACATAGCTGAACTACGCTGAGTAAGTTATATTTGAGTCCGCTGACTAGGGAGACTGACTCAATAGTAGGATTACCACCAACGGTTCCTGACCCTACTATCTTACCGTTTTTGTTGTCTCCAAAACTTACGCTTCCTCCTCGTTTACGCACACATGTGATGAACTGAGTTTCATCACCAGTCATATGCGTCGAGCATGCACTGTCAATATACCACATCTTTGACTTCTCAACACACCTCAGGCTTACCTGCAATATAGCTAGTTACTTTTAGGTACCCAATTCTTTTTGGGTCCTTGTTTGTTAGGTTCAATAGGTAAAGCATCATATTTAATTTTATGACGACATACTTGGACAGTGTGTCCATTCTTCCCACAGAAGTCGCAGCTGACCTTTCGTTTAGGATATCTCACTGACCGGTCAGCACCCCAGTGCTGAGCATGCCAGCACACCTTTGTGGTGTGTCCTTTCTTCCCACAGAAGTCACACTGGACATTCCGCTGAGGATTCCATCTCTGCTGACTAGTACTTCGGTACTGAGTGTTCAGAGGATTATTTCTTTTATTTGGAACCTTAAGTTGGTTCTGAATAGATGTGACATCCCTTTTCAATTTCTTTGAATTTGATTGGACCTCAGAGACAAACTTTTGCATAATTTCTACGTTACTATGCAAAGTTGAGTTGTCTTGGAGAAGATATCAAAGGTCACTCAGTTTGACCTCTTCAATCTCGTCACATCGCCTGCTGAGTGCTCTAACCTTCTTGTTACACTTTTTGATAAGTGTGTAGAGGTCACTCAGGGCATTTATCATTTCATTTCTGAGTAAGGGTAGTGATATTACCTCAGTTGAGTGTACCTGATTGTCGGAGGCAATGGAGGGGTCAGCATGCTCAGAAACACAAGGCTCAGCAAGCTCATCTGCCATGAAGCAGATCTTTGCTGACTCAGTGGCATCAACTTCGGATGATGATGACTCATCACTATCACTCCAGGTTGCCACCATTGCCTTCTTATCGTTTTTCCTTTCCTTCCTCAAGGTAGGACAGCTTGATTTGATATGGCCAGTTTGATGACATTCAAAGCATGTAATGGGCTTTGAGTTGTCCTTCTTGTACTTGCTGTCACTTGACTCAGCTTTGTACTTATCAAACTTCTTGTAAGGCTTCTTGGAATATTTATCATTCTTTCTGAACAACCTTTTCATCTTTCTAGTGAACATTGCCATTTCTTCATCGTCTGTTGAGCTCCCATCAGTGGAGTCAGCTTTCATGACAAGAGACTTTTGCTTCTTGTCTTCAGACTTCTCCTTCACCTCGAAGTTCTTCATTGAGATCTCATGGGTCAGCAACGAGCCAATGAGTTCATCATACTTGTAGGTGGTTAAGTCTTGAGCTTCCTCAACAACAGTTTTCTTGGCTTGCCAGCTTTTAGGAAGACTCCTCAGTATCTTCTTGACTTGCTCTTCCTCAGTAAAGATCTTGCCAAGTCTCTTGAGCTCGTTGATTATGTTTGTGAATCTCGAGTTCATGTCAGAGATTCCTTCATCATCATTCATTTCAAAGAGCTCGTACAACCTCATGTGCTGGTTCACCTTGGACTCCTTAACTTTGTTGGTTCCTTCGTAGGTGACCTCCAACTTCTTCCAGATCTCCCGCGCTGACTCACAACCTGAAATTTTGTTGTACTCTGCAGCATCTAACGCAAAGTGAAGTATGTTTATAGCCGAAGCATGATTTTGTAGCTTCTTGAGATCATCTTCTGTCCATTTAGTCTCAGCTTTAACAACCGTTTGGCCGTCAATAGTTTCAACAGGAATAAATGGGCCTTGGACTATAGAAAGCCATGCACTCATATTTGTTGCCTGAATGAAATTTTTCATTCTGTTCTTCCAAAAGGTATAGTTAGACCCGAAGAACAGAGGAGGCCGAGTAATGGACAGTCCCTCAGGTAAAATCTGAGTTGTCTGATTTCCTAGGAGGAAACGAGTGCTGTTCTCAGCCATTGTGGGGATCAGCTCAAGATAGTTATATCTTGCTCAGTGAGCTTTTTAGCTCTGATACCACTTATTGGTCCCTTATAACGTGACAAGGTTAGTTCCAAGGGGGGGATAGGAACTATTTAAAATTTTATCCATTGAGGCTGACTTCTTTTTCAAAGAAAAGGTTTACACAGCGGCGCTAAGTAATTCTAAGACACAAGCTTAGTCAACTTGTGACTAAGTCTGTTTCTTTACTTGAGTCAGGAGATAGCACTTAGAGTCTATTGCTGAACTCAGCTTCTTAGTGCACTCAACTCAGCGTGAGTTTGTTACTTAGTCAGTTTTATAACAAGCAATATATAAAGGAGTTTAAGGGTTAGAAATATGTTACTCAGCAGACATATCCTGGTTCAGCCTCTCCGCCTACGTCCAGTCCCCGGAACTCGTTCCGAGCTTTTTGAATTCTCTACTGAGCTCTTTAAAGGTAGAGCACGAAATCTTTTACAATAGAAGCTGAGTATACAAGAGTACCTTCCTCTATACCTCTACTCACTCCTATAACTACCGCTGAGTACTATAACCGAGTACTCAGCCTCTCCTTTCTATTCTTCTAGAAATGATAAAGTGTTTGTCCTAAACAACAATTGCTAAGACACTTTAGATGATTGAAATCACTCTAGACTTTTACACAATAATTTGGAAATTGGTGTAAGGTTTTTGCTTTGCTTTTCTCACAGAACTTCGTGTATGAATTTGGTCAGCGTTTCGACTAATTGAAGATCTACATCGAATGAAGCAAATGAGAGGCCTTTATATAGTGACACTTGAGGCACCGGTAATTTCGAATTTCGAAATAACCGTTGGAAGGAAACGGATTCCTGTCGTTGTCACTCAGTACGTGCTCAGTGTCATTGGCCAATGAGATTCTTGCATCTTCTGCCCACGGCAGTGCTCGACAACTTTTCGTCCGGTAAACAGAATGTTTCGGCATATTTGGCAAAGTCTTCCAGACAGCTTCCTGCGCCTTCTGAACTTTACCCAAAGTAGAAATACTTTGTCTAGAAGTTGGTTATTGTCTGCCACTGTCTTGTACTTCTTGTCGATACACTCAGCAGCTTCATCTTGAAGCAATTGAGAGAAGGCTTCTCGATCCTTCTTCATGCTGAGCTTGTGCTTTGTACAAAACGACCGCGTTTTGAAATCTTGGGCCGTGAGGTCTTGATGTGTTGACTTGGGCTTGACTTCCACTTATGTGCTTTATATCTTAATGTCTTATAAATCAATAAACTCAACATTGAACAAACACATTAGTGTAAATAAATCAAAGCATTTAAACTTAATGTGTTAGAATTTTTTTTATCAATTACTTAAATAATTTTGTCAAATCAAAATCATGTGGAAAGGTGTTTCAACAATACTTTCTAAGCTGATATCTTGTCATCAGCTTGTTGTCAGCGGCATCAAGAATGGACTTCTCCGAATGTCCTCTTGGAATTTTTATTTCTTTAGGTAATGTTGAGTTGTCTGGAATGGGTGTTTCTACAATATCTGCAGGAATAGATTGGTCAGCAAAGGTAATTTCGGGTTCGTGCTTACCTTTGGTCAGCCCTTGTACTGATGACTCAGTGGCTCCTGTTTGGTCAGCGGAAGCTGAGCTCGGTTCATCTTCGGCGGACTGAGTTGTCTTTCCTGCAGGGTCAGTTTCATCGAACTCTATATGGACAGACTCTTCAACAACTTGTGTTTGTTTATTATACACCCTATATGCTTTACTGTTAGTTGAGTACCCTAAAAAGATCGCTTCGTCAGCTTTAGCATCAAATTTTGCAAGATTATCTTTTGTATTGAGTATAAAACATTTACACCCAAAGGCACGAAAGTAGCCAATGTTGGGCTTTCGTCCTTTCCAAAGTTCATATGGGGTTTTCTTAAGAATAGGTCTAACTAAGGCCCTATTGAGTATGTAATATGCTGTGTGGACAGCTTCACCCCAGAAATACTTTGGAAGCCTATTTTCGCTCAGCATTGTCCTAGCAATTTCGACAATTGTTCTGTTCTTCCTTTCAACCACCCCATTTTGTTAAGGCGTTCTAGGAGCAGAGAAATTATGGTCAATACCACTGGTTCCACAGAATTCATCAAACTGTTGGTTTTTGAATTCTCCGCCATTGTCGCTTCTAATATGAGCTACTTTTAGGTCTTTGTCATTTTCAAGCTTTTTAATCAATGTTGTGAACATCTCAAATGTTTCATCCTTGCTACTCAGCAGGATAATCCAAGTATACCGAGAGAAATCATCTACAATGACTAAGGAGAATTTCTTACCGCCCAAGCTGAGTGGCTGGACAGGTCCGAAAAGGTCCAAGTGTAGTAATTCCAATGGTCTCTTGGTTGAGACAATGTTTTTACTTTGAAAAGACTTTTTCGTTTGTTTACCTTGCTGACAAGCATTGCATAATTGATCTTTTTCAAATTTCAATTTGGGCAATCCCTCAACTAGTTGCTTTCTAGCTAATTTGGCAAGGAGGTCCATGCTTACATGACCAAGTCTACTATGCCATAACCAGGAGTTATCCTCTTTAGATACTAAGCATATATTTTTTGAAGACTGTTTTTCTAAACTCAACATATATACATTGTCAACACGAGGGGCAGTTAAAATCAAATTGTTTATTTTTCCCTCGAGTATCCGACACTAAGTAGCATCAAATATAACATGTCTACCGCTATCACAAAGCTGAGCTACGCTCAATAGGTTATATTTAAGACCCTTAACTAAGGAGACTGACTCAATGGTGGGGTTACCTCCGATAGTACCTGATCCTACTATCTTACCCTTCTTATTGTCTCCAAAGCTTACGTTGCCACCTTGTTTAAGCTCAAGTGTGATGAACTGAGTTTCATCACCAGTCATATGCCTCGAGCATGCGCTGTCAGTATACCAAAGCTTTGACTTCTCCACGCATCTCAGGCTCACCTGTATTTTAAATCATTCAAATTTAGGTACCCAATTATTTTTGGGTCCTCGTTTGTTAGCATAAGCAGGTGCTATGTCATGTTTTAACTTGTGACGACATATATTTATGGTGTGGCCTTGTTTACCACAGAAGTCACAATGAGTTACCCTTTTTGGGTGACTCTGTTTTTGGTCAGCACCATTGTGCTGAGCATGCCAACATACCTTAGTGGTATGCCCTTTCTTTCCGCAGAAGTCACATTGGACAATCCGCTTGTTATACCAACACACATCTCTTGTGTGTCCCCTTTTCCCACAACAGTCACATTGAGTGAACTGTCTATGCTGACTAGTACCTGAGTACTCAGCATGAGATTTATTTTTGTTTGAGCCTTTAGTTTGGCTGTATAGGTATGTGACATCCTTTTTCAGTTTCTTTGAATCTGATTGGACTTTCGAGACAAACTTATGCATAATTTCCATGTTACTATGCAATGTTGAGTTGTCTTGGAGAAGATATCGAAGGTCACTAAGCTTGACCTCTTCAATCTCGTCACACCGCCTGCTGAGTGCTTTTATTTTCTTATTACACTTTTTAGTCAGTGTATATAAGTCACTCAGGGCGTTAATCATTTCATTTCTAAGCAAGTGTAAGGATGTTACCTCATTTGAGTATTCCTCCTGTTCAGATTCTTCAGAGAGGTCAGCTTGCTCAGATCGAGTGTGGTCAGCAGCGTCATCGGCCATGAAGCATATGTTTGCTGACTCGGTGGCATCAACTTCTGATTAGACCTGGCAATTTCCGTGTTCGTGTCATGTTCGTGTCGTGTCAGATTTCGGGTTCGTGTCAAAACCTGTAACACAAACACGACACGAAAAATTTTCGTGTCACAAAATCAGAACACAAACACGACCTGCTCTTGACACGGTAAACACGACACGACACGAATTTTTTACACAACCAATTAAATTGACACGATCTGACCTGCTAACACGACCTAACATACTAACACGACACGACTTGACCTGACATGCTTTTTTTTATACTCTTTATATTTATACTCTAATAAATAAGAAAGTCATGTCTATTGTTAACCTAGTTTATTATAATTTTTAATTTTTTAAATTAAATTTCGGGTCAGTTTCGTGTTTTCGGGTTGACACAAAAATGACACGAAAATTAACGTGTCATTTCGTGTCGTGTCATAAAACGCTAAACACTAACACTAAAAAAGCATGTCGTGTTCGTGTCGTGTCATCGGATCGTGTGTCGCTTTGCCAGGTCTACTTCTGATGATGTTGAGTCGTCGCTGTCACTCCATGTGGCCACCATTGCCTTTTTGCTTCCCTTCTTGTCTTTCTTTAGATTAGGGTAGCTTGACTTAATGTGCCCAGTTTGATGGCACTCAAAGCACGTGACATGCTTGGAGCTATCCTTTTTGTATTTGTCACTGGACTCAGCTTTGTACCTATCACCTCTTCTGAATTGCCTCTTGCTGTTCTTTTCATTCTTTCTGAATAGCTTCTTCATCTTCCTTGTGAACATGGCCATTTCCTCATCATCCGATGAGTCAGCTTCGGTTGAGTCAGCTTTCATGACAAGTGATTTTTGTTTCTTGTCTTCTGACTTTTCTTTTGCTTCAAAAATTTTCATAGAGATCTCATGAGTCAGCAGAGATCCGATCAGCTCGTCGTATTTATATGTGGTCAGGTCTTGAGCTTCCTCCACAGTAGTTTTCTTAGCTTGCCAGCTCTTGGGTAAGCTTCTCAGGATTTTCTTCACCTGCTCTTCTCCAGTGAAGTTCTTGCCGAGCCTCTTTAGCTCATTTATGATGTTGGTGAATCTAGCGTTCATTCCAGAGATGTCCTCATTGTCGTTCATCTCGAACAGCTCGTATAGTCTCATATGTTCGTTCACCTTTGACTCCTTGACCTTGCTTGTACCTTCGTAGGTTACTTCAAGCTTTTTCCAAATCTCCTGTGCTGACTCGCAACCTGAAATCTTATTGTATTCTGCAGCATCTAACGCACAGTGAAGCATATTGATAGCAGAAGCATTGTTTTGTAATTTTTTAAGGTCATCTTCTGACCACTCAGTTTCACTCTTAACAATTTTCTCATTGTCAACAGTTTTATATGGCACATATGGGCCTTGAACTATTGCAAGCCATGCACTCATGTTTGTGGCTTGAATGAAGTTCTTCATCCTATTCTTCCAGAACGTATAATTAGATCCAAAGAATAGGGGAGGCCGACTAATTGATAATCCCTCAGGGAGTATCTGTGTTGTTTGGTTCCCTGGAAGGAAACGAGTGCTGTTCTCAGCCATTTATCGGGATCAGCTTAAGATAGTTATATCTTTGAGTAGTGAGCTATTAGGCTCTGATACCACTTGTTGGTCCCGTGTGAATAGTTCCAAGGGGGGGGGGGGGGGGGTAGGAACTAATATAACTTTTTCGAATTTAATTAAGCTGACTTAATATATTTTCTTGAGTTAGTTAACTCAGCTTTAGTCAGCACGGGCGATTGTATCATAAGATAGCTTTAGTCAGCTGTTGACTATAACTATTTTACATGTGAGTTGGGATTTGACACTTATGTGGTCAGCTTCCAACTCAGCACTCTTATTTACTCAGAGTCAACTTAAACAATTTATATTCCGAGTAAATATAACACACAACACATACAGATATATATATATATATATATATATATATATATATATATATATATATATATTGAGAGAGTTTAGAGATTACTCAGCACGACCTATCCTGGTTCGGCCTCTCCGCCTACGTCTAGTCCCCAGAATCCCTCCGGGCTTTTTAAATCCAATACTGAGCTCTTTAAAGGTAGAGCACAAACCGTTTACAAGGCAGTTGAATATGCAAGAGTACCTTCCTCTATTCGTCTACTCAACTCCTACTAAGTGGTATAACCAAACACCTAGATTTCTCTACCACTAAGCACTAAACACCGAGTACTCAGCATAACACTCTCAATTTTACAATTGATACAAATTGTTCTTTTCGAATGAAGAACACTTTAGATGATTACAGAAAATCAATCTAGCTTTTACACAAGAATAGAAATTTGGTGTAAGATCTCTTTTGGCTTTTGTGTGCTTTGTATGTATACTCTTTTTGTTCTTGTTGTGATCGACTTATGATCCAAGAATGATCATGTCCTTTTATAGTTGAGGTCTGAAGCAGAAATGGTTTGAACGTTGGATTTGTCCGTTGATCCAAACGGCTCCTTTTTGAGACAAGTTCTGGTCAGCTTCAGTTTTGCAGGCCAATCCTGTCGTCTAAATTTTCAGTCGTCAGATTTGTCTTCTTCTCGCAGATTTCGTCTTCTTATGCCAGTTTGTCGTTTAGCAAAAGAACAGTTTGACCCATGCATCTCGAAATTGGCTTTTGCGTAATTCCAAGGTTTCTATTATTGGTGCAGACAGTTGTCGGAGCTTGTCTTTTAGCAAACGGATCATTCATGATGTCTTGAAGATCACTCAGCTTGTCTTTGATAGCCGTTGTTTGTGATTGTTTGCTAATGCATATACTGAGTTCTCTTTTACTCAGCTTCCATGGTCAGCTTCGTTCTGCAAGACATAGTTCTCAAGAAGACTTTTCTACCTTTGATACTGAGTTTCGTTCCACTCAGCATCGTTGATTAGCTTGATCGTTAAGCTTCTGTTCTGAAGATAACTTATCTTCTTTCACGCTGAGTTCCACTCTACTCAGCTCATGCTGTGATCTTATGCTGACTTCGTCCTGTCTTACTTTTTATTTCTTTTTGTATTTATATTTATACTCAACATTGAACAAACATATTAGTACAATTAAATCAAAGCACTTAAATTTAATTGTCCCTTAATCATGGATTAACTTAAATGATTTTGTCAAATCAAAATCATGTGGAAAGGTGTTTCAACAGTGTTGTGATGGTTGTATAGCGTATACTCTCCTTATAGGAGGCGAATGATAGAAGATGTCATACAATGGGATAGACTAAGAGCACCATATGTTGATACTCTTGCAAATGACTTTATATCTGGCGACCATAAAGAGATTCAATTGGGAAAGATCAAAGAATTTCCTTATCGTATATTCTCATCCTTTTATATAGACATGTATACCTTTTCCAACATTTTTAGTTCTTTTAAGGTTTTCGCGTCCGATTTTTGGAAATTCATCTTTAATTTTGTAATTCAATAAAAGGGAACATCTAATTATTATAATTTATTGTTTATTTCTTAATGCGCATTGTGGTGGAAAGCTGTTGTTGGTCATATATCATTTACTATTATTTATATCTTGGGTTGTTTTTCTACCATTGTGGAGGGTTTTTTCTAATCTAAATTTGTATGAATTGATTTGCATACATCATTTACAAGATGCGAATTTGCAGATGTCTGCAGCTGCATTTCCTATAGGTTTATTTGATCTAGAAGGAAAACTAACATCAATCATGGTATTTATGTCATCTTTTAAGAGTTTTTATGGGTCCTATATTTTAACATGATTGAATCAACATGCTTTCTCCATGTTTCTCTTGTTAGGAAGGATTCCTCCATTTGGATGGGCTTGACAATGCGAGTGTAGAGATAAAAGTAGCCAAGGTTTGTCTTGCTTCTTGTGATAGATTAATATAAAAGCTATTATAGGGCTTTAACTATCAGCTTAAGCTTTTACTTTAAATGGTTCCTTAAAATAGTATGATAGCATAAGTGGTGTAAGATTATAACTGAATTGTTTTAGGATATAATGTATTAATAAATAAATTGTTCATTATTAAGTCATTTGATTTATTTGATATAGTAAGTTTAACTATATAAAGACATTTATCTTTTTATCACAACTAAACAAGTTAAATGAAAGAAATCCCAAATTTATAGAAGTGATCATAAAGTGTTCATACAAGCATAAAGTGAGACTATACTTTATGATAATTAATTCATAAACTTAAATTGCCAAGTATTATGTTTAAGGGGTTAACATAATACCGTAGAGACTTGCATGTAACAATGCCTTCTATTAACAAAAAGCTGATCTCACAAGCTTTAGGTATTCGGATATCTAGATAGTTGTATGGATCCGGTGAAAAAGTTCATTTGGGTTGGGGATCTGATTTGAGATAACATGATGGATGGATCTATTGTGCTTTCTGGATACTTTTCATGCTTTTGTCTTCAACTTTTACCTGGTTTTTTTTATAGAGAGGGTCAAAGGATCGGTACGGAAGATATAATGTCACCTGTCTTATTTCAAATGTATTAGTAGGTATAAGTAATCCTCAGACTCAAACAACCATTAATTAGCGATTCTAGATTATGGAGTGTGATGCTTTGACTATATGCTAACACGATCGATACATGACTGATACCTGGGGCGTGTCTTAGGTGGGTGTTAGGTATCACATAAAGTAATTATAGGATAGTTAATGATAGATCGAGCATTCATCATTCCTGATAGATAAGAGAAATATCCATGGCCTCTTGTGGAGAATTAACTTGAAATCATTGCAAGGTGATAGGGTTAAGAGTTGAAATGAAGATTTTACTTAACTTGTCTATTTAGAGTTAATTCTACCTGGATAAGTAAAATAAATGTCTCATTATATGCAACTTGACAGGTTCCATAATTACAGATTCGTTTAAGGATATAGTTGATGAATGATCAAAATTATACTGCATATAATACGGAAAGGTAAACGTCAGAATCAACCTGACTTCTTATGGCTCTAGGAGAATGTGACGATCTTAGTAAAAATAGTTTGCGCACTCATTCTGTTATATGTTTGATTGAATTGATTTTTTTTTTAAGTTAAGTGCAATAAACGGATACAACTAGTTGTGGTAAGAACCTAATGGATCACACACAAGAATTAAGATTAAAAGGCGTAATGGTAATTTATTTGGGATATGTTGAGTGGACCAAAATATGTATATAAGGTAAATGGATTGTTGGATTGATTTATAATATAAATTAGATCATGATTATGGATGAAAATAATTAAACTAAGGATAATTGTAAAGAGATAATAAGTTATTAATTATATAGGATGTATATTAAGATATATATGGATATAATTATGATAATGTTTCTATTTAATTAAATAATTATAATGTGATTATAATACTTGATAAATTAAGTAATTATCCTAGAAGGAATTAAGAATTCTAATGAGATTAGAATTAGAATTATTAATTGTATTTGTATTAGATAAGATAAGATTAATAATTATCTTCCATTATTTAATTAGTTAACCTAATGTGATTAGAATATTAACTAGTTAAATTAAACCTAATTGAATTAGGGTTAGAAAACAAATCCCTATATATACTACACTATGATTTTCGGCCAGCATATGCAAAATTGGGGGAAATTTTCTCTCAACTATACACTTCAATTATCTAAGTTTCACCTATTCGCTTCTTAGTTCGTGTGGATTATGTTAGAGGCAATCTACTCGTGATTGCTATTAAAGGTTGATCAAGCACGTTAGTGACTTGGGTTGATCAAGGTTCATTGAGAAGATTGATAAATCTAAGTGGGAACTTCATTTGCAGTGGTAGATAGTTCATCGATTAAACACATTTAATCACTTTGATATGAAATAACGATTAACGGATCCTAGGGTTAAATGATATAGATTTTTTTATTTTATTTTCTGTTGTGTCTACGTTCTTCTATTTCCTAACATAACATACAGAAGACTACCTACAACATTAGCATAAGGAACATTTTTCATCTGTTTAATTTTTTTGTGTGTGTTTGTGGACACATCTCAGAGCTAATGTTGAAATCCTTGCTCATTGGGCTATCAATAGGTTTATAGTTTCGCATATTGAATCGCTTAAGAACTTTGTTGATATAAATCTCTCATGAGACAAGACCAACAATTTCTTGGAATGATCTCTTGTGATATTGACTCCACGGTTATATACAGCTTCACCCATATCTTTCATCTTAAAACTTGAGTCGAGCCAACCTTTGATTTGATTTACGTAAGTCATGTCATTTCTCACTATGAGGATATCAACAACATACAATGACAAAATGATAAACTTAATTCTAGAGCTCTTTGTATAGACATTGTGGTCTTCTTCAATTATATTTGAAGTTGTTCGATATCATCTCATTATAAAATCGGATATACCATTTACCTGAAGACTATTTAAAGCTATAGATCGATTTAATCAATTTGTAAACCTTTTGTTCACATCCTTGTTTTATGAAACCGAATAGTCCTTCTATGTAGATTTCCTCGTCTAATTCTCCATTGAGAAAAGTAGTCTTTACATCCATTTGATGTAGCTTCAAGTCTAAACTTGCCACAATGGCTAGTATGAGCCTTATAGACGTAAATCTCACAACAGGCGAGAAGGTCTCTTTGAAGTCTATCCTTTCCTGTTGTGTATAGCCCTTAGCAAAAATACGAGCTTTGTACCTTTTGATACTGCCATCGACCTTTCGTTTTATTTTAAGAGCTCACTTGTTCCCAATAGCCCTTCTACCCTCTATAAATCAACTAGTTTCCAAACATGGTTGACTTCTATGGAATTCATTTCGTTTTCCATTGAGTTAGTCCATTTATCCTTTTTCAAGATATGAGAGAGCCTCATTGATATTTTTATGCTTCACGTAATCTTGAGGAGTTACTAAAAGAGTCGAGCCTTTGATACTGAATCGACATTGTTTGAATTTTTATCTTTTAGTACGACACGACTCTGAATCTTAATAGAAAAATTTCATGTATTCATCTAGATTCTGAATTTGTGCACTTGGACTAAGTTCCATATACTCATTGCAGTTAGGAATAACACTCTTACTGGAACTTGAGTCTGTATCATTGCTAACATTTTGAGGTATTGGAACATTATCTTGTTCCTCAAAATATTGAGATACTTGAACATTTTCAAATTCCTAAAAAATTCTCCAACTTGAATGGAGAGATCCATCATAATCTAGTTCCTCGTACAGAGTGTTTTCATGATCAACATCACGTAACTTTGGAAACTCGTTCTCCAATAAGACAACATCTCGTGATTCAAACTCTGTCACTCTTCAGTCTCCGTCCTCTCCCACTGGAACATATCCCTTTGATACATCCGGGTACCTTATAAAGATACCTATTATACAACTTATGATTCATCAACCATTAATAGATATATAATCATATTTACAACTTAAATATTTGAAATATTATTTAATACTAGTTTTTCTATTTTATGTTTGATTATTGTTATACAAAAATTATTTTATTTTTCTAATATTAATAAAGTTTTTAAACTTTATATATTTATATAAAATAAAATTTAAAAATCTATTAAATTATATAATTTAAGTTGAATTATAAAATAAGCACTCTACTATTTTATTATATTTATTTACATATTAATAATAATAACTATTTAGTTATATCAAATAATAATAATAATAACTATTTAGTTTAAGAAATATATATTTTTAATTTATAAATTTGATATCTCTAAAAATTATTATTGATATTAAAGAAATATTTTTATTAGCATACATTTTATAATAATGTTAATATTTTACTAGTTTAAAAAAAAAAAATATTTTACTATATTATAAGGTTAAATGTGAATAAAAATATAGTATTTTACATGATTTTATAAACTCTGGTTAAATCTCGGTTGAATGCCGATTGAATCTTTAACCCTTCACCTTTTACCTTTTCTGGTTCTGTGACCGGTCCGGTTCCGACAACCATGGTGTGAAGCAAGGTTACCATATTTTGGTAATTTTGCTTTAAGGTTGCTAAATGTTTTTTTAATATAAAAAAATGATTTACTTTTTTTTTTAAAAAAAAAAATTTGCGCACAATGCGCTTACATTAAAGAAGAAAGAAAAATCCCACCAGACCCGGATGTGATTCGAACCCATGACTTTCGAAAGCATAGGTAAGCTCTCAATCATTAATATAAAAAAATGATTTATTTAATTACTATTGATGCACATTTTTTTATGAGTCTTTCTTTCGCTGTCGGTTAACAATAGGCCTCACCATGGGCCGATGAGCCCGCCCGCCCGGCTCGAGCCCAGGCCCATTTAGCCGGATCTGGACACATAAAATTAGTGTCCGGCCCGGTTCAAGTCCGAATAAGCCCGCTTAGAAAATGGACGGGCTTAGGCTATATAAATACCTGTCAGGCTTGGCCCGGCCCGTTATCTATATATACATTTATAAATTTAATATTTATTTAAATGCCTCATATTAATTATTATGTTTATTATTTTTTATTAAAAAAGTTAGTATTTCATTTTAATTGATTTTTTTTAATATAGATGTGAGCTTGAACGGGCGGGTTTGGGATTCCTTTTTTAGACCCGAGCCCGAGACCGACTCTAATTAGTGTGAGCTTGGACTGGGCTTGAGCTTATCAGGTTTTATCAAAAGCCCGACAGGTCTGACCCAGCCCGGCCCATACCGAGGTCTAGTTAACTATATTTATAATTAAAATAAATTATACGTATATAAAATAAATTTTGATGTGAAAAAAGAAGTTTCTTGTTAGAGTAATTGAACAACTCAAATTTAAAGTAAGAACACTTGTAAGTTGTAACAGTCACACCACCATTGGCTACTATTTCTGGGCGCCAAACCAGACAAACCCTCGCAAAGATCTCAAAATCCAATAACCTTACAATCATTGAATGAGCTTGGGGTTAGGGTTTATTCTTCTCCAAACCAAACAGAATGGAACGCCAGGATGATTTGTATAGGAGGAAGGAGCGATTAGCATTAGTGGCCATTGTTGTGGTTGCAGCTCTGGCCGTGGCTTGCCTACTGGTTGCTTTTAGCTATTACTGTTATATACGCAACAAGCTCTCCAAACGCCTCCAATTGCTCAAAAGTAAGACACATTTCTCTCTTTCTTGCTGCTGTTGTTGAAATGTAGAGGGAGTAGAAAGAAATTTGTTGTTTTGGTTTCCTAGAATCTTAATCTTCAAGTACGTTTTTTGGCTTTAGAAATATAAGTTCAGGGGAGTATGATGCGGTGTCCCAAAGTTCCAATCCATGATATCTTCTACACTGGAGAGCAGTCAACCGGTAGTAGCCCAGTGATTTTTTTTTTTTTTATTTAAAAAAAAATAGTTTGTTATAGTTGCCTACAATATCTCATGGAGAGAAACCGCAGAAAGGAAGAACAAGTATTTTGGCATTCAATTGAAATTTATTTATTAGTTTCAGAGTTAAGAAAATAAAGGAAGAAGTCAGTGTTGTTTGTTACCTTGTTTTCCCTTCTACAAGTACCTCTTTACGATCCATTATCCAGCAGTTTATGTTTGTTACGTTTTTGCTTGCTTTGAGTCAAGCTTAGTAGTTATGGCTAATGTTGTTTTTTCTTTGGGGTCGTACAATCAGAAGAACAGAGAAATCCCATTTGTCAAGTATAATGATTATTTCGCCTGCTTCCTCTTCCTTTGCAACTGATTTTGTAATTGTAATATAGCATCCAAGGGTTTGTTGAATTTATATATGGAAAATCCTGATAGAAGTATAATGATGAAAGGTTTTGAATTTTCGTCAAAAGCACATACTTTTGAATACTTTTTTTTTTTGAAACAAGATGCGCAATACATTAAGAATAAAAACATGAACATTGGCTAGGTCAGTGGGGACACAACAAGTCTGCTCTTCCACAGAGGTAAGAGACCCAACCCGTCTAGTCTGAAATTTGTTGTCGAGGAATAGTCCGGCCAGTAGTTTCTGGACTGGATTAAAGGGAAATTTTTTCTAGATCTTAATTTTATTTCCAAAATTGTGTATTATGGAGCTTAAAAATGTAAACTATTCCAGTTAAAATTGAGTAAGAAATTGAACTGGGGCATCAGTTTGGTGTCCTGTAATTTGATTTTATTCAGCTATATGATGTGGTTGTTAAAAGTTAAAAACATGAGTTATGAATTCAGTAAAATCAACTCTTTTCTGCATGTAACCTTTCAGTGTTTATCAGGCCTGAAACCTAAATATGCCTAATATATAAAGGCTCAAAAGTTATATCAACCAGCCTGATAGCAATGTCTTCTAGTTATGCTTGTGGTTAGTTCATGTATTTTGAGGAATATGTTTTTAAGGAAAAAACTCATAAATTATTTATGAATGATGTTGAAATAAATTGATGAGGAGTTGGAGGATGACAACCATTTTTTATATTATTCAAAATTTCTACATAGATAAGTCAAACTATTATTCCAAAGAATGCAAATTCATTTAGTGGAAAATCAACTTAAAACATGCTTGTTGACTCGATTAATTGTCTTTGAAGGATATAATTACGAAGAAAAAGGTAACTTTGAGAATCCGCAAGTTGCTGCTGAGAAAGGACTTCAGGTGTTTACGTTCAAACAACTACATTCAGCCACTGGTGGTTTCAGCAAGTCAAATGTAGTTGGTCATGGTGGGTTTGGATCAGTATACCGTGGAGTGCTCACTGATGGTAGAAAAGTTGCAGTTAAAGTGATGGATCAAGCAGGGAAGCAGGGAGAAGAAGAATTTAAAGTGGAGGTTAGATCTCAATGTATTTGTCGTCAAGAATTTTTTTTTTCCATAGTGAATGAAATTGCATCCTTGTAAATTCAAGATTTTGTGAGTCCTTTGCCAAGTTTGAGATGTGTGCGTGACTCAAATTTTCCACTGTCATCTCTCCTTAAAGCTCTTTATCTGCCTTCACTATGTGTTATGGACTGCAATAAAGCATCTCAAACATTTGTAGGTGGAATTGCTGAGCCGCCTGCATTCTCCATATTTATTGGCATTGGTTGGGCACTGTTCAGATAATAATCATAAATTGCTTGTTTATGAGTTTATGGCAAATGGTGGACTACAAGAACATTTGTATCCATTAAGTGGTAAGCTATGATAATGGACACTTTTTTTTGGAGTTTCCAGCGTTTTTTGTTCGGCTTTTCGACAATAAGTTCATTTTCAGTACTTGCTTTAGGGCGGCCCGGTCGCACTACGCGTCCCCGCTGAGCGAGGGTCCGGGGAGGGGTCCCACCACAAGGGTGTACTGGGGGGCAAGCCTTCCCCTGCCAATTTATTTGGCAAGAGGCCGCTCCTAAGACTCGAACCCGTGACCTTTTGGTCACACGACAACCATTTTCAGTACTTGCTTTACTTAAAAAAAAAAACTTGAAGTAATAAAGTAGAAAGGGTCTGAATAATCTGAACAGGTTGTCTTTCAACATATGGTGAAAGAAAAATGATTTCCTGTAACACAGGAATTTTATTATCAAGTCATCAACAGATACTGCAAAGATAGCATAAAGAGAAATGATGAAGCAACAATTAATCATACTCAGAGAAAATGAATTGAATAACTATTTCTGTTTTCCATAAATTTCCCTGCGAATTTGAGTAGTTGATTTTTTGTGGTTGGGTTTAAATTGCACAGGTCACAATGCTTTTCACTTAAGACTGGACTGGGAAACACGGTTAAGAATTGCCCTTGAAGCAGCCAAGGGTTTGGAGTATTTGCATGAACATGTCAGTCCTCCAGTGATTCATAGAGATTTCAAGAGCAGCAACATCCTTTTGGACAAAAATTTCCATGCCAGAGTTTCTGATTTTGGATTGGCCAAGCTTGGACCTGACAAAGCTGGTGCACATGTTTCAACTCGCGTGCTTGGCACCCAGGGATATGTTGCCCCTGAGTATGGCATCAATCGAACCTTTTCCTTTGGCCTTTAAATCTCTAATTGGATAGAATTATAAAGGATTAAAGCCTGGAGGCCCCTGAACTTCGCAGTTTTTACCCATTAAGCTCCTACTGTTTTATTTTGACACATGAGCCCTTAATCATATAGATTTACACATTGATTCCTTGGTTGAAACACTCAATCGTAAGGGCTTAATAAGTAATACATAAAAGATCTAGGGCTCAATGCATCAAACCAAAAGATTAAGAGTTCAATGTGTAAAAAATGTAAAAAGTTGCCTGAAGAAAAGTTAACCCATTCACAATTGATTAAATTCATAAAGTTGATAACTTGCATAGGTGGTTTGAAGTTAGAACTTTATTGTCAAACAAAAAGTTCTTCCAAATTCATAAGCCTAACCTGGGTTCACAGATCAAACAGATGACAAAGATTTTATGTCAAATTCAAATATCCCGATTTTCAAACCTCCATTGAAATGTATAGTCATTTGTACTTTTTCATGCTTGTGTGGCACAGGTATGCATTAACTGGCCATTTGACAACGAAATCAGACGTCTACAGTTACGGGGTTGTTCTGTTAGAATTACTTACGGGCAGAGTGCCAGTTGATATGAAGAGACCTCCTGGAGAAGCAGTTCTCGTTTCGTGGGTGAGAATCTTGTATACTCTTTGTCTATTTACAAAAATTGATGATGCTACAAAGCATCCTGTACTTGAGGCTTGAAGATCAGCTGTAAATTATTAGATTTTGGGATTATCCTTAAAAATGGTGCAATCTTCACTCAACAGTAGAAACTCTAACTCAATGTTTTCCCTTTTCCGAGGGATTCAGTCAGAAAATTTTCATTGTTAATTAATGACATCCACTTTTTCGTTAGAAAGGGGAGAAAAGTTCGGTTAGGATCTCTACCATGGGGTGAATCTTGCGCCGTTTTAATGTTAGGGATTAAATTGTTCTTCCCAAAAACTTTAGGAGCAAAATCGTTATTGAATTTAATTGGATTCATATATATTATTTGTGAAGTAGGTACTGCCCAGGTTGACAGATAGAGAAAAGGTGACAGAAATAATGGATCCAGCACTGGAGGGTCAATACTCAATGAAAGAAGTAATTCAGGTGGCAGCAATTGCTGCAATGTGTGTGCAACCAGAAGCAGATTACAGACCATTAATGGCAGATGTTGTGCAGTCACTTGTCCCGTTGATTAAATCTCATCGGTCGGCTTCAGGTACGAATGCACTAAGGTCCCCTACTTCACTTTCACAAGACTCCGGCAGAGCTAGTGCATGAAACTTTGCTAAAATCAAGTACATTTGCTGGTCTTTAATTATGTGTTAGGCTGATGTACAAATTAGGGAAATCTGTTGATTCAGATAAAGAGTTCACTCAACTCACTACATTTTGGCCTCTGCCTCTTATGCTCTTGGTTAATTAGATGAAAATTTGTTAATGGATTTTGGATGAAACAAGACTTATTTTAAGTTAAAATCATCTAATGTAGATTATAATTTGTATTCCTAAGAGAATTATTGCATTGGTATTAGCTTGCTAATTAAATCACCGTATCTGCAATATGCACACATGCGGATCACACTTATGGGTTAGATGCAAGATATATATCGTGAATATATAGTTTTAAGCATGCAAATAATAATTATAAAGGCAAGACATCATAACAAGCAAGATGTAAGGGATACGGAAATGCATGATTCGCGGATGATCTTATTGATATATGAAAATTAAGTATACATTTATAATGCTTCATCCCATGGTAGTAGTAGCAAGACTGGTGATAGGTCCCAAAGGTGACCAATCACTCCACCACCCCTTTAGTAGTTCTTATATCTACTTGAAACCCATGATGACTAACCATTATAATATCTCATTCAATAGTATTCTCATTATAGTCATTTTTCTCTGTTACACACAGAATTCCACAAAAAGACTTACCTCAACAAAAGTTGTATTTATATATTTGTTCTATAAACTTTCATGATGAATAACTAAGCGTTATTGTCAGAGACAAACTCATTAATTTTACCAATTATGTGATTAATTATCTGAATTTTTCTCTTTACTCCTTTTTGTCAGTATACAATATCTTCTTCGTCAACTTCTAACAGATTTTCAGTTCTGCTTTAGCAGTAGATATTAAATGTTATCTTTAATCTGTTATTTCTTTTATGTCTGTTCAATCTAGGATACATAAATATCCACACATTGTTTCATTTATATAACTCATTGTTCAATATCCTCACAAGGCTCTCATATTATTTATCTAATCAATGACTATACAACAACAAAGCCTTAGTCCCGAAATGATTCGGGGTCGGCTAACATGAACCATCATATAAAACCGTGAAATCAAGTCGTGTCAGCGACACAAATTCTCTCCCTCCACTCTTTCCTATCCACTACCATATTTTCCTCAATCCCCAATAAACTCATATCACTCTCGATCACCCTCCTCCAAGTTTGCTTAGGTCTTCCCCTACCCCTCACCACTACATCTCTATGCCACTCTTCAGTCCTCCTAACCGGCGCATTAACCGCTCTTCGTCTTACATGGCCAAACCACCATAGTCGGTTTTCCCTCATTTTATTCTCAATAGATGTAACCCCTACTTTTGTCCTAATTATTTCATTAATCACCCGATCCTTTCTCGTATGATCACACATCCATTTCAACATACGCATCTTCGCCACCGACATCTTATGAGTGTGACAGTGTTTCACTGCCCAACACTTCTTACCATATAACAGTGTTGGTCTGATTGCCGTGCGGTAGAATTTTCCCTTCAATCTATTTGGCATGCCGGGGTCACAAAGGAAACCCGTAGCACTCTTCCACTTCGCCCAACCAGATTTAATCCTATGTGCAACATCTCCATCTACTTCTCCATCCGTTTGGATAATAGATCCTAAATACCGAAAGCTATCCGATGCCTGAACAACTCTCCCATCTAGTGTGATTGTCCCTGCCTCTCTACTCCTATCGCCGCTAAACTTACACTCCAAATATTCTGTCTTACTTCGGCTTAACTTAAAGCCTCTAGATTCTAAAGTTTGTCTCCATAGTTCCAACTTCCTCTCCACGCCTTCTTTCGTCTCATCAACCAACACAATATCATCTGCAAACAACATGCACCATGGTATACCATCTTGAAGTGAACTCGTTAGTTCATCCATAACGATGGCAAAAAGAAATGGGCTTAGTGCAGAACCTTGATGCACTCCAATCGTAATAGGGAACTCTTCAGTCTTCCCGACACTGGTGCATACACTCGTGCATGCTCCCTCATACATGTCCTTTATGATGTCAACATATTTCCGCGAAATGCCTTTCCTTATTAGGGCCCACCAAAGTACTTCCCTTGGTACCTTATCATACGCCTTCTCCAAGTCAATGAAAACCATATGCAAGTCTTTCTTCTTATTTCGATAGTGCTCCATTAATTGTCTCATTAGGTGGATGACTTCCATAGTTGATCTTCCCGGCATAAAGCCAAACTGGTTTTCCGAGATCTTCACCATCCTCCTTAGCCTTTGTTCGATCACTCGCTCCCACAGTTTCATAGTGTGACTCATTAATTTGATTCTTCGATAGTTGGCACAATCTTGGACATCGCCTTTGTTCTTATACAACGGGATTATGACACTTTTCCTCCATTCGGATGGCATCGTATTGTTTTCCCAAATTTTGTTGAAGAACGTCGTCAACCATTCGATTCATCTCTCCCCCAAACATCTCCAAATCTCAATAGGGATGTCATCAGGTCCTACTGCTTTCTTCAATCTCATCTTATTTAATGCGATTTTGACTTCACCCTTTTGAATTCTCCGTATGCATTCACGATTTATCATATCGTGAGGGATACTTATATCTCCAACCTCTTGTCCGCGATCTCCATTAAATAAGTTATCAAAATAGGACCTCCATCGTTCCTTGATGTCCTTATCTCCAACTAGGACTTTTTGGTCTACATCCTTCGCACATTTAACTTTTCCGAGATCTCGCGTCTTCCTATCTCTCATCCGAGCAATCCTATATACGTCTCTTTCCCCTTCCTTCGTATCCAATCTTGTGTACAGATCCCGATTCACCTTTGCTCTAGCATCTCGTATGACCTTCTTTACTTCCCTTTTAGCCCCTTTGTACTTTTCGTAATTCTCATCACTCCTGCACTTCCCTAATATTTTATAGGATTCTCGCTTACTCTTTACTGCTTGTCGTACTTCTTCCGTCCACCAAGATGTGTCCTTACCCGGTGGCATGCTACCTTTAGATTCTCCTAGAACTTCCTTCGCTACTTCCCTTATACTATGCTCCATCTTAGTCCATATTGAATCTATATCTAAATCCATATGGCAAGTCCAAATATCTTTTTTGGCCATCTCATCCACAAATTTTTGTTGATTCTCCCCTTGAAGTTTCCACCACTTAATCTTAGTCTTCACTTGTGGTGTTCGTTTTCTCATACATCTCCTACTTCGAAAATCAAGCACCACTACTCTATGCTGGGTTGTCGTACTCTCACCCGGGATCACCTTACAATCAATATAACTCTTTCTCCAAGCACTCCTTACTAGGAAGAAGGCAATTTGACTCGCATTACCGCCACTCCGATAAGTCACTAAGTGGGATGTTCTTTTCATAAACCATGTGTTCATGATACTCAAGTCATAGGCTGATGCGAATTCCAAGATATCATTTCCTGCTTCATTTTAATCTCCAAAACCATATCCTCCATGAATACTCTCAAACCCATCTCGCCTAGAACCTACGTGTCCATTGAGATCACCACCTAGTACCATCTTTTCATCGCTAGGAACCTGTTGCACCACTTCCTCCAAGTCCTCCCAAAAAGCTTGTCTTATAGGGACATCTAATCCTATTTGTGGCGCATATGCACTTATGACATTCACAACCTCATCTCCTATCACAAGCTTAACACTCATAATTCTATCGCTCTTCCTAGACACCGCTACTACATCATCAATATACTCCCTATCAATAAGAATACCTACTCCATTTCTACCCCTATCCTTTCCTGAGTACCACAATTTATAACCCCAATGAGCTATCTCTCTAGCCTTGGCTCCAACCCACTTGGTTTCTTGTAGGCACATTATATTTATTCTCCTCCTCTTCATAAAATCTACAATTTCAGCTAATTTTCCTATCAAAGAGCCTATGTTCCATGTCCCAAAGCATAACCTATTACCCCTCCCTACCATTACCGTTGACTAGCTTATTTACCCGCAACCCTTGCATATTTGACACCACCCCCGGGTCCTGGGGTGGCGCGCCGCTTCGGGGCGACGACCTAGCAACCCTTGTATATTTTTCACTACACCCGTGTCTAAGAAGTGCAGCGCGTCGCTGAGTAGGGAACGCCCCCACGATATTCCTATTATAGTTCATGTCATAAGATGTGACTAAGTTTTACGCTGGCCGCCACAAACCTACCGCAACTCCTCCTTTGTCCGGGTTTGGGACCGACTGTAAATGCCACCAAGTGACCCTCACAGGCGGAGTTCTAATCAATGACTATAAGAGGATAAAAAAAATAAAAGTTACAAAGTTAATATAAAATAAATAAATAAAATACTCATGAATCTAGAGAAGTTTGTGAAGTCCCTTCTCTATCCTTCCTAATTTCTTTCAGTTTTTTTTTTTATACTCGTCCAAGTACCTTGAATTAGCAGCAAAGCTTAACAGGGCTATGTTCTTGAGAAAACAATTCTCAAACTCACCCTGTCTTAGTCAATTCTTCAAACTTTTTAGAATATGTTTCGAAATAGTTTTCCTGGGAATTAAGTTGATCAATAATAGAATTTAATCTTTTTTTATTACTGGATCCTGACTAACATCGTGATCTAAATGGAAGCACGCAGGGTGAGGGCAATCACTAGTTATATAAACATATACAATATGCTCATATATTTATTGAAATGATGAAAGTATTTCTTACTTCATGATTTTGATAGGTAAGCTTTATATATATATATATATATAAACATATACAATATGCTCATATATTTATTGAAATGATGAAAGTATATATAAGTATATATATATATATATATATATATATATATATATATATATAGTGATGAAAGTATGGGTGTAGTAAGAGATCCATAACTAATAAGGAGACCCATGACCCATACAGACTCAATAATATAACAGACTCAACAAACAATAATGAAATACAGACTTAGAGACTTATTATTTAATTTGTAACATTCCCCCTCAAGCTAGAGCATAGATATTTATCATGCCCATCTTGTTACAAATATAGTTTACTCGAACCCCACTTAAAGCTCTAGTGAATATATCTCCAAGTTGCTCATTTGTCCTGACATGGGCCGTAGAGATGATATTTTGTTTTATCTTTTCTCGGACAAAATGGCAGTCTATTTCAATGTGCTTGGTACGTTCATGAAACACGGGGTTAGAAGCAATATGAAGTGCTACCTGGTTGTCGCACCATAGCTTAGCTGGAGTATTGACCTTGAATCCAAGTTCAAACAAAAGATGGCGAATCCACATAATTTCACAAACTGATCGGGATATAGCTTGATATTCAGATTCTGTACTGGAGCGAGATACAACCTGTTGCTTCTTGCTCTTCTAAGAGACCGAATTTCCTCCAACAAAAACATAATAGCCTATAGTGGACCTTATATTGTCCTTATCTCCTGCCCAGTGGAGAAACATTGAATCTCAAGGAACGAATCAGAAAAGCATTCAACTTGGGTATGACCATGATTCTTGTAAAGTATTCCTCGTCTAGGAGTCCCTTTTAAGTAACATAAGATCTATTCAAGTGCAGTCCAGTGATAATAGGTGGGAAAAGACATAAACTGGCTAACGACACTAACAGAATAAGCTATATCAGGTTTAGTTACAGTCAAATAGTTCAGTTTTCCCACTAAACGACTATATCTCCCAGGATCTTCAAATAACTCTCCTTCTGATGTAAGATGCGAATTCGGAGTCATAGGTGCACTACATGGCTTAGCTCTAGATTTTCTTGTTCTGACAACAAGTCAAGAACATATTTTCTTTGAGATATGAAGATTCCTTTCTTACTCCTTGATACTTCAATTCCTAAGAAGTATTTTAGAGCACATAGGTCATTGATAATAAATTGACCATGAAGAAAGGATTTTAGTGATGAAATTCCTGAAACATCACTTCCTGTAATAACAATATCGTCTACATAGACGACAATGAGAATGATGCCCGATGCAAAATGTTTATAGAAAACAGAGTGATCACATTTACACTTCTTCATCCCAAACTGCTCAACTGTTTGACTAAACTTCCCGAACCATGCTCGAGGACTCTGTTTCAAACCATATAGAGATTTACAGAGACGACAAACTTTGCTATACTCCCATTGAGCAACAAAACCTGATGGTTGCTCCATATAGACTTTTTTTTCGTAAAGGTCCCCGTTTAAGAAAGCATTTTTTATGTCCAGCTAATGTAAGGGTCATTGAGAACAGGCTGCTAGTGAGACAGACAATCGAATAGAAGCCATGTTAGCGACTGGAGAAAAAGTGTCAGAGTAATCGACCCCATAGGTCTGAGCATACCCCTTTGCGACAAGACGAGCTTTTAAACGATCCACAGATCCATCAGAATTGACTTTAACAGCATACACCCATCGACATCCAACACACTTTTTCCTCACGGGCAAAGTTACTAGATCCCAAGTATCATTAGCATCCAAAGCATTCATTTCTTTTATCATAGCACCACGCCAACCAGAATGTGATAAGGCCTCCGTAACAGACTTAGGAACAGAAGTAGAATCAATGGAAACAACAAGACAACGTGAAGTCGAGGACAATTTATCATAAGAAACAAAAGCCGAAATAGGGTAAGTGCATGAACGTTTACCTTTGCACAGTGCAATAGGGAGAACAAAGTCATCGGGACTTGTGTTAGATGGTGGATCCGATGGCGAAACAGATATTGGTACTAGAGCAGAAGTATGAGGATTCTGACGTCTTGAATATACCTGAGCAATGGGCGGTTTAGGCAGCTGTGTAAGCACATGCGGTTGAGTTTGGTGGACCTGATAGACTAACACAGTATCATCGTCTGTAGTAGCATGTATATCAGATGATGTGGAAAACAAGGAAAGACGTTCCATAAATGTGACATCGGAAGATATCAGATACTTATTAAGAGAGGGACAAAAGCATCGATATCCCTTCCAAAGACGAGAATAGCCAAGAAAGACACATTTGAGGGATTTAGGGTCGAGTTTAGTGACTTGTGGGCGAACATCCCGAACAAAGCAAGTACCTACAAAAATCCTTGGTGAGATAGGAAATAACGGTTTGTTAGGAAAAAGAGTACCACAAGGAGTCTCACCTTGTAAAATGGTTGACAACATTCAGTTGATAAGGAAACAGGCTGTCAAAATTGCATCAGCCCAAAAGAGTTTGGGAACATGTGTTTGAAATAAAAGAGCTCGAGCTGTTTCAAGAAGATGATGATTTTTGCGTTCAGCAACACCATTCTGAGACGGTGTATCAACACTGGAAGATTGGTGGAGAATACCATTATGAAACATGAAAGTTTGGAATTGTCCAGAAAAGTATTCTTTAGCGTTGTCACTTCTTAATGTATACACAGAAACATTAAATTGAGATCGAATTTCAGCACAGAAAGCAGTAAAATGAGTAAATAATTCGGAACGATTTTTCATTAAATATAATCACGTAGTACGTGAAAATTCATCCACAAATGTAACAAAATACTTGAAACCAGAGTTAGACATAACCGAACATGGTCCCCAAATATTAGAATGAACTAATTCAAAAGGAAAACTGGATCGTTTATTGACTTTTGGAGAGAAAGACACGTGATGGTGTTTAGCAAACTGACACGACTCACAATTTAAACTAGATAAATTTTGAAACTAGGGACACAACTTCTTCAAAAAGGGTAGAGATGGGTTTCCTAACCGACAATGCTCATCAAACGGAGTGGATACACTAGAGCAAGCAATAGGTCTTCTAACATGAGTACAACACGTAGAGACCCCCAAATTCCCATCCACTACCAATAATCTGCTTCGTTAGGAGATCATGAAACAAACAATGATCGGGAAAAAAATGAGATAGAACAATTGAGCGAGCGAGTAAGTTTACTCACAGATATCAAGTTAAATCAAAACTATGTATATTTAGGACAGATGAAAGAGAAAGCGTATGGGTGGGTTTAATAGTGCCAGTGCCAATTACAAATGAAGTTGTTCCATCAGCTAGGGTGACATGTGAAGGAACATTATTAGAATACGACGAGAAAATTTGAGAATTATCTGTCATGTGATTTGTGGCACCAGAATAAATGACCCATTTGGAAGAGGGTGAAAGGAGGCTTGTATTTGTATTACATGACTCAGCAATTGCAGCAATAGGCGATGATGAAGGCTGTGAAGCTAATGTTTTTTGGTACTTGGCATACTCTTCCGCAGTAAAAGTGTAGGTTGGACCTGAGCAAGAGGATGTGGCATCAGTGGTGGCAACATGAGCAAAATGATTCCTCTTTGACTTGTTTTGTAATTTCTAACAATTACATTTGGTATGACCAGGTTCGTGACAATAATAGCACACAACTTTTCTTCCTTCATCAGAAGCTTTTCCTGGATAAGGGCGAGCAGACCCAGTTTGCTTGCTAAAAAGTGCGCTAGATACAAGAGCCACAATAGGATCTGAAGGTGTGGAAAAAGAAATGTCACTCCGTAGAACACGAGTGAGTGCCTCATTTGCATCAGGAATTTCAGCACTAGACAAAATTTGAGAGGTGACAGATTGATAATCTGATCCAAGTCCATATAAAAAGTCTACGACTACTGCTATCACATGACTATCTACTGGTAAATTGAACAACGAGATTAGTCCTTTTTTAACGAGTCCTACATGAATATATTTACACTCACCTTTGGATCTGTTAACTATGTCTTTTATTTCTTGATAGGCTAGTTAAGGACACATTTAGTGTTTCTAATTTTGTGTTAGAAACTTGAGTTGTTGACATGGACTGGGAGACACCTGCAATTGATTTAAAAATAAATCTTGATTGATTGCAAATAGGATTGATGTCAAATTTAAGGCAGATTCTCTAAACTAGGGTTGCAAAGGAGGCGGGAACTGGGATTCCCCGATTAGAATCACGTGGGGCAGGGATAAGGATTGTTCTGTCACTAGAAGACAGGGACAATGATAGGTATCCCCGCACTACCACTATGTCATTTTCCTTTTCACATGACACAAGATACATGACAACCATTTATTTTCGTGTCGTCTGAATATTTTTCGTGACAGTATTTTAAATTTCTGTCATCTGAAAGTGTAATTAAAAACGCGCTCGATTCATATGTGGCGTTCCGATGACAGAATCCTGTCATCCAAAGAAAACACGTGTTTTTGTTAAATTTCACTTGCTCATCAGATGACACCTGCAATAAATGACTGTCATTGTATGAGGAAAACAAACAAAACGGCAAATGAAATTTCAGCTCATATATAAACCATTTCTCTCATCCAAAACCCCATTTTAGGTTACGCAATCTTCATCCCTCTCATCCCTCTCTATCTCCATGGTTGATTCCTACATGCAATCAGTGAGCTCGAAACACGGTACTGGTAAGGATCTATTGATTTTCATTGTTCCTTACTCTATCTTTTCCTCATCCGATTTACTTTTGTGTATGTCGATTTCAGCAGCTGGAATAAGGATCTATTGATTTTTAGATCTATCATTGAAAGGGTTAGATCTCTCGCTTAGATACACTAATTTTATTGCATTCATTGTTATATTCACTGCTGAAAAGCTTGGGTTTTATCTTTTTTAACCTAGGGCAATACAGTGCCTAATGCTGAAGATGTTCTGATTCCTTTTTATTTGAACATAATATTTGCAGGGATAATAAGAATGCTACATGGGAAAGGCTGACTGAAGAGATTGTCAATCAGCTCTTGCGTTTAGTATATGGGAAGACTTCTTTAACTTATTGAGTATATATTATTGTTATGTTGGTTTGAACTGATTGGTTGCATGTATGATGTTGTTGTGGGTGGTGCTGCTGAGATAGGTTTACAATATATCTTCCACTTGGCTTGCTATCTGATTGAGTATGTGTATGCAGTGGCGAATACAGAATTGCTCGGCTGGGGGGGGGGGGCAATTTAACACCAAGTCGAGCGGAGCAATTTTACACCAAGCGAAAACGTAAAAAAAGCAACGATATAAAAAGTAGTAGCTATACCAATAATTCCAATAAATGATAGTTAAAAAAATACACCGTTAATTAGTTCCTATGAGTAGAAGGCAACGACCTACTAACAACTTTAGAACTACCAATAGGTGGCAAGAATATTCTTCGAGATTTCATATTCTGAAAATTTTGCAAAATCAACTCATGATCAATATTAATGAATTTTTTTTTCTCAATATAACACATCAAGCAATCTCCAAGCAAATCATCTCCCATTCGGTTGCGCAAATCGGTCTTGATAATGTTCATTGCAGAAAAACATCTTTCAACTGTAGTTGTTGCAACAAGTAAGACCAATGCTAACTCGATAAGTCGATACACCAAACGATAAGTGGTGTGATATTTATTTTTCACCAACTTCTTTGCAAGCTCACCAATATCACGAAGACCATAGAATGCTTCATTCAATCTTACATCAGTAATATAGTTTTTAAGCTGATGGTGAAGCTCAATCAACTCAGGGGAGGAAAAATCTTCCGAATACAACCCAGCAAAATAAAAGCAGTCTTTCATGATCAAAAGTAGCAAAAGAATCAGAAGGATCGAGACATGTTATGCACCTAAGTAGCTCTGAACTTCCCTCGGTAAAACGTTTGTCTAATGCTCCAGAAATATCATCAATTACCTAGAATTAAATAGTTCATGAAATGATTAAATATGTCATTTATATTATTATTTCATTATAATTTATATAATGATCAAATACCTTCAAAAAAGTGTCCGCACGAAAATGGTGGCGATACGTCTTTTATACTCCATCAATAAGACGTCCAGCACGACATTTAATGACATCATCCGTATTAGGTACGTCTATTTTTCGTGCATTATAAAAATCAGTGACTTCTTTCAACAAATTATCCCAATCGTCTTCCCTATATGCTTCCAAGTTATTTTTCACCAATTCAATCATACGGATATCATTTTCTAAATTTTGATCCTTTACTTGTAGAATTTGTGATAATTCATTTGTCACTCCCAAAATATTCAACATCAGTTTTGTAACAAACACAAATTCAAATGTCACCATTTTTGCAAGCACCCCCTCGACTTTTCTCATCATATCCATTCACATGTATAGTTTTAAGTACTTCTTCTATTGAATCCCACATGTCAAAAAGACGGACTAATGTTTTATAATGGGAACCTCAACGTGTATCACATGGTCGAGATAAATTGATTTCTTGATTATTGCCCTTTCCTGTATAAATTTCATGGTTCTGTATTTTGTTTACTACCTTCTCATGATGTAGTTTCAGAAGAGAATCCTTCCTTTTACAAGAAGCTCCAACAATATTCACAATCATAGGAATATAATAAAAACAGGTACTCACTGCTCCGTTTTGTGCTGCAGCAGCCACAACAACTAATTGAAGTTGGTGAGCAAAACAATGAATATAAAATGCATGCTTGTTTTCATTTAAAATGAGTGTCTTTAAACCATGAAGCTCGCCACGCATATTAGCAGCCCCATCATAACCTTGACCTCTTAGTCTTGATAGTGATAATCCATTCTTCGCAAAGAAATCATTAATAGCTTGTTTTAAACACTCTGTAGTAGTTTCACTAACATGTACTTCCCCAATAAAACGTTCGATCACCTCTCCCAGATTATTCACATATCTCAAAACCACAGCCATTTGCTCCTTTACTGAACAATCACGAGCCTCATCAACCAACAGAGCAAAGAATTTATCCCCAATCTCATTGAGAATAACTTTTCTCATCTCACTTGCACAAGCTTCTATAATTTCCCTTTGAATTGTGGGAGAAGTCAATTGATTATTTCCCGGAGCATTTAAATCCACTACCTTCCTTACCTCTTCACTAAGGTCACTAGTATACTTGAGAAGTTCAAGAAAGTGACCCTGACGTATTGAGTTTGGAGACTCATCATGACCCCGAAAAGGCAAACCTTCTTCCAAAAGATGTCTAATGGCACATACAACTACTGTTAATCGAGTACGATAATCAACCTCAATTGCAGAACATTTCGATGATAACACATAATCAACATTCTCCCTTTGATTTTGATATTGCAACCACTTTTGTTTAGTATAACCGTGTGCACTGTTCTGACCTCCTTCGTGGCCAATAAAATTTTCTAAAGCTTTTTTCCAATTAGTATAACCTGTCTGTGTAAAGGCAGTATCCCTATATTTATTACCAGTGGTAAAAAATAACAACATAAGCAATATGCAGCATCCTTAGACACACTATACTCTAGCCACTGATATTTTTCAAACCATTTACTTTGAAATTTCCTATTATGTCCACCAATGAGAGTAAATGGAAAATTATGCTCAAATGGTTGACAAGGGCCTTTAGCCACATACCGTCTCCTCAATGTATCTCTAATGTCACTATGATAAGTATCAATTGGTTTACGCAATTCCGGATCACCAATTATATCTTCATTGCTAACTTCAACTTCAATACGTGCTCTTTTATCACTTTCTTGCTCAATTGGTCTCAAATTAATATTGGAAGAGGATGCCCCAATCAGATTTTTATTCGGTACTAACGTAGAAAAATATTTCTTCATATTTAAGACTCCTAACATGTAAAAGGATTATATTTAATCAAATAAAGTATATTATATAGAAAATTGAAAAATTGGGGACCAATTTATAAAAGCCTCAATTTATCAATTGACCTAATCAAAATTTAACTACCAAAATTTCAATTAATTGTAACTATCAATATCAACAAGAAAAACTACAAATAATACACACAATCAAATAATCAATTCACTTAAAATATAACTAAATAAAAATAATACTTTGCTTAATTTAAATTCTAGGTCAAAAAAAAAAACAAATAACAAAATAAATAAGTATTTAGCATAATTAATTAAATGAGACAAACAAACAAATAATATATAAGGAAAGAAAAGGACAAAGAAAATTCTAACCTCAAGAATCTTGAGAGATGATGAGTGGAGAGTTGAAAAAGAAAAGAAAGAAAAGGATCAGAAGTGAAGATGCGCAGCAGCAGAGGAGGAGGACCACGAAGAAGACAAAAGGGAAAAGTGAAAGTGAAGGAGAGAAAACATAAGGATTTTAATTAATTGGTGGGTGGACCACCGCATTAATTTTTTTTGGCATGTTAAGGACCAAAACGACGTCGTTTTGGTCCTTAACAGACAAAAAAAAGTTGGCCCAGGATGGGCCTAAGTTTAGGCCCATTCTGGGCCAAATACGGGTGACTTGAGGCAGCCCAAAGCTGCGCTGCCTCAAGTTTGGGGGTGCTAATTCAGCACCCCCAACCTAAATCAATAGAGACAGGGGGGGCGGAACCACCCCTACTCAGGGTGGTTCCAGCGGCCGGAGGGGCCGGGCCCCCCAGGCCCCCTGTCTCCGCCCCTGTGTGTATGTGTATGAAGCATATTGGCTTGTTTATACTTGATGTTCTGTTTAGGAATCTAGAACTGATTGAGTATGTGTATGAAACATGTTTATGCTTGATGTTCTGTTTAGGAAACTAGAACTCATTGAGTATATGTATGATGTTGTGGGTGATGCTGAAATAAGTTTACTATATATCTTCCACTTGGCATGTTATCTGATTGAAACCATCTAGAATGGTGATGGGTTTTCGATGCTATCAACATAAGTTATGCACTTGTGGTTAGAGCATCGAAAACTTCATCACCGTGCTCACTTTTCAACAAGTACAATCCAAGTGGCAAGTATATTGTAAATGGTTATGTATGTGCATTGCTATTAACTGCTTGCTTGAATACCTTAACCATGCATGAAGTGATTGGTATGAATGTGAGTTATATTGCTATGAAATGATTGGTATGAACTATTTAGGAAGCTAGAACTCATTGAGTTAGATAGAACTGTTTAGGAAGCTAGAACTCATTGAGTTTGTGTATGAATGATCATTACGCATATGGCTCATTAGGCATACTCTTAAGCTTTGAATGTTCATTCTGATTGGTGTATGTGTATAGTTATACTGCTAGAACTGATTGTGTATATATATGAAGCATGTTGGCTTGTTTTATGTTCTGTTTAGGAAGCTAGAACTGATTGAGTTTGTGTATGAACGTTCATTGAGCATGTGGCTGATTAGGCATACTCTTAAGCTTTGAATGTTCATTGTGATTGGTGTATGTGTATAGTTATACTGCTAGAACTGATTGTGTATATGTATGAAGCATGTTGGCTTGTTTTATGTTCTGTTTAGTAAGCTAGAACTGATTGAGTTTGTGTATGAATGTTCATTGAGCATGTGACTGATTAGGCATACTCTTAAGCTTTGAATGTTCATTGTGATTGGCAATACTCCTATAGTTATACTGCTAGAACTCATTGTGTATGTGTATGAAGCATGTTGGCTTGTTTT
The DNA here is from genome assembly GCF_963576675.1 of Euphorbia lathyris. Lineage (NCBI taxonomy): Eukaryota > Viridiplantae > Streptophyta > Magnoliopsida > Malpighiales > Euphorbiaceae > Euphorbia > Euphorbia lathyris. Next base: position 82,813,509 of record NC_088910.1, on the reverse strand, counting down.
ATATTCTTTTTAGGAAGCTAGAATTGATTGAGTTTGTGTATGAATGTTCAATGTTTGTGTATGAATGTTCATTGGGCATTTAGCTAATTAGGCATAGCCTAAAGCTGAAAATGTTATAAACTCACCTGATTCCTTTTTATTTGAACATGAGTTATGCTGCTGAGATATGTTTATAGTATACCTTCCACTTGGCTTGTTATCTGATTGAAACCATTAAGAATGGTGATGAGTTTTCGATGCTATCAGCATAAGTTATGAACTTGTGGTTATAGCATCGCAAACTTCATCACTGTGCTCACTTTTCAACGATTACAATCCAAGTGGCAAGTATACTATAAAGGGTTTAAAGTTATGAATGTTCATTGTGATATGGGAATACTCTTATACCTACGAGCTATACTGCTAGAACTAATTGAGTATGTGTATGTGTATGTGTATGTGTATGTGTATATGTATGAAGCATGTTTATGTTTTATGTTCTGTTTAGGAAGCTAGAACTGATTGAGTATGTGTGTGAATGTTCATTGGGCATGTAACCGATTAGTTATATGTATGATGTTGTTGTGGGTGATGCTACTGAAACAGGTTTACAATATACCTTCCACTTGGCTTGTTATCTGATTGAAACCATTCAGAATGGTGATGAGTTTTCGATGCTACCAGCATAAGTTATGAACTTGTGGTTATAGCATCGCAAACTTCATCACTGTGCTCACTTTTCAACGAGTACAATCCAAGTGCCAAGTATATTGTAAATGGTTATGTATGTGCATTGTTATTAACTACTTGCTTGAATACCTTAACCATGCATGAAGTGATTGGTATGTGAGTTATATTGCTATGAAGTTATTGGTATGTGCATTGCTATAGAACTGTTTAGGAAGCTAGAACTCATGGGAATTCTCTTATACCTACGAGCTATACTGCTAGAACTGATTGAGTATGTGTATTTGTATGTGTATGAAGCACATGTTGGATTGTTTTATGTTCTGTTTAGGAAGCTAGACTGATTGAGTATGTGTATAAATGTTCATTGGGCATGTAGCTCATTAGGCATAGTCTAACAATATGAATGTTCATTGTGATATAGGAATACTCTTATAATGTTCCTTTTCACTTGGCTTGTTAACGTACAAAAAAAGCATTCAGCATGGTGATAGGTTTATGATGCATTCAGCACAAAGAGAGTCCCTTGTGGTGACATCATCATAAACCTCATTACCAAGTTCATTGTTCAACGAGTACAATCCAAGTGGGAGGAACATTATAAAAGGGTCAATTTAGGCTACTTGCATATTCTGATATGCCTTGCAAACGATAAGATGTCTTTTGATATGACTTGAATATATATATACATACGAATAGAATAGCAAGCTCTACGCTATATTACAAAAGGGGGGATGAGTGTTGCCTTTCGGTTGTAATTGAAGTTCCAAAGCTCCTTTACTATCTTGACTAAGAGAAAGGAAATTTAGAATTCGAATGAGAACCACATTTGGAGCTCACATTGCCTTTTGATTCTCCTTTCACTTAGTCAAGATAGTTTAGGAGATTTGGACACCTTCATATCCACCTTGCATACTCCTCAGTCCATCTCCAGGCGAGCACATCATACACTTCCCTGTTGTTGAGGTATTGCTCAGCAACTGCTTCTTGCCTAGGAAATGGTGCCTCAATATGGGGCTGTAGTAGTAGATCATATATGTGCCACAACAACTACAAAATGCATAGAATAATTAGATCACAAATATGATTGAGTGTTTATCAAATGAAATAGATAAATGGTGGCATGTCTATACCATGGCAGTGGAAAAGGGAGGGCGAGTAAGGAGACGGGGAAGATGAATCATCCCCTAAGGAGCCATGTTAAGATGATAAATCTTATTCCGGAAGCGAAACTGAGAATAAGAAGAGACATTGATTAGTGTATGTGTATATAATGTCATGTAGGTTCATATATCTTAAGGAGATAAGTTAATATTACTGTTGGAGGTCTGTTTGGAAAATATGGAGGGTAGCTGATTCTGATTTCAAATACACCCCTTTCATATGGGGTGTACTATGGGCCTTTTATTCTGATCGACCATTTGAAGAAGTTATCATCCAGAGGACTTATTATCATCCAAGATAAAAAGACATTAAAATAAACGAATCTGTCATATGAAAATAAATCCTTTGGCATGATTGATTAAGACCTATGCCATCTAAAACAAGCTATGACGGTAGAAATTATTATACGAACTGTCATCGCAAATTCAATATGCCAATTTCCCATACGCAAACTTGACGGTTTTAATTATTAGTATGTCATGTGATGACATTAAAGGTGACGGTAATAATAAATAAGCTGCATCGTAACAAAGATTAATATGACAGTACGCATATAGGATAATGTCATGTGTCGTATCGTCACATGACAGAACCTAACCATCGTCTGAAGGGGTAACAGACGGTAGCGAGCCCCGTGACAGATTTATATCTCACGGGACGACGGTCTTTAACCGTCGTCTGAAGGAGTTTTGGCGTAGTGTACTGGAATCATGTAGCCTTCGCCGATATGCCGCACGTGGATTCCATATTAATTCCTCATTTAACATTTGTTTTTATGTATATATTTTTATGTTATTATTTTTAGAGTTATTAGATTAGGTCCATCTTATTCTTCCTTTCACTCTTAACTCAAACTCAAACATGTTCTTCCCTTGTGTCGCTCTCCCTCAGCCCCACACTTTCTCTATCTTTCTTCTTCCTTTGCACTGCTCTCCCTCAGTTCCTCACTTTCTCTAACTTTCTTCTTCCCTTACGTCCTTCAGTCCCTCACTTTCTCTGTCTTTCTTCTTCCCTTGGGTCTGCTTCTGCTTCTCACATCTTCTCTCATTGTAAGCTTTCAAGTTTGTTGTTGATATTGTTTTATTACTTTAAATTGCAGGGAATCTTTTATTTCTTACTCTAATTTTTTGTTCTCTTTTTACAATTACTCCTTTGTTTGAGCTAATGATTAGATCTAAAACAACTTACAACGATTATTACAGACTTTTGCATTATGGAGAAAAAAATGGAATAAAAGTTCTATATATATATATATATTGAAATGGGGAATTGGGATCCTTAAGACAACAGGATTGTTAGATGTTGTCCCAATTAATGAGGGGACACATCCATTTAATTCATTTTTTGTCTTATGTTATTAAAAAATGAAAATGAAGAAAGAAAGAAAGAAAGTCAGACTAGTTGTGTTGTGCCATCAATCATGGCACAAATAATGATGTCCTTCTTCAACTAATTAGTTGAAAAAATCTTCATCAATATGGCTATATAAGGCCATGTATTGATGGTTCCAACACATAAAACGAGAGCTTAGTGAGAGCAAAGTTTATTTGTTGAGGGAAGAGCAAGTTATTAAGAGTTAGAGTGATTTGAGGGTAGTCTGATTATTTTTGGGGAGAGACAAAATAGCAAGATAATTATTTTGGGGTATTTTCGGGAAACACATGAGTGCTACTATTTTGGTTTTATCTCATTGTAATTCTAGAAAGTTTCTAGAGAACACCCTCTTTGTAAGCCTACTATTTTATAGTGGAATAATTTACTCTCGAGCTTGTTCGTGGACGTAGTCTGTAAGGGTGAACCACGTTAAAATTATCGGTGTCATTTTTATTGATTATTTTGCTCGTCAATATTTATTTTACGGAATAATTTTCCGTGCTATTCCCAACAACTGGTATCAGAGCCTAGTCAACATGAAGGCAAAATTGACAAGCAAAATGGTCAGTCTAAATGGCTCAAACTACCACATATGGAGAAACTAAATGAAGGATCTCTTATATGTGATGAAGATGCATCTACCGGTGTTCGGGACAAATAAACCCGACGGCAAGTCGGATGGACACAGAGGTTTCGAGCATGAGCAAGTCTGCGGCTTTATCCGACAGTTTGTTGACGATAATGTGTATAATCACATTGCTGGCGAAACTCATGCACGAACGTTGTGGAATAAGCTCAAAGATTTGTACGCCTCAAAGACCGGCAACAACAAGTTATTTTATTTGACCAAATTGGTTCAACTAAAATATCGAGATGGTACTTCTCTCGCAGATCACTTGAACGAGTTCTAAGGGATCGTAGATCAACTTTCCAGTATGGGGCTTAAAATTGAAAATGCGCTCACTGCTTTACTAACACTGGCTTCCTTACTGGAGTCGTGGGAGACTCTAAGAATTTCACTTTCAAATTCAGCACCAGATGGTAAAATTACCATAGAGTTTATCAAAAGTGGAATTTTAAATGAAAAGATGCGTCGCAGGATGCAATGAGCCTCTACACCACAATCAGATGTTCTGGTTGTAAAATCCAGAGGAAGGAGCGAAGTTAGAGGATCCAAAGACAGAGGCAAGAGCAGAGGAAAATCCAACAAGTATGCCAATGTTGAGTGCCATCACTGCAAGAAAAAAGGCCACATCAGAAGATTTTGCAGGAAGCTCAAGCAAGAGAAAAGCAAAAGCAAGGAAGAAAAGAGAGATGACAGTACCGATGACGAACGAGCAAACGTTGATGTTGAGTTCAATATTGTCTACGATGCTGATATTATTAATTTTGTAACCCAGGAGACTAGTTGGGTGATTGATAGTGGTGCTACTATTCATGCCACGCCTCGAAGGGAAATTTTCTCATCTTACACACCAGGATATTTCGATGTTGTAAGGATGGGAAATGACAACTTCTCCAAAGTTGTGGGAAAAGGTGACGTTCACCTCGAAGCTGAGATTGGCATGAAGTCAGTATTGAAAGATGTCAGGCATGTTCTAGATATGCGCCCGAATCTGATCTCCATAGACAAGCTTGATGAAGAAGGCTTCTGTAATAGCTTCCGCAATGGCCAATAGAAGCTCACCAAAGGGTCAATGGTGGTTGCAAGAGGTAAAAAGTACTCAAGGATGTATTTAATACAAACAAAGCTCTCATAGGAAGCGGCCAATGCAGCGGAGAATGAAAACACAATCGAATTGTGGCATAGATGCCTTGCGCACATGCCTAAGAAAGGTATGACACAGTTGGCGAAGAAAAATATTCTGACTGGATTGGATCATGTTAATTTAAATAAATGTGCTAACTATCTGGATGGAAAACAAAACAGAGTTGCTTTCAAGAGTTCCTCTCCTTCTAGAGTGGAAAATATATTAGGTCTGGTACACTTGGGTCTTTGTGGGCCATTTCCAAAGTCACTTGGTGGCGCTCATTATTTTGTGACTTTCATAGATGACCACTCTAGAAAAACATGGGTATACACTCTAAAATCACAAGATCAAGTCTTATATGTTTTCAAGCATTTTATAGCCCAGGTTGAGAGACAAACTGGCAAGAAGCTGAAGTGCATTCGGGCAGACAACGGTGGAGAGTACACTGGTCCATTTAATGTGTACTGCAAGGAGCATGGTATTCGAAATCAACAAACCCCTCCAAAAACACCGCAGTTGAACGGGTTGGCTGAAAGGATGAAGAGAACTTTAATGGAGAGAGTCAGATGCTCGCTTTCACATTCAAAGTTGCCAAAGGAGTTCTGGGGTGAAGCTCTAGTCACAACAGCTTATATTCTGAATCTTTCACCATGTGTCCCGCTGGATTACGATGTTCCAGAAAAGGTGTGGTCTGGAAAAGACTGTTCCTACAAACATCTGCGAGTGTTTGGTTGTAAAGCTTTTATCCACATTCCCAGGGATGAAAGATCCAAGCTTGATGTCAAAACCAAAGAGTGTGTATTTATTGGTTATGGCCAAGATGAATTTGGCTATAAGTTATTTGATCCAGCCCATAAGAAGTTAATCAGAAGCCGTGATGCAGTCGTTATGGAAGACCAGACAATTGAAGACATTGAGAAGTCTGGAAAAGATGATTCCGGACCTGAAACCAGCTCACCAAGCCTACAGTTAGTGCCTCCAACAACGGTGCCAAGACAGGTTGGAGAAGAAATTCATATTGATCAACCAGAGATAGTTGCTCAAGACGCTCCCATTCATAATGAACCAGTTGACGCTGATGAAGAAGTCCACCATCAACCACCAGTTGCAGAACGTTCTCCAGTTCTAATAAGATCCGCTAGAGCTATTCAACGTTCTACTAACTATTCTCCAAACGATTATGTCCTAGTAACTGATGGGGGAGTTCCAGAAAGCTTTAAAGAAGCCATGAATGATGAACACAAGCAAAAATGGTTCGAGGCCATGCAAGAAGGCTTTGAAGAACAAATGGGTGTTTAGAATCAAGAACGAAGAGGCTAGTTCATAACTAAGATTCAAAGCCAGATTGGTTATGAAGGGATACAGTCAAAGAAAAGGCATCGACTTTGATGAGATTTTCTCATCGGTGGTGAAGATGACATCCATTCATACTGTGCTAGGGTTAGCAGCAAGTCAGAACTTGGAGGTTGAGCAAATGGATGTGAAGACTGCCTTCCTACATGGCGATTTGGAAGAAGAAATATACAAGGAGCAGCTAGAGGGTTTCAAGAAGAAAGGAAAAGAGGTTTATGTTTGCAAGCTAAAGAAGAGTCTCTACGGCTTAAAGCAGGCACCAAAGCAGTGGTACAAGAAGTTTGAGTCAGTTATGGGGGAGCAAGGCTACAAGAAGACTACTTCATATCACTGCATTTTTGTTCAAAAATTCTCTGATGATGATTTCATTATTTTATTGCTCTATGTGGATGATATGTTGATTGTTGGCAGGAACATCTCCAGAATTAACAATCTGAAGAAGCAGTTGAGCAGGTCTTTTATCATGAAAGACTTGGGGCCAGCAAAACAAATTCTTGTCATGAGAATTATTCGAGACATGGGCGCTAAGAAATTATGGTTGTCGCAGGAGAAGTACATTGAGAAATTACTTCAAAGGTTTAAGATGGATAAAGCTAAAATGGTTAGTTGTCCTCTTGCTAATCATTTTAAACTCAGTTCCAAGCAGAGCCCTTCTACTGATAAAGAGAAGGAAGAAATGAGTAGAGTTCCGTATGCTTCGGTAGTTGGAAGTCTAATGTACGCCATGGTATGCACACGACCAGATATTTCACATGTAGTTGGTGTCGTGAGTAGATTCCTTTCTAATCCAAGAAAGGAACATTGGGAAGCTGTTAAATGGATATTCAGGTATCTCTGTTGTACTTCAAAAATGTGTTTATGTTTTGGAGATACCGAACCGGTGCTAGCTGGCTACACAGATGCGGATATGGCTGGTGATGCTGACACAAAGAAGTCTACATCAGGGTACCTGATTACATTTGCAGGGGGAGTTGTTTCATGGCAGTCAAGACTACAGAAGTGTGTTGCACTTTCCACAACCAAAGCAAAATTTGTTGCAGCAACGGAAGCGTGTAAAGTGCTATTATGGATGAAGAAGTTCTTCAACAAACTTGGCTTCCATCAGGAAAAATATCAGTTATTTTGTGACAGTCGGAGTGCTATTCACCTTGGAAAGAATTCCTCTTTCCATTCTAGATCAAAGCAGATCGATGTAAGATATCATTGGATCAGGGATGTGTTGGAGATGAAGCTACTACAGTTAGAGAAGATCCATACCGATGAAAATGGATCAAACATGTTAACGAAGGTCTTACCGAGGGAGAAGTTGGAATACTGTCGAATAGTTGCAGGGGTAACAAAGCCCCCATATAATTGGGAGGGGGAGAATTGTTAGATGTTGTCCCAATTAATAAGGGGACACATCCATTTAATTCATTTTTTGTCTTATGTTATTAAAAAAATGAAGAAAGAAAGAAAGTCAGACTAGTTGTGCTGTGCCATCAATCATGGCACAAATAATGATGTCCTTCTTCAACTAATTAGTTGAAAAAATCTTCATCAATATGGCTCTATTAGACCATGTATTGATGGTTCCAACACATAAAACGGGAGCTTAGTGAGAGCAAAGTTTATTTGTCGAGGGGGGAGCAAGTTATTGAGAGTTAGAGTGATTTGAGGGTAGTCTGATTATTTTTGGGGAGAGAAAATAGTAAGATAATTATTTTGTGGTGTTTTTGGGAAACACATGAGTGCTACTATTTTGGTTTTATCTCTTTGTAACTCTATAAAGTTTCTAGAGAACACCCTCTTTGTAAGCCTACTATTTTATAGTGGAAGAATTTACTCTCGAGCTTGTTCGTGGACGGAGTCTGTAAGGGCGAACTACGTTAAAATTATCGGTGTCATTTTTATTGATTATTTTTTCCGTCAATATTTATTTTACGGAATAATTTTCCGCGTTATTCCCAACAAAGATTCCCCACAGGATAGGGATAAGGACAAAATTGACCATATTTAGATTTTAGGAAGGTGACAGTGAATCCCCGATAGATGGAGGAACATGGATGAGAAATATGATCCCCAAAAGTTTACATCCTTGCCTCGTACAAGATTATTATTCAATGTGATTAACTCTTCATTTAGGGCAGACTCATCTATCATAAACAATTACTGTGTCTAAATATCAGGTTCATCTATTCCCGTCTCATATTAGAAGCTACTTCATATATGGAATTTACATCAAATATTTCATGTTCGTGAAATGGTTCATATTTTAGATTCTCATTCTTAAAGAATAGTATTCAAAGATTTTCTCTTCTTTTGTCCTTATGAGAACAAATATCAATTTTATGACTCTTGGAGCCACAGACCCATGAACAATTACTTAGAGGTTTTCCTTTTGGCAAATTTAGGTTCTCGACCATATCTATTCTTGAAGTCATTGATTGTATCTTTATCTTTAAAGTTAGTCTTTCTTTTAATAATTATGAGATCTATTGAATAGTTTCTTTTCTTCCCTCTCTTTTCTAGGTATTCTTCTTTTTTGGTATCCTTTAAATTTTTTCTTATAGATCAATATTACGCTTCTCGGTTTTTCTTATGTCCCATAAGGACATCTCAATCTTTTTTGTGGAACAACTCAATTTGAGAACAACAACTCTTGTTTAAATAAGGAAGATGTTTTACGTCTTATCTTACTTGGAGCTCATTCCATTCTCATACTTAACTTATTACTTTAATTCTTTCTCCTAAACCATTTTTTGTTTATTTAAAAGGAGGTTAAATGCCGTTTTAGCTACTTCACCTAGGGTTCTAAAAGTTAGCAAAAAAAAAAAAAATCTGACATGTACTTTTGAGATATCATATCTTAGATTATAATAATATCTCTAAAACTCACATGCAAAATTATCAAAATACACGTCACAAATTTGCAGTTTCATTAAAACCATTATAGATTGTTCTTTTTCTAATGTCTCTATGGTAATACAAAATTCTCTTTTTAACACATCTACCGCTATGACTAACACCATTTGGTAATAATCCTTGCTAAACTTTTCATTTTTGGGCACTGGCAACAATAGTTATTTTGCACAACTCGTAAACGATATCAAGACTGTAAGTCTGAAATTAAATTGTAAATATTATCATGGTAATCCACTCATCTATCCTTGTAACACCCTAGCCGTATAAGTACTATACAATATTTATTCTATATCTCAACATATCCAAATATCAGAATTTTAGGAGCTCTACATAAGTGCCAGGAAAATTTACAAGCTGACCATGTTTCAGCATCTATGCAACACAGCACACCTACACTTCCTTAGTGATTTTCTCACTACTTACTTATCCAATCTTAACCAAACTTTACAGGGTCTTACTCAACACATAAAGGATCAACTTTCATTTTTATACCTTCCTCAAATTCGGACCCTAAGATGTCCCAAACTATACAAAAAGAAACAAATCAAGTACAGATTGCAGATTAGACCTAGTCTGATTGATACTATCATATCTCCTAGTATACTTACCCAAATAGCATGAAACAAATTTTGAAATTTAACTAAGACATAAACTTACAACTTTATCTTCTTTAAGCTTCTCAAAATCAGACTCTAAAGGCACAAAATTGAGTGTACAAAACAATTGAACAACATACCTTCTTCTACCTCTTCTTCTTATCCTTCTTCTTCTCTTCCTTTTTCTCTTTTCGTTCTTTAAGGAGTTTTTATCCAAAAAGTTCTGGAGAAATCTGAACTTTATCCTTTGTTTTTAAAGTAATTTTTTTGTTTATTTTTATGTTTATCCATCTAGGTTACCATTTTACAAATTTGTCCAAATCACTTTTCCGTATTTCCAACTACATCCCCTTTCATTGTTACACTTCTTATTAGTATTACTTAATATTATAGTTAATCAATTATCATTCTAATTGTGTATTTATTAACTACGCATCTAGTTTATGTGTTTTGAAGACACATTTACCTTTATTTTCTACATGTACACATTATCCCGATTTTACTATCTATTTGAATCTATCATGGGGTGAATGACATGTAAGATGTCAAATTATTTCTAAATTCATGTGTCTAAATGTTATGAATGCATAAGATTGAGATTGTACAATCCTTCCAGATGGGTGCTTCTCACAATCTAAATTGAGAAAAGATGCAGTGCTAATTACAGGTTATCCCTGAGTATAAATTTAAGCTTTATCCTATATGAGTGATTAGGTTTGTACATTGTCATTTTCGTAGTTAAAGCTCATTAAATATTCTATTATCTATATGCAATAGAGCTTTCTCTCCTAAACCTATAGATTTTTTAAGGTTTTGAATCAAATTTCCTTTACCGATATTGACTGCTTTTTTCTGAGGATCTAAAGTATAGAGCACTATTTTATCCTGCCTTAATTTTAAAATGTCTTTTTCAGAGTTTGATTTATTAAAACTCTGCAACTCTTTTAAACTTTTTTTCTCGTTCCACTGCATTGAGTCTTTCGTTTACTAGCGAATACTTGTCTTTGGTCTGGTGGATCTCTCGCAATTCTTTTTGCTTGAAATTTTTCCATCACGCAGAGCATTAAATAAAGTCAACCTAGATGGATTATTAAAGCTAAAACTATCCTCTAGTTTACACATTAATTAATTGTTTTTGTCTATCCCAGGACTAAGCTGAAAGTTTATTTAAGTTCAAGTTTAAATATATAATTACTGAAAATCATTGAGATAGTTTTGAAAATAAAATAGAAAATAACCCCTAGTGTTGTAATTTTGTTTAAAAATAACCGTTTTAAGCAATTATTCAAAAAAAAAAATTGTCAATTTGCTCATGGGTATACACATTGTTCAACCAAAGCCTTCTGGATCTCTTAGGTCCTGCCTACATGCTTGAAATCGAAAATCCGCTGCAATTTTTTTTAATTAGTCCCTCCAAACGTTTTTTTGTCCTTAAACGATTTTTAGCTGTTTGGACTCCGCTTGGGCCACCTAGGTGCCGCCCAAGCGACGATAAACAAAAAATATTTTTTATTATGAATTTATTTTTTACTTTATTATAATTCACTTTTGAGGTGTTTCAATAATATTGTTGTTGAGATATTATGTTGGTATTTGCACATTTTTTAAAATATATGTTACAAATTTGTTTTTCTATATTAAATAATTTTATATTATTATTTTTAGATAATATAATACATATTTTAATTGAATTTACATAACAATTTATTAATTAACAAATACAAGAATATAAATTTGATTAATCTCCAACTAATTTCAAGAGTTCTGACCGCACGAACAGTGCCTAGCTTTTTTATAACCTTGCGTATAGTTATATACTGAAATCAATATAGACATTCGTATATTACATATAAAGATCAAACATTCTTTTTAGGCTTAATACAACATTGACCTCTTAATTTATCTAAAAAGTTTGATTAGTCCGCTGAACTTTCAAAGTGTATCACTAGTCTCCTGAACTTACTTAAAATATCATGATAGCCCCTCAACTTACTTAAAATGTAATCAATTAATCACCTGATTTCAAAAAAAAAAAAAAAAAAAAAGTAAACTGCATGCGAATAAAGTGTTGCACACGCCTTGAAAAAGTAAAACGACCAAGATCGGATATAAATTCTAATATCAGAGATGACAAGTTAATTGAGTAAGAACTTCATTTTTAATACTCCCTCTGTTTTTTATTATATGACGTTTTAGACTTTTTAATTTGTTCATTTTATGTCTTTTTGTATTACCAATACACTTTTGATAATGTTTTCTCTAATTTGCCATATTTATGGTAAGAGAGAGGTATAACTATTAATATAAATAATCCATAAAAATTGAAAGGAATAAGGTGCAAAAATATCCTTAACGTTTACAATCATGAACAATTTTACCCGTAATGTCTAAAATGGTTTAATTTTACTGCTAATGTTGGCGGTCAGGAGCAATTTTACCTCTAACGTTGTCAAGTTTGATCAATTTGAAAAATAGTTCATCAAATGTCTTCTCAGTCATAAATTTTGTCATTTACACTTCACATGTGAGTCATTTTATCACTCATTAGTAACAGATCATAAATATATGATTAGACGTGAAATTTTTTTAAAAAATAAAAATAATATAATGTCTTTTGTACGAGTTGGACAAAAGAATTTCAAAATATTTTACCGAATTTATAAATATTAATCTTCAATTTTATTATTAAATCACAGAAAATATGATTTAAAAAAAACAAACTCATATGTAATTGGTGCAGAATAAAAAAAAAAAAAATATATGTGTTTTATAATAATGTCTGAAATTGACTCAACTTATCAATGTTAGGAGTAAAATTGCCCTTGGCTGCCAAAATTATGGATAAAATTGCACCATTTTAGACGTTAGGGGGTAAAATTACTCATAAATATAAACATTAAGAGTATTTTTGCACCTTATCCCAAATTAAAAAAAAAAGTTTTTCATAGAAAGTAAAGATTGATAAGAGAAGTACTAAGAGTAAATTAGTTATTTTAATAGTCTCATTAATACTGCATTGGTTTTGATAAAAAAAAACCTTAAAAGACATAAAAAAAAAGAACGGAGAGAATATGTTTAATCTATTTTGTGAATTACGTAATAACATTTCAATGCGCTTGCTACATACCGTTCGCATGCAACTTATCATTTTACAATCAAATGACTAATTAATTACACTTAGAGCAAGTTAAGGAGGCTATCAAAATATTTTAAACAAGTTGAATATGTTTCGAGCGCACTTTAAAAGTTCAGGGGGGCAAATGATGTAGTAAGCCTTATTTCTAATTCAGGTTATAGAAAAATAAAAGATAAGGTATCAAAATAGACTTATAGTTTTTAGAGAAATATCCTCCACGTACAAAATATCCAAACGTACTAAATAAATAGCCTTATTATTTAGGATCTATTATCCAAACGGATGGAGAAGTAGATGGAGATGTTGCTCATAGGATTAAAGCTGGTTGGTCGAAGTGGAAGAGTGCTACGGGTTTCCTTTGTGACCCCGGCATGCCTAATAGATTGAAGGGAAAATTCTACAGGACGACAATTAGACCAGCATTGTTATATGGTACGGAGTGTTGGGCAGTGAAACACTGCCACATCCATAAGATGTCGGTGGTGGAGATGCGTATGTTGAGATGGATGTGTGGTCATACGAGAAAGGATCGGGTGAGTAATGAAATAATTAGGACAAAAGTAGAGGTCACATCTATTGAGAATAAAATGAGAGAAACCCAACTAAGGTGGTTTGGTTTGGCCATGTGAGACATAGAGCGCTTGATGCGCCGGTTAGGAGAAACGAAGAGTGGCAAAAGGATGTAGTGGTGAGGGGTAGAGAAAGACCTAAGCAAACTTGGAGGAGGGTGATCGAGAGTGATATGAGTTTACTGGGAATTGAGGAAAATATGGTAGTGGATAGGACGAAGTGGAGGGAGCGAATTTGTGTCGCTGACACGACTTGATTTCACGGTTTTATATGATGGTTCATGTTAGCCGACCCCGAATCATTTCGGGACTAAGGCTTTGTTGTTGTATCCTCCACGTACAAAATATCACAAATATAGGCTTAACATTTAAAAAATGTATCAATTTAGACATCAGTAACAGATTGGACACGTCCCAAATTGAATTACTAAAGTTGATACATCCTACCTATAACTTGAATATATCATTTTTATCTTATACATGAAAATGATACAAAATTTTGCACAACTACACGCATTCTATTTCTATAATGTAAAAGAAAGAAAAACTGAAAAAGAAACTAGCACCTACCTGTCTTTTTCTCCCAAAATTGTAATCTAATTTAACAGTTCCATATCGACCATTCTCTAGACTCTCAAGTAATCAATCAAATTTATAGTGTTTCAGGCAACCTGTTACTGTGATCAAAACAATGACGATGAAGTTCAGGATACCAGAAGTCATATGAACTCAAATAGGTCTTTCTGCAGTCACAGGGGCAGCTGCATTTTTATGTACACTTGATATAATTTGATCTCTAAGTTACATTACTTCTTGGATGCATCTCCACGCTGCCGTTTAGTAGCTGACGATCCCGAATTGTTGCCAACTGAACTCGAACCTTGCACTGGAGCTCTTTGATTTGCCATACCACCATATAAATTATAATCCTGGCTTGCTTGTTCATTTCCCTTTGATTTCCCCTTCAATGCCCAGGGCGGTTTGCGATTACGACGATTTGTTAGCATGGGCTGTACATCATTGCTCATCAGCGATTTCAGAAAGCTATTTGAATTATGGTTCATTCCTCTCCTGCCTTGAGCAGAGTTATCAATCCCAGTTGCATGGACCATTGAGGTTAATGAGTCAACAGATTCAGAAGATAATGAAATCCCGGATCGCCCATCGAGAGCAAGAACAGAGGCTGTTGCATGCATTGAGGCTCCAAGCATAGGAGGAAGTTCTTTTCGAGGATCTGTGACCTACAAAACATTTATCACTGTCAGTTAAAGATGAACCAATAAGTTCACAGAAGTGCAAAAATCCAATCATTACTTTGAACAAGATCGCTGCTGTTAATCGCTCCCTTAAGCAGTATATCTGAGCAACATCAAGGGCTTTTGCTCCAAAATACAGCCACCGATCCATAACCACCTGAACTGAATTATCAGGAGATGACATTATCTTCTCTTCATTGTGTCCGTCCAACTCATCTATTTTCATCTCATCTGCATCACCATCTTCTTCATCTTCATCCTCTTCATCTTCATCTTCATCTTCATCTTCATCATCATTTTCATCTTCACCATCACCATCACCAACACCATCCGTTCCGGGAGCAACAACAATTTCTGTGGCAAGAAGTAACAAAGGGAGCGGCCCGACAGTCGTACAGTTCCTTATTTGCAAACCCCTGTCGCCACGTGTTATCTCATCATATATAATCAGCGGGCAATCATCGGATTTCTTAGAAGATAATTTATAATATAATGAATGAGGGTGCAACCGAACTTTAGCACCATTTGCAGTTTCTACAACAATACGCTTCCCATTTCTAGGCATTATTCTCCCCACCATAGGATACAAACCAGCAACTAGCACGGCATTGAGAATTCCAGGGTCATGTGCATTTAGATTACAACACGAGACATCTTCCTGAATGAACCCATTACGCATTAGTTCTGACTGAAGTTGTTTACGCATACCATGCAGCATATGCATGGTACTCGAAGAGATGAAATATTGAGAACAAAACCATGCTTCTTGACCCCTTTCTTTAGCATTCTTCCAGCACTCAAAGGCTGCAATAACAGCTAGCTGATCACTATGCCCACCATAGAGTGAAGCAAGTTCAAATTTAGCAGCAGCAGCTCTCATCTTTCCATCTGGCAGCATAGGCAAGGTAAATGGATCTCTGTAATCAGAAGCGCAAGCCAATGTAAGAGCTGGGTCAAGACAGTTCATCAAGATGGCAAAGAAAAGCATTTTGCTCGTCGTTGGATGAACAGGAAGGTGGCCTAACTTCTCTCCTAGTTCAGTCAGTTGTTCATCATGAGATAAAGCCCCAATATCCTGCAGAACAGCAATTGCGTTATGTATGGTTTCTGGAACTGGAGGATCCAGAGTCTTACGCAGAAAATCTCCTATCTTGCAATTGGGATCAAGCAGCTTCACCTGAACAAGACGATGGAGGGAAATCAGAATAGCAAACAAGAATTATTTTCACCTTCAGGACTCCAAAGTTCCATGACAAAATAATAAGAAAAAAGAATACTCCTATTATTCAATGAATACTAGGGGAAATATGACCAGTGGATCCTTTTCCATTCCATTAACACATTCACATGTATCCATTCCATCTAATAAGATAAAAAAAGAAAGAAATGGAAAAAAGAAAATGGCAATTACTTGCAAACAAAGTTCTTCAATCGGCATTCTCTTGATTTCAGGAACTCGAAAATCAGGTAAAGATTCTGCTCGAAGTTTTGAATAAAGACGATAACATATCCCAGGCTGACAGCGGCCTGCACGTCCCTCTCGTTGCTTTGAACTTGCTTTGGACACCCAGGAAGATTGAAGTGTTGATACATTGTTATAAGGATCATAACTTTTTTCCTTCATTCTACCACTATCTATGACGTAGACAACATCATCAATGGTAATAGCAGTTTCAGCAATATTAGTTGAAAGAATGATTTTGCGACAACCCTGAGGTGGGCGCTTGAAAACATTCTTTTGCTCCATATGTGGAACCATGGAATGGAGAGAGATAATCATATACTTGGAAGCATCTTTGAAAAATGGGTTTGCAAGTAATCTCTCCCGGGTTCTATTTATATCATCCCAACCAGGAAGAAAAACAAGAATAGCACCAGCAGTTGAGTCTGCACAAATTTTCTTTAATAACTGTTCAATAAGAACAGCATCTATCAGTTCAGGGTTAATGTTTGCTAGATATTTATTAAGCAACTTTTGCTTCAGTGAGTCACTCATGGAACTTTCAACATGCCGCCTTATTGTATCAGCAGCTTCTTGCTGGTTTTCTCGTTCAGCCCACTCCAATGCTGTTAATCCATCCTTGTCCCGTAAATGACAGTCTGCACCAAAGGAGAGAAGCATACAAACATCACGCACTCTACCCTTACCAGCAAAGACCATCAATGGAGTAGTTCCAGTCAAAGAATCTTGGTAATTGTAAATATATGGGATTCCTTCAGAAGAAACCAAATCCAGTAGAGAATCAAATTCATCGTCTGTCCAAGCCAAATTGATTGCTTCATCTAAAGCAGCTCGATCATCTTCTGTAAATTCACAGATTTCCTTTGTTTGCACAGCCGAATTACTATGATCATTATCTTCAGACTTTACAACAGAGAGTACATCCTCCAAGTAGAAACTTTTGACCTAAATAATACAGAGCAAGTATATTACACTGCAATTCAATTGCAGATAGTAATCATTACTAATGATCATGGAAAGAGTATTACGGGATAAGTGAACCCTGGAACACAAATAACTGGGCAGCCACCAAAATATTGTGAAAATCGTCCAGCATCAAGAGTAGCACTCATCAGTATCTGTATCAGGTGATATCATAATTAGACATATATATACATCAACAAAATTAAATTCAGGCAATTAATTCACATAAAAAAGACCAACAATTTGCAACTTACCAGTCGAAGATGAGGATTTAAAGGAAGTATGTCTCTGCAAGTCACAAACATCAGAAAGAGTAATTTAATAATGCTGTACAAAATACTAGAATTAGAGTAAATTTTAAATCAAGCATGAAGTACCTAATGATCGCCAACGTGAAATCAGCATAACAATCCCTTTCATGAATTTCATCCTACATTACAAATAAGAACAAGTCGGAAGGGAAAGCTACCACAATAATAGAACAGCAATTAACGATTTCAAGATTATGATATTGGGGACCACAAGAATCATGCAAAATGAGTGAAGGGTAACATTTTAAGCATGCCAAATTTCTACCAGCCAAAATATGTCCACTTCCGTAAGTTCAAATCATCGAAGCATTAGTTAAATCGTTAAGGTTTTTAATTTTGGTTTTCTCACCATATAAATATGTTGCAAGGATAATAACCTCTTGAAGAATCTGCTGCTTGCAAATACACACTACAGACCCTATTTCTAACATGGCAAGAAACAGCTAGAAGGCCCTTCATATGAACAGATAAAAGCTGATTGCTCATCAAATTTTGTCTTCTAATAGAAGTTCTCCTTGAGCTTCCATTTCTAAAGAAATGATGGACAGTACATTTTATTCTAGCAAATTGTTTTAAACATAACAATGAAATGACTTCATGTTAGAGGCATGAAGCGTTGAAAAGGAATTCAGATTCTAACAAATGCATGTAAAGGAAAGAACAACTATAAGTCTCAAAGAAAATAACTATGATAACAATAGACATATAAAAGAAAAATCTTAAAAGAAAAAAACAGCCTAATGTCCAAGCAGTTTGTGACTTCTCACTTAATAATATACAAACTAAAATTTGTGTCAAATGAAAAGTAAAAGAATAAACATTTCAGTTAAATAAATACTATGGTACTAGAATACGAAACCTTCATAGGTAGGAAATCTTACAATAGAGCAGGTCTTTAGTCTAAATAAAACAAAATTAATGCACCTAAAGAAGATCTTCAACGCAATAGTAGCATTAAGAAGGTCTTTAAGGGCATTCTACAACAACAACAACAAAGCCTTAGTCCCGAAATGATTCGGGGTCGGCTAACATGAACCATCATATAAAACCGTGAAAATCAAGTCGTGTCAGCGACACAGATTCGCTCCCTCCACTCCGTCCTATCCACTACCATATTTTCCTCAATTCCCAATAAACTCATATCACTCTCGATCACCCTCCTCCAAGTTTGCTTAGGTCTTCCCCTACCCCTCACCACTACATCCCTTTGCCACTCTTCGGTTCTCCTAACCGGCGCATCAAGCGCTCTACGTCTCACATGGCCAAACCACCTTAGTCGGTTTTCTCTCATTTTATTCTCAATAGATGTGACCCCTACTTTTGTCCTAATTATTTCATTACGCACCCGGTCCTTTCTCGTGTGACCACACATCCATCTCAACATACGCATCTCCGCCACCGACATCTTATGGATGTGGCAGTGTTTCACTGCCCAACACTCCGTACCATATAACAATGCTGGTCTAATTGCCGTCCGGTAGAATTTTCCCTTCAATCTATTAGGCATGCCGGGATCACAAAGGAAACCCGTAGCACTCTTCCACTTCGACCAACCAGCTTTAATCCTATGAGCAACATCTCCATCTACTTCTCCATCCGTTTGGATAATAGATCCTAAATACCGGAAGCAATCCGAGGCCTGAACAACTCTCCCATCTAGGATGATTGTCCCTGCCTCCCTACTCCTACGGCCGCTAAACTTACACTCCAAATATTCTGTCTTACTTCGACTCAACTTAAAGCCTCTAGATTCTAGAGTTTGCCTCCATAGTTGCAACTTCATCTCCACTCCTTCTTTCGTCTCCTCAACCAACACAATATCATCTGCAAACAGCATGCACCATGGTATACCATCTTGAAGTGAACTTGTTAGTTCATCCATAACGATGGCAAAAAGAAATGGGCTTAGTGCGGAACCTTGATGCACTCCAATCGTAATAGGAAACTCTTCAGTCTTCCCAACACTAGTGCGGAACCTTTAAGGGCATTCTAAATAATAAAAATTAACTGTGCTTCAGAGATCACATGTGTGAATTTTTTTGTTTATGGATTCCTCATATTCTGAGGACTTCTTCTATTTCAGGGTTAAAACCTAAATCATAACAATGTTTTTCTGTCTACAATTGCAATATAATTATGTCTTATGTTATTTTCCTAAGCTATAGGGTTTAGTTTCCAAGCTAATACGTCTTTTTTCTATATACTCTGTGTTCTACTACAAATAAACAAGGTGTGATTACTTCAGCTTACCCCTTTGCTTTACCTTACTCAGTCTAGTATGCAAGTCCTCAAGCCTACAGGTATCTTGCTACCACAAGAATGGTTTATATAATTGGAAAAAAGGGGGACAAAAGAGGGCCTTCATTGCCAAAAAGGGACTTAATATTTAAAATTCCTCACTTGATTCTTGAAAGACAACTGAAATCCCATAAAAAACACAACTTGTACAAGAGCATTCCTTATTGATCGTCCAAATTCTGCTTTTGGAAAGTTGCAAAACATAAATGTAGCATACATGTTGGATGAAAAAAATTCCTCAAATCATCACAACTTACATATAGTAAAGACATTTTCCAAAAACCGAGACAAATCAATCATCCTCAATGGTACAAATCAAAACAAACATGATCAAAAATTTAAGGCCTGAGAAAAAGAAGATTCAACAGGGATGTCTTGGCTTTAGGACTCTGAAGGTTACTGAACACCATGTGTTTCTGCCTAATGGGAAGGACAATGAGAAACAGTTAAAAATTATTTCAAGATGCAAGGTGCTGCGTCCATAAGAGAACAAAATCAAAGCCATCTAGCACCAAGCAAGATTTCAATAAGTAGTGCTATTATGAACTCAACATGATTATTATGAAAATCAAGATGAAATGCTGTGAACAAATTATTTCTCTTGCAACCCATAGAAACTAATAGAACTTTTCAGTTTCTTATGGGATAAGAGAAGAACAAGTTTTGATTATGGGTAAATACAAATAAATCTCTCTCAATTAAGTAATTCCCTGGTGCAAGGAGAGGAGACATGTTGAATTCCTTACCCATCAATAGTTCAACGAAAAACATAAAAGTGCAAGCAAAAAGATAATAGTACTATGATCTTATTTCATAGAGTAAAAAGTTGTTGGCATCCCTTACCCAATATTTAGCAAACCATACAAGCGAAAGCAAAAAGACTTTCATGCCTAATTTCACAGAGTAAACTAACTGCAGTAGGCTAGAATAATTGGCATGATAGCGAACCCAATTACATTCAAAATGGAAAATCATACCAACCAATTACATCATGGTAATAGAGAAAACATTTAATAATGTGTATATGTGAATGATAGAGAAGTTAAATACCACAAGAATGTGAGTAATGCTGGAAAGGTCATCCTTGGCAGTTTTACTAGAAGTTTTTCTCTTTGACCTAGTTGTGCCCTTGGAAACAAGCACCCTCAGAAGAACTCCATTTGTACAGAATACAATTGAAGAGTTTCTTCCACCTTTACTTTCTAACCGAATCTAGCATCAGAGTCAGAAGTTAGAAGCAATAAAGCACAAAAGTGCACAGGATCCATGTGTAGAACTACAAGCGCTAATTTGATCAGAATGTAAAATAAGACTTGCAAATAGATAAAAACACAGAATGAAACTTGTTGATAACTTTCATTTAGAAACCTGCATGGAAGTCTGATCAACAAATTATCTAATTGCCTGACATCCATTTCTAGAAAGCCTATTTTTGAATTAGCAATTCCTGCAGATGCTAAATTATCTAAGATATATTTGCAGCTATTTAATTTGATCCATCAGAGATGCTGTTGCATATCAATAGAAGTTGGCGAGATTATAAATAGAAGCTAAAACCTAAAAAATGACCTATGAAGCACCGATATGGGTATGCGTACGGCAAACGGCAATTTTGGAAAATATGAGATACAGGTAAGGCGGGTCTACGCCAAATTTTATATATATATATATATATAGCCATAAATAACATTCTTAAGTAATTATAAACCACATATCACATTTATAAGTCCTTAGAATCAGTTTCATGATCTTCATCTACAAACATTTAATACTGATTAGCTTTTAGTTTTTTGCAAATGAAAAGGCAGGTGCGGGCTGGCTTAGTTAATTATTTATATTAGGGATTTATATTTAACTTTTATATATATATTAATCCTTATTTTTGTGAAGTTATTTAAAAAAAATCCTAAATTTTACCTAATTAACTATGAAACATATCCCCGAAGTATCCCTGAAGTATCCCCACATATCCCCGTAATTAAAAGAAAATGGAAAAAGGGATACTTGTTCTTCCGTACCCCGGGTGTATCCGTATCCCCGGAGTATCTGATATGCATAATATGCATACGTCAACCTCTCAGAAGTATCGGTGCGTCATAGATATTGATGGATAATCCAAAAATAAAATATTCATGCTCACTGCTTATAGAGTGCTTCAAATTTTTTGCTACTAATGACCTACATTTTCTGTAAGTTATTCTGTTTCATAATTTCCACTCCCATTGTCCACTTTGCAGGGCAATAGTATAAGTATAAAACACACCTTGTATCCAATATCATCTCCAACATTTTCTCCTCTTTCATAAGCTATCCTCTCAGCAACTATAGAGAAACCAAAAAGCATAACAATTAATACAATGTCAAGTCACATAAACAACATACTAGTATAGCAACACCACTAAATATGAAAACCATTTTTTGATTGCATGCTTGAAATGCAATGCAAACCTGATGTTGCCGAGATACGACGAGGTTGTGTGCAGACTATTTTGCATGCCTCACCTCGTCCCCACATATGGTCCAAAAGAAACTGAGGAACCTATATCATTGTCCATCCCAATTCGCACAATGTAAGATCAATGTATTAAAATGCTTAATTAGCTTGTGAATGGTGCTTCATACACATAGTAAACAAAACTGACAATGATTTTTTAACTTCTAAAAGTTAGTACATTTTTACACTTCAGTCCGGATAGTGACTTTTTCTATTATTATTATTATTATTTTCAATGTTAAGGTTTTTTAAAATGAAACCAACAGTCCTAATCTGTTACTTAGCACAGATTTCAACTCTTTTTCCTTTTCTTTTTTCTCCTTTCAACTCTTTTTAAGTTTAAATTTATGATATAACTTAGCCACCATAGACACCAAAGATTTTGAATTTCTAAAACAAAAATTAAAGTATGGATAAAAAAGGTAAATTTAAATTTTCATGGTTAATGGGATTTTTAATATTAAAACCAATTGCAAAATTTCTATCAATATACTATCATAATTTTTTCTGAAAGTTACTTCTTGTTACAATATTAAGTAGATATAGTTAGTAGCTGGCATTTAAGTAAGTAGTTGGGAAGTAAGTAGTTGGGTATTTATGGTTGTTTGTATATATATATATACTTGTAATACCTTTAGCCATAATAAGAAAATACACTTTCAAATAACCCTTGTGTGGTTACATGGTATCAGAGCCAAACATTTTTGGTCTAGGAAATTAGTTCTCGGAGTTTGAACTGTTAACGGCGGTCCCGGGTTGGAAGTCGATTTTTTCAACTCCTCCGTTCATCTCACCGCCCCCTCCATCGGACTCCTCTGCCGCCGATCTATCAGGTCGCGTGTTTCCGGTCGCCTGAATCGCCGCGAGTTGGCCCCACGCGCCACCGCCTTACCCGACGCGCCACCCACTCGCCGACGCGTGAGAACGCGTGGAAGCTCCGTTCGGCGTCGTTCTTCTTCTGCCGGTCTCGCCTCTTCTTTTCCGGCCCTTCTGTGTGGTCGGTTTCCCTTGGTGATAATTCCGGTCAGCCTTCTTCTTTGTGGTTACTCCGGCTTGTGTTCGGTTTGACCTATTTTTCTGATTTGGTTTGTCTTTTCAATTGAAGTTGACAATATTCTGATTCCCTTTGGGCTATTTTATCTTTACCTTGGTTTTTGGTTAAAATATCAGTAGTGCATTTACTGTTAATTGAATTTTTGTGGTAATTGTCATTTGCTTGGATTGACAATGACTGAGGAAAATAATAAGAAAGTCATAACTGAAATTACTGTTGGTACCACTCGAATTACGGAGAAAATTGACTGGAGTTAAGGATTACACTCAGTGGAAACGTACTATTACTCGGTACATTAATAGTGTCGATTTGGGGGATCATTTGAGTAATAATCCTCCACTTAGAGATGAGCAGGGAAGTAGGAAGAAATGGATGATGGTAGACTATAAACTTTTTAATCTAATTCAGAATACTTTGGACTCTACTATTGATGACATTGTGACTCATTGTGATATTGTCAAAGAAATGTGGGAATACTTAGAGTCTATGTATGCTAGTAAACAAGACTTGACTCATATTCATAACTTGCTGTCTTCATATTATCGTCCTCAGAGAAAGGGTCGCACCTTCTTTCAGTATTATAATGAATGTAAGCAGATTTGTGAGGAGAAGCGAACTCGTTTTCCTATGACAGCCGATGTTAAGCAGATGCAAGAGGATGATGATCGTATATTTGTTCTTGGATTTCTGGAGGGTCTTGGTCCTGAATTTGAGATAGCACACAGCCAGATATTAACCAGTGGGACACTTCCCTCCTTTGCTGACCTCTATGGCCGACTTCTTCCCGTGTGTAGGGATATTGAAAAGACGTCTGATGTGGTGTCTCAAGAGACAATGGCTCTGGTGAGCAATGCGACTCATGGAGTTCAAAGTGGTCAGAATTCCACTACTCACCGTATCTCTCAAAGTGGTTCTCAAGTATGCCATCATTGCGGCAAAGAAGGACACATTAAGAAGAATTGTTGGAAGCTTCATGGTCGGCCTCAGAAAAGTAACAATCGGAAGTTTGCTCACATTGCTGCTGGTGATGGTATCCTACCATCCCCTCAATCTTCATCTTCTACTCCTACTGTCACTATCTCTGTTGATGAATATGCTCGACTTCAGCAGCTGTCTCTTGATCATGGTGCCTCCCAGTCCACTACTACTGCTTTGGCTGATACAGGTAATCGGGCTGCTTGTCTCTCCACCTCATCCCGTAGTTGGGTTATTGATTCTGGTGCTACCAATCACATGACTGGTAACACACGTATTCTTTCTTCTTTTGATTCTAATGCCAATCTGCCATATGTTACTTTAGCTAATGGAGCCACCGCTCCTGTAAATGGTCATGGAACTGCTCAGCCTACCTCAAAAATCTCTTTATCCTCTGTTTTATGTCTTCCTCAATTTCCTTTTAATCTGTTATCTGTTAGTCAACTCACTAAAACCCTTAATTGTTGTGTTGTTTTCTTCCCAAATTATTGCCTTTTTCAGGATCTTGGGACGAAACAGAATATTGGTAGAGGGAAACTGGTGAATGGGTTGTATGTTCTTGACTCCACTGAAGCGGTGCCAAGACCAATTGCTTGTACAAGCTCCTCTTTGTTGCAGCTTCATTGTCAGTTTGGTCATCCATCTCTTCCTGTCTTGCAGAAAATGTGTCCGAGTCTTCCAAGGAACTCTATTTTGGAGTGTGAAGCATGTCAGTTTGCTAAGCACCATCGAGTCCCGTATTCTCCTCGAATAAATAAACGTGTTGAGTCTGTCTTTGATTTAGTTCACACTGATGTATGGGGCCCTTGTCCTATTGTTTCTAAACTTGGTTATCGTTATTTTGTGACTTTTGTGGATGATTTTTCTCGAGTTACATGGCTTTATCATTTGAAGCACCGTTCTGATTTATTTACTGTTTTTTGTGCTTTTCATGCTGAGATTAAAACTCAATTTAATAAAAATATTTGTATTTTGCGAAGTGACAATGCCAAAGAATATGTATCCAGTACTTTTCAGTCATACCTTCTACAACATGGTATTATTCATCAAACGTCATGTGTTGTTACACCACAACAGAATGGTGTAGTTGAAAGGAAGAATCGCCATTTACTTGAAGTCACTCGGGCGATCATGTTCCAAATGCAAGTCCCGAAAGTGTTTTGGGCAGATGCTGTTTCCACTGCCTGTTACCTCATCAATCGTATGCTGGTTCCTTCTCAATCTTTATCTTCTCTTGCCCCTCGTATTTTTGGGTGTACTTGTTTTGTACACGATATTCGTCCTCAAGTCTCCAAACTTGACCCCAAATCTCTCAAGTGTGTCTTTTTGGGATATTCTCGAAGTCAAAAAGGGTACCGTTGTTACTCTCCATCCTTGGGGCGCTATCTTGTGTCGGCCGATGTCACGTTCTTTGAGAATACATCTTTCTTTCGTCCATCTTCCCCTTCACCCTCTTTTCCCATCTGATGATGATTTTTTGATCTATACTGTAAGTGAACAGGTTGTCCCCCGTCCTCCTATTCGTCACGTTTATTCTAGGCGTGTGCAGCCTGCGGTTACGACACCTGCTCCAGGACTAGTCACCAATGATACCTCATCTGTTTCGGCTCCAGATCCTACACCTTCATCTGAACCCAGTCTTGATCTCCCTATTGCTCTTCGGAAAGGTACAAGGTCTTGCACTTACCCTATCTCCTCCTTTGTTTCTTATAATGCCTTATCACCCCCTTCCAAGTGTTTTGTAGCTACCTTAGATTCCATTGCAGTTCCAAAATCCATTTCAGAGGCTATGGATCATCATGATTGGCTAGAGGCAATGAAAGAAGAACTGAAGGCACTCGAACAAAATCACACTTGGGACCTTGTGGACTTACCAAAAGATCGGAAGAAAATTGGTAGTCGGTGGATTTGGACTGTTAAAATGAATCCTGATGGTACTGTTGCTCGAGTGAAAGCTCGCCTGGTTGCTAAAGGCTATGCTCAGACTTATGGTCTTGATTATTTCGATACTTTCTCTCCTGTTGCCAAAATCACGTCTGTCCGTCTGTTCATTTCTTTAGCTGCCACTTACAATTGGGAGCTTCATCAACTGGACGTTAAAAATGCTTTCTTGCACGGTGACCTGAATGAAGAGGTTTATATGGAGCAACCTCCTGGCTTTGTTGCTCAGGGGGGGAGTCTGGAAAGGTGTGCAGATTAAGAAAGTCTCTGTATGGTTTGAAGCAATCTCCTCGTGCATGGTTTGGTAAATTCAGTGCCGCTGTAATAGAATTCGGCTTACACAGAAGTGCATATGATCCCTCTGTTTTCTATTTCAGTTCTAGCTCTGGATGCATTCTATTGGTTGTGTATGTTGATGATATCATAATTACAGGAAGTGTTGTTGATCGGATTAAGGAGTTGAAGAAGTTCCTTGGTACTTGCTTCCAGACAAAGGATCTTGGTCCTTTGAAATACTTCTTGGGAATAGAGGTATCTCACAGTAGGAAAGGAATTTGTTTAAATCAGAGAAAATACTGTTTAGATATGTTGAAAGATGCAGGTCTAATTGAGGGAAAGACTTGTGATGCTCCGATGGTGCCCAATGTGAAGTTGAAGTCTGATGATGGTGACTTAATCAAAGAACCTGAGAAATACAGGAGAATTGTAGGCAAACTGAATTATCTCACAATTACTCGTCCTGACATTTCATTTCCTGTGAGTGTGGTAAGTCAATTCATGTCCTCACCTAGGACAACGCATTGGGATGCTGTTACTCGCATCCTGAGGTATCTAAAGGGAGCTCCTGGACGAGGCTTGTTATATCAAAATCATGGACATCACATCGCAGAAGGCTTCACCGATGCAGACTATGCTGGAGATTTGTCAGACAGACGCTCTACTACTGGGTACTGTGTATTTGTTGGGGGAAATCTAGTTTCATGGAAGAGTAAGAAGCAAAGTGTAGTTTCTAGATCCAGTGCCGAATCTGAATACCGAGCTATGGCACAAACTACGTGTGAACTTGTGTGGTTACGTGGGTTTGACCAGATAAAACCAATGAAGTTATATTGTGACAATAAAGCAGCTATCTATATTGCAAAGAACTGTGTGTTTAATGAAAGAACAAAGCATATAGAAGTTGACTGTCATTTTACTCGAGAGAAGTTGGAGGATGGTACAATCACAACTCCACATGTCAGAACCGGAAGTCAATTAGCAGATGTGTTCACCAAGGCTTTACCAGGAACTCGAGTCAATTATATTTGTAACAAGCTGGGCATGATAAATATCTATGCTCCAGCTTGAGGGGGAGTGTTACAATATTAAGTAGATATAGTTAGTAGCTGGCATTTAAGTAAGTAGTTGGGAAGTAAGTAGTTGGGTATTTATGGTTGTTTGTATATATATATATATACTTGTAATACCTTTAGCCATAATAAGAAAATACACTTTCAAATAACCCTTGTGTGGTTACACTTCTCAAACGACTTACATATTTGGATTTCTAATTTGGATTAACATCAAATGATAATACAAAGAAAATGATTTATGTTGTTATTTATTTATTTATTTCACATAGCATGGTTCACATATTTTTTCCTGAATATAATAAAACATGATTGACTTTAATCTAGCAACTGGGTAACATTAAAATATCATAATGTTTAAATGATTTAATTAACAACTATCATATGTAATTCATAAAGCATTAGTTAAAAGAAATTCTAGTGAATATAAATTATTAAATTTATCATGTGAAGTAAAAGAATTTAAATTTGTTTGTTAATAACTTAATATGAAGTTCATCATTTTTTATTCGATCCGGATTCATTCCAGCAAAGTCAAATGAGAGAAGGCTCCAGCCTAAGCAAAAGGTTAGACGCAAATCACCTTCAGTGCCTATGGACTTCCAAGACAGCACTGCTTGAAGGAGAAAATGGCTTTCTGTGCATAGACATTGCCTTTTAGAGAAAGGGGCGTAAAAGTTCATGAATAGCATAGCTTGATGTTTTTTTCCTGATTTAGGTTATATTAGGATGTCTAACAGATTTAGGAAGTTTGAGGAAATTGAAAATAATGTACTCTATCGGGAGACACTTAGAATTGAGACTCTTTGGCACAGATGATCATCAACCCAAAAATTTAGGAAGAGGCAAAGCCATGAAGAAAAACAAGCACAGAAAAGCTTCTACCCTGTACTCATACAAAGATAGAGAAAGAAGTGCAGAAGCTACAGCATCAGCTTTATTAGGTACAGAGGAAAAGCAACCGAACAACCTAGCCAACCAAGAAGTGAGAACCTATATATAATATAAACCAGTAACGATGGAGCTGAGGTGTCACTGATAAAAAAATATAATATAATATATTAATTTTAATTAAATTATTATATTTATCTATAAAAAGATTATTTTATTCGTATTATATCTAAGAGTTCTACAGAATTTAAATTAATCCATAAATTCTATCCTAAAATCTCTCTAATTCTCTGCATATCTATATAATATAAAACAGTAACAATAGAGCTGAGATGTCACTTCCTCCTTTTTTAATGATAAAAAATATAATATAATATAGGGTAAATAATTATAAAGTCCTCGTATTTTTACATAACAAACTAGTAAGTCCATCATATTATTATAAGGTCCCTAAGTGTTGTTTTAATCAACTCTTTAGTCCTTCTATTTGTTTTTTAGATGAAAGTACAAAATTGTCCCTAGTTATATATATAAAAAAAACTTATCTTTTAGTTTTAAATTTAATCTAAATAGTTTTAATAATGTTTTTGAAATATATACACCCAAATTGATTCATAAAATTTATTAGAGATAAATAAAGATTACTTTTTATAATTTTGTATAGTTTTACTTCTACTTTAATAATTTTTGAAATATTTTTCATTTATTTTTTTAGTCAATAAATTTTACGTTATTAAATTAAAGTTCTATAATTATATTAAAACTTAATAAATTAATTACTTAATATGGGAGAGATTATGATTATGTAGAAAAAAGAGAAAAAGAACATAAAATAGGAAAAATATAATATGTTTATTATTAAAACATAGATTAAAGGGTAATTTTGGTATTTTAAATTTTTTTTAGTATAGTTTGACCATTGAGACGTAGAGCGCTTGATGCGCCGGTTAGGAGAACCGAAGAGTGGCAAAGGGATGTAGTGGTGAGGGGTAGGGGAAGACCTAAGCAAACTTGGAGGAGGGTGATCGAGAGTGATATGAGTTTACTGGGAATTGAGGAAAATATGGTAGTGGATAGGACGGAGTGGAGGGAGCGAATTTGTGTCGCTGACACGACTTGATTTCACGGTTTTATATGATGGTTCATGTTAGCCGACCCCGAATCATTTCGAAACTAAGGCTTTGTTGTTGTTGTTTGTTGTTGTTGTTGTATAGTTTGACCATTGACTCAAACACAAGGACTAAGGAGTTGGCGAAAATAAAAACTGGGGGACTATATAATTATTTGTATAAACAGAGGGACTGACTAGTGTATTAGGTAAAAACACAGGGACCTTATAATTATTTACCCTATAATATATAATATTAATTATATTATTATATTTATCTATAGTTATTTAAAGTAATTACAAAAATAAAATAATAAAATTTAATTTAGATAACACCTTTATGTCATTAATTTTAATTATTAAATTACAAATTTTTTTAATACTTATATGTCAAGATGAATCCGTGCATCACACGGGCCAAAAACTAGTTGGCATATATACACAAACTAGTGAGGCCATCAATGTCTACAACTTAATAACTATTGATTAACGCAATGCGCATTATATAAAAGGTGTACTGCATATCATGTATTTTGAATTTACCATATTCTATAAGTTGAAAAATCAAAAGGTTTCCCGAAGAAGAAAAGGCTTTATTGAATTTAGTTCTTGAGACATGAAATGATGAATAAAAATGGTACCTGTGTAGTCTTTCCACAGCCTGTCTCACCAGATATAAGAACAACCTGAAGACATTGATTGAAAGATAAGTTTCATAATATCAACCAGATACTCCAATCCAATTGCAGCTCAGTCTGGCGAATTGTGCATGATAAAAAAGATAATAGAAGAAAGCTTTCTAACTAAATGAGAATATGTATACATAAAACTAACATAACGAATTATCAAAATTGAATATAGGTGTAATCTGATAACGCTTTACGTACACCAAGCAACCAATTCTCAAATCTAAATTATCTCATTTGAGGAAGAAACTACCGTGTTACCTGGTGAGAATCAATAGTGGATGTAATGACATCCCTAAAGGATGCAATAGGGAGCTTAGATCTATCTTCAACAATCTGCACAAGTAATAAAATCTCAATAATGTCTCACAATCAGACTACTTACTTGCAGAAACTACAAGATCTTTCCAAGGAGATGGACAGAACAGAGCTTTCCCAATGGCCAGCACTGAAATGCATAGGTTCTTAGTGTAAACTCTCATAGCAAAAGGACTGAAATGAATTTATGCTATGATATCTAACAAGGAAAAGGGTAAATAATTTATTAGTCCTCTCCTTTTTACCTAACACACTGTTTCGTCTGCCTATTTTGAAAAACACGTTATAAGGTTAACCTTTGGGTCCTTCTGTCTATTTTTTTTTAGATTTTTAACTGTTATATTCAATATAAACAAGCAGACATTCTTTGTTTGTTTGTTTTTCTTTCATTTCCTACCAAAAAAAAAATATAAACAAGCAGACATAAAATAGCAGAGTAACATGGTCAGTTTGTTTCTCACTAAGCTAAGTTATGTTTGGTTAAAAATCTAAAAAAAATAGAAAAAATGACCAACGGGTTAACGGTGACAAAAGATAGGGACCTTATAATGTGTTTTCCAAAATAGGAGACGAAACAGTGTATTACCGAAGAATGTGGGGACTAATAAATTATTTATCCCAAGGAAAATAACAGAGATTCAGAGATGTTGTAGAACCTGTCTAAATTTTGCAGTCTTCTCAATTCTAGAATTTAGTGCTTCCACTTTTTTTGCTATATCTTCTTTGGTCATTGAAGGCATACTAAACATATCATCTCTTTTCCCTTGTCTTTTACTATTCCTTCCATTATGAATTCCCGACATTTTTTCACCAAGCTCTCCATCTTCAGGTGGGTAGTTTGCAAATAAATCTTGTAACACTATTCTTGCTTCTTCTGAAAATGTCAAATATGTAACCCTATCATGTGCCTTCATATTGTCTGCTTTCTTTTTACTCTTGTAAACAGATACCCGTCTCTCATTCCCACGGCTACATAGAAGTTCGTAATCATAAATATATATGTATATATATATTAAAAAAAAGGCCTGTAAGTGTGTGCATCAAAGGAACTATCATTTCAAACATCTCACTCTTTTTGGAAAGTTCAATTAATTACTTACTCATTCGATAATCTCACTTCTTAATTAAAAATAAAAATATAGACACCTCAGCACTCACCCAGAGCTTTTGGATGTCATACCCATTTTACGGCAAACTTCATGTACCACAGCCCGTTCGTGGTTTGACATGTTAGCTTCAAACGTATAAGCTGCATGAAGCCCTCAAACATTAATAAGTGATTGTTCAGAAGAAAGTAAAATTATGACCAAGCATAAGAAACAAATAAGCATCCTTCATTTTACATTCATTACCACTCCTGATATATCTACTACACTTCAATAATATCACCAATTTATACAATTCAATCACCCGGTAGCCTAACATAAGGAAATATAAAACTTGAAATAAAACTTTCTATTTTGCTAGTATCTAGTTGTTATTGTGCTGTTCTTAGTTAGCTAAAAGGGAAGGAAATAAGAACGGACCCAAACCTACCTGACATAATGCAATAACATTTAGCACAACTGATAATCAATCTAAAGAGCTATTTACGAACTGTTTAGTCATTCTTGCTCTTTGAATAACAAGTCCCACGAAGGAAAATGCCCCAATCAATTGAAAGGGAAGAGAAGTAACCAAACCGATCCAAGAAAAATTGAAAATTGGAAAAGAATACCTTGATCATCAGCATCACGAAAATGCTGAAGTATTTGAGAAATTCGAATACGAGTAGCTTCAGCAACATTAGGGTTTTGTTTCTGTCTTTGTTTCTGTCTCCTCTTCCCCATGATTTTTCTTGGGTGTTTTGTTGAG
The DNA here is from genome assembly GCF_963576675.1 of Euphorbia lathyris. Taxonomy (NCBI): domain Eukaryota; kingdom Viridiplantae; phylum Streptophyta; class Magnoliopsida; order Malpighiales; family Euphorbiaceae; genus Euphorbia; species Euphorbia lathyris. The sequence goes on along the minus strand of NC_088910.1, from coordinate 82,781,036 downwards.
TCCTTAGCAAAGGAGGTACTTGAAAATTTAAAACAGGATGATTAGGGTTTTGTTCTTCCGTCTCTCGACAATCTTTATGCAGAATAAAGGAAATAAAGGGTAAATTACACCCATGGCCACTAAACTTTACCCATTTTCACATTACGGCTACATACTTCATTTCTTTCTGGTATGGTTACTGAACTTTACATTTTTTAACATCGGTGGTCATTCAATTTTAACTAACTTCTCAAAATGACCGTTAATGATCGTTAACGACCTCAAAATGAAAATATTCAATAATTAAAGTTATTCAGAGCGATATTTACCATAAAACTACATTTTTTATTTTTGAAAATCACATTTTTTGGAGCTTTCTCTTTCTAAAAATTCAATTTCTCTCTCCTAACCAAACAACACTTGAATGACCTCAAAACGAAAATTTTCAAGAATTAAAGTTCCTTAAAATATCATTAAGGCTTTGGATTTTTTATTTTTAGCTGTCAATAGTCGTTTTGAGATGTTAAGTGGCCACTGGTATTAAAAAGTGTAAAGTTTAACGATCATAATGTGAAAATGGGTAAAGTTCAATGGCCATGAGTGTAATTTATCCTGGAAATAAATTGAGGAAATTATGAAAACGCATTTTGTTTGAAATTTTTATGTGTTGTTTTGAAACACAAGTGTTTTAAATTTAACTAGTAAGCGGATCGATTAAATTTTTATATACATTTTTTTTTTGGTAGAAAAGGAAAAGAAAAACGAACAACAACAAACTACCCATTTCTATCTTCTAAGAGAAGAGGAGAGATGAAACTAGGGGAAACAGGAAGGGTAGTAACGCCTAACGTCTAACGTCCCTAGGGAAGCTAACCCCAATTCTATCTTCTAAGAGAAGAGGAGAGATGAAACTAGGGGAAACAGGAAGGGTAGTAACGCCTAACGTCCCTTCATGGCCTGCCGCCGCCAAGCGATCAGCAACACGATTCTTCTCTCTAAAAATGTGTCTGAACTCTACGAACTCAAAGGAGGAGCAAAGCCTTTTAATAGCTTTGATGAGGTTGCGACTGTTAAGACCCATAGAATGATTCTCAGAAATCATTTTGATTGCTTCCAAATTATCAGACTCCACAGAGAGCCTCTTAACACCCAGCCTTTTAGCAAGATTGATTCCAGTAAGAATAGCCCAGAGCTCCGCAGAAAAGGAAGAACCCAACCCTAAATTCTGGGAGAACCCAGAAAGTCAGGCGCCCCCTGGATCTCTAAGCACACCTCCAGCCGCAATCTTACCATTACTGAGGCAGGAACCATCAGTATTCAGCTTCACAACCCCCTCTCTTGGCCTGCTCCATCCCACGAGATGGACATCACAACACTGAGAGGCTCTGGCAAGGGACTCTCCTTTGAAACTATCGATAATAGAGAAAAGTTTTTTCGAGAAGAAATCAGCTAAGTTTGTCATAAAAAAAAGTTTTATCTCCAAAAATCTCCTCGTTTCTCCATTTCCAAACTTGGTGACAGATAATAGCAAAGAAAATGTCACCATGCTCCATGTATGGAAGCAACTTTCCTCTAACACCATCAGAGAACCAGTCGACCTCAGAATGTGCCATGAAGGAAGAGAAAATATGGTGTGGGAGAATTTTCCTCCAAACCTCTTTACTATTAAGCCCAAATTGCTGAGCCTTAGAGCTAGTTTCGGCCTTACAAGGGAATCACGAACTAGGTACCTCAGGAGGATAGGTAGGGTTAATCGCCTCGGACACAAGTGACTTAGATTAGGTTTTAATTCCGTTGTCTAAATAATCTATTTTCATTATTATCGTATCACCTCATGTCCCTTTGGGTAATTACATTGGTAAAAGATCACCTAGGAGTAGAATAACTTAGATAGGAGTAGAAGTAACTTAATTAGGAGTAGGTTAATTTAATCAAAACCAATTCAAACCACCCATAGCCTAGATAACACCTAAGACCAAGTAGCTCGATACTTGCAGGAATAAATCCTGTGGATTCGATACCTGAACTTGTCCAGATTTTATTACTTGATAACGACGGGGTACACTTATCCCTTAGTGAGCCTTGCGGTGCGATTGCTGTGAGGCGCATCAATGTTCCATTCTGAGTGTGTACAGATCCATCTTCAGGCATAACCGGCTAGCTAATGACTTTGACAAATAAGTGCTCTCCAACTTCTTCCATAACTCTTTCGGAGATGTCTCCGTCAACACAGTCATCTTAATTTGGGGAGCAAGGGCTAACCTGATAGTGCTGACAGCCTTCCTCAGAATCGTATTCCATTCAGTATCTTTCATACTATCGGGCTTCTTCTCTAACGCGATGTCAAGACCATACTGCACCAAATAGTCTTGAATCGTACTTTGCCACAACGTGAAATTACTCTTTCCATCAAAGAGTAGAATCTCATACTTGAACGTTGTAGACGACATCTTCTCTACAACTCGGCTTATGCTCTTCCTCTATTATATACCCTCCCTAGGCCGAACCTCGGCTCTGATACCACTTTGTTGGTGCCAAACTAACAAACACATGCCCACACAAAGAAATAATAGAGAAAAGCAATAAAGGCACACACCAATTTTAGCGTGGAAACCTCTTCAACAAGAGATAAAAAACCAAGGGACCCGTAGGCCTCTTAAATCTCCACAATCAAAGGATTACAATTTTTGGACGGACAAAGCTGTAACAAAAAACCCTCGCTCTCTCACACAAACTCAAAGCCTAAGTTACACCTCCTAGTTAACTAGCCTTAAGAATGTGGAATACATCAACTAAAGGCCTAAAGCCTATTTATAAGGGAACTCCCCCCTTGACTTCCTTATTTTTAAGCAATGTGGGATTCACACATCCCTTTACAACATTTTTAACTAATGTGGTATTTGAGGAGATATCCCAACATCAATTTCGTACCTAAGGAACACGCTAAAGGATTTCAATATGTTTCTTCATCAAGAGAGCTTTGGAAATAAATTCAGCAACATTTGGATGAGCATAACATAGTTATGTTTTTTTCATGACAATAGGGAATTAAGTGCGACTGCGCAAGGATCATTTTTCAATTACGTTCTATTTCACCAAGCTCGAACTTGTGTGGGATGAAATGTTATCACTTAGGTATGTTCCTTCTTTCGAGTGTGGAAGAGCTAAAGGTGTAATACATAAGTTTTTTGATGAAAACCAACTATTACAGTATTTATTAGGAATCAATGATGAGCATGAACATGTGTGCAATTAAATCCTTTTCTCTGATCTTTATCCTAGCTCGAACAAAGCCTTTTCTGTGATACAATGAAGGGAGAAACAGAAGGATATAAAACTAGATCATTTAATTGATGTACCACAACCATCACCCTATCAATTTGGTTTGTAACATCCTGGTCTAATACCATGTACATATTGTCCGCTTTGGCCCAAATCCAACACCTTAGGCCTCATGGCTTTAAAATGTGTCTGCATGTATTGAATTCCCATCCTACTAATAAGCCTCAATCACTCCCTCTCCATTTCCGATGTGGGGATTCAGTTTATTCCTGCCCCCATCGTCATCCTTTAGGGCCGCTCCTTGCTCAGGCCTTCTACCCCGGCGGCACCCACTCCGGACCTGGTCGTTACAGACCCACCAGCTTCCATCTGGTTCGTCCCCGAACCACACATCGTACATGGAGAACCTGGCTCTGATACCAATTGTAACACCCTGGTCCAATACCATGTAGATATTGTCCGCTTTGCCCCAAATCCAACACCTTGGGTCTCACGGCTTTAAACGCGTCTGCTTGTACTAGATTCTCATCTTACTAATAAGCCTCAATCACTCCATCTCCATTTCCAATGTGAGATTCAGTTCATTCCTGCCCCCATCATCATCCCTTAGATTCGCTCCTTACTCAGGCCTTCTATCCCGACGCCACCCACTCCGGACCAGATCGTTACACTTTCACTCGCTATCGCTTTATCTCCACTATAAACAAAAAAGTTCAAATCAAGAGCAAAAAGGATATAAAATTAGAATAACACAGATTCAATTGGAATTTAAATAAAGGAGGAAGAATAGAGATCTGTTTGCCAGACTCAACGATCTCAGGACCAATACCATCGCCGAAAAAGAGAGTGGCTGTAATAGTAGAGGGAGAAGAAGAGAAAGCTCTAGCGGAAGAAGCTGATGCTAACCAGGAAGACTACTGGCCGGTGTTGGCTTTAGAAAAGGAGAGGATCTGGCCAGCGTTGGCTGTAGAAGAGGAGAGGATGCGAGAACCCAATATTTTTAATATTTATGTCTTATTAAATAAAAAAATAAAAAGATGATCCTTTTAACTTTATAATTAAAATAATTTAAATTGAATTTTCTTATAAATATTGAAAATATATTTTTTAGAAAAATTTCAATTTCTAATATTTTTAGATATTTTTTCCATAAGAAAATAAAGGATAAATAAATAGAAAGAAAGAGAGAGTGAAAGAAAGAGATGAAGAGAGAAATGGGTATATGTAATGCTGGATGAAGAGAGTATATATAGTGCAACTCAAGGGTAAAATATATATAAACATAAGATGGAGGAAAAGGAGAGAGAACATGTATAAAAAGGAGTCAAATGTAAGAAATGCTGGTCATCAGTTACAGTGGTCATCACTGTTAAAAAAATGTAAAATCAGGGACCATAATATTAAGAATTGAAGTTCAGTATCTATAACGTTAAAATGATAAAGTTCAGTGGCCATAGGTGTAATTTACTCTTTATAATTTCATCTATTTGCATTTTGCAAATTTGGCAAATAAAAGTATGTGTTTTTTTTTTTTTTGCCAAAAAATCTTTACATAGTAAAAATATAATCTCACTAACGTGTAGTGTTATGTGTTGATGATGTGTCATATTAACTTGATTAAAATGACATGTTAATATATTGACTTTGATAATGTGAAATAATGGAACGTCATCTCTTAAAAAAAACCCATATTTATCTACTTGCAAATTAATGAAATCATTTTTTTTTAACTTTTCTCAATTATTAATCGTTTCGTACAAATATACAGGGTAACATATATCCATGATTCCTAAATTATATTTAATAATATTATGATATCTAAATTTCATTTCGTGATATAAATATTAATGAATTTTACGTTATAGAATGATTCTCAGAAATCATTTTGATTGCTTCCAAATTATCAGACTCCACAGAGAGCCTCTTAACACCCAGCCTTTTAGCAAGATTGATTCCAGTAAGAATAGCACAGAGCTCCGCAGAAAAGGAAGAACCCAACCCTAAATTCTGGGAGAACCCAGAAAGTCAGGCGCCCCCTGGATCTCTAAGCACACCTCCAGCCGCAATCTTACCGTTACTGAGGCAGGAACCATCAGTATTCAGCTTCACAACCCCCTCTCTTGGCCTGCTCCATCCCACGAGATGGACATCACAACACTGAGAGGCTCTGGCAAGGGACTCTCCTTTGAAACTATCGATAATAGAGAAAAGTTTTTTCGAGAAGAAATCAGCTAAGTTTGTCATAAAAAAAAGTTTTATCTCCAAAAATCTCCTCGTTTCTCCATTTCCAAACTTGGTGACAGATAATAGCAAAGAAAATGTCACCATGCTCCATGTATGGAAGCAACTTTCCTCTAACACCATCAGAGAACCAGTCGACCTCAGAATGTGCCATGAAGGAAGAGAAAATATGGTGTGGGAGAATTTTCCTCCAAACCTCTTTACTATTAGAGCAATCTCTAAGAGCATGGCACAAAGTCTCAACATGGCCTCTGCATCTACTGCAAGCTCCAGAATCAGCCAAGTGCCTTCTGTGCCTATCCGAATTAGTAAGAAGCCTGTCCTTAACGCCCAGCCACAGGAAACTCCTAATACGGAAAGGAACTTTAAGGGTCCAAATCGACTTCCACAGATCCGAGGGAGGATCAGATCTAAAGAGAGAGAAGGCTTCAAAGGCCGATTTGCAAGAATAAACTCCATTGTTAGTCAGCGCCCAGCAGTGCCTATCCAAGTCTTCCTCTTGATTACTCACCTTCACTCCCCGCATTCTAAGAAGAGTCTCAAGGCTAAAGAAAGTATCAAACTTTGACCAGATCCAGTCCCCTTCCGAGTCAACCACATCGGCAATCCTCCAGTTGCGTATATCACTAGGCGGGGGGGAAGAACACACCTCAATTAACGATTTATCCCCAATCCAGTTATCAAACCAGAAACTAATGGACTTACCATTCCCCACCTCCAGGCCAACTCCCGAGCAGAACTCATCAAACACAGCACTAAGTCCTTTCCAGAGGAAGGAACAATTAGCAACTCTCTCTTTCGGGCCCCCGAAGATTTTGTCTTTTCGATACTTACCACAAAGGAGGCGAACCCAAAGAGAGGAGGGGTTTTGCCACATACGCCAAAGGAGTTTCATTAATAAAACTTTATTATTGTCCTTTGCTTTCCTAATACCCAGACCCCCAGAATCTTTAGGCTGGCAAACCTCACTCCAAGGCACAAGATGGATCTTCCTGCCTTCCGCAGCTTCCCCCCACAGGAACCTACGGTTAATCTTGTCAAGATCATTAAGCACAGGATCCGGAAGCTTACAAGCCTGCATGATGTGATTGGGAGCAGCACAATTAACAGATTGAATTAACGTGAGGCGGCCAGCGAGAGACAAAGTCTTGGCTTTCCAAGTGGCACACTTCGAATTAGCTTTATCCAAAGTCTCTTTGAAGGAGCCTTTAGACACACGCTCACTGTGGAGGGGAACGCCCAGATACTTCCCAAGATAATCAGTAAGAGGAATACTTGAGAGATCACTTAATCTCTTACAGACTCTCTGATTCATATTCTTAGAGCACATCATCCTAGATTTCTGGATATTAAGCTTCTGCCCAGAGGCCGAACAAAAACAATCCAGAATATCCATAATGACTCTCAACTGCTCCTCATTACCCTCAAGAAAGATAAGGACATCATCTGCAAAGAATAAGTGAGTCACTTGGGGACAGAAGCTGTTGATCGCCACAGGGTGGAAACTCCCATTATCAATCGCATCCTGAATCAGGTGAGAGAGTCTCTCCATAGCAATAACAAAAAGGAAAGGGCTCATAGGATCCCCCTGACGGATTCCTCTGTCCGGGGAAAATTCCTCCGACATATCCCCATTGACCATAACTTGAAACACAGGAGAAGAAATACATACCTTAATTAAACTTCTCCAGCTGTCCGGGATTCTAGCTCTCTCAAGGCTCTCCATCAAGAAATCCCAATTAATTCGATCATAGGCCTTCTCTAAATCCAGCTTCAGAGCCACAATGCCTTTCCTCCCCTTCCTAATCTTCATCGTGTGGACCATCTCTTGGGCGATCACCACATTATCCATCATTTGTCTACCAGGCACAAAGCTACCCTGATTCTGACAAATGATCGCAGGAAGAATGCCACAGATTCTATTAGCCACAATCTTTGTAACAGTTTTGTAAAGAACATTACAAAGACTGATAGGTCTCATATGCAAAAAGGAAGAAGGCTTATCAATCTTAGGAATCAGAACCAGGAGGGTTCTATTAACCAGCTCAATATCCTTCGAACCACTGAACACCCCCAAGACAAAATTATAGATGCCTTCCTTCACGACATCCCAACGCTTATGGTAAAAGCCCGCCGGAAGACCATCAATCCCAGGAGCTTTAGAAGCCCCAATGCTGAAGATAGCTTGGTCAATCTCTTTTTGGGAAATAGGTTGAAAGGCCTCCTGACTACAATCCTCACTGATTAAAGGAAATGTAGCAATAGAGTGAGCCCTCTCCAAAAAAACAGGTTCCTCTTTGAACAGCTCTCTGTAGAAATCCAGGGCTAAGTTCCGAATAACCTCATCTTCATAAACCCAATCACCATTAGAATCCTTAATGGCCTCAATTCTATTTCTATGCCTTCTGATCAGGGTAGAGAGATGGAAGTATTTGGTATTACGATCCCCATCTCTAATCCAGGACTTCCGAGACTTCTGGAACCAAAGGAACTCCTCCTGCCTAAGCACAGCCTCCAGCTCCTTCTGAAGGGTTCTGAGGAGGCCCTCAAGGCTATGATCAAACCTCCCCTCCAACCTGCGTTGAATGCCCTCCATCCTCTTTAATAACTTGTTCTTCCTTTTGATAATATGCCCAAACACATTCCTATTCCACCCCTGCACCTTATTCCTGAACCCTTCAGCAGCTTGCAGTACATACGAATGAGGTCTCCAACTCTCATGAACGAACTCTTTAAACTTAGGATGGGACTCCCAAGCCAACTGATACCGGAACGGTCTCTTATTCCTAGGATGCTTACCTCTCAAAAGTCTAAACAAAATAGGACAATGATCCGAATGACGGAACGGGAGGTTCAACACAGAGCACTCGGGGAAGGAAGTTAGAGCTAAAACATTAGCGTAGACTTTGTCTAATCGAACAAAAGTATTATTACGCTTCCAAGTGAATTTATGACCAGAAGCCCCCAGATCGAAAAGCCCACATAAATCCATACTATTATTGTGATGCAGACAGCGATTAACATAATGATTGGATCCCCCTCTCTGATCACTCATAAAGGCGATATCATTAAAGTCACCCGCCACAAACCAGGGCTCCGAAATGCTGACACTCATAGAATAGAGAACCTCCCAGAGCCGTTTTCGATTAGACAAGATAGGGTCAGCATACACAAGGGTAATAAAAAAGGGAGTATTGCCGGAAATACTCACTTTACAATGAATGAAATGCTTATCCATGCTAAGAATATCAAAATGAATCCGATCTGGCCTCCAAAAAAGCCAAATCCCCCCAGTCCGGCCAGTTGCCTCCGATTTAACACAGTGCCAGTTCTTAAACTTCTTAACCACCTCATCTGCTTTCTCACCACTAATCTTAGTTTCCAAAAGAGTAAAACAAGATGGATTAAACTGCTTAATAAGATCATTAATATGGATACGGGTAGCCTTGCTAGTCGCACCCCTAACATTCCAAAATAACAAATCCATAGAAAGGAGGACAACTGACCACACCCCTACCCTAAGCCAGGTATTTACTAGGGGCTCCTGAGAGCCTTACCGAGGTACCCCCAGGCCCCCTCTTATCTGGAAACGCCAAAGTGTTAAGGCCACTTTTTTGTTTTCCTTTAAGCTTTTTCATATTAGTTTTGTTAACTCCCATAGATTTCCCAATCCCAGGATCAATACCAGGAACAGGAATACTAACCTCATTTGATTTCTTCATCCTTCTAGCTGCAAGGGTCAGGGTCCCCCCCTGGGCTTCATCCTTAGAGACAAAAAGTGGGTTCACAGATTCAACCACCTTCTCGACTGGATCTACAGACTCCAATCCTGGAATACTCTGATCCATATGATTCTCATCTTAGTCCGACTCTTGAACTTCCTCAATCATCAGGGCCCCAAATCTGGACCCAGGCAAGGCTACTGAAGAAACCCCAGCCTCCTTTCTAGCTTTGAGGACAAGCTTCTCCTTGACATTTGGAATAATAGTAGCTTTAGGAGAAAGGGACTTAGAATTTGTGTTGATATCAGGAGGACGATTGTGAACCACTGCAGGTTGATTCCTACGTCTAGCGGGCTTCTTTGCCACCATCCAGGGACCAAAGTTCCCTTCATACCCATGGTTCCCTCCAGTAATCCGCACACTACTCTCAACCCTCTCTATAACAACCCTCTCCCTTTTAGGGCAACCCTCCTGAGAATGACCATACATGCCACAATCATAACAGATGTTATGTAAACCTTCATACTCAATAAAGAACACTTTATCCTGAACACAGAACTTTGAAAGTAAAGGTTTAGCCAGATCAACATCTATACATACCCTAGCAAACTTACCCCTAATGGCCCCAATTGTAGTCTTGTCCACATGGTGGACCTTACCAACCAAACCTCCTATTTTACTTAGAAAGTTTTCACTGTAGTACTCAATGGGAAGGCCCGGGAATCTTACCCAAGTCAAGATTCTGTTAACCGAACAGTCGTGAGGATTAAAATTAGGAACCCAAGGCCTTAAGGCCAAAACATGATTGGAAATGATATATGGGCCTCCCTTGATAACCGAATTATAATCCTCAACCCTGGTAAATTTAATGACATAGTAGTCATTTTCCAGGTCAGTAATACTGACTTTACCTTTCCTTGCCCACTGCGCTTGTATTCTTTGGGCAAAATAGTTAAAACTAATTTGCTTACCCAGGACAGTAACAATCAAAGACACCTTCCACTTCTCTCTAAGCTCACGCTTCTCTGCAGCGGAAAGTCTAATGATCGGACAGAGAGGATCCTCCTGGCCATTATCTTCCTCATCAGAATCCGAGAACATATCATCAGAATCTCCCACCATTAAAACTTCCTCTAAAACCGGCTCTTCCTCAGCCACCCCCATGACCGTGTCCTTCCAAGAGTTTTTACCAATCTCGCTCATCTGAACCCTAGGTCTGGGGGAGACCGTCTTCCCATGAGCTACTCCTACAACACCCACCCTTCCCGAATTATTAGAAACATCCAGACCCGAGGCAGCCTGCCTCCCCATCGTAGCTCCTGCCTGCCCCTCACAGCCCGGAGGAGAGGATCCCGCGCAAGGCACTGCGCCGACAGCCCCAGCCCACTGCCCGGCCGAGGAGCCGGCAGCGCCTGGGCAGTGCCCGACACTATCGGCGGATAGCCCTACGCCAGGCACCCCCCGCCCCACTTCTCCCCCCGAGATTGGGGGAGCCTTACCCCCGGCATCAGAAAACCCAGTCGCCCGTATCTCCCATTGATCCGCACCCAGCCGTGACATCCTTGCCGAATCTGCCGCCTGTGGATCGCAAAGATCCGTCCCCAGTTGCACGGGCGGTGCCCGCGAGAACCCTGACGACGCACCATCCATGCCCACGAGATCCCTACCGACGTCCCTGGATTCCCCTGCCTCCACCCCGCCAAGTGCCCCGCCCCGATCCACACTAGGCGCACGCTCGCCACCAACAAAACCTGCCTCACCCTTCTCGCCCCAAACCACCAGGCCGCCGCCCCCTTCCTTGCCGCAAATCCCCTCCAGATCCGACCCCCCTTGCCGGCCACAGCCCCCCTCTCCCTAGATCTATCCCTAACACGCTTTACCATGAACCCTAGCCGAGAGAGAGAGAGAGATAGAGAGAGGAGATAGATCTAAAAGAGAGAAAAAGATCTAAAAGAGAGAAAAAGATCTAAAAGAGAGAAGATAGATCTAAAAGAGAGAAAAAAGATCTAAAAGAGAGAAATAGATCTCAAAATTCTCCATCTTCATAAAAATTCTTCACCATGACAACAGATCTGAGAGAGAGAAGACAGATCTGAAAAAGAGAAGATAGATCTAAAAGAGAGAGAAAGATCTAAAAGAGAAGAGATAGATCTCAAAACTCTCAATCTTCATAAAAATTCTTCACCATGACAACAGATCTGAGAGAGAGAAGACAGATCTGAAAAAGAGAAATAGATCTAACATTTGAATATTTTTTTAATTATATATTATTTGCAAAAAATATTATTTAAAAAAAATAACTTTTTATAATGTTTTATTTGAATAGTTAACGACAAATTTAATATATGTATAGTAATTGTATTGAAAATAATATTTTTTATTAATTAAATTATACAGTAAAGTAAAAATTAGTTAATATTTTATTTTATTAGAAAAACAGAGTCACTTTTTCCTCTCTTTTCTTTGTTTCCTCTCTTCTCTTTATTTCAGATCCGGTCATTTCCGCTACTACTACTACTGACACTTTCACTTTTTAGATTCGTTTAGAGGAGGAAGAAGGAAGCTTGTATTCCTTCTTCCTCCTCCCATTTATATTTTAGTTTCCGTTTTTAGCTTTAGATCTGCATTTCCTTATTAGTTTGAAGTCTATATTCCTTTTTGAACTTCTTTTTCCGTCAGATCTACACTTGTGAGCTATACTTCTTTCTTTTATTCTTTTCTCGGTCTTAACAAGAGCGGAAAAGGTTTATCTTGTCCGTAGATCTATAGATCTGTGTAGATGCATAAACAGAAAGGACTCAGATTCGAACGTCCGGAAAAGCCTAAATGATGAAGAATGGTTTATAATGGTTTTTCAACGGGATTCAACTTACAAGAAGAATATGACTTCTATGTTTGTTGTACTTGTATTTTTTTCTAGTTTTATTGCTCTTTGTAGTCTTTTTATTGCTCTTTGTAGTCTACGTATTGCTCCTTGTAGTCTATTTCTTCCCTTTGTGGGTCTTTGCCTGTATGGAATGGAGGTTTTATTCCTCTTTGTTTCGTGTTGTACCTGGATTTTTAAGTTAATGGAATGATATATGGTATTTTATCAAAAAAAAAAAAAAATTTAACTAGTAAGCGGATGGATTAAATTTTTATATACAAATTTAACATTTGAATATTTTTTTAATTATATATCATTTGTAAAAAATATTATTTAAAAAATAACTTTTTATAATGTTTTATTTGAATAGTTAACGACAAATTTAATATATATATAGTAATTGTATTGAAAATGATATTTTTTATTAATTAGATTATAAAGTAAAGTAAAAATTAGTTAATATTTTATCTTATTAGAAAAACAGAGTATAATGATTCGAACAACATTTCGCTTCATAGGTGATAAACTTTGTAAATTCCCACATTAAGAAATAATAAAGTAGTGAGTTTTTTTTTTTAAAACCGTAGAGTAGTGAGTTTTTGTTATAAATAATATAATTGTTTACTTATTTACGTTTGCAATAGTTTAAATAAACATACATTATATAAATATGTTTTTCTCCTTTAATATGACAACTCATTTATTTAAAAGTAAAATTTGTTTTCAATTTGGGGATTAATATCCCAAAATTTTATAAATATTGTATTTATTTTTTTAATTTGATCTAAGTTGAATTTCGATTTTTATATTCATTTATTTTTTTGCAATAATGAACTAATTGTTTTTTTATAGAATTTTTAATTAACGGTGAATGGTTTTTTATTTTTACAAAAGCTAATGATTTCTACTTTTTAGTAATTTTAATATATATTTTATATTTTTTCTAACTGGAATTCTTCAAAATAATAATAATAAAATATGAAACTAATTAAGAAATATATTAGAATATCCCTGTAAAAAAAAGAAATATATTAGAATATAATGAATAACCAAAAATTGAATTAAACTTCAAATTAGATCTACGATACAAATAAATTACAATTTATGTTCAAATGGAAACAACATCAGTTTATTATGCTACAATGACCAAATACATCCTATTGAATCAGTTTAAGGTGGTGAGTTCTCATATTTTCATCTCGTAATATCTCATCAAAACATTCAATCAATTTGTTCTCCATTCTTTGATTATATACCATATCAATCACAGTCGCAGGTATCACTTCTTTGACTTTAATTAATATTTTCTAATTGTTATATATTCTTGAATTTCGAAAGAAAGAACACGAAACAAATAAAGGAATATAAAACAAAAAATGAAGGGATGAAAAAAAAATATGAGAGAATTATCTTTGTCTCATTTTTTGTATTTCTAAAGTAAGAGAGGATGTCAAGATATACACATGTAAAGAGGAGAGTGAAAATGTTTTTTTTTTCCATTAATTAAAATTTTTTATTTTTCTTAATGAAGTATTGAGTTCATAAATTAATTTTAGTTAAATAGATGTAAATCACAATTATATTCCATTTCTCCATTGTATCTTGCACAATCTCAGCGCCTTCTAAAGCATAGAAGAGAAATGTAATATGTTGTAGGAGACAAAGTATTTTTTTTTTAGTATCACCTTGGAAAGATAAGGTTTGAAATAAGGGAAAGTCAAGTCCACAATATATTAGGTCGTATGAAGTTCTTGAAAAAGTTGGTCTCCTTGCTTACAGATTAGCATTTACCCGCTAGAGTTAGCTCAAATTCATGATGCTTTTCATGTAAGTATGCTAAGAAGGTACTGCTCAGATTCTACACATATACTAAGTGATTAAGGAACTAAAGTTACCGATAATTTTAGTTACGTGGAATAGCCAACATCAGTTATTAGATATAAAACAAAACAGTTACGGAATGATAAGATATCCTTATTAAAATATTATGGATAAGTCATTCAGTAGAGGAAGTTATATATGTTGGTCCCGTGTGATTAGTTCCAGGGGGGGTTAGGAACTAATGTAACTTTTTCGTTTAATAATGCTGACTTAATCAATTCTTTGAATTACTTAACTCAGTTTTGGTCAGCACGGCCGAGAGATGTAAGACAGTTTTAGTCAGAGACTGACTAGAACTATTTTACTTATGAGTTGGGAATTAACACTTAAGGCCAGCTTCCAACTCAGCACTCTGATTACTCAGTGTTAGCTTAAACAATTTATATCCTGAGTAATTTAAGCAAACAACACATACATATATATTGAGAGAAAGGGTTAGAAATTACTCAGCAGATTTATCCTGGTTCGGCCTTACCGCCTACGTCCAGTCCCTAGAGTCCTTCCGGGCTTTTTCAATCCAATAATGAGCTCTTTAAAGGTAGAGCACAAACCGTTTACAAGGCAGTTGAATATGCAAGAGTACCTTCGTCTATTCGTCTACTCAACTCCTACTGAGCGCTATAACCGAACACTCAGATTTTTCTCTACCGCTCAGTACTAAAACCGAGTACTCAGCACCACTCTCTCAACCTTTTACAATTGATACAAATCTGTTCTTTCTAGATGAAGAACACTTTAGATGAAAACAAATTCAATCTAGCTTTTACACAGAGATAGAAATTTGGTGTAAGATCTTCTTTCTTGTTTGAATGTGCTTTGTATGTATATCTTTTTCTTTTTGTATTTCGGTAAAGGATCCAAGTGAATCACTTGTCCTTTTATAGTGAATTCTTGATGTGGCGATCATTTGAATCTGGAAGTATCCATTGAATTCAAACGGCTCCCTGCGTCATTCACTGGTCAGCATACAGATATAGCAGGCCAATCCTGTCGTCAGAAATTAGTAGGCATCAGGCTTGTCTTCTTCCGCCAGGTTCGTCTTCTAGCGCCAGTTTCGCCTTTTATCCAACGGCCAGTTGGCCCATGCATCTCGAAACTGTCTCCTTGCGTAATTCCAAAGCTTCTGAATTGGCGCAGACAGTTATCGGATTTTGTCTTTTAGCAAACGGATCATTCGTGCTGTCCTGAAGAATACTCAGCTTGACTTTAATAGCCGTTGTCTTTGAACTTAGTCTCTGACGATACTGACTTGCATTCTACTCAGCTTCCATGGTCAGCTTCGTCTGCAAGCTTTAGTTTAGAGGAAGACTTCTCTTCTTTGATGCTGAGTTGTGTTCTACTTAGCTTTATCTTCAAGCGTTCATTCTGAAGATGACTTTTCTTCTATTATATTGAGTTCTTTTCTACTCAGCTTGTGTGCCTTATGCTGACTTCATTCTGTCGTACTTTTTATTTCTGTTCACTTATAATTATACTCAACATTGAACAAACACATTAATACAATTAAATCAAAGCACTTAAATTTAATTGCCTCTTAATCATGGATTAACTTAAATAATTTTGTCAAATCAAAATCATGTGGAAAGGTGTTTCAACAAACTCCCCCATTTTGATGTTGGCAAAAATATTTAATGGTGGAACTCAGCATCGAGATTCTCCATGATTGATTTACCTTTTATACTTCTGAAGTTACTCCTCCGTAAGGGTTGCATCTGTTGACTTAAATTAACTCTAAACCTTCTAAGATTTAATCGAGTAAAAATAAGACATGCTTATACTGACTTAGTTTAATTCTAGACCTTCCAAGATCTAATTCAGATGAGCCTAGGTCAGCTTTCAGAAGATTGTCAATACTTGGAACATATAGTTATTACTCAGTGTGGCTCATAGGTATCAGAGTTATGGGTATAAGATTCATGTATACTGAGTATATTTTACTTGTATTTATGTTCACAAGATTTTTACTTTGTTCAATGTTTAGTTTAAGTATGACAGATCAGCATTGAATCATAATAGGTAAGCATCGCATATAGATAAGTCAGTTTGAAAAGAAAAGATGCTTATAATAGATAGTCAGCATAAAAATAGAACATGCCAAAAGTTACAAGTCTAGGACTATTCCTAATCTATCTTTTCATGTTGACTTGAACTTGGTGGGTTTTGCCTTTGCCCTTGGCAGATCTTGGTTGCTGACTAGGAGCACAAGATGGACCAGGCTTCTGCTGAGTTATCTCCCTTTGGCTTTGCTGAGTTCCAGCAGCGTGTTCTTTCTCCCCCATTTTGCCAGCATCGGGATTGGAAGGAGGAGGAAAGAAGATTCCCTGCTGAGCAGCACGAGATAATTTGGATGAGTACAGATGAAGTTGACTCGTACTTTCCCGGAGACCGTCGAAGACTGCCATGCCATCGGCCATAGTGGAAGCGGGGATCTTAATGTTGGTACTGAGCATACTTAAAAGATACTCTTGAGATTTCCCGATCCAAGTGATAGATTCTGACAGTTTGTCATATGATTGATGAAACATCCTGAGCAGGGTAGTGTCATAATTTTGACGTTGAACATTGGTATGCCGAACCTGCTTAAGGGTAGATTGAGTACACTGCAGAATCTCATTAGTCTTCACGAGGTCAGTGTCCATTTCCTGTTTATTTAGGTTGAGTAGGCGAACAGCTTCACTAATCTGTTCGATGGAACACTAGGAGGAGGAGGAGATAAGCTCATGAGCTCCGGTCAGCTCAGAGGTCAGCTGGGCGAAGTGTTGATTGACCTCAGCAGAGGTTGCATATGTTGAGTTCGCAGCTGATAAGGTATTAAGTTGACCTTGGATCGCGTTTATATGGTTCACCATCATCAGCTGGAGTTCAGCCAGCTTCACTATTGAGTCTTGCCTGGGTTGTTGAGATTGAAAGGATGTCATGACACTCAGTAAGTCCTTGAGACCCTTGATTTCAGTTAAAAGTTGAGTGACAGAAGAGAGTTGTGTTGGCTCAACATTAACAGACCCAGTAGCATCGGCATTGGTGTGATGAATATCCTGAAGTAAGGCTTGAGCTGAGTCAATGATTCTTCGTCCAGACTCAGTAGCATGCAAGTAAGCATAGGATTCATCATGTTATGGTCCAGAGGCCGAAATATGAGTAGCACCGGATGGAGGAGGTGTTTGGTGCTGTCTAGAATTAGATGTGCCAGCGTGGTCAGCGGCTGGACTTTTATTCATATCACCATCAGGAACTAACTAGTTATCATTCTGTGTTGAAGGATTTGGAAGAGGTGGATCAGCAGAGATGTTGACTTGCTCAGGGTCAGTCTGAAGCTGATTAGTTTCAGAAGGTTGAGGTAGTTCAGAGCTGACTTGAGCAGGATTTTCCTTTGCTAACTCTCTGTCTTGAGCAGCACGAACTTCGAGTACTTGCTCGGGAGAGACAGGACCTTGAGGAGCTTTGGGATCGGCGTGTTCCTTAGCTTGAGAAACAGAGGCTTGCTTTTCCTTGAGTTGGTCTGGGGTTGGCTCAATGACAGTGGAGAAGAATTGAAACTGGAGTTTGGTGAGGGCAATGATTGGTTCCCTTAGTGGAGAATCATCCAGAAGGTCGATGACTGGAGATTTCTGAGCCTTTCATTTGAGTCGTTTGTTTGTGCTATCCTTGTTGGTTTGAGAAGGGGGGTCAGCAGCAATAGAGTCGAGTGACTCAGAGACAGAGATAGGACCAAGGTCAGCATCAAGGCCTTCCACAATCTTGTCCTGTGCTAGTTGCTCAGTTTGATTCTTAGTCTGCTCAGCAGCAATAGTGTTATTTTGCTCAGCAGCAACTTCCTCACTAGGCTCAACAGAGCCTGTCTGCTCAGCATGAAACTGACCTCTAATATCACCTAATTCTTCTTCTTGGTCAGTAGGAGTTTTCTCAAGATCAATTTCTTGACTTCTCACAAAGTGTGAGTCTTCGGAGATTACAAAGTCAAGAGGAGGTGCATCAATTGGCTTTAACCCAAAATTTTTCTTCTTCTTTTGCAAAGGTTGCTCAGGGGTTTCCTCACTTTCTTCCTCAGGCTCAACTTGCCTTTTTCGTTTCTCTGCTGACTTAGGTTCACCTTAAGTTTGCTCAGCAGCAGCTTTGCTGGAGAATATCCTTAGCTTCCTCGGGGCTGTGTTGACATCCCTTGTGGATTGGTCAGCTTTCCGCTTCTTATCTTGTCTTATTCGGTCAGCGTGTTCAACCATTACCTTCTTTCCTTTCTTGGTTGGCACATCTTGTGTTGCTTCAACCATATTATCCCCTTCTTCATTTTCTTCTGCGCCTTTACCTTTCTTTGACTTAATGGGTTGATCATAGGTTAACCCAAACAGCAGTGCCACTGTGATTTCTGTTCCCCAGGTCTCAACTTCTTCGACCGTGCTTACTTGATGGTCCTGTAGTATTTTCATGATGAGGGAACCCATCCTGAGTTTCTCGGTACTTCGTTGAAATGCGCTGACAAGAAAGACGGGCATATTGAGTGGTTGGTAGGTCAGCATATGCCAAATAAAGCATTGCTCAAAGTTTGAGGCTGATGAGGAGGAGTTGACCTTAGGGAATAGGAAGTTGGTCAGGATGTAATGAGCCATTTTCTAATGCTGACCCATACACATGCTGGCAATTTCTCCTTTGTGGTCCTTCGGCTTACAGAACTCAACAGGATAGTCAAGTTTGGCGTGGTCGTTTGTGGTCCTGAATTCTGTACCTTTGGCCGGCAGCTTTAGCAGAGTTGCTAGATAGGATGGAGTGATCGTAATGTTCTTGTTTTTGACCTTAGTCACTAGGTGGTCAACATTGTCCTCGTTAACTCTGAGGTTTGTGTAAAATTCCCTTACCAACTATGGATATGTGTTTCCTTCTTCTTTTTCGAAGGGGTTGCTTGGTCAGATTTAGGGTTTTTGCTCAGTGTGTTACCCTTAGATTTGTCATGAAGACCATGTTCTTGAGACTCACTTAAGGTCTCTTCATAGTCCTGCTAAGCAGGAGACGGAGGGTTTTCATCGGAGCGATTGTTATCGTAATCGGCACCGGAGATGTTTTGTGAATCGTCATACATGATTCCTTGAGAATTTTTGAGAGGTTTTAGTATTTGAGAGAGAGAGAGATTGAATGCCAGAAATTTTGAATGTAAAGAGAGATGAGTGGGAATTCGTCCACTATTTATAGGAGTGCTTAGTTGATCTGATAGGTCGAAATGGCGGTTTGGCATCAAGATGATCAATCGACAGGTATCCTGGCATTTATGACACGATTCGACGCATGTGTTTTCTAATTATTGCGCTTACGTCGTCCTAGGTGGCTATTTAATACGCGTGCTAGCATTAATTGTATAACGGATTTTTACTCAGTGTCTAGAATATTAATCGTTTTTGTCTTTCTGAGTGCACAGTTCTATGTAGAAGAAATGTTCGTGTGCTTAGTAACTCAGTTTATGATAATCACTCAATATGTATGTCTACTCAGCATAGGGTGATATACTTCATATTTAGCTCAGCATGCAATAGTTACTAATTTAGCACAAATCACTCAGCATGGTAATCACTCAACGTTCAATTAAGCATAGAATTTTATTGAAGAGGATTAGACATACCGATAGCTTCCCTTAGTATGTTAAATTGCTCACGAGCCAGAGGCTTCGTAAAGATATCCGTAAGCTGTTCATCTGTTGGTACGTAGGTCAGCTTGATCTCCCCTTTGAGTACATGATCTCTAATGAAGTGATGTCGAATGCTAACATGCTTCATCCTGGTGTGTTGGATTGGATTTTTGGATAAGTCAATGGCACTCTTGTTGTCACATTTGACTTCGATTGTGTCAGTTTGTACACCATAATCCTCTAGCTGTTGCTTAATCCATAGGACCTGGGCCACACAGCTTCCAGCAGCAATGTACTCAACTTCAGTTGTTGACAGGGCCACTGACGATTGCTTCTTGCTGAACTAAGATACTAGACAGCTTCCAAGGAAGTGACACCCTCCTGAAGTACTCTTACGCTCTAGTTTATCTCGTCCATAGTCAGCGTCAGTGTATCCAATGAGTGTGAAGTCATTTGTATTTGGATACCATAAACCTGCATTAACTGAACTCTGCAAATATCTGAAAATTCTTTTTACAGCTATAAGGTGAGATTCCCTGGGGTCAGCTTGGTATCTTGCATAATAACATACTGAGTACTGAATGTCAGGCCTACTAGCAGTAAGATAAAGTAGAGAGCCAATCATACCTCGATATAACTTACTGTCTACTGACTTACCTTTATCGTCAGCACAAAGGATAGTGTCAGTACCCATTGGGGTAGATATGGGCTTACATTCTTCCATATCGAATTTCTTTAACATTTCTTTGGCATACTTAGACTGACTGATGAAGGTGTCGTTCTTCCCTTGCTTAATTTGTAATCCAAGGAAGAAATTGAGTTCCCCCCATCATTGACATCTCGAACTCAGTTTGCATCTGTTTACTAAATTCTTTGCACATAGATTCGTCAGTAGCACCAAAGATTATATCATCTACGTAAATTTGTGCCAGCATGGTATTTTTACCCTTTTTCTTAATGAATAAGGTTGTGTCAGCTTTTCTTCTGACATAGTTCTTGGTCACCAGGAAATTGATCAACCTCTCGTACCAAGCACGTGGTGCTTGTTTCAGGCCGTACATGGCCTTCTTGAGTTTATAAACATGGCTTGGAAATTTTGGATCTTCAAACCCTGGAGGCTGACTAACATATACCTCTTCGTTTATAAATCCATTAAGAAATGCACTCTTGACATCCATTTGATATAATTTGAAGTTCATGAAACTAGCATATGCACATAATATACGTATAGCCTCTAACTTAGCAACGGGAGCAAAGGTCTCACCATAGTCAATGCCCTCTTGCTGACTATAGCCTTGGGCTACAAGTCAGGCTTTGTTCCTGACTACATTGCCTTGCTCATCTAGTTTGTTTTTAAAGACCCACTTAGTTCCTATGATCTTTTGGTTCATAGGTTTTGGTACTAAATCCCATACCTCATTTCTCTTGAATTAATCAAGCTCTTCTTGCATAGCATTGATCCAGAATTCGCCGTGCTCAACATCGGTGAAATTCTTTAGTTCATGAACTGAGACGAACGCAACATTGCTAAAGTATCTCCTGAGTTGATTTCTTATCATCAGGTTGTTCTCAGCAGCATCAAGAATGGACTTCTCCGAGTGTCCTCTTGGAATTTTGATTTCTTTGGGTAATGTTGAGTTGTCAGCAGCATGTGTTTCAACAATCTCTGCAGTTTTAGATTGGTCAGCAAAGGTAATTTCAGGTTCGCTTTTACCTTTGGTCAGCCCGTGAGGTAATGACTCAGCGGCTCCATTTTGGTCAGCGGAAGCTGAGCCTGGGTCATCTTCGGCAGACTGACTTGACTTTCCTACAGGGTCAGTTTCATCGAACTCGATATGGATAGACTCTTCTACGACTTGAGTTCGTTTATTAAACACCCTATATGCTTTACTGTTAGTTGAGTACCCTAGAAATATCGCTTCGTCAGCTTTAGAATCAAATTTGGCAAGGTTGTCTTTCGTATTGAGTATAAAACATTTACAACCAAAAGCACGAAAATATCCAATGTTGGACTTTCGTCCTTTCCAAAGTTCATAGGGTTTTTTTTTAAGAATAGGTCTAACTAAAGCCCTATTGAGTATATAGCATGCTGTGTTGACAGCTTCGCCCCAGAAATACTTTGGAAGCCTATTCTCACTTAGCATTGTCCTTGCTATTTCAACTAATGTCCTGTTCTTCCTTTCAACTACCCCATTTTGTTGAGGAGTTCTAGGAGCAGAAAAATTGTGGTCAATGCCGCTGACTTCACAGAATTCATCAAACTGTTGGTTTTTTAATTCTCCGCCATTATCACCATGGATGTGAGCTAATTTTAAATCTCTGTCATTTTCAAGTTTTCTGATTAGTGTTGAGAACGTCTCAAAAGCTTCATCCTTGCTACTCGGCAAGAGGACCCAAGTGTACCGAGAGAAATCGTCTACAATGACCAAGGAAAATCTCTTACCGCCCAAGCTAAGTGGCTGGACAGGTCCGAAAAGATCCAAGTGTAGTAATTCCAATGGACGCTTGGTTGAGACAATGTTTTTACTTTGAAAAGACTTTTTGGTTTGTTTACCTTGCTGACAAGCATTACATAATTGATCTTTCTCAAATCTAAGTTTGGGCAAACCCTCAACTAATTGCTTTCTTGCTAATTTGGCAAGGAGGTCCATACTTACATGACCAAGTCTCCTATGCCATAGCCAGGAGTTATCCTCCTTTGACACTAAGCATATGTTTTTCGAAAAATTCTTTTCTAAACTCAACATGTACACATTGTCAACACGAGGGGCAGTTAAACTCAAATCGTTTGTTTTTCCCTCGAGTATCCGACACTTAGTGGCATCAAATACAACCTTTCTTCCGCTGTCACACAGCTGAGCCACGCTCAATAGGTTATATTTGAGACCCCTGACTAAGGAGACTGACTCAATAGTAGGGTTACCTCCGATAGTACCTGAACCGACTATCTTACCCTTTTTATTGTCTCCGAATCTTACACTTCCACCTCGTTTACGCTCAAGTGTGATGAATTGAGTTTCATCACCAATCATGTGCCTCGAGCATGCGCTGTCAATATACCAAAGCTTTGACTTCTCCACGCACCTCAGGCTCCCCTGCATTTTAAACTATTCATCTTTAGGTACCCAATTCTTTTTGGGTCCTCGTTGGTTAGCATGAACATGTGAAGCATCATATTTTGCTTTGTGACGACATACATTTATAGTGTGGCCGTTTTTACCACATAAGTCACAATAAGTTACCCTTTGAGGGTGATATTATGTTTGGTCATCTCGATTGTGCTAAGCATGCCAGCATACCTTAGTGGTATGACCTTTCTTTCCGCAGAAGTCACATTGGAAATTCCGCCGAGTATACCAACACACATCTATAGTTTGTCCCCTTTTACCATAACAGTCACACTGACTGTTCTGCTGAGTGTACCGTCTATGCTGACCAGTACCATGATACTCAGCATTGGGATAGAACCTCTTTTTAGCCGATGTACTCAGCTGGTTTTGTATAATTGTGATGTCCTTTCTTAGTTTATTTGACTCAGTTTGGACTTCCGAGACAAAACCATGCATGACTTTTAGATTTTCATCTTGCCTGGTGTTGTCTTGGAGAAGATATCGGAGGTCACTTAGTTTGAACTCTTCAATCTCATCACACCGCCTGCTGAGTGCTCTGATTTTCTTATTACACTTTTTGGTCAGTGTATAGAGATCACTCAGGGCCTTAACCATTTCATTTCTAAGCAAGAGAAGTGATGTTACCTCATTAGAGTCTTCCTCTTGGTCAGATCCATCTGAGAGGTCAGCTTGCTCAGATCGGCAGTGGTCAGCAGCGTCGTCGGCCATAAAGCATATATTTGCTGACTCATTTGCATCAGCTTCAGATGATGTTGACTCATCACTGTCGCTCTATGTTGCCACCATTGCTTTTCTGCTTCCTTTCTTGTCTTTCTTCAGATTTGGACAACTTGATTTAATGTGCCCAACTTGGTGGCATTCAAAGCATGTGACAGGCTTGGAGCTGTCCTTTTTGTATTTTTTGTTGGACTCATCTTTGTACTTATCGCTTCTTCTGAATGGCCTTTTGCTGTTCTTATCATTCTTTCTGAACAGCTTCTTCATTTTTCTTGTAAACATGGCCATTTCCTCATCATCTGATGAGTCAGCTTCGGTTGAGTCAGCTTTCATGACAAGTGATTTTTGTTTATTGTCCTCTAACTTTTCTTTAGCTTCAAAGTTCTTCATTGACATCTCATGGGTCAGCAGAGATCCGATCAGCTCGTCATATTTGTACGTGGTCAGGTCTTGAGCTTCCTCCACAGCTGTTTTCTTAGCTTGCCAGCTCTTGGGTAGACTTCTCAAGATTTTCTTCACCTGCTCTTCTTCTGTGAAGTTCTTGCTTAGTCTTTTCAGCTCATTTATGATATTGGTGAATCTTGCGTTCATTTCAGAGATGTCTTCATTGTCATTCATCTCGAACAGCTCGTATAATCTCATATGTTGGTTCACCTTTGATTCCTTAACCTTGCTTGTACCTTCATAGGTCACTTCCAGCTTCTTCCATATTTCTTGTGCTGACTCGCAACCTGAAATTTTGTTGTACTCTGCAGTATCTAGCGCACAGTGAAGCATATTGATAGCCGAAGCATTATTTTGTAATTTTCTAAGGTCATCTTCTGACCACTCAGTTTCACTTTTAACAACTTTCTCATTGTTAACCATTTTGTAAGGCACAAATGGGCCTTGAACTATTGCAAGCCACGCACTCATATTTGTAGCTTGAATAAAGTTTTTCATCATGTTTTTCCAAAATGTATAGTTTGATCCGAAAAACAAGGGAGGCTGACTAATTGATAATCCCTCGGGGAGAATCTGTGTTGTTTGATTTCCTGGAAGGAAACGAGTGCTATTCTCAGCCATTTATAGGGATCAGCTCAAGATAGTTATATCTTTGAGTAGTGAGCTACTGTGCTCTGATACCACTTGTTGGTCCCATGTGATTAGTTCCAAGGGGGGGGGGGGGTAGGAACTAATGTAACTTTTTCGTTTAATAATGCCGACTTAATCAATTCTTTGAATTACTTAACTCGGTTTTGGTCAGCACGGCCGAGAGATGTAAGACAGTTTTAGTCAGAGATTGACTAGAACTGTTTTACTTGTGAGTTGGGAATTAACACTTAAGGTCAGCTTCCAACTCAGCACTCTGATTACTCAGTGTCAGCTTAAACAATTTATATCCTGAGTAATTTAAGTAAACAGCACATACATATATATTGAGAGAAAGGGTTAGAAATTACTCAGCAGATTTATCCTGGTTCGGCCTCACCGCCTACGTCCAGTCCCCAGAGTCCTTCCGGGCTTTTTCAATCTAATACTGAGCTCTTTAAAGGTAGAGCACAAACCGTTTACAAGGCAGTTGAATATGCAAGAGTACCTTCCTCTATTCATCTACTCAACTCCTACTGAGCGCTATAACCGAACACTCAGATTTTTCTCTACCGTTGAGTACTAAAACCGAGTACTGATAGGGGCGTTTCGTCCCTATCTTTTAGCGTGCTTTACGGTTTAATTTTAGAAGAAATAAATAAGTTTAATTACAAAAATATAGTGTTTTAATAAAATAACAAAATAAAAATGAATTCCTTACTTTCGGTTAATTTCCTTTATTTTTAGTTGAATTTAGAGAATAAAACGTCAAGCTAACTCGGCTCTCAAGATTTGTATTTCAGGTACGAGGAAGGAGTGAAAATCTACTCAAATACGCGGGGCGTATCATCATTTATGCAGGGCGTATCGTCATTTACACGGGGCGTATCGTCATTTACGCGGGGCGTAAAACATGGTGTCAGAAATAATTGCCTTATTCGCAGGCACCATGTGGAAATGACTCAGCATACGTGGGGCGTATGACACCTTACGCGGGGCGTATGACACATGTTGGAAATGATTGGCCTAATCCTGAAAGTCAGACTGCATTGTCTCCCGGAGTCAACTCTCCATACCCGTATCATCCTTTACGCGGGGCGTATCATCCTTTACGCGGGGCGTAAAAGCACCAAGTCAAGTAGTAAAACTTCAGAGACTCATTTACGCGGGGCGTACTTCAGACTACGCATGGCGTATTTGAGACAATTAGACATAGAATTGGTCCACATGCAGGAGATTTCTAACGGAATGGGCATATACGCGGGGCGTGTATCACCATACGCGAGGCGTGTTATGGGATTTCTGCACCAAATAATGTTGCTCCATACTTGTACCTTGTGAAGTTACAATTCTACCCCTAGCTTGATGTATAAATAAGAGTGACTAGCACTCATTTAGGCACCTTCTACACCTTCTACCTTCTATCTTCTACCTCTACCTTATAATTGTTGTATAGTTTTGGTTTTAGATTCAGTTTATGTAATAAAACTCTCCCACCTCGAGAGCTTGTTCGGTTATTCCGGCGTTCCATCAACGTTCCGCTCCATCATTCGTCACCAAGCTCGAGAGTTCCACCTCCAAGTCCTAAGAGACGGCCTTGAGTCCGGTTGGCTAGTCCCAAGGGCCGATTCTTCCCTCTTCACTTGCTAACTAGCTTGCACTCTTCCTATGTACTAGGCTTGGTTGTATTCCTTATTCACGCTTTCCATATTTATAATATATGATTTGCAATTTCCGTTTCTATATACGTGTTGATGTTTATTTCTTGCTTTGATACTCGTATTTGATTATTGTGTAGGGGAACGCGATTTCCGACGCCATTCGGGCTATCCTTAGGGATTCATATAGGTGTTGCCTTACCGGAAGTGACAAACTGGAAACCGTAGGAATTGACACACCACGGAACTTACGGGCCCTAGTTTCTGATCCCCAGCATTAGACACGCCTTGACTAGGAACCACGTAGTCTAAGTACTTCACGGGTCGGTCGAACTACACGTAGTCGTCTTTGCAAGAGTAAATTGTCAACCGAATATATGCGGAGTTATTGCATATTATGTTTATAACTTATCGTCACCCATATCATTCCTTGGAGTTTTCCATTACATAAATCTATCTCGCCAATAGGTTAGGAGTAGTTTGTAGTTGTGTCTTACTTTACCCCAAAGTAATTACCGCTTAAATAACATACGA
Source organism: Euphorbia lathyris (assembly GCF_963576675.1). Classification (NCBI taxonomy): domain Eukaryota; kingdom Viridiplantae; phylum Streptophyta; class Magnoliopsida; order Malpighiales; family Euphorbiaceae; genus Euphorbia; species Euphorbia lathyris. Next base: position 82,754,343 of record NC_088910.1, on the reverse strand, counting down.
AACCGAGTCGTCTAATACTTGTAATTATAAATCCCGTGGATTCGATACCCGGTCTTAACCGGATTATTACTTGATACGATGGGGTACACTTGCCCCTAAGTAGTCGTAGCGTCTAGTAAAGATAGAGCGTTTATAAAGATCACATCCATAGTCATAGCACATTCACCGCAATACACATTTCGTCGTAAGAGAAACTCTACCGCTAGACTTTACGAAACTCCCATCAAGTTTTTGGCGCCGTTGCCGGGGATTTATAATCTCCTACAATATTAGACAAAAACGTTTCATTGTTAGTTTAAGCATTTGTAAATATCATTTTCTTTTTGTGAATAATTTATTTATTTCTTGTTGTTACTAATGGTCTTTTCGGTGGTATGATGTCTCATAGTCGTCATTTATGGGGCGACCTCATGGACGACGAATGTTCGCACCAACATTCAGCCTCGCAATTCGATGTGGTAATCTCTATACTTAAAGATATTCAAGTGAGATTATCTAACAATGAGGCATATTGCAGGGATTTGGGAAATCAAATCACTAGATTGACGTCTCGTCTCGATTCAACCGCGGACAAATCAATTCGAGACACCAATCCGGGTGATCAACATGTAGAGGTCGAGTTAATTGCGCCCTCTCAAGAGGAATCCCCAAATCATGTAGGTTGTCTCAACTGCGAGGAGCCGGAAATCCTACTCGATGAGCCGGTTGTGTGCGGACCCATGGAAATGACTCCACAACTAGAAGAGTTTGAGGTTCCTTCTACCTCGGGTTATTTCACTCTCTTTGAGCTACCCAATGAGTCAAAGAGGGAGCAAACTAAACTCTTCAATAATTTCTGTAAATATAGTTTTTGGTTTTTGTTAAATTTTTTTGAAGCTAACAATCCGTTTTGTAGGTACGGATTGTTTATTCAAGAATTTGCATTTCTAACGCGAATGGAAGCATACACCTAGGAGGAAATGCTAAGTCGAGCTCACCGACTATAACGTAGCGCTTCTTGGGAGGCAACCCAAGCTCGAATAAGGGAGTTTTCTTTCCCAACTTTTATTTTCCGCATGTCATTTCTTTAAAAAAAAAAATCCCACTTTATCTAAAGGAGAATAAGCCACGCGGGGCGTACACACCTATACACCCCGCGCACCGTACTTGTCATTTTTGTTTTTGCGTGAGTTAATAACGTTCATGCAGGGCGTATCCCTTTTACGCCCCGCGTGCCCCACCTGCTAAATAAATAAATTGTCTAGAGACAGGAACACGCGAGGCGCCTCTCCAAGTGCGCCCCGCGTGTTTATGTCTCTGGCCCCAACGTGCTTAAAAAGCACCTTTTGCGCGGGACGCCCTCTCGGGTACGCCCCGCGTGGGGACCAGACCATCTGGGCCCTTCTTTAAAGTTAACTTTACCTTTATTTTTTTTTTGTTTTTCTTTCTTTTCTTTTGCGACGTTTTTGGAATAAACGTCATTTTAATAACGCGGAGGGCCGTGCAACCCCGCACTTTCAGTTTGTTTTGCACTAAACAAAAACAAAAATAAAAATAAATAACAAAATAATTAAACTAATTTATTGACTCTTAAATTTATTCCGACACACTACCTCCTTCGGAAATTGATAAAAGTTCCGTTATTTATCGTTAAAAACAAAAGCATCGGAACATAAAGGAATGGTTCAGTGAGAAATTTTAGTCTTGGTTTTGAAATTAGGGAATTTACGCAAAGCTTAGGTTAGTACTAAACTAAGGCATTGAGTCTTAACCTAAATGTTATCTCCATAATGAACTTTGAAAAGGCAATAAAAACGGGATAGTTAAAAATTTGACGAAAACTTGAAAGTACACAGTTTAAACCCGAATTTTTGTGAGGTAATTTTTGAGCCTAAAGGAGTTCATACGAGAACTCCATTTTCTTTCACAACTTTTTGAGGGCTTTGACTTTACTCGACTCATAGAATTTGCATCTAATACCGGGTTAAGTACACTTATTTTTGGTAAAAAGGCAATAGATGATAAACTGAACCCACTTAGGCTAATTTTTCTTAATTTATTTTTGTCGTTTTTATTTACCACTAGGAAACCCCTTCGAGCCTATTAACCAACTTTTTTGTTAATACCCATTTTTAACATTTAACCCTTTTTCCTCTTGTTCAAATACCGACATAATCAAGTTGCACCCGAATTACCCGAAATAAGTCATGGCCTTAGCAAATGAGCACCATAAGTTTTCAAAATATTGTTTTTGTGCCTCTATCAAAACAAAGGATACGATAAAAATAAAAAGGCATTCTCAAGCTCCACCCGAGCAATTTTGAAGTATATTTTGTGAAATTCGCCAAGGCCGAAATAAACAAAAATACGGTGCAATCACAAAACGGTATTTTTGAGCTCGAGTTTCTTTAACTAACCACTAAAGAAGCCACCCACATTACAACCCCCCTCCGGGTTCATTTTTAATATTGCCTAACCATTATGTAGGAGGAAAAACCCGTATGAAAATGCAAATTCAACATGATCTCGAGTAAGTGCAAAGAAGAGTGCAAAAACACCGACCCACCAAAAATTGAGCGTAAGAGTGAAATCCCTTGGTGAGGTACTACCGGGTTCTCAAAAGATAATCGACCCCCGTTAATATTGCCTATTAAATTTGATCATGGAGGTCTCGAATAAGTTTTTGTACTCAATTGCTTGTGTAGGTACTCACCGAAACCTTTGCATAAAACCGTAAGTTTGAAATCACGCACTTGGCAAAACCAACCTTCGGTTTGTTTCTCAATTATCTCAATCCCTTGTCTTTCGATTTCTTTTACTTGAGGATAAGTAAAACTTTAAAGTCCGAGGAGGTTTGATAGGGGCGTTTCGTCCCTATCTTTTAGCGTGCTTTACGGTTTAATTTTAGAAGAAATAAATAAGTTTAATTACAAAAATAGAGTGTTTTAATAAAATAACAAAATAAAAATAAATTCCTTACTTTCAGTTAATTTCCTTTATTTTTAGTTGAATTTAGAGAATAAAACGTCAAGCTAGCTCGGTTCTCAAGATTTGTATTTCAGGTACGAGGAAGGAGTGAAAATCTACTCAAATACGCGGGGCGTATCATCATTTACGCGGGGCGTATCGTCATTTACGCGGGGCGTAAAACATGGTGTCAGAAATAATTGCCTTATCCGCAGACACCATGTGGAAATGACTCAGCATACGCGGGGCGTATGACACCTTACGCGGGGCGTATGACACATGTAGGAAATGATTGGCCTAATCCTGAAAGTCAGACTGCATTGTCTCCCGGAGTCAACTCTCCATACGCGGGGCGTATCATCCTTTACGCGGGGCGTATCGTCATTTACGCGGGGCGTAAAAGCACCAATTCAAGTAGTAAAACTTCAGAGACTCATTTATGCGGGGCGTACTTCAGACTACGCAGGGCGTATTTGAGACAATTAGACATAGAATTGGTCCACATGCAGGAGATTTCTGACGGAATGGGCATATACGCGGGGCGTGTATCACCATACGCGGGGCGTGTTATGGGATTTCTGCACCAAATAATGTTGCTCCATACTTGTACCTTGTGAAGTTACAATTCTACCCCTAGCTTGATGTATAAATAAGAGTGACTAGCACTCATTTAGGCACCTTCTACACCTTCTACCTTCTATCTTCTACCTCTACCTTATAATTGTTGTATAGTTTTGGTTTTAGATTCGGTTTATGTAATAAAACTCTCCCACCTCGAGAGTTTGTTCGGTTATTCCGGCGTTCCATCAACGTTCCGCTCCATCATTCGTCACCAAGCTCGAGAGTTACACCTCCAAGTCCTAAGAGACAGCCTTGAGTCCGGTTGTCTAGTCCCGAGGGCCGATTCTTCCCTCTTCACTTGCTAACTAGCTTGCACTCTTCCTATGTACTAGGCTTGGTTGTATTCCTTATTCACGCTTTCCATATTTATAATATATGATTTGCAATTTCCGTTTCTATATACGTGTTGATGTTTATTTCTTGCTTTGATACTCGTAATTGATTATTGTGTAAGGGAACGCGATTTCCGACGCCATTCGGGCTATCCTTAGGGATTCATATAGGTGTTGCCTTACCGGAAGTGACAAATCGGAAACCGTAGGAATTGACACACCACGGAACTTACGGGCCCTAGTTTCTGATCCCCAGCATTAGACACGCCTTGACTAGGAACCACGTAGTCTAAGTACTTCACGGGTCGGTCGAACTACACGTAGTCGTCTTTGCAAGAGTAAATTGTCAACCGAATATATGCGGAGTTAGTGCATATTATGTTTATAACTTATCGTCACCCATATCATTCCTTGGAGTTTTCCATTACATAAATCTATCTCGCCAATAGGTTAGGAGTAGTTTGTAGTTGTGTCTTACTTTACCCCAAAGTAATTACCGCTTAAATAACATACGAAACCGAGTCGTCTAATACTTGTAATTATAAATCCCATGGATTCGATACCCGGTCTTAACTGGATTATTACTTGATACGACGGGGTACACTTGCCCCTAAGTAGTCGTAGCGTCTAGTAAAGATAGAGCGTTTATAAAGATCACATCCATAGTCATAGCACATTCACCGCAATACACATTTCGTCGTAAGAGAAACTCTACCGCTAGACTTTACGCACCCATCAAGTACTCAGCACCACTCTCTCAACCTTTTACAATTGATACAAATCTGTTCTTTCTAGATGAAGAACACTTTAGATGAAAACAAATTCAATCTAGCTTTTACACAGAGATAGAAATTTGGTGTAAGATCTTCTTTCTTGTTTGAATGTGCTTTGTATGTATATCTTTTTCTTTTTGTATTTCGGCAAAGGATCCAAGTGAATCACTTGTCCTTTTATAGGGAATTCTTGATGTGGCAATCATTTGAATCTGGAAGTATCCGTTGAATTCAAACGGCTCCTTACGTCATTCACTGGTCAGCATACAGATATAGCAGGCCAATCCTGTCGTCTGAAATTAGCAGGCGTCAGGCTTGTCTTCTTCCGCCAGGTTCATCTTCTAGCGCCAGTCTCGTCTTTTAGCCAACGGCCAGTTGACCCATGCATTTCGAAACTGTCTCCTTGCGTAATTCCAAAGCTTCTGAATTAGCGCAGACAGTTGTCGGATTTTGTCTTTTAGCAAACGGATCATTCGTGCTGTCCTGAAGAATACCCAGCTTGACTTTAATAGCCGTTGTCTTTGAACTTAGTTTCTGACGATACTGACTTGCATTCTACTCAGCTTCCATGGTCAGCTTCGTCTGCAAGCTTTAGTTTAATGGAAGACTTCTCTTCTTTGATGCTGAGTTGTGTTCTACTTAGCTTTATCTTCAAGCGTTCATTCTAAAGATGACTTTTCTTCTATTATGCTGAGTTCTTTTCTACTCAGCTTGTGTGCCTTATGCTGACTTCATTCTGTCGTACTTTTTATTTCTGTTCACTTATAATTATATTCAACATTGAACAAACACATTAGTACAATTAAATCAAAGCACTTAAATTTAATTGACTCTTAATCATGGATTAACTTAAATAATTTTATCAAATCAAAATCATGTGGAAAGGTGTTTCAACAATATATGTCATAGAACACGTGATATATATATATATATATATATATATATTAATATTTAAATATGTGAAAATATAAAAAATAAAGGTTTAGTATGTTTTGAAAGTCTAGGGACTAAATTAAATAATTCTAAAACTATAAGAACTATAATGTAATTTACCAAATCTTATAAGTTGGCAAATTATATTCTAATTTCAAATGCACTACTAACAACAATAATAATAATGAAAACAATAATAATGGTAGTACTAGTAATTAAGGACGTAAGGTTGGGTAAGTTGGGAAATTAATAACCTAGACTAGATAAGAATTGAGAGATGCGGAAGGACAAGGATTAGGTGAAATCATCTCAATTCTCTAGAAATTTTAGAGTGAGAAACTCCTTTAGGAGAGAAGAAGAATGAGGTGCCTAAAATATCGAAGATATTCCGGAATAAGGTACAAATCATTGGTCGAGAAAATCAGCGACTTAGTTATGAATATAAACATGGTATGAATTATATTTGCTTATGTGATCTGTGAATTGAAAAGTGTATTTGATATGATTTGACGTGAATTGACACTTTGTTAAAATCATTTGTGATGGTTGGATTAAAATGAAGAGTGTGTATATGTCAAATGTGATTTATACGATTTATAAGGCACATGGATTATGATATGTACATGTTTACATAAAACTTAAATGACATTGTGGCATACTAGTACATCCACTTTATGACCACTTGAATTACACGAACTACTTTATATGGTCAAATACATAGACTACTTGGACATATATGGTCAAACATATGGACTACTTGATTTATGCATCGAAATGTCAAATTACATTATTACAAGTCTGTATAGTAATACATGTGTTACATGTTACCTGTTTTCTGAACCCGGACAGTGACTGGATGGTGGTGCCACAACATAATAATCAAATGGTTTATCATTTGCATATTGCGTAACTTGTATGTTGAGATTTTATTTGCGTGATTGTTTATGATTGTTAAATTCATTAATTATTTATATTCGAGTGGCGACTCATATAAATCGTTAAACCTTTTTAGTGAGGTAGATAAAACTTGGACTTTAGAAGTTTAAAGAACTATAGATAACATGGATGAAAGGTTGGTCGGCTAGGTTCCATCTCACACTCTCTCCTTTCATCACTGATATATATAGAACAAATAAAGTTTTGGATTAAATAAGTTTATAACAAACACACACACACACACGCACACACACACATACACACACACACACACACACACACACACACATATATATATATATATATACGTGTGTGTGTGTGTGATACGAGTACGAGTATAAGTTAGAATGGTTATTTTCTCTGATGAATAGATGTCAATCAATGTACATACATATATTCTCTAAAATTACTCTCAGCTGTTTGATATTCCATCCTCTACATTGTTGGCTTAGGCATCAGAGTGGGGTCGACAGTCAACGGTCTCGCCCTGGCCATCTTTTTATCTTATCTCAACTCAGGCATCAGAAAGATCCCTTCAATCATCAAAGTATTATCTCAGAAGATCACGAGTATCAAATTAGTGCGATCGTGAATCAAACTACAAAACACCCATGACTCAACAATAAGAAAACAATTCCATCCATTTTCCTCCCAACAACATGGCCTCTCCCATAATGCCAACCATGATCTTATCCTTTTCATTCAGATCACACCAGAGATCGATACCACCCTAGGTTCACTTGAGCCCATTGACATAGAATTTATAGACTGAATAACTAAACCATTCCTTTATACTATGACCACTATAAAGCAGGCCACCAATGAGCAAGCTAAAATGATGTTGACCATAGTCAAAGATCCCATCGTCCTTCGTTTTTCACCAGTTGCCTTGCATTTTCTCTGTGGACCACGACCAGAGTCCGTCAAAGTAAAATCACTAAGAGCGATAGAAGCTAACCTCACTACTTGCCCCTATCTAGAATCACCATACATGTTAATAAACCTCAAGCAACCCTAAAAAAACCAACACACGCGTAAATAAGCAGAGAAAAGGACTAAAGATTATTCAGAGGATAGGAAAGACTGACCTCGTCCTCGGAACGGTAGACTACAAGCAGTTCAAACGCTCGTAAAACAGCGGTGAATGATTCCGAGCAGATGTGAAAGAGTTATCAATAATGGAGGTCAGACAGAAAATATTTTCTCTCAACCACAAAGAAAGTTTAGAGCAAGAAAGAATAAACCTCACAAATAGAAGGAAAATGACATTTTATAACCCATAGGACACTCAAAGGGCGCCTCAAACAAAGCGACCATAGAAGTACCAACACCTAGCATTCACACGTCGCAACTGCAGTCACGCCTTATTAATGCAAAAAGCACGCAAAACAGGCCACCCCTACCATCCGAAGTGAGCTATACAACTATTCGGATCCACATCCGACCTCAGAAGAACGTTACCAGTTTCTCTCACATCAAATGGTTCGTCCGACAGTTGGGCAACCTATTTGTTTTGGGGGGCTACTTGATAAGGGATATGGACCAAAACCAGCCCATCTCAACTCCATATGGGCTTGAAGCCCACTGTCTATAAAGAGGCACCCAACCACCAATAAGAGATCTGATCTCTCTCTCTCTCTCATAGTTGACTCTCTCTCTCTCTCTCTCTCTTACTTCTCTATACTCAAACTAACTTGGACGTCAGAGTGTTCCTAGAGATCTCTCCCTGCACAAAGAAGGCATCCGACACAACAGGAAAGACATTCGGCACCGAAGGTCCACAGTTGTCCCACATCTACATTATGAATTAAAATAAAGTAGATAGAAAGTCCATAAACTTACTCTCTAAAGGTATGACATTCTCATTGTGGCGTCTATTATACCGGTTATTCCTCATAAATAATGGAAATACCAGGTGATGACTCTCATTATTCTTCAGAAACAGACGTTCGTCCCGCTAAAAGTGAACCATACACAATATATTAGAAAACGGCCGATCTCGAATGTCGGTCGTAATATACTAAAGTTTTTTCTGGAGTGTGAATCTCATTGAGCGAAGTTACTTTTTGCACCGCTTACACCGTGAAATACTAGTTATTAGATTACTTAAAAATTAAAAACTTTGATCAATGGTAATTTAGACTTTTATATTAATAAAAGACACCATTGAAAGATTTTATGGTCAATTTATAATAGGAGCTATAAAGAAAGTAAATTTTTTGTTTTAAGTGGATGGGTTTCAACCCACATTTTTCCACCTCTAGAATTGAAAGTGTACCAATTTAATATATATATATTGCAAAAATAGACCTTCTCTCTAGTAAATGAAAATATCTACAATGAGCTGAGACGAGTACTGATCCCGTCTTTTTAGATGAAAAGTCAATTCAAATGTTTGTGTGTTATTATCTGAGTGGAGGAACCATTATTGATCTCGATCCACAGTAAAATTTCTCTTAGTAAATTGAGAATATGGTGGTGAAGCTCTTAGCCTAGTGGTTGAGAGCTTACCTATGCCTTGGGAGGTCATGGGTTCGAATCACATCCAGGTCTGGTGGGGATTTTTCTTTCTTCTTTAGTGTAAAATTTTTTTTAAAAAAATTGAGAATATGTACAGGTATTTATAAACGGTAAAAAGCATCCCGAGATTTTTGAGCTTTCATTTTTTAGTACATTAAGAATGTGATCTTTTATTTGGATACATTTAATTCATTATCTTTTACTTTACGTTATATTAAACTCTTACTTGTTAGATTGGTGAATTGTGAATATTTAATACAATTAATTTCATGAGTATATTTGAAATTATATTTTTATATTTTCTTTGAAACAATATTTTTAGAGTTTTGAAATATGACTTTTACAGTTTTTTTTATATATAATCACAATCATACATGTTAAAAACTATTTGGGAATGTTAGAAATAAAAAAATTCTTTTTGAGCTAACGACTCCCTGAGTTAAACATCTTGCTTTCTAGAGGATCAAGATGTTTTCTTTTTCTTACTCTACAAACTTATAAAGTTAAAGGTATGAAAGGGTTGTGGGTGCCAGGTGGGCAGAGGGAGAACCAGTAGAACCTTATCCGACATCCAAAAATCTAATCCATCCAATATCCAAATCAGCAATTTCCCTTCACATACAAACCTCATATTTCTTTCTCTCCATAAGCTCAATTAACCGAATCAACACAACAAAATGGCATCTTCAACCTCCTGCTTCTTGCACCCAAATGCACTTACAACTCCTAACAGATTATCTTCTTCGTCACACCGAACCACCGCCACCAAATCTGGCCACTTCATCTGCCGTGCCACCGCCAAGCAGGAGGACGACACTGCTCTTCTCTCTCGCCGATTCGCTCTCACTGTTCTTATTGGCACTGCTGCCGTTGGTTCTAAGGTTTCACCTGCTGATGCTGCCTACGGTGAAGCTGGTAATTATATCTTTCCTTTCAATTCTTTTAATCTTTCCTCATATTATAATATATGAATGGAAAGGTGAGGCTTTATCTTTCAAGTGCAGCAAATGTATTTGGGAAGCCAAAAAGCACAGAATTCGTGTCGTACAATGGAGATGGATTCAAATTGTTAGTACCAGCTAAATGGAACCCAAGCAAGGAGGTTGAGTTTCCTGGTCAAGTTCTTAGATTTGAAGACAATTTCGATACTACCAGCAATCTTTCTGTTATGGTCACTCCAACTGATAAGAAATCTGTCACCGACTATGGCTCCCCTGAGGAATTCCTTTCTAAGGTACTATCGAAGACTCATTTTCTACTCTCTTTTTGTGTGCTAATTAAGAGAGTGGTCAGCTGAAAAAAACAAAATTGATTGGATAATTGCAGGTGGATTTCTTGCTAGGGAAATCGGCGTATTTTGGGAAAACCGATTCAGAGGTAACGATTTTGATCTAGAATGAATAATTGAGAAAAAAGAGAGAGAGAAATGGAATTAATTAATAAAGATGGGTGCAGGGAGGATTTGATTCAGGAGCGGTGGCAACAGCAAACATATTGGAAACAGCGACACCTGTGATTGACGGAAAACAATACTATTTTGTGTCGGTGTTAACAAGAACAGCTGACGGAGATGAAGGAGGGAAACACCAGATAATTACAGCAGCTGTGAAAGATGGAAAACTTTACATATGCAAAGCACAAGCTGGAGATAAGAGGTGGTTCAAAGGTGCTAAAAAGTTTGTTGAGAATGCAGCTACTTCCTTCAGTCTTGCTTAATTTATTAGTGTTATCCTATGTAAATCAATCATCAACTTGCTTCATTTTATATTTGGTTCCATTGGCTTCATTAATTACCAGTTGGTCCTCCTCCTTTTTTTTGGTGCAAGTGTCTCTAGAGATCGGGATCATGGATAATAAAAGAATTTGAATGAGATCGTTTATATTTACATACTTTTTCTACTTTTCTATCCCTAACCCTAACCTTAATTTGGAGAGAGAGAGAGAGAGAGAGATCATTTTAGATATTCCAGGAAATCAGTTTTACATGATGGGTAATTGGCAATATTTTTTTTTACAAGGGTTCATTAAGAACAAACATCACCAGAAGCATCGTTTGCAAAGAGATCAGCTACCCTTTTAATATGAGAGAGAGACATTACAGGACCTAACAAGATTACAACAGGTCTTTACAACAACATCAAACTCAAAAACATCCTCAGCCTTGCTATGCATTGCATCAACAACACACTTTGCATCAGATTCTATCATAACATCGTGCAAACCTTTAGCAAGGATCCAGCTAAGAGCTTCTTTAAGACACATCAACTCCGCAATTCTTGCCTTATAACAACCAGCCAATGGCTTCCCCAACACCATAGAACGCGCCCAGAGAATCCCAAACCACCAACCCAAAGCCCATAACTCTCCGACCCCGGTCAATATCAGCGTGTCAGTATTGACTTTAAGATGATTAATGGGAGGAAGCTACCTACTAGTAGACGGACAAGGAGAAGACGCAGCAACCGTAGAGTTCACTGGCAGAAGATTAGCATTACGATACTCATGAAGCCAAGCTAAGCATCTAGGGACACAACGGAAAGGAGGCACCAGATGAAGCTACCACACCTTCCATAACAGAACACAGACTCGACACTTCTCCTCCGAGTTCGCTAGAATGAAAGTTTCAGACAGCCACTGATCAAAGCTCGCAGCGTCAAGCCCATAGGGGACAAGACCCGCCTCCTGCCAACACCGAACCATGAAAGGACAGTCTATGAAAAGATGCAGATTGTGCTCTCCAACATCTCCACACCAGACACTGCACAGACATATATTCTGGAACATGCATACCTTTAAGAAACAAATTCTCTTGATGAGGAAGAGTATTTGTGCAAACCCGCCAAATAAAATATTTCACCTTGGGCGGGATATTCAGGCTCCAAACAGCAGTCCAAGAACCAGCAAACCTCTTGGCATCATCCCTGAATTCTTGCTTAAATGCGACATGATAACCTGATATATCTTGTTTATTGAAACGCCAAACCATTCTATCCTCTTTATCCTCACAGCCTGCAGACATACGAAGAATATTAGTCGCATCGACTTGATGCCCTGAGGAATCAAGACCAAATTTGTGTCAAACAGATGATCCAGAAACGAACCAGATTGAAGCCACCTAATACAATTAGAAAACACCTCCTCCCCAATTAGAGCACAGAACTGTGATAATAAGCAGGATTCAAACCATCCGGTCTGGAAGATTTATCAGGATAGACTGCAGAACTGTAATAATAAGTAGGATTCAAACCATCCCGGAAGATTTATCAGGATTAATAGAGAAAGAAGCTTCTTTAAATTCAGTAATAGTAAAAGGGGCCAATAACAACCTATTCATATTAGCAAGACACTCTCCTTAAACAGCCTCTCTAATGGTTGGATACTCCATCCATAGCCACGTCATCATTTTACACTCTTCTTACAAATCTCCAAGAAAATTAAATTAGAATCAATCTAATATCCACTTAATTAATTTATCAAAAAGTCTTTTTTTTTTTTTTTTTTGAAAGAGAAATTTATTAATGTTAAGAGTCATTACAGAAATTCGGAACAGAAAGCGAAACAAAACTCGGAATAACATCATAATAAAATAGGCTAACATGTTGGGCGGCCGCTCTTACCAAGACATGAGCTAAACCATTTGCTATCCTTCGGATAAAACGGACAGAGAAGCCGTTGTGGTTTGATAATAAGAGCCGGATCTGACTAATTAGATCCCCGAATTCAGATATATCAGGAAGGTTTGAGTGGATAGCATGAGCAACAACCTGTGAGTCAGTTTCAAAGATTACTGCACTTTCTCCTCTATCACAGATCCATTTCATCGCTTGGAGGAGAGCCCATGCTTCGCCTTCGCGGGAGTCCATCAAGCCGTCCGTCGTCCCAGTTCAAGCAGCAACAAAAGAACCGTCGGGCCTTCGTATCACCGCGCTATTGCCAGATTTCCCCACAATTTTGAAGGTGCTATAATCAGTACAGAAAGAGAGGGAACGAGGGGGCGGGCGGTGCCATTTGTTCACGCACAGAGCAGAACTCGACTCGGCACTTGAGAGATTTCGTCGCTTCTGTGCGGCTTGCCAGTCCAGCAGGGTTCTCTTGCCTCCGTCGACCACGATCGCTGGCGGGTTGGTGGTCTGCTTCCAGAATTTGTCGTTCCTCGCATGCCAACAGCACCATAACAAGACCATAAAGAGCTGCACATTCCAAGGGGTATTTGACCTGTAGAAATAAAAAAAATAAGGATGCAAAATTTACAGCATCAGCAGCTTTTTGTTCCAGATTCCCATGAAGACCCGACTCCTGCCATATCGATTGTGCTTTTGGGCACAACAAGAAAAGGTGCCAAACGTCTTCAATGTCAAGGCCACACATCACACACTCGTCAGGTATGTCAATCCCTCGTCTCCTTAATTTGACTCGAGTTGGAATACAATCCCGAACCAGCCTCCAACAGAAATAGCGCACCTTATACGGTACAACAACAGACCAAATCAGACGCCAATCCCCTTCGACCTGAAAGCCTTGAGCAACCTCATCCTCTCTTATCGCGGTGCGATAGGCACTTTTAACAGTATAGAGCCCATAATTTAAGCCACCCCAAATTAATTCATCCTGACGACCCTCCACTCTGACAGCAGTACGGCAGATGTCTGTAATGTGCGATTCAGTAAAGAGTTCTTCAAGCAACTCAACATCCCAGTCATGCGAATTCGGAATGAATAAGTCACTAACTCGTAAACCTTCCAGTCCATCCACTCTAGGGGAGGTGATCTTCTGACTGTGTTCATTCCTCAACCACTTATCATTCCACACATTGATCGATTGGCCATTCCCTATCTTCCATCTACTTCCTTTATTAAGCAATAACTAAGAGCTACAGATACTCCGCCAAATGAAGCTAGGAGAATGTCCTAACCGAGCTTCAATAAACTCCCCATTTGGGTAATATTTGGCTTTGAAAACTTGACTGACAAGAGAATCTAGGGATGACTGAAGTCGCCACCCTTGTTTTCCCAATAAAGCTAAAGTAAAAGCAGTGAAATCCCTGAATCCCAATCCTCCCCCATCCTTTGGGGTGCACAGTTTATCCCAAACCATCCAGTTAATTCCACGAGATCCATCCTTCTTGTTTCCCCACCAGAAGGAGTTTAACATCCGCTGAAGCTCCTCAGCCATGGAGGTAGGAATCAAGAAGACGCTCATATAGTAAATGGGTATGGCCTGTCCCACAGCACGTATCAATATTGCCCGACCCGCCTTAGATAGAGGCTTATTCGACCAACTCTGTATCTTTCTCCATAGTCTGTCCTTCAACTGAGCAAATATATGGCCCTCTTTTTCTTTCCAACCAAAGATGGTAAGCCCATATAACGTCCAGTATCAAGGGGTTGATTAACACCCAGAATGCTGGAGACTCCTTCAACAAGAAGAGGATCCACATTACTACTGCACATAATGCCGGATTTAGCAAAATTGGCTGCCTGGCTCGAAGCCACTTCATACACGGATATGATACTCTTCATCTCCCTACTTTCCTCGAGATTTGCCCGAAAGAACATGAATGCATCATCAGCAAATAATAAGTGAGAGATTGGGGGGCCTTCTACAAACACGAACCCCATGCAATTTTCCCATCCTCTCAGAGTGTGAAATCAGAGCTGATAAACCTTCCACACACAGTAGAAAGAGATATGGTGATAACGGGTCGCCCTGTCTAAGACCCCGTTTCGGAGTTATAGGACCCACCAATCTATCATTAACTTTTACCGAGTATTTCACTGTACTGACACAAAGAATGATGTATTTAATCCACCCAGGGTCAAAACCCAATTTAAGGAGCATGGCAGCAAGGTAATCCAAATTCACTCTATCATAGGCCTTACTAATATCAATCTTAAGGGCAACATCCCCATTTTTCCTATGCATATTCCTTTTCATACTGTGAATAACCTCAAAAGCAATAAGAATATTATCATGAATTGATCTTCCCTTGATAAATGCAGATTGATTTTTAGAGATAAGCCTAGGAAGAATCCTCTGACGGCGATTAGCAAGCACTTTTGGAATTATTTTATAGATTATATTGCACAGGGCTATAGGCTGAAGGTCCTTCATAGAGCTAGGTTGTTCACATTTTGGGATCAACACAATAATGGTATCATTTAAGCCGGGAGGAAACATACTAGAATGAAGCCAACTGTAGAAAGATATCAGCTCCAAGTAGTGTCCAAAATCTCTGAAAGAAACCAGGATTGAAACCGTCAGGCCCAGGGGCTTTTTCAGGGTGCATCTCGAACAAAGCAGACTTGAATTCCTCAATAGTGAAATCCCGTAGCAGTTGTTCATTGTCCTCCCTAGATACTTTGGTGGTAATCAGGTCAGTGATAGGAGCGAAATCCCCTGACCCGCCGTCGAACAGGTTAAATAAATAGTCATGCACAATCTGACAAAGTTTGTCAGGGTCAGATGTCCAGCTTCCGCTCCTGTTTTGCAGTCTGCTGATTTTATTCCTCTTCTTTCTACCATTGGCAACAACATGGAAGAGCTTGGTGTTAGAGTCGCCGTCGGACAGCCATTCCACCTTCGCCCGCTGTCTCCAATGATCCTCCACTTTCAACAAACTATCAATCACATTCTGTTTGACCAATTCATAATCACTCGTGGCCTACTCCGTATAGGAATCGCAAAGCTGCTCCATCCGAGCCAATCTAGTGCGAGAATCAGCTTGTTCCATTCATAACAGCGCTCGACCCTAACGATCAAGATGGCCCGCCAAATTTGACAATCTATCAAGGATCCCCACATGTCCCATTGCTTCCCAACCAGCTTTGATAGTAGGTTCCAAATCGTTCCCACGGAGCCATTTGTTCTCAAATATAAAGCGACGACTCGGTCGATTCCTCTGTAGTAGCTCCGTTTGTAAGACAATAGGGCTATGATCAGATAACGGGGCTGTTGCGTTTAAAGAGGGTCTGTTTGGGAATTTTTCTTGCCATGACAAATCAACAAAAACTCTGTCAAGTTTCTCCTGGACTTTGTTTGGCTTCCCTCTATGCCGAATCCATGTGAACTGATATCTCGTAAGGGGAAGAGCAATCAAGCCACACTCACTAATTGTCTCTCTAAAGCCCCTGTAACACCACTCAGGATGATCATGTAGCCCCTGCTTATCTTCCGGCGCAAGTGATGCGCCCTCACCTAGTCTGAGATGAAGACTCACTAAGGGATAAGTGTACCCCGTCGTTATCAAGTAATAAATTTTTGGTTAAGTCCAGGTTATCGTCCACAGGATTTATTTCTACAAGTATCGAGCTATCGGTTTCAGGTGTTATCTAGGCTTAGGGGGTTTTGAGTTTGTTTTGCTTAAGTTAATCTACTCCTAGGTTGAATTATACTAATCCTAGCTAAGTTATCTGATTCTAACTAAGTTATTCTATGCCTAATTAAGTTACTCTACCCCTAATTAAGTTAAACTACTCCTAATTGATCTTTCACTAATGCAATTATCCGAAGGAACATGGTATGAACGATAATAATGAAGATAGATTATTAGGTCTATTGAATAAAAACCTAATCTGAGTCACTTGTATTCAAGGCGATTAACCCTACTTACCCTCCTGAAGTTCCTAGCGCGTGATTCCCTAAGGCCGAAACTAGGTCTAAGGCTCAATAAATTGGCGCTTAATCAACTAAGAGGTCGTCAATCTCCTAGGCTCTGACTAGGTCAGATTCAGCTCGCAATATGTGCCTACTAGATTTTGGGGCTTTTGAATGAGTTAAACCAATTGAATAAAGCGTAAGACAGAGATTAGACAAATAATCATAGAACAAAACAAGAGCTAAATTATTATTAAAGGCGAAGATAAATGTCACAAGATACAATAAGTCAAGTTCGGCAACTGTATCAAAGAGTACAAACAAGGAAATATAAAAGGAGATACAAAAATCCCTTTCAGGTAACCTGTTTACTCTGCAGCCGGCGACTTAATCTTAAGGACGGACCTTGATAATTCCTCGAGAAAAAGCTTTGAAGGAGCTTCAATGGAAGTCGAAGAAGATGGAGGAGATAGAGAGGAATTACAAGGGGAAAGCTAAGATAATTTACAAAATTGAAAGATATCTAAATTACATTGGAAAAACTCTATTTATAGGCGTGGCTCGACCCTCTTTTTGACCTATTTTCGTGTCCTTATTGGTGTAGGAAGTCGTGGGGTCCATCGTGACTTCGTGGGGGCGGAATTGGTCTTTTTGACCAATTCCCGCAGGTCTGCTTGGCGAGCAGGGCGAGCTGCTCGGCGAGCAGGGCTACTCGCGACGAGCAGCGCCTTGCTCGCCGAGCAGGCGCCTGGCGGCCTGCTCGCCTGAGCAGGCCTCTGACGGCCTGCTCGGTGAGCAGGCATGGCCTGCTCGGCGAGTAGGCCTCCAGGGGCCTGCTCGGCGAGCAGGCATGGCCTACAGAGGCCCGCTCGTCGAGCGTTTTCGCCCGGCATGCCCTTGATGCTTGCCGAATGCCGTCGATGCCCTTTTTCGCCCGAACTTACACCTGCGCACGTACAGAAACTCCAAATAACATTAGTCCAAAGGCTAAATTGATCCGTCAATCGCTTATTTTGAGCAAACGCTTCGTTTGGTGCGACTTTTGATGGACCAATTAGCTTCAAAAGATAATGGAATTATACTATGCATGCTATTTTGGCCGTAATTGCCTAGATTGGTCATAAAACGAGCCTAAACAACGAAAAATAAATAAAACGTTTCCAATTCCTAACTAACTCACACAAAAGCATTTAAATGCGAGAAATGCTCGCTTATTAACTAAATAATGCTAAAACCCGTCCAAAAACCGTACCCAAAGATAGGGGTTTTTGACCCCTATCAAACCTCCTCGCACTTAAAACTTTACTTGTCCCCAAGTAAACTAAAAACTAAACTCGCCATCACAAGCAAGCTAGAAAACCTCCCGGTTTGACTAGGTGCTTGACACAATTTCGAGCATATGTAATTACATGCATTCGGAAATACAAAGTAGAGACACGATATCCAAAAGCCGCATTTCAATTATCATAGGTCATAGTTTTAAGCGAAAGGACACATGTTTAATTAAACGAGTTTAAGGGGATCGCTAAGTAAAACACCTCACCATAGGTAGTTCACTCATTTCACACAATTTTGGTGGCTAAAGTGTTTACTCTCGGCTTATGTTCTTGCTTAGGATTACGTTGATTTTGCACGTTCATCCGAGTTCCTCTACTATGCTATATGATTCCGATGATATCAAAAGCAGCCTCTAATCGGGGTTGTAATGTGGTTAGAGGGTTAAAGGTACAACAAGGGTTAATAGTTCTAGCACTACAAAAACAAAGTTTAAATGGCTTTAGCAAATATGAAGTGACTGAGCTTTTTCTTCATCCCTTATTTATTTTTTTTATTTTTTTTTCTTTTTGGGATGTTTTCTTGAGACGTTTTTGATTTTTAAGAACTGGGGAATGAAGTTCTTCCCTTTTGTTCGTCTCTTTTCTTTTCTTTTCTTTTTCTGTTTTTCTCTTTTTCTTTTTGGGATAGTGATGCTCATTCACTTCTTAGCCTTTTGGCTTGCTACTGTAATGCCATAAACAAAGATAAAGCGCTAGAAGAAAACAAAGGCTCAATTTGAGCTTTGCAAAAATTTTGGGTTTAAGTAGCAAACCAAGTTGTGGTTTGCAAAAATAGGTTAGAACGAAAGAAAAATCTATAAACTACAAAAATATAGGCTCAAAGGGGCTTCCTAGAGTGGATGAAAAAGAAAAAATAAGGTAAAGAAAAAGGGTTAATTCTAATGAGGCTGATTCATCGTTTATCATCTCAAATCATTGCATGTAGGTTCAACACAGTATTAGGTGCAAAATCTGTAATCTTCCACAAGTCAAAGCATTCACACAAAAATGTCAAGAAAAAGAGCTTTTTGATGTTCACTCTTAGGCTCAAATTCGACTCACAATTCTTTGGGTTTCAATTTTGTGTTTACTAGTTTTCCCCAAACTCAAGTTTAATGTTACATGCCTTCAATTCTTAAGTTATCTACCTAAGTAATGATTTTGGCATTTCTTCAAAAGTAGGGTCTAAATGCAAACCTTAGCTCATGCTTTTACAGATACAAGGGTTGTGTCCTACACCTAAACTAGTTGTCATGCGATTTTAGATTCCGTTCTCAGCCCTCAAGGACAAATAACGAAGTTTAGATTCGAAGGAGGTTCACGATTTTAGGTCCTAAAAATGAAAAACATAAACAAAACCCAAAAACGCTAAACTAAACTAGACACGACGCAACAAAAATTTAAAAATTATACAATTTTTGTAAGTTTGTCTACCCCTCCTCCTCACACTAAAAATATGCAATAAGTTCCAACATTGCATCACAAATCATGAAGTACGAGTGTAAAGAGTTAGGGTGGAGAAGACAACTTACTAATCGGCCGGGGGAGGTGGCCATGGCATGTTGTAGCGCTCGCAGTAGTCTGACGCTACATATTCAAGGCCCGTGAGCCTCCGGTCCATGTTCTGTTCGAAGGTTGTGAACCGATGGTCCATTTGTTGAACAATGTTGAATGTCCGAAGGTTCAGGTCTCGCATTTCTGCCATCATGGTGTTGATGGCTTGGAATTGGGCCTCCGTCCCCGGTGCTTGGTCTTCCCTTTGGTCTCCTGCTGTCGCAGGTTCTTCTCCCTCAGGTCCCTCGTCCCTATGCTGTGGTGGAATTCGTGCTCTTTTCCGTCCCCCTCTGCTAGAGCTTGCTCCTTCGGTTGGGTTCCTGTTTAAGACTTCATGAAAAGTAGATCTCCCCAAAAACTTGGAGTTAAGCAAAGTAGGGTAAAAAGCAACTTCTTGAATGTCCAAATTTTTGAATTGGCTCTCAAGTAAGTTGGTAACTAAGTGTCCAAGGCCAAGGGAACCGCGTTTTCTACTCGTTTGGCTTGAGAAGCCCTCAAAGATGGTCTTGAAATTATTCACGTGTTTGTGGTTGGCCACACACCATAGTATGAGCAATTCTGTCTTTGAGACTTTATTGCTCTCGTTTTTGCCCAACAGGTTGTGAGCCACAAAATTGTGAACAAGGTTGAGGAGTGGGTCCAAGAGAGCGACTGGGCTAGCAGTCTGGGAGTCAAATTCCGATATGCCTGTTAATTGTTCCCAGGCCATATCTTTTGTCATGGGCTTCTCAAAATCTGAGATTGCCTCTAGGTTGTTATAGACTCCCATCAGGGCTGCTAGTGTGGTATCACTGAGACGGTAAGGTTTACCATTCAGTCTAAAAGAATGCTTACCACAGCCCGAGGGTAACTCTTTTTTCCAAGTAGTCAAAAATTCCATAGTGAAGTTGTGATAAACTGGGGTCTGTTTTGTGGCTAGTCTATACCAGCCGTGGAATTTGAGGATTTCATTGAAATCCTTTTTCAAGCCTATAGACGCTAAATATGTTTGATCAACAACTATATGGGTAGCAAGTTCTTGCTTGGAAAATCTATCATACAATACCCCCTCACGTTCATCAACAAGCCCAAAGGGTGGATCATACTTAGCTTGGAGGCTATCGCTGAACTCGACCTCAGACTCGGCTTCATTCTCAACTACGACCTTGGCTTTGCCTTTCTTACCCATAGTTCCTGAGGAATAGACCAAAAATGGACAAGTTAGGACATATTTACAATTTTGAACATAAACCCCCAAATAAACCATTCATAGGCATAAACCATAGTTTTAGGAACTTAGGGACTAAAACCATAAGTATTTGGTCCCTAAGTGTTTTACCCGTAATTCACAAATTCATGCAAAATTGGAGATGCCCAATGACTAAAACATGGTAAGAATGCAATTCATAACTCTATTGGCAAGTTTTTAACTATAAATTGAATAGTTGAACTTTGAGCTAAAATGGAGATTTTACCCAAATTGAGCAATTTCTCCAAATATTCACAAATTGAGAATAGAAATCACACCCAAACCATAAATCAATCATGATGTTAACATAAGTTGCAAGAAAATCAAGAATTAAAAGTAAACAAGAGATTTATTTGAGAAAAGAGAGAGAAACCTAAAACTTAGGTTTTTCTTTAAATCTCAAAAATTATCATCCTAAGCTAAAATCTAAGCCTAGAAACATGTTAGAAATAAAAAATGGGTAAATATTCATACCTTATATCTTGAATTCGGGTTAGTGTGGTGGATTTGGGAGTTTAGGTTTTTGAAGGGAAAAGAGAAGAAGAAAGGAAGAAAGAATGAATGAAATAAGAAAAAGAAAGAAGAGAGAAGGGAAGAAGAAGGTGGGGAAGGGGATGATGAGTCACCCCCTTTTTTTTCTTATTCTTTTTCTTTTCTTTTTCTTTTTCTTATTCTTTCTTCTCTCTTTCTTTTTGGTTCGGGATTTTAAAATCCCGAACAGCCCGTGTCGGCCGACCAGCCCGGCGAGCTGGGCAGTGCCTGACTCGCCTGGGTTGGACGAAATTCGTTTTTTTTTTTGTCGAATAAAGTGTGGGGGAACAAAGCTTGACAATGTAAATAAAAAGGACAAACGAGATTAGAATTCAATCAACCAAAATTAACAAAAATAAAAATAAAAGAAAAGGGAATGCAGAATTAAATTGTTCAAGCTTTGAATTTAAACCGAGGAGAACCCGATTTCTCCCCCTTACTCAATCCTTTCTCAGGATCTTTGGATTCTTCTCCGTTGTGCTTGGGAGAGAACCCTGTGGCCTTTCCTGCCTGTCCCTATTGATCTGAGCTACCTGATTGCTCAAATCTTTACAGAAGGCTTCGTTGTTGGCAAGCCTAGCCGAGATCTCCTTCAAAAGAGTGATCACCTCGTCAGATTCCTTAGGAGGTTGTATTGGCCCTTGGTTCTGCTATTGATATGGGGGCATGCCAAGCCCCTGATCTCTATGTTCCTGAACAAAATCGCTGGGAGGTCGAAGCACATTTTGATTTGAATTCCCGTAAGAGAGGTTCGGGTGCTGAGGCCTCCTGTAGTTGCCATTGTTGTTGTTGTTGTAGGAGTTGTAGTTGTTGGGGTTGGAGTTGTTATAGTTCTGATTGTATCTCGGCTGCCCCCCAACATAGTTGACCATCTCCACCCCATCTCCAACGAAAGGGCTACCTGCTTGACAATCCTTTCCATGGTGGTCGCCGCCACAGTGCATACAGGTGGGAGGTTGGCTAAGCTTAGCCAACAGTACGTCCATCTTCCTACTCAAATCCGCAACAGCTGGATT
Organism: Euphorbia lathyris; assembly: GCF_963576675.1. Lineage (NCBI taxonomy): Eukaryota > Viridiplantae > Streptophyta > Magnoliopsida > Malpighiales > Euphorbiaceae > Euphorbia > Euphorbia lathyris. The sequence goes on along the minus strand of NC_088910.1, from coordinate 82,732,044 downwards.
TTGTTCCTGTTCTTCCACAGCAAATACCCGCTGCCTTGTGGGGCCAACGAGCTTCTGTTCTTGCCACTACACACTCTTTATGGCCAGCTCATTAATCATGTCATATGCCTCTGTTGCTGTCTTTCTAAACAAATCTCCACCCGCTGCGGAGTCTACAATAGCTCTGTTGGTGGGTGTCAGTCCGTGATAGAAGACGCTTACTAACTGATGCTTGGGTATGTCATGATGAGGGCACATGCGCAGCATTTTTCTGAATCGGGTCCAAGATGTGTGGAGCGCTTCGTGCTCGGGTTGGTGGAAGGATGTGATCTCACCCCTGAGCATTGCTGTCTTCGAGGGAGGGAAGTAGTAGGACAAGAATTCCTTCTCCAACCCTGCCCAAGTCATGATTGAACCGGGCTCCAGTGTTCTCAGCCATTCCAAAGCTTGCCCAGTCAGAGAGAACGGGAACAATTTCAGTCTAGCAGCATCTTGGGGAACCCCATTTGTTCTTGCGGTGTCTGCGCACATTAGGAAGCGATCCAGATGATCATTCGGGCTCTCATGTGCTTCTCCTCCAAACAATCCGGTCTGTTGGATCAAGTGAATTATACCGGACTTGATTTCGTATGTATTAGCTGGAATGTTTGGAGCGACAATGCCTGACAAATGCTGGTGCCGGTGTGGTGCCAGGATCTCACTCATCAGACGAGTGTCATTTTGTGGCCCGGTGTTCTCAGTATTCCGTTCATTGTTCCGTTCATTGTCAGTCATCTTGATAGGCTCGATGATCTCGTCTTGCTTCAGCTTTCCGATTTGTTTGCTCCTGCGAAGAGTACGTTCAAGTTCAGGGTTAAGAGGGACACACGGTATTTTCGCTGATCTCGTAGGCATACGCTGAGAAAAGATAAATATAGAAATAAATGAAAGCGGAAGGGAAATCATACACATCATACAAGGTTGCATAGTTTTGTACAAGTATAAGAACGGTATAAATAAACACATACAGACACGTATAGATGAAGTTGACAAGTATAACTACATGTTCGTACAAACGAATATAAACAAGCGTAAGTATAAACAAGGATGGTTATCATAAATAAGTATGTATAAACAAGTGTATATAAACAAGTATACACGGTATAGATACATATGAACAAGTATTATGATTATAAACAAGTATAGTTATCATAAACAAGTATACAAGTATAAATGATATTAACAAGGAATATTCACAAAGAATGCCTAAACTAACAAATCGACCTTTGGTTCGATATTGCAAAAGAAATAAATCCCCGGCAACTGCGCCAAAAACTTGATGCACCCTCACCTAGTCTGAGATGAAGACTCACTAAGGGATAAGTGTACCCCGTCGTTATCAAGTAATAAATTTCTGGTTAAGTCCAGGTTATCGTCCACAGGATTTATTTCTGCAAGTATCGAGCTATCGGTTTCAAGTGTTATCTAGGCTTAGGGGGTTTTGAGTTTGTTTTGCTTAAGTTAATCTACTCCTAGGTTGAATTATACTAATCCTAGCTAAGTTATCTGATTCTAACTAAGTTATTCTATGCCTAATTAAGTTACTCTACCCCTAATTAAGTTAAACCACTCCTAATTGATCTTTCACTAATGCAATTATCCGAAGGAACATGGTATGAACGATAATAATGAAGATAGATTATTAGGTCTATTGAATAAAAACCTAATCTGAGTCACTTGTATTCAAGGCGATTAACCCTACTTACCCTCCTGAAGTTCCTAGCGCGTGATTCCCTAAGGCCGAAACTAGGTCTAAGGCTCATTAAATTGGCGCTTAATCAACTAAGAGGTCGTCAATCTCCTAGGCTCTGACTAGGTCAGATTCAGCTCGCAATATGTGCCTACTAGATTTTGGGGCTTTTGAATGAGTTAAACCAATTGAATAAAGCGTAAGACAGAGATTAGACAAATAATCATAGAACAAAACAAGAGCTAAATTATTATTAAAGGCGAAGATAAATGTCACAAGATACAATAAGTCAAGTTCGACAACTGTATCAAAGAGTACAAACAATGAAATATAAAAGGAGATACAAAAATCCCTTTCAGGTAACCTGTTTACTCTGCAGCCGGCGACTTAATCTTAAGGACGGACCTTGATAATTCCTCGAGAAAAAGCTTTGAAGGAGCTTCAATGGAAGTCGAAGAAGATGGAGGAGATGGAGAGGAATTACAAGGGGAAAGCTAAGATAATTTACAAAATTGAAAGATATCTAAATTACATTGGAAACACTCTATTTATAGGCGTGGCTCGGTCCTCTTTTTGACCTATTTTCGTGTCTTTATTGGTGTAGGAAGTCGTGGGGTCCATCGTGGCTTCGTGGGGGCGGAATTGGTCTTTTTGACCAATTCCCGCAGGTCTGCTCGCCGAACAGGGCGAGCTGCTCGGCGAGCAGGGCTACTCGCGACGAGCAGCGCCCTGCTCACCGAGCAGACGCCTGGCGGCCTGCTCGGCGAGCAGGCATCCTGCTCGGCGAGCAGGCATGGCCTACGGAGGCCCGCTCATCGAGCGTTTTCGCCCGGCATGCCGTTGATGCTTGCTGAATGCCGTTGATGCCCTTTTTCGCCCGAACTTACACCTGCGCACGTACAGAAACTCCAGATAACATTAGTCCAAAGGCTAAATTGATCCGTCAATCGCTTATTTTGAGCAAACACTTCGTTTGGTGCGACTTTTGACGGACCAATTAGCTTCAAAAGATAATGGAATTATACTATGCATGCTATTTTGGCCGTAATTGCCTAGATTGGTCATAAAACGAGCCTAAACAACGAAAAATAAATAAAACGTTTCCAATTCCTAACTAACTCACACAAAAGCATTTAAATGCGAGAAATGCTCGCTTATTAACTAAATAATGCTAAAACCCGTCCAAAAACCGTACCCAAAGATAGGGGTTTTTGACCCCTATCAGCAAGTAAGTCATTAAAATCCCCTAGAATAGCCCAAGGTAATTGGGACTGGGATGCTAAAGACCGCAATAGTTCCCAAGATTCTCTCCTTCTGTTCCGTTCTAGACAACCATAGAACCCAGTAACCCGCCAATTCCCGTTCGACGGATCCACAACTTCCATCCCAATATGATGGTTTGAGAAAGACAATAGCGAACAACAGCTAGTATCTTTCCAGAACACACAAATCCCTCCACTTCGACCAACACTATCCACATCGTAACAGCATGCAAATTTTATTTTATTCTTCAAAAAGTCAACCCTGGACTTGCACACAAGCGTTTCAAACAAAAAGATGACATCAGATCTGTGAGCTCAAACCAGCTCACAGAAAACCAGAACTGCCCTGGCACTTCCTAGCCCCCGGTAGTTTTAACTCGGAATCTTCATATATCTGGGCAGACCCCTCCATTTGGGCCTGTCTGTGTTCCATTTTTTGGATCGGACTCCTCAATAAAACCTGCACAATTATCTTGTCCCTTGATCATCAGCTGGTCTTCACATACCATAGAGCTAGTCTGACCAGGTCGATGTACAAGCTGGAACCCTGTATCATCATCCATGCGACGTTTGCGCTCCTTCTAGAATACCAGACCCCCATCAGTTACTTTTCCTTTTCCATTCTGCGGGTTCACACCTTCCTCCTCTCTTCCTTTACTCAAGTTTGAACCAAGCCGCGAGATGTTGCTCAGCTCAGAACCTCTCCAACCCGCCCTCTCCTGCCAGCTAGACCACTCCTTCGAGTCGTCCCATAGCCACCTCTCTTCCTCTAAGGCATTTAATCTGCGGTTTGGTGCTCGGATAGATGAGTCCCACCCTCTTACAATTTCTGTTATTGGTTGTGCAAAATATTTCTCGCAATGACGGTCGATGTGGCCAACTAAACCACAAATAAAGCAGAAGGTAGGGGGCCTTTCGTATTTAAAATCCCTAACCAGCCACATGCCTCCCGCTCTTCTGACCCTTTTTACTTTTTTCAACGGCAATCTGATATCGATACATACCTGGATACGGAAATATGTCTTATTTGCAAACCATTTGTTTTTTTTATCAAAAGACACAAAAGTGCCGATGAAGTCACCCAACGCTTTACCAATAGCTTCTGTGAAGAAAGGAGCTGTAAGCCTGTGTACCTGAACCTAGATGTTGATCAAGTGCAGTGGGATATTACTCGGATCAGCTCTTGGTGCAATTACTTGTAACGCAATCAAGTTACTATCAAAAGTCCATGGCCCCCCTCCATAACCCAATTCAGGTCGTGTTCGTGGAAGAATCTGAACAAAATCAGATTTCCACCTAGATCAGTAATCGTAATACCCCTCCCCGGGCGCCAAATACTTGCTATTCTGCTTTTGAATATATTAAAATTAAATGTTCGATCTGTAACAACAGTACCGATGAGGCATAAGTGATACGGATTCGTTGCCGGCTGGATTTCTTCTTCAGGGAATTCAAACCCATCGTCGACGATGTGTAGGTTTTGGAGCTGATTGTCCATGGTGATTGGAGCAGCCGCAGCAGCCGTTAAAGATACGAAAAAACGATAAACCCTAAACCCTTCACAAGGAATGGACGGCTCTCAACAGGAGCATTGTTTTTTTTATCCTGTTTGGAATTGATCAAAAAGTCTTTTAAATACCAAATCAAATTCAGTTTTTGGTAAATAATCATGTAGAAATTGGATTAAAATAAACTTAAAACAAAATTTTGTATTCTTTTATTAAAAACTAGTTTTTGACCCGTGCGATGCACGGATTCATCTTAATATATAAATATTAACAAAAAATATAATTAATAATTACAATTAATGATATAAAAAAAGAGGAAGTGACACCTCAGCTCCATCGTTACTGTTTTATATTATATATAGATATGCAAAGAAATAGAGAGATTTTAGGGACTAATTTAAATTATGTATAACTTTTAAATATAGATATGCAGAGAATTAGAGAGATTTTAGAGATTAATTTAAATTATGTAGAACTCTTGGATATAGTACGGATAAAATAATCTTTTTATAAATAAATATAATAATATAACTAAAGTTAATATATTATATTTTTTATTATATTTTTTATTAGTAAAAAAGGAGGAAGTGACACATCAGCTCCATCGTTACTGTTTTATATTATATATAGAATATAGATATGCAGAGAATTAGAGGGATTTTAGTGATTAATTTAAATTATGTAGAACTTTTAGATATAGATATGCAGAGACTTAGAGAGATTTTAGGGATTAATTTAAATTATGTAGAACTTTTAGATATAGATATGCAGAGAATTAGAGAGATTTTAGGGATTAATTTAAATTCTGTAGAACTCTTAGATATAGTACGGATAAAATAATCTTTTTATAAATAAATATAATAATATAACTCAAGTTAATATATTATATTTTATATTATATTTTTTATCAGTAAAAAAGGAGGGAGTGACACCTCAGCTCCATCGTTACTGTTTTATATTATATATAGATATGCAGAGAATTAGAGAGATTTTAGGGATTAATTTAAATTCTGTAGAACTCTTAGATATAATACGGATAAAATAATCTTTTTATAAATAAATATAATAATATAACTAAAGTTAATATATTATATTTTTTATCAGTAAAAAAGGAGGAAGTGACACCTCAGCTCCATCGTTACTGTTTTATATAGAATATAGATATCCAGAGAATTAGAGGGATTTTAGGGATTAATTTAAATTATGTAGAACTTTTAGATATAGATATGCAGGGAATTAGAGATATTTTAGGGATTAATTTAAATTATATATAACTTTTAGATATAGATATGCAGAGAATTAGAGAGATTTTAGGGATTAATTTAAATTATGTAGATCTCTTAGATATAGTACAGATAAAATAATCTTTTTATAAATAAATATAATAATATAACTAAAGTTAATATATTATATTTTATATTATATTTTTTATCAGTAAAAAAGGAGGAAGTGACACCTCAGCTCCATCGTTACTGTTTTATATTATATATAGATATATAGATATGCAGAGAATTAGAGAGATTTTAGGGAGTAATTTTAATTATGTAGAACTTTTAGATATAGATATGCAGGGAATTAAAGATATTTTAGGGATTAATTTAAATTATGTATAACTTTTAGATATAGATATGCAGAGAATTAGAGAGATTTTAAGGATTAATTTAAATTATGTAGATCTCTTAGATATAGTACAAATAAAATAATCTTTTTACAAATAAATATAATAATATAACTAAAGTTAATATATTATATTTTATATTATATTTTTTATCAGTAAAAAAGGAGGAAGTGACACCTCAGCTCCATCGTTACTGTTTTATATTATATATAGATATGCAGAGAATTAGAGAGATTTTATAGACTAATTTAAATTATGTAGAACTTTTAGATATATATATGTAGAGAATTAGAGAGATTTTAGGGATTAATTTAAATTATGTAGAACTCTTAGATATAGTACGGATAAAATAATCTTTTTATAAATAAATATAATAATATAACTAAAGTTAATATATTATATTTTATATTATATTTTTTATCAGTAAGGAGGAAGTGACACCTCAGCTCCATCGTTACTGTTTTATATTATATATAGATATGCAGAGAATTAGAGAGATTTTAGGGACTAATTTAAATTATGTAGAACTTTTAGATATAGATATGCAGAGAATTAGAGAGATTTTAGGAATTAATTTAAATTATGTAGAACGTTTAGATATAGATATGCAGAGAATTAGAGAGATTTTAGGGATTAATTTAAATTCTGTAGAACTCTTAGATATAGTACTGATAAAATAATCTTTTTATAAATAAATATAATAATATAACTAAAGTTAATATATTATATTTTTTATTATATTTTTTATCAGTAAAAAAGGAGGAAGTGACACCTCAGCCCCGTCGTTACTGTTTTATATTATATATAGATATGCAGAGAATTAGAGAGATTTTAGGGACTAATTTAAATTATGTAGAACTTTTAGATATAGATATGCAGAGAATTAGAGAGATTTTAGGGATTAATTTAAATTATGTAGAACGTTTAGATATAGATATGCACAGAATTAGAGAGATTTTAGGGATTAATTTAAATTCTATAGAACTCTTAGATATAGTACGGATAAAATAATCTTTTTATAAATAAATATAATAATATAACTAAAGTTAATATATTATATTTTTTATTATATTTTTTATCAGTAAAAAAGGAGGAAGTGACACCTCAGCTCCGTCGTTACTGTTTTATATTATATATAGATATATAGATATGCAGAGAATTAGAGAGATTTTAGGGAGTAATTTTAATTATGTAGAACTTTTAGATATAGATATGCAGGGAATTAGAGATATTTTAGGGATTAATTTAAATTATGTATGACTTTTAGATATAGATATGCAGAGAATTAGAGAGATTTTAGGGATTAATTTAAATTATGTATATCTCTTAGATATAGTACAGATAAAATAATCTTTTTACAGATAAATATAATAATATAACTAAAGTTAATATATTATATTTTATATTATATTTTTTATCAGTAAAAAAGGAGGAAGTGACACCTCAGCTTCATACTGTTTTATATTATATATAGATATATAGATATGCAGAGAATTAGAGAGATTTTAGAGACTAATTTAAATTATGTAGAACTTTTAGATATAGATATGCAGAGAATTAGAGAGATTTTAGGGATTAATTTAAATTATGTAGAACTCTTAGATATAGATATGCAGAAAATTAGAGAGATTTTAGGGATTAATTTAAATTATGTAGATCTCTTAGATATAGTATAGATAAAATAATCTTTTTACAAATAAATATAATAATATAACTAAAGTTAATATATTATATTTTATATTATATTTTTTATCAGTAAAAAAGGAGAAAGTGACACCTCAGCTCTATCGTTACTGTTTTATATTATATATAGATATGCAGAGAATTAGAGAGATTTTAGGGACTAATTTAAATTATGTAGAACTTTTAGATATAGATATGCAGAGAATTAGAGAGATTTTAGGGATTAATTTAAATTATGTAGAACGTTTAGATATAGATATGCAGAGAATTAGAGAGATTTTAGGGATTAATTTAAATTCTGTAGAACTCTTAGATATAGTACGGATAAAATAATCTTTTTATAAATAAATATAATAATATAACTAAAGTTAATATATTATATTTTTTATCAGTAAAAAAGGAGGAAGTGACACCTCAGCTCCGTCGTTACTGTTTTATATTATATATAGATATATAGATATGCAGAGAATTAGAGAGATTTTAGGCAGTAATTTTAATTATGTAGAACTTTTAGATATAGATATGCAAGGAATTAGAGATATTTTAGGGATTAATTTAAGTTATGTATAACTTTTAAATATAGATATGCAGAGAATTAGAGAGATTTTAGGGATTAATTTAAATTATGTAGATCTCTTAGATATAGTACAGATAAAATAATCTTTTTACAAATAAATATAATAATATAACTAAAGTTAATATATTATATTTTATATTATATTTTTTATCAGTAAAAAAGGAGGAAGTGACACCTCAGCTCCATCGTTACTGTTTTATATTATATATAGATGACAGGAATTAAATAAAAACATAAAAAAAATGCTATAAAAATAAATAAAAACTAAAGTAAGCCAAAGTAGGATAAAAACTAAAGAATTAACAGTAACGGATTCAAAATAATAAAAAATAATCCCAAAAACCGTACCAAAAGATATGAGTTTTTCAACCTTATCACTTCCACAAACATATACCCATTAGTATATCATGAACTTGAACCCATACGAGTAAATGAAAAGCAATATGTTTGTGGGAACTTCTCTCCTTGCTGGAGGTGATGAAGCACCAAGAAATGGCCATCAAATGTCCACGGTCCTCCCTCCTATACTCTTTTCAGATATAGGCCATGATAAAACTAAAATAAGAACAAACCATCACCAAGATCTCGGATGGTAATACCCTTCCCTGGTCGACACAACCCGGCTATACGATGCTATAGAATAAGAAACTTGATTGAGCAATCTGTCAAAAGCCGTCAACGATACAAAACTCATTCAACTCAAGCTCATCTTGTTCCTCAGTAGGCTCCACATCAAGGATCTCATCTTCATCAGGTTTAAGGGATAATCTAGCAAAACTACCTTCCATCGCAGAAAGAGGAAGGAAAAACAAGGCTTCTCACAAAGGAGAGAAAAACTACACCTCAACACTGTTAGAGATAATATCCCCTATTATCCTATAATCTGATCTTTATCTAGTTAGAGATTCAATCTATCTATATTACTAGCTAGGTAGAGTTTCAATACTTCTATACTTATACATTGTATTCCTATACAAACTCTTATTGTCTCACTATAAATACAAGGCCCTAGAGCTAATCACAATCAAGGTGATTCAAACATTATTGTGTACATTACTTCTCTCTATCTCCATATTATCTCTGTATATCAAACTATACAACCAACATGGTATCAGTAGTCTCGACTTCCACCTCTTCCGAATCCTCTAACAATCCGCAATCCACCTTCTATAACCCTGCCTCAACCGTCGCATATCAGGCCGCCGCCGCCGCTGTCGCTGGAACCTCTGCCACTGGAACTTCCGCCGCCGCCGACCCGGACTCGGGAAATTCCCTATACCCGAGTTATGGGTGGCGGTTCATCTCACCATTCTCCACTGAACCACTGTCCGTCGCAACGCATGCTCCACCTCCACCAATAGCAGCTCCTGTTCCTCCTGCACTGGCCGTCGAATTGCCTTTGTCGATCCAAGCAGCAATTACGGCGCCAGGCTGCCGGCCGTGACACCGTCCACCAGACGCCCTCTGTCGCAGTCGCACAGGCTCCGTCCGTCGCCTCCCTGGATGCCGCAGTTCTCGCTGCACTTGCAGTTTATCAGGCCGCGGCTTCGTCAATTCCGCAGCCGATTCAGCCACCACAACCACTTATTAAGTCGCAGCAGCTGTCATCCACCACCACGACTCAAACAATTTTTTCTCCATCTGTTCTTGCTACCCTAGCTGCCTATCAAGCAGCCAGAACCAGCAATCAACATCAAGTTCATTCTGAATCCAATACCTCTATTTGTTTACAATTCTCATACCCAATCAGCTCGTGATCCATCCCCATCTTTTTTCTCAAATTCTTTTCACAATACTTTAGATGCACCTTCCAATAATTTTCAACCTAATTTTATTCCTCCTTCCAATCCCTCTCATACAGTCAATCCTGTCTATACGGGACCTGTTTCTTCCTTTGTCACCCTACCAAGACAACCTCCCACTAATATTACCATTAACATCAAATTAACCCCTCACAATTATAAAGCATGGAGAATGTCTATGGAATCTACCCTCAAAACCTATCACCTTTTTTCTCACATCATTAGTGCAGCACCTCCTCCACCTCAATTCCTTTCTCGCACAGGTTTTATGACATCTACTGCGGATTTAATCATAAATCCATATTTTTCCCAATGGGATGATTTAGAAAATATTGTTAGGACTTTGCTCCTAAATTCCATCACTAAAGAAATTTTTCCTGATTTCGCATATCTCAAATACTCACATGATATTTGGGTAGCTTTGGAAGATGCCTATGGCCTTATCATAGGAACCAAACAGTTTCAGTTAGGTATTGAATTACATGAGCTCGAGCAAGGGGGAATGTCGGTAACTGCTTATATGCAAAAAGTAAAGTCTATCCTTGATGATCTGGCTGCTTCAGGGAATCCATATCCTCGACATTTACTACCGTCTATGCTTTACAAAGGCTTGGGAGAAGAGTATCGCTTCACTGTTCAAAATCTCGTCACCCAGCGCGACACCAATATCAATTACCATAAGCTTCTGAATAGCTTGAAGACTATTGAATGCATGATTCAATCAACAAGAAAGATAACTCTGCTTCCTTCTGATGGTATATTTGCACACCGTGAAGCCAATGTCTCCATAATTGCATCAACATAGTCAAAGAAACAGAATCCAAAGAAGAGAAGAAGTGGCAAGTGCTACAACTGTGGAGATCCAAGTCACTGGGCTGACAAATGCAAACGACTGAAGAACTTCTCACATCCAAACTACAATCCCGGACCGCAAGCACACATGGCATGGCAACAACCACAGAATCTGTTCATGGGTCCTAATCAGTTGTGGTATCCTGACACTAGAGCCAAAAATCACATGACAGCCAATCCAGCTCAGCTTCAGCAGATGCAACCATATCAAGGATATGACAAGTTCAATTTGGCAATGGTCAAGGTCTGAAAATTTCTCACTTTGGAAACTCTCATATAAATAATCTGCAAATTAATGATGCCTTGCTTGTTTCCAAACTCACTAAATCCATTTTGTCTGTTAAAAAAATTTCTCATGACAATTCATGTTTCTTTGAATTTTGGCCTAACCATTTTCTTGTGAAGGACCAAACAACTGGGGAAATCCTGTTATGCGGCCCGAGTAAAGATGGACTATATATGCTTACACCCACCCTGAAGGAGGCACTTGTAGGAGAGAAGGTGTCTTTTGAAAGTTGGCATGCACGGTTTGGACATTGTTAGAATCAGACAGTCAGTACAGTTCTCAAAAGCAACTATCTATCCTCTTCAAGTCCAGTTAGCAATTGCTCTTTTTGTCCTTTAGGCAAGCTCGCTAGAAGCTCTTTACCCTCTATTAGTCACTCTAGCATATTTATTTTTGAAAACTTACATCTGGATGTTTGGGGACTAGTTCCAGTCGTATCTTGTCTTGGTCACCGTTATTTTTTAATTATCATTGATGAATTCAGTAGATTTGGATGGTTGTTTTGTTTAAAGAAAAAGAGTGATGTTTTCTCAACCTTTTGTGACTTTTACGCCATGATTTCTAATCACTATAGTGCAAGTATTAAGAATATCTATTCCAATCTTGGGGAGAATTTCAAAAATTACAACTTTTTTTCAAACGACATGGCATTATACACAAAATTGTGTGCCCTCACACTCATGCACAAAATGACATAGCTGAGAGAAAAATTAGACATGTTGTTGATACTTGCCTCACCCTGTTAGCCAATGCATCTTTGCCTCTAAAATTCTGGAACTATGACATGATTCATAGCATTAGGTTAATCAACTGTCTACCCACCAAAGTTCTCAAAAACAAATCTCCCTATTTCCTGTTTTATAACAAACAACTTGCCTATAAGGCATTGCGTATCTTTGGAAGTGGCATCTATCCTCTCCTTCGCCCTTACAATCCGTATATATTTGATTTTTGTTCTAAGTTGTGTGTCTACCTTGGTCCATCGGAGAATCACTCCAGGGATATTTGTCTTGAATATGCCACCGGACGTATATACATCTGTAAATTTATTCAGTACAGTGAAGATGTGTTTCCTGCTTTAGCAGCCACTGCATCATCATCTTCCTCTAGCAACTCGGGGGTAAGCACATCATGTCAACTCCCGTCTCTACTCGGCCCGTATCTAGGTAATTTCTCTATTACCAATCCTATATTATCTCCCTCACATTTTGTTCCTTGTTCCCAACCAACCACACCTGTCCACTCTGGGCCTGATCCTAGTACTTCAAATTCTCCCTCTGAATCTGAAGTAACAAACACTGCTCTATTAGCTCCATGTCAGACCCTGTCACCAGCCATCACATCTGCATCAATACCAGTTCCTCAGAACAATCCTGTTACACTTGTTGATTCTCTAGACAATGACACACCTGCCACACCAGATGCAGCAGCTGCAACACCTCATGAACAACACACAATGTCACAAACACAGTCTCCTCCTCATGAAGCTGCACCACCTGCTCCTGTTCCTACTGCAAGACCATGATCTCGTACTGCATCCATGATTGGTCCACGTCAACATTATATGCAACTTTGACAGTATTCTCTTCATTCGAGAGGATTTTTGAGGGACTTCTCGCTACACATCCAAATGGAACGGTTGACCCCACGTGTTTCAGTAAGGCCAACAAACAACCCAAATGGCGCACGACAATGTCTGACGAGATTCAAGCCCTTCTTGACAAGGCATCTGACAACTTGTTCCACAACCAAATGATCGACATGTCATCACCTCTAGGTGGCTCTTTCACCCAAAGAAGAAGTTAGATGGAACCATTAATCGGTATAAAGCTCATCTAGTAGCACAGGGATTCACTCAAAAAGCTGGTATTGACTACAAAGAAACATCCAGTCCCGTGATCAAAGCTACGACCATTCAATCTGTCTTTGCCATTGTAGCAGCAAATAACTGGTTCATCAATCAACTTGACGTCTCAAATGTGTTTCTCCATGGAAACTTATCTGAGACAATCTATATGGAATAACCACAGGGGTTCTGGGATAGTGACAGACCGGATCATGTATGTCTTCTAAAAAAAGTCTCTATGGGTTAAAGCAAGCACCGCGAGAATGGTTCACACGGCTCCGAACATTCCTACTTTCGCTTGGGTACAAGATGTCACAAGCTGACAACTCTCTCTTCATCAGATGCACCGAAACTGAAAATACCTACATTTTGTGCTATGTTGACGATATCCTCATCACAAGTAATAATCCTGCACATATTACTAACACCATTGCAGCTATTAAACAGGAGTTTCCCATTCGTAACCTTGGTAAGACAGAGTACTTTCTAGGAATCGAGATAAGATAAGAGAAAGATGGCATTCACTTGTGTCAGGCCAAGTACGTGGATGACATCCTTGACAGAGTAAAGATGATTGACTCCAAACCTACATTAACTCCTATGGCCACCACACCAACACTTTCCAAAGATCTTGGCATCAGCTTGTCCTCCGGAGATGAATATAGAAGCATTGTGGGAGCACTTCAATATTTAACATTCACTCGTCCTGACATTGCATTTGCGGTTAACAAACTATGTCAGTTTCTACATTGTCCAACTGATGAACATTGGTAAGGAGTCAAGAGGGTCCTGCGCTACATTCAAGGCACATCTGATTTTGGGATAGTCATGTCCACCAAACCACTGGATCATATTCACTGTTACTCAGATAACGACTAGGGAGGGTGTCCTGATGATAGAAGATCTACGGGTGCATTTTATGTCTACCTTGGCTCCAGTATTGTATCATGGCAGACTCGCAAACAACCAACAATAGCTAGATCCTCCACAAAGAGTGAATACAAAGTAGTGGCCAATGCCACGACAGAGCTTCTATGGTTCAAATCGCTTCTATCGGAATTGGGCTTTCCTCTACCCACACCAGTTCAGTTGTGGTGTGATAATGTTGGGGCAATCTATCTCACTTCAAATCCAGTATTCCATGCTCGTATAAAGCACATAAAGCTTGACTATCATTTTGTTCATGAACAAGTGCAAAATGGATTTCTCAGCGTCCGATTCATTCTGACTGATGATCAAGTTGCAGATATTCTCACCAAGCCGCTAGCTCCTGCTCGCTTCACTATGCTCCGCTCTCGACTCTTTATTCGTGCCCGCCATCGACTTGGGGGGGTGTTAGAGATAATATTCCCTATTATCCTGCAATCAGATCTTTATCTAGTTAGAGTCTCAATCTATCTATATTACTAGTTAGGTAGAGTTTCAATACTTCTATACTTATACATTGTATTCCTATACAAACTCTTATTGTCTCACTATAAATACAAGGCCCTAGAGCTAATCACAATCAAGGTAATTCAAACATTATTATGTACACTACTTCTCTCTATCTCCATATTATATTTGTATATCAAACTATACATCCAACAAACACATGTGCGAGGCAGTTAATTAATAAATTTTAGAATACTTACTAAAATTTCAATTGCAATTATTGAAGTGTATTGGAGAAATTATACTATACATCTGACACATCACCTGAAAATCTGACGTGGTGTGCCATAGCCAATAGAATTAATACACATGGATTTTTTTAATTTCTCTAATAATTAATATAAATTGCAAACACCTATAACGAGGACACCATCATTACTACCGCACCGAACCGGCATGGACCTAAAACTGCAGGCAATAAGAAACATGCGTAGGGAGGCTAGGCTAATTTGTAAAAGGTAGGCATTGCCCTACTCTCTCTCATATGAGTTCTTCTCCTAGTCGAAATCTGATTTTGTTTTCTCCTGGTCGAAATCTAATTTTGTTTTGAAAGTTCATAAAATTGAGGAATTATGGTTTTGGAATCTCTAATTGAGAAGGAGATGGGATGTTATTTGATCTGATTAACCATAAAAAAACCCAAATCAAGCTTTTAAAACAAATTAAAACATACATATTAATTTGTTTTGCCAAAAAAACACCTTAAATATTAGCAAAGATGCAGATCAACAAGTGATAACGAAGTATCAATCCAAGCAATACGATTGAAATGAGATCTAGGTAGTTTAAAAGAACATAACACACAAGGTGATTGTGTTATTGCTTACATGTACAAAGTCTTTATGTTAACGAATGGAACAGAGTAAGATTGACAATGGTGGTTTTCTGATATCAGAAAAAGGAAGAGCGATGGAGAGAGATCAAATTTTACAATTTATTTTAATTATTAAAGAAAATTCCATGTGTATTAATTCTATTGGTTATGGCACTTATGATATAATTTCTCAGTATATCGAACGTTGAAAAGGAAATGAGGTTAAAATAATATAAAACATGAACTAATCATAGTTTAACTAGTTAAATTTATGTTTTATTCTAGCAAAGTAAAAGTATATATTTGATTATTTTATTATTGAAAGCGAATAGAATTAAAGAAAAAGTAAAAGGTAGAAAAGAGAAACAAGAAGAATGAGAAAAAATAAATAAAATAAATAAATAGCTAGCCAAAAACACTAGCCAAAATTAGTTAGTGAAAATGATTAGCTATGTAATTTAGAGAGTCGTGTTACATTGTTATAATGTGTTACTTTCTAAGACCATCTCCAATAGGGTGACGACTCTTTAAATTGTCAAATTTAGCTAGTCATCTAGAGAGTGAGACATTCCGATAAGGTGACATGACTTTTTAAATTATATAGTTAGCCATTCTAAGAGCATCTCCAATACTAACTTGCTAGGTAAATTATATCTATGACCACTAAACTTTACCCATTTTAATGTTGTGACCACTGAATTTCAATTTTTAACGGTATGACCACTGAACTTTACACTTTTTAACACTGGTGGCCACTTAACGCCTCAAAACGATCGTTGACGGTCTTAAAATAAAAAATTCGAAGAATTAATGATATTCTAAGGAACTTTAATTCTTAAAAAATTTCGTTTTGAAGTCATTTAGGTGTTGTTTGGTTAGAAAATAGAGAGTGCATTTTTATAGAGAGAAAACTCTAAAAAAATGTGATTTTGGAAAATAAAAAATGTGGTTTCATGGTAAATGTCATTCTGAACAATTTTAATTCTTAAATTTTTACATTTCAAGGTCGTTAACGATCATTTTGAGGGGTTAGTTAAAGTTGAGTGACCACTGGTGTTAAGAAGTGTAAAGTTCAGTGGTCATACCGTTAAGAATTGAAGTTCAGTAACCACAATGTTAAAATGGGTAAAATTTAGTGGCTATGAGTGTAATTTACCTCTAATTAGCTATTTGACTCTCTAAAATAATATAAAATATTAGATAATCTAAATTTAGCTAGTCAAATTTATGTTTTACTCCAACCATACTACCCATTTGACTCTCTATTTTATTATTAAAAGTGAATAAAATTAAAAATTAAAAAGAGAAAAGAGAAACAAAGATTGAATAAAAAATATAAATAACTAGCCAAAGACTAACTAAATTTAGTGACTTTTTATTTCATTATCATTCTATTTTCTTTTTCATTATCATTCTCTAACCTTCAACTTTTTGGCCACTTAACAAGGTTTTACATTGCATAATTTTTGTTCATAAAAAACATTAATCCTAAATGATAGTTTAATATTAAAAAATGTATACGTATACTATTATTGATAACTTGTTATCTGATCTTGCTTATGTATCAAGACTGTAACTGTGATCTGACGTCGTAATAGCCCTACAAAAAAGTAAGTAGGTCAGACGGGGCCGGAGTCCGACAAACTCGCTCTGATGCCTAGTCAGGTTGTGATTTAGGACCAAATAAGAGGGTAAGAATAGATTTTGAGATAGTAGTTAACGTACCGAACCTTGCGCTTATACATGTCTATTGATAGTATTTGATTAGGTTAAGGTTGTCACCTTATTAGGAATCCTTGTGAGTTTAGGATTCATATTCCCTTAAGGATTCTGAATCCCGGGAGGAATCTTTTATCTCATAGAATTTTGAAAGTTTCTCTTTGTGATTGGACCCAAAGTTATGTGTATTAGTTGCAGGTGGTTAGGCCTTTTATCATTGGGCTTGGGCCATTGTCCCAATTATAGGCTTTGGCATCAGTCTTTTATGTGGCCTTTTATCCTAGAAAGGGGGTGGCCATGACGTCATCAATATGATGTCATTTTGCATGGTATCAGATGTCCCCCACCTTCCTCGGAGTTCCTATTCTTTTAGGATATATTTTGTAAAAGTTATTTCTCAAGAGGACCTTGCCGTGTATTTGGCCTTTCTTAATCATCACCTTTTGCAGTCATCATGAGGCCACTTATTTTCTGCTTTTAGTTTGCTGATGTGGCCGACTAGTAATGGTTCTAGGATCTTGTGCTTTTTGCGGCACACTTATAACATCTTTAGTTTTAATGCCAAAAGACCCTTCACTTGCCTTCAAGTCTTTTCAGTTTCTTTCTCCCCTTTATCATCTTCTTTTTGGCCTCAACTTTTTCGATATTCCCCTTTTCTCTGTATATTTTTTTCTCTCCTGAGCTTTCGACTTCTTTCTTTCGTTTTTTAACATTCAACATTACTGCTCTTTTTTAAGTAAGTTCCATTTTCCCTTGCTCTTTCATTTTCTATCTTTCCTGTTTATCCATGGTTAGAGCAGTATCTTCTCGTGGCAAGGGCAAGAGCTCTAGTAAGAAGGGTAAGACTCAAAGTGTTAGGGTTGTAAAAAACCTAAAAAACCCAAGGCCCTTCATTTAAAAAACTTAGAACAAACCTTTACTTTCGACGAGCTTTCTCTAGCTACGCTAGTTTCTACTTTCCAGAATTTTCCCACATTGAAGTCATGGTTCTTTCCCATGGGTAGGCGATAACTAAGGCGCCCGAAGGTCATTTGGGCTTTTATGAGATTTTCCTTGAGAACGGGGTTCATCTCCCCTTTTTAGATAATATTTTGAATATACTGCATGAGCTCGACATATATCCAGTGCGACTACCTCCTAACAGTTGGCTAGATATTTTAGGCTTATCTAAGGTTTGTGAGGACTTGAAGTATGTGTTGATGGGCCTTTTTCTTCATCATATATGGAGTCCGAGTCGAAGGTCAAATGATGACTCTTTGTGGAATTCTAAACTTCCCACTAATCTGCCCTCCTTCGTGAATGATAAGCCCTCTAACAACAAGAATTTTAAGCCTCGATAGTTCTAGGTTTGACTTCCCAAGGATGAGAATGGTGATATTTTGGGGGATTTTATTTATCCCATTGGCTTTCCTTTTTAGTGCTCTTGGAATGGGGCTTTTATGGACAAGGAGAATTTTTGACCGCTAGCTCTCCTTTCTGGTGAGGAGAGGCTTATGTTTGATGTTCTGAATCGTATTTGCCTTGCTTTCTCAAGGGATCAATGGGTGAATCACTTGGCCACGGGCAGGCCATTTTTAGTAGTGGATGCGGATAGAATGGTTCATCCAGAAGGAACAGACACTTATAATCGTATTTTTTTACGTTAGGAATGAATGCCTTCTTTTGAGTCTTTTTTATTTTTTATTCTTGTATGTGCAAGTTCTAACATGAGTAATGTGTGGTAAAAAATGTTAGCTCGCCAATTGGCTACACAAAAATATGTTGCGGAAGAGGCTGAAGTCGTGGTGAGGCGGGCTGTAACGCAAAGCTTCAGGCTGAAGAGGAAGCTGATGCTCCTTCGGTTGTGGATACTTGCCTTCCTCAAGGGTTGCCTTCTCCTCCCTCCACCATAAATTTCAGTAGCTCTTTAAAGGCAACCAAAGGTGTTTCTCCTTCTAGTAAGTACCTATAGCTTATGTGATAGTTTGTTTCGTGATGCAGTTTTCTTAGTGTTTGCCATATGTGTGTTTGCAGCCATGACCTCAGTCGCTTGTGCTGTTGGAGTTAATATCGTGCCATTGGCGGTCGTTCCCATTTCCTATGGCGGTCTTGTTGAGTCAGCTGAGATCCCGAATAAATCTCATTCATTTGTGGATTTGGATGAAGATGGGACCTTGTTTGTCCTTGAGGGGATTGATTCTAATGCAAGCTGAAGTCGTGGCTTCTACCTGAGCTGTTTTTGTAAATGCTTCTAAAAAAAGAAGCAAAATTTCACTAAGACAATCGAGCCCCATGTGGGGGTAGAGAACTATGGTCCTCAAAAGGACAAGAGGTTCAATGATTCTGTGAAATTACCATACATCCCTTGTCCGAAGATGAAGATTTGCATGTTGGGAGATGCTCAGCATATGGAGGAGGCTGAAACTAGGGCCTTAGTCGTGATTCCCTTTGAAGATCCTCAAGCTGCTGCTGTAGAGGCTGATGATGTTGAGCGAACTGATAATTCCCTTGGAAAATCCATTATTATACCTATGGTAAAATAGAAAGATTCTGCCAAGAAGAAATTTGCTCAGGGTAGGGCTCAAACTTCACAAGGCGAAGCTCCACCCCCTGTTGGTATAAAAATATGAGCTAAACGAGGTTGTCCTTCTGCTTCTTTGCTTTATTCCAAAAGGACTAGAGTTGTTTCAAGAGGAAGGGAGCCTTTGCCTCCTATTGCCCCACTTGCCCCTGTGCTTTGCTCTTCTACTATAGATTCTAATGCCTTACATACTGCATCTACTGCTTCTGGGTCAACCTCTACTATTGCTACCTCCTCTAGTGGTGGAGAGGCTTCGAGGGTGATTCTTGATTGGGCTCTTTGGATTCCTATGGAGGCAGCCTTGTCTCAAGAGGCTTTGAATTAGTATGTGCAATTCAGCATATATAATGTAAGTGTTTTGTATGGTTAATAAAACTGTGTGTTTCTTCGAACTATTTTATTTGGTTTTGAATTCTTGTCTTCTTCTAGCTTTGGTTGGCTAGGTATCCTTCGGGTCTTCGCTTGGAGTACCCAAAGACTAAATCTTTTAGTCAATTGACAAGGATTCCCTTAGAGACAAATTTGTTTGCACGTCTAGTGACCAAGAGATGATTGAGCTAGATAGCATTCGTCAAGCTCAGGTTTAGTACCTTTTATGACTTTGTGTTTTTATTGATAGCTCTTTTTCTGTCTTTGACTTATTTTGTCTTCCTTTGTTCATATAGGTGATGTCTTCAAGTGCCTAAGTTAGAGAACGCCTTAAGGAGGCCCTTCATTGAAATGAACAGTTGGAAGCCTGGTGTCGAATTTCCACCAGTCTTCAAGCTGAGATCGATTTGAAGAGAGCTAGTGAACTTCTAGCTTGCAGAGATGAAGCAATTGATGCCCTTTAATGTGAGTTATTATTGAAGGATGAACAAATTGCCTCGGCCAGAGAGGTTACAAAGAGCTGTCGGGCTGATTTGAGCCGTTTTGAGGCGGATCTTGTGATTTTGAGAATGGACCGAGCGTAACCAGAGGATAAGGAGAAGGCCTCTGAAGAAGACCATATTAAGAGTGATGAGGATGCAGGGAAGGCTTTAGCTGCTGTCAGCGCTAAATTGCAAATGTGAAAAGAGCAGGGAGAGAAGTTCCAGCAGGAACGTGGTAATGCTGAGTCTCAGCTAGTGGGCCTAGAGAGAAAGATTTTATATGGCCCATGTAGAGTCTGCTGAAGCCTCCACACATATTGGTTTGAAGTGGCTATATGTAGGAAGTAACTCAAAGGTCGAAGTTCAAGGGATTGGTACTTGTAAATTGGTTCCACGAGGAGGCCGGACTCTCTCCTACATGATGTTCTTTATGCCCATGAGATTCATTAAAATCTCATTTCTGTTTCCCAATTATTGAACAGGGGTTTTAATTTGTTATGTTAACAATAATAGCTTGAAGTTGTGTTTGCTAGATACCTTTTATAGATCTGGTTATTTTACGAATGGTTTAATTGCCATGGATGTTGACTTAAGTACTTATAATAATTCCATTTCCCTTAATATTGTTTCTTCTTCTTCTATCGATAAAGATGCATTATTATGGCATGCTCGTTTGAATCACATACACATGCCAAGATCGTATGGATCGATTAGCTAAAGAAGACCTCTTAGGTAGTTTGAACCACATCGAATTACCACAATGGGAGACTTGCCTAAAATGAAAGATGTCAAGAAAATCATTCGGATAGGCTACTATAGCCGACTACCCTTTATAATTAATCCATTCACATGTTTGTGGTCCAATGAATGTGAGGGCAAGGCACGAGGCCTACTATTTCATAATTTTTATTGATGACTATACTAGATATGGTCACGTCTATCTCATGTCTTATAAATCTGAGGCATTAAGCTGTTTCAAAAAGTTCATGAACTTACCAAGAATCAGTTAGATAGAAAAGTCAAAACTTTAAGAACTAATCGAGGTTGGGAATATCTTTCAGATGAATTCAATGCTTTATGTGATGAAAAAGTAATTGAACATCAGTTGATAATTCGATACACTCCGCAACAAAATGGTGTTGCCGAGAGGGAGGAATAGAACTCTTCTCAATATGGGTAGGTCGATGATGACTGAGGCCAACTTACCCATTTCATTTTGAGGAGATTCGTTGCTCATGGCAACCTACATCGTAAACTGAGTGCCCTCCAAATCTGTAACTTCCACTCCAACTTACCCATTTATCGGGATCAGCTCAAGATAGTTATATCTTTAAGTAGTGAGCTTAAGCTCTGATACCACTTGTTGGTCCCGTGTGATTAGTTCCAAGGGGGGGGGGGGGTTAGGAACTAATGCAACTTTTTCGCTAAATAATGCTGACTTAATTAATTCTTTATGTTACTTAACTTAGTTTAGGCCAGCACGGCCGAGAAATGTAAGACAGCTTTAGTCAGATGTTGACTAGAACTGTTTTACTTGTGAGTTGGGAATTAACACTTTAGGTCAGCTTCCAACTCAGCACCAAGATTACTCAGTGTCAGCTTTGCAATTTATATCCTGAGCAATTTAATCAGACAACACATATATAGATATATTGAGAGAGAGTTAGAAATTACTCAGCACGACTTATCCTGGTTCGGCCTCTCCGCCTACGTCCAGTCCCCAGAGTCCCTCCAGGCTTTTTCAATCCAATACTGATCTCTTTAAAGGTAGAGCACAAACCGTTTACAAGGCAGTTAAATATGCAAGAGTACCTTCCTCTATTCGTCTACTCAACTCCTACTAAGTGCTATAACCGAACACCTAGATTTCTCTACCACTGAGTACTTAAAATCGAGTACTCAGCACCACTCTCTCAATTTTACAATTGATAAAAATTTGTTCTTTTCTCAGACAAAGAACACTTTAGATGATTATAAAAATCAATCTAGCTTTTACACAGAAAAGGAAATTTGGTGTAAGATCTCTTTCTTGTTTTGATGTGCTTTGTATGTATATAGTTTTTCACTTGTAAATCGGCAAAGGATCCAAGAATGAACTTGTCCTTTTATAGCTGAAATCTGAAGACACAATCATTTGAATCCGAAATTATCCGTTGGATTCAAAATGGCTCTTTCTTGCGACATTGTTCTAGTCAGCTTCAGATTTACAGGCCAATCCTGTCGTCTGAATTCTGCAGGCGTCAAGCTTGTCTTCTTCCCGCAGGTGTGTCTTCTAGTGCCAGTTCGTCTTTTAGCTAACGGACAATTGACCCATGCATCTCGAAATTGACTATGTGCGTAATTCCAAGGTTTCTATTATTGGTGCAAACAGTTGTCGGATCTTGTCTTCTAGCAAATAGATCATTCGTGCTGTCCTGATGAACACTCAGCTTGACTTTATTGACGTTGCTTTTGTTCTTTGTTTCTGAGTCACTCTTACTCAGCTTCCGTGGTCAGCTTCGTCTGCAAGCTTTGGTTTAGAGAAGGACTTTTCTTCTTTGATACTGGGTTTTGTTTCACTCAGTATCTTTGGTCAGCTTCATCTTTAATTATTTATTCTGAAGATGGCTTTTCTTCTGTTATGCTGAGTTGCACTCCACTCAGCTTGTGCTGTGTTCTCATGCTGACTTCGTCCTGTCTTACTTTTTGATTCTGTTTTCATTTATACTTATACTCAACATTGAACAAACATATTAGTACAATTAAATTAAAGCACTTAAATTTAATTGCCCCTTAATCATGGATTAACTTAAATAATTTTGTCAAATCAAAATCATATGGAAAGGTGTTTCAACAAAGAGCATGTCAATGTACCTCAGAACGTTGCAAATACTCTAGATCCCGATGAAAGTGGGAGTGTTATTCTTTATAATTATGACAATATGGAACATAGTCCCAGTGGGAGCATACCGAATTATGATGAGTACATGAAATTTGTCTATCAGGACTCTGAAGCGCATTGTATTAAAAGACAAAAAGTTGATCACCGACGATTCAGTGTCAAAGGCTTAGCTCTTTTACTAACTCCTTGTGATGATGCGGAACTGAAGAATATTCAACAAGCTCACTCATGTCCCGAAAAAGACAAATGGATTAAGCAATAGAAGAAGAAATGACTTCCATGCAAGTCAACCGTGTTTGGAAATTGGGAACAAATGGGTTCTCAAGATTAAGCGAAAGGCTGGTCAATATTGAAAGGTACAAGGCTCGCTTAGTCGCCAAGGGCTATATAGAACAGGAAGGAATAGACTTTAAGGAGACATTTTCTTCTGTTGTGAGATTTACTTCCATAAGGCTCATACTCGTAATTATGGCAGGTTTGGACCTGGAGCTATATCAAATGGATGTTAAGACTAATTTTCTTAATGGAGAATTGGAAGAAGAAATTTACATGCAACAGCCTGTAGGTTTCATTTAAGAAGGCTGCGAACAAAAGGTTTACAAGTTGATCAAATCAATCTATGGCCTCAAAAGTCTTCAAGGTAATGGTACCTTCGTTTTCATAATGAGATGACATTGAATGACTTTAATCAAATTGAAAAAGACCACTGTGTCTATACCAAACGCTTCGGAAATAAGTTTATCATTCTATCATTATATATTGATGATATCCTAATTACAGGTAAGGATATGACTTTTGTAAATCAAACCAAAGCTTGGTTAACTTCAAGTTTTAAGATGAAAGATATGAGAGAAGCATCATATATCCTTGGGGTCAAGATCATAAAGGATCGCTCTAAAAATATGTTAGCCTTCTCTTAAGAGACTTACATCAACAAAGTTCTTAAGCAATTTAATATGAGAGACTGCAAACCCATAGATAGCCCAATGAGCAAAGATCATGTTCTAAGCTCAAAGATGTGCCCTAAAACACAACAAGAAATCTCGAAAATGAAAAATATTCCTTATGGAAATGCGGTTGGTAGGCTTATGTATGCAATGTTATGCACTAGGCCTGATATATTCCATGTTGTCGGGATGGTAAGCAAATATCAATCCAACCCAGGTCAAACTCATTAGTCTGTGTTGGGGTTTAGTGTCCTATAGACAATTGTTCTAGGATATGAACTAAATATAAATGAAGTGTTCTTTATGTCATTTGTTTTAATAAGATATGGTTTCATAACTATATAAAGGCAACCTCTTTTAAAGAACTAAATAAGTCTAATAAAAGGAAATCCCTAAGTTTGTTTAAAGTGATTATAAAGTGTTCATACAAGCATGAAGTGAGACGAAACTTTATAATAAACTAATAAACTTAAAACCACCCCAAGTCAAGTAATATGTTTAGGATTGACATATCACTGTTGAGACTTGCATGTAACAATGTCTTCTGTCAAGACAGAGAGCTGATCTCACAAGCTTCATATATACAGATAATCTAGACAGTTGCATGGATCCAATGAAAGGGAGTTCATTAGGATTGGGGACCCGACTTGAGATAACAGGATGGGTAGATTCATCCTTGTCACCTATTCATCTCATTGGTATTAATAGGTATAAGTAATCCTAAGACTCAAAGGAATGTTAATTAGTGATTCTAGATTACGGAATGTGATGCTTTGATCCTGTTGTAACACGGTCCATAACAGAGATGACTCTGGGGTGTGAACGGCAGACGTTGGGTGTCACAAGAAGTATTTACAGGATAGTTATACATTGGATTGAGCATTTGTCACTCCCGATAAATGGGAGATACGTCCAAGGATCGTTTGTGGAAGACTTGACTCTAAATCCTTGCAAGGTGATAGCTTAAGACTTGAAATACAGATTTCACTTAACCTATCTAATTGGAGTTGACTCGGCCTGTACAAGTAAAACGAACGTCTCGCTATATGTGACTTGACATTATCCATAGTCATAAGATTCAGTTCAAGGATGTAGTTGATAAAGGATCGAATTATACTGTAACTAATACGGAAAGGTCAACGACAGAATCAACCTGTCTTCTTATAGCTCTGGGGGAATGTTTCGGATTTGCTAATCACATTTCGCGCACTCATTCCGTTATGTAAAGATTAAATATAATTCTGAGAAAATTAATTTAATAGTTGCATACGGCTAGAAGCAATAAGAACCTAATGGGTCACACATAAGACTTGGAGCCCAAAAGAGAAACAGATGTTAATTAATTGATGGAAGCCCAACTGAGTACACTAAGGCCCAGTAAATGAGGGGGGCGATTTTTTATGTAGTAAAATACACAAATAATTAATTTAATTTTTAAACAATTCGAATTAGATTATAATTGTGAATTAAATTAATTAAAGGATAAATAAGTTAGGAAGTTTAATGAGATTGCTCCTATTATTATCCTATAAGGTTATTATTATTATCTTTATATTTAAGATATAATTGTAAATAATAAATAAGAATTATATTCCGAATTAAATTCTTATTCAGTAACCTAATTCTATCTAACTAGGGTTTAGATACAATAGAGTATTTATAACCCCCCTATTGGTAAATTTTGACCAATACAGACAATCCCGGGAGAGAGAATTTCGACACCCCTTGTTGAGGACGAAATAATCCACCGCTTCCTACCGATTCAATTGATTTCATCTTTTTCTCTTTTTTCTTGATCTTGTGTTGATTAATTAGAGACAATCTACTTTGATTGTTTTACACGGTTGAGTTCTAACTTGATTTTGAATTGTGTTTTGTTTTGTGCTCGGGAACTCGGAGTAAGAGTTGTGGGCACTACGATTGCAACGGTAGATAGAACTCCAAAAGGTATTTCCTTCTATCCCTCTTTATATGAAATAACGATTAACGGATCTTGGGTTAATGGAAATAGGTTAAAATTTTTATATTTCCGCTGCCAAACGTTAGCCTATTTTCCTCCAGTGGTATCAGAGTCTGCGTTAAATCCGTTATTTCATATATGAAAATTTAGAAGTTTTTCAATCAGATTGAATGAATATTTATAGTTAGGTTAATTAACGAAACTGATTTTGATTAATTAATTCTAAAGATAAATAAGTTTTAATTAATTGTTAATTAAAATAGATTCTGCATATGTTCTTGATTATTTTGGTTGATAATCATTATAACAAAATCTATTAGTTTTATAGTTAGATTGATAAAAATTAGTTTTATTATTCTAAAGATAAAACGGAAAAAATCTTTAATAAGTTTTTTCCTTATTTTCTGAAAAACGTTTTAAAACCGTTTTAAAACACACATATATATATGTATTTATATTTAAAATAAATAAAAAAAATGATGAACAACAGTTCGGGTCACACCGCGCGACTCGAACAGCCGTTCCACGGTTGCTGCCTCACGACAGCAACCGGGTTGCGTCTGGCCGCCGCTGCCGCAAGGCAGCGACGGGCCAGACGCTGGCTGCTGCCAAACGACAGCACCCATGGCTTCGGGCCCGTCACGGCCCCGGCCCGATGGGTATTTGTTTTAAAAATTGTTTTTAAAATAAAATTAAGTTTTAAATATATTTATATATATGTTTCAGAAATTAATAGTTTTTTGTTTTGATTATCGAATGAAAAATTTATTTAAAATTTTATTTTACCTATTTGTAAATCAAAAGTATTAAATGAATTAAAATCAAAATAATTGGGATATGCATGAATATAGTTTTGTATAGTTGTATTAATCTAAAAGGTTAATATATAAGATACGAAACTAATAGAATTAAAATTGGATGAAAGTTAATTTGATGTGTTAATGTGATTAACCTATATATTACATAAGTATATTATGTAATCAACCAATTAAATTTATTTAATTGAGTCTATGTATGTTTGGAGTTATGGACATATTTGGACCCTCTATTTAGTCTTTTGGTATTTTTGAAATAGGACCTGCGAGTCCTGCTTATCTACTATCTATTGTAATTTCTCCTCTCATCTAATTCCCTTCAAAATTAATTGAAGTTTTCTTTAGTAGTATAGAAATTAATATGTAATTTCAAGGCGCCATGGAGAAGACGGAGGACCTAATGAGAAATATGTAATAGTTAGTATTTCCCTAGGTTTGGCCTTTTATTCCGTCTCTGGCTCGACGGAATAATTTAGATAATATGTCCATAACACCAATGTATGTGTCTGATGTATGTTAAAGCAAATCAAGACTAAGTTAGATTATGAGACTTAAAATAAAAATCTCTCACTAATTAAAAGTTAAGTAAATAAGCAAGTTATTAAAATCGGTTGCCCCTCCCTAATATTATAATTCAGCCGGCAGTACTGGGGGCCTTTGGGTTGTTGAGCAAACTCAAGCTCGGGGTCTTATGGTAACACCTGAATTATTGAAAATCGTCCTTTCATGAATATGGGGTAATACTTAAATTAGATTATGATAATTGGATGAGCAAACTCATGTTATCATAAACTAATAGGCAATATGGTTGGGATTAATATGAATAGCATATTAGTTACTAATGTGGTTAGTAACCTGATGGCGTGCCGCCTAGTGGTAGAGTTTCTTACGATGAAATGTATTATATTATGATGAGTGCGGACTCTATGTCTACGGATATGATCTTTATAAATTACTTAACTCTACTAGACGCTACGACTACTTAGGGGCAAGTGTACCCCGTCGTATCAAGTAATAATCCGGTTAAGACCGGGTATCGAATCCACGGGATTTATAATTACAAGTATTAGACGACTCGGTTTCGTATGTTATCTAAGCGGCGATTACTTTGGGGTTGATATGGGGACCAACTACAAACTATCCCTAACTATTGGCGACACAGATTTATGTAACGGAAAACTCCTAGGAATGATATGGGTGACGATAAGTTATAACTATAATATGCAATAACTCCGAATATATTCGGTTGACAATTTACTCTTGCAAAGACGACTACGTGTAGTTCGACCGACCCGTGAAGTACTTAGACTACGTGGTTCCTAGTCAAGGCATGTCTAATGCTGGGGACCAGAAACTAGGGCTCGTAAGTTCCGTGGCTTGTCAATTCCTACGGTTTCCGGTTTGTCACTTCTGGTAAGGCAACACCTATATAAGTCCCTAAAGATAGCCCGAATGGCGTCGGAAATCGCGTTCCCCTACACAATAGTCAATTATGAGTATCAAAACAAGCAATAAACATCAACACGTATATAGAAACGGAAATTGCAAATCATATATTATAAATATGGAAAGCGTAAATGCGGAGTACAACCAAGCCTAGTACATAGGAAGAGTGCAAGCTAGTTAGCAAGTGAAGAGGGAAGAATCGGCCCTCGAAACTAGCTAACCGGACTCAAGGCCGTCTCTTAGGTCTTGGAGGTGGAACTCTCGAGCTTGGTGGACGAGGATGGAACGGAACTTTGACGAATGACAGATCAAATGAACAAGCTTTCAAGGTGGTAGAGTTTTATTACATAAAAACTGAATCTAAAACTAAAACAACAAGAATTCTATCAAAAGAAGTAAAATGTAGCTATGTACAAGGTTTCAAGAGATTAAGGGGTAGAAGGTAGAAGGTAGAAGGTCTCTAAATGAGTGCTAGTCACTCTTATTTATACATCAAGCTAGGGGTAGAATTGTAACTTCACAAGGTACAAGTATGGAGCAACATTATTTGGTGCAGAAATCCCATGATACGCCCCGCGTAAGGTGATATACGCCCTGCATAAGTACCCATTCCGTCAGAAATCTCCTGCATGTGGACCAATTCTATGTCTAATTGTCTCAAATACGCCCTGCGTAGCTGAAGTACGCCCCGCGTAAATGAGTCTCTGATCTTTTTACGTTGAAGAACTACCTTTTACGCCCCACGTAAATGGTGATACGCCCCGCGTAAATGGTGATACGCCCCGCGTATGGAGAGTTGACTCCGGGAGATAATGCAGTCTGACTTTCAAGATTAGGCCAATCATTTCCGACATGTGTCATACGCCCCGCGTAAGGTGTCATACGCCCCGCGTATGCTGAGTCATTTCCACATGGTGCCTGCGGATAAGGCAATTATTTCTGACACCATGTTTTACGCCCCGCGTAAATGACGATACGCCCCGCGTAAATGACGATACGCCCCGCGTAAATAATGATACGCCCCGCGTATTTGAGTAGATTTTCACTCCTTCCTCGTACCTGAAATACAAATCTTGAGAGCCGAGTTAGGTTGACGTTTTATTTTCTAATATTAATCAAAAATAAGGAAAATTAACCGAAAGTAAGGAATTTATTTTTATTTTGTTATTTTATTAAAACACTCTATTTTTGTAATTAAACTTATTTATTTCTTCTAAAATTAAACTGTAAATCACGCTAAAAGATAGAGACGAAACGCCCCTATCATAACCCAATAACCTAGGAATCACATCAAAGATGTGATTGATTACATGAATCTACCTAACAAATGAGACTAGCTTGTTGAGCAAACTCAAGGTGAAATCTCAGGAGTTAGGATCCTAGCTCACTAAAGGATTTGTGAAATTCTTCGAATTAATATGGAGGGCTATTAATTTGGCAAAATAGTGGGAGCAATCTAAAATGAACTAAAAGACCTATAATTTTAAATTGATGTATTTTAAAGCAAATGAATAATGTACGTTTACTCTTTCTCACTCTCAAGTTTAAATTAAAACACTCCTAAAATCATGACTAAAACCAATCTGCAAAATATACTTACCGATAACAAGTTGAACGGTTCAAACTTCACCGACTGGTTTCGTAACCTTAAAATCGTTTTGAAGTTTGATAAGATAGGGTATGTACTTGATACATCGATACCCCCTATCCCAGCTGATGATGCTCCCATCGAAGAAATTGATGCTTACCAGAAGCACAAGGCTGATGACGATCATGCGGGATGCATCATACTTACATCGATGACACCGGAATTACAAAGGCAATATGAGGAAATGGATGC
Organism: Euphorbia lathyris; assembly: GCF_963576675.1. Taxonomy (NCBI): domain Eukaryota; kingdom Viridiplantae; phylum Streptophyta; class Magnoliopsida; order Malpighiales; family Euphorbiaceae; genus Euphorbia; species Euphorbia lathyris. The sequence continues at coordinate 82,701,635 of NC_088910.1, read as the reverse complement.
CTATTCCATCATCATGCACCTAAAGGAATTGTTTGGGAAACAGACCAGGTGCGAACGCTACGAGATATCAAAATTGCTATATCGTTGCAGGATGCAAGAGGGCACATCTGTGATGACACATTGTGTCAAGATGATTGGCTATATTACCAAGCTTTCTAGTATTGGATTCGCGATGGATAACGAACTAAGCATAGACTTAATTCTTTAATCCCTCCCAGAGAGTTATTCACAGTTCATCATGAACTACCAGATGAATGACTTGCAAACCTCTCTTGAAGAGCTTGCAAATATGCTCAAGTCAGTTGAGCCCAATATGAAGAAAGACAAGGCAATACCGGCTCTTGTCATAGAGGGATCAAAGAAGAGGAAGGGGAATTTTCCCAATCCTAAACATCCTAAGAAAGGCAAGAGGGCCATGCCCACTAGAGCTAAGGGAAAGGAAGTGAAGAAGCCCAAAGGAGAATACCACTTCTGTGGAAAAGACGGGCATTGAAGAAGGAACTGCAAGGAGTACCTAGCCTCCCTCAAGAAGGGAAAAACAGTGCTTCAACATCTGGTGTGTTTTATACTGAAATAAATACAATTTCACAGTCTGAATCTTGGGTACTTGATACCGGATGCGGATCTCATATTTGTACAAATATGCAGGAACTAAATCGGACTAAGGAATTGAAGAAAGAAAGCATAAACTTGGGAGTAGGAAATGGAGCAAGAGTTGCCGCCCTCGCTGTTGGAGATTATGCTTTAAGTTTGCCCTCTGGGCTTGTAATAGAATTAGGGAACTGTTTGTATGTTCCAGAAATGTCCAGAAACATTATTTCTATTAACCGTCTTGTTGACGACGGTTTTCATATTTCAATAAAAGACAAATGTTGCGAGTTTTATAGAGATGGGATTTTCTATTTTTCAGGAATATCACAAAATGGGATTTATGTGCTAGATGACAAAATTTCTGTATTCGCAATTGATACCAAAAGACATAAGCTAGATAATTCGACTTACTTGTGGCATTGTCGTTTAGGCCATATAAACAAAAGACGCATGCTTAAGCTACATCAAGATGGGCTTATAGATTCAATTGATCCTGAATCACTGGAGACATGCGAAGCATGTTTAAAAGGTAAAATGACAAAGACACCCTTTAGTAATAAAGGTGAGCGTGTATCAGACACTCTAGGATTAATACATTCAGATGTATGCGATCCTATGTCAGTCCAAGCAAGAGGATGATTCAGATACTTCATAAGCTTCATAGACGACCATACCAGGTATGGTTATGTTTACTTAATGAAGCACAAGTCCGAAGCTTTTGAGAAATTCAAATGCTTCAAGAATGAAGTAGAAAATCAATTAGGAAAGAAAACAAAGATACTTCGATCTGATCGAGGTGGCGAATATCTTTCAGATGATTTTCTGAATTATCTAACTAAATGTGGGATATGCTCACAATGGACACCTCCCTATACACCACAACACAATGGTGTATCCAAAAGGAGGAACCGTACCTTACTAGATATGGTACGATCTATGATGAGCATAGCATTACTTCCAAAGATATTTTGGGGCTATGCCTTAGAAACTGCCCTCTTCACCCTAAATCGAGTACCAACTAAATCCGCTAGTTCCACACCATATGAATTGTTCGTTGGTAGGAAACCCACATTCTCATTCATGAGAGTATGGGGTTGTTCAGCATTTGTCAAACGCATAAGACAAACTAGATTCTAAATCTGATAAGTGTTTCTTCATTGGATACCCTAAGAAAACTATGGGATATTACTTCTATCATCCAGATGATCAGAAAGTAATAGTATCCAAGCACGCAACCTTCTTGGAGAAAGAGTTTCTCGAAGAAACAGAAAAGGGAAGCATGATTGAACTTGATGAAGTTCAAGAAAAAGAAACACCGACTGAAAGAACAGAGGAGGTTGAGGAACCCGAAGCAGTCCCATTAGATGAGACTCAAGTGCCACCCATTCGTAGATCACAAAGAGTTCGTGAACTCCCAATTAGATATGGTTTTCTAGTGGGAGATGATGATGAGGTTCCCGTGTTAGATGACGAACCCGAAAACTACGAAGAGGCTCTTACCAGTCCAGATTCTAAAGCATGGCTCGAGGCCATGGATTCTGAAATGGATTCCATGTACACCAACCAAGTGTGGACTTTGGTTGATCCACCCGAAGGGATAAAACCCATAGGGTGCAGGTGGATCTTCAAAAAGAAGACTGACATGGATGGAAAGGTTAACACCTACAAAGCTAGGTTAGTAGCGAAAGGATATCGTCAGAAACAAGGAATTGATTATGACGAAACTTTCTCTCCTGTGGCTATGTCCAAATCAATCAGAATAATGCTCGCTATTGCCGCTCACTACGATTACGAGATTTGCCAAATGGATGTGAAAACAGCTTTCCTAAATGGAAACCTGCTTGAGGATGTATATATGATGCAGCCTGAAGGTTTCATATCAAAGGATGCAAACAAGGTTTGCAAACTACAGAGATCCATTTATGGACTCAAGCAAGCATCTAGAAGTTGGAACAAGCGTTTTGACGAAACCATAAAACAATTTGGTTTCGAACAAAATTACGAAGAAGCTTGCATTTACAAGAAAGCAAGTGGGAGCTCAGTTGCATTTCTAATATTATATGTGGACGATATATTATTAATGGGAAATGATATAGCTCTGCTACATTCGGTGAAAGTATGGTTATCAGGTAACTTCTCCATGAAAGACCTTGGTGAAGCAGCTTATATACTTGGTATAAAGATCTACAGAGATAGATCAAGAAGACTGTTTGGTCTTTCACAGGCTACATACATTGAAAAGGTGCTAAAGCGGTTTAGCATGCTTGAATCGAAACGAGGTAACTTACCCATGGTACATGGAGTAAAGTTAAGCAATCATCAATGTCCTAAAACCGAAGATGATAAGAAACGTATCGCTGTAATCCCATACGCCAGCGCAATCGGTTCGATCATGTATGTTATGCTATGCATTAGACCTGACGTAGCGTTCGCGTTAAGTATAACGAGTTGTTATCAAGGTAATCCAGGAGACGAGCATTGGAATGCCGTCAAGAACATTCTTAAGTACTTGAGAAGGACTAAAGCCATGTTCCTAGTGTACGGAGAAGGGGATCTGAAAATAGAAGGATTTTCAGACGCCAGTCATCTCACAGATGAGAACGATTTTAGATCCCAATCAGGATACCTGTTTATCTTGAATGGGGGCGCGGTCAGTTGGAAGAGTTCCAAGCAGGGAAGCATAGCTTTCTCTACGACCGAGTCAGAGTACATCGCTGTTGCGGAAGCAGTAAAGGAAGCGGTTTGGATTAAGAAGTTCATTACTGAACTTGGTGTGGTGCCTGACATTGTAAATCCCATTACACTATACTGTGATAACAATGGAGCCATTGCATAAGCAAAGGAACCACGGTCTCATAATGCATCCAAGCATTACCTAAAGCGATGCCACATTGTAAGAGAGATTGTGGCAAGAGGAGATGTGAGAATAGAAAGAGTACCTACTGAGGACAACGTTGCAGATCCGTTGACAAAGCCCTTAGCCCAGAAAGTACATGATCGTTATCTAACTTCTACTGGGATAAGTTGTAGAAACAATTGGCTTTAGTCCAAGTGGGAGTATGTAACTTGACTTGGGGTGGTTTTAAGTTTATTAGTTTATTATAAAGTTTCATCTCACTTCATGCTTGTATGAACACTTTATAATCACTTTAAACAAACTTATGGATTTCCTTTTATTAGACTTATTTAGTTCTTTAAAAGAGGTTGCCTTTATATAGTTATGAAACCATATCTTATTAAAACAAATGACATGAAGAACACTTCATTTATATTTAGTTCATATCCTAGAACAATTGGCTTTAGTCCAAGTGGGAGTATGTTGGGGTTTAGTGTCCTATAGACAATTGTTCTAGGATATGAACTAAATATAAATGAAGTGTTCTTTATGTCATTTGTTTTAATAAGATATGGTTTCATAACTATATAAAGGCAACCTCTTTTAAAGAACTAAATAAGTCTAATAAAAGGAAATCCATAAGTTTGTTTAAAGTGATTATAAAGTGTTCATACAAGCATGAAGTGAGATGAAACTTTATAATAAACTAATAAACTTAAAACCACCCCAAGTCAAGTAATATGTTTAGGATTGACATATCACTGTTGAGACTTGCATGTAACAATGTCTTTTGTCAAGACAGAGAGCTGATCTCACAAGCTTCAGATATACAGATAATCTAGACAGTTGCATGGATTCAATGAAAGGGAGTTCATTAGGATTGGGGACCCGACTTGAGATAACAGGATGGGTAGATTCATCCTTGTCACCTGTTCATCTCATTGGTATTAATAGGTATAAGTAATCCTAAGACTCAAAGGAATTTTAATTAGTGATTTTGGATTACGGAATGTGATGCTTTGATCCTGTTGTAACACGATCCATAACAGAGATGACTCTGGGGTGTGAACGGCAGACGTTGGGTATCACAGGAAGTAATTGCAGGATAGTTATACATTGGATTGAGCATTTGTCACTCCCGATAAATGGGAGATACGTCCAAGGATCGCTTGTGGAAGACTTGACTCTAAATCCTTGCAAAGTGATAGCTTAAGACTTGAAATACAGATTTCACTTAACCTATCTAATTGGAGTTGACTCGGCCTGTACAAGTAAAACGAACGTCTCGCTATATGTGACTTGACATTATCCATAGTTATAAGATTCAGTTCAAGGATGTAGTTGATAAAGGATCGAATTATACTGTAACTAATACGGAAAGGTCAACGACAGAATCAACCTGTCTTCTTATAGCTCTGGGGGAATGTTTCGGATTTGCTAATCACATTTTGCGCACTCATTCCGTTATGAAAAGATTAAATATAATTCTGAGAAAATTAATTTAATAGTTGCATACGGCTAGAAGCAATAAGAACCTAATGGGTCACACATAAGACTTGGAGCCCAAAAGAGAAACAAATATTAATTAATTGATGGAAGCCCAACTGAGTCCAATAAGGCCCAGTAAATGAGGAGGGCGATTTTTTTGTAGTAAAATACATAAATAATTAATTTGATTTTTAAACAATTCGAATTAGATTATAATTGTGAATTAAATTAATTAAAGGATAAATAAGTTAGGAAGTTTAATGAGATTAAATTGCTCCTATTATTATCCTATAAGGTTATTATTATCTTTATATTTAAGATATAATTGTAAATAATAAATAAGAATTATATTCCGAATTAAATTCTTATTCAGTAACCTAATTCTATCTAACTAGGGTTTAGATACAAGAGAGTATTTATAACCCCCCTATTGGTAAATTTCGACCAATACAGACAATCCCGGGAGAGAGAATTTCGACACCCCTTATTGAGGACGAAATAATCCACCGCTTCCTATCGATTCAATTGATTTCATCTTTTTCTCTTTTTCCTTGATCTTGTGTTGATTAATTAGAGACAATCTACTTTGGTTGTTTTACACGGTTGAGTTCTAACTTGATTTTGAATTGTGTTTTGTTTTGTGCTCGGGAACTCGGAGTAAGAGTTGTGGGCACTACGATTGCAACGGTAGATAGAACTCCAAAATGTATTGCCTTCTATCCCTCTTTATATGAAATAACGATTAACGGATCTTGGGTTAATGGAAATAGGTTAAAATTTTTATATTTTCGCTGCCAAACGTTAGCCTATTTTCCTCCAGTCTGCTGTGAAGAGAATACCCAGGTATATTAAAGGAACGATAGACTATTCTCTATGTTACCAAGGAAAGAATCTTCTACTTAGAGGATACACAGATGTAGACTGGACATGAGATCTAGATGAAAGAAAATCCATGTCTAGCTACGTCTTTTTACTCGGAAATGGGGCAATTTCCTAAAGTAGCAAGAAACAGACATGTATAGTCTTATACACCATAGAAGCTGAGTATGTGTATTACTCATCCGCAGCTCGAGAGGCCGTTTGGTTGAATAGATTCATGGATCACCTAAACGTTGTTACTACAAGCTTTCCAGTAATAATTAGCAGTGGTAGTCAATCTTATATTGCTTTTTCTAAGGATCAAAGATTTCATAGTAAAGCAAAGCATATTGAGATTAAGTATCACTTTGTTAGAGATTTAGTTGCACGCAAAGAAGTTTGTATGAAATATGTTTCGACTCATGACATGGTTGTTGACCCTCTGACGAATCTTGTCAAGAGAGATGTTTTTGTGAAACATATTAGGTCCTATGGATTACTTAGGATCTAAACATATTTCTATTACATGTAATTTTTGTAACATGTACTTTGAATTCAATAAAGTATCTTTTTGAATCACTTATAATACATGTGTATGTAAATGTTGTATGTTAATATTTGCGATTGAGCATGTCAAATAGAGAAGTAGCTCACTCACACGAGCGCTTACCCTCATTTTGTTAATTGTGGTGACAAAGATAAGGATGGGGTGAATTTTTTAGTAAACAAGAACTTGCTCAATAATTGACGCCGTCTTGCAGTAATAATGGATCCAGGTTCATTAGTTTGCAGGATAGAAATATACATACAAGTGGATAAGTATGTATACAAAAGATCATTTACAATCTGAAATTTCAATCAGAGTTTTTTGAATGAATTCTTCTGTCTAATATACCTGAAGGTAGTCCTATAATGAGAGAGACTAAGGTTAGATGGTATGACACATCGAAACTGAAACCTTCGTATGGTGTTGTTTTGAGCATAGACATGCGCTTCCTTCAGATGGAAGGATTTGAACACCATAGCACATGTTTTTCATACCATGTATGCTTTGTGACCAAGAGATGGAAAATGACAATCTCACTTTTTTTTCTAGTGTGAGACCCTCTATGTGAAAAACATGTTTTTTCTCGAAACGTTATCCTCGATACCCTTAACTAGTTCAAGAAGTGTAATTCATTTTGGCTACTTCGGAAGGATGCTCTCAAAAGCTAGGTACTAATTTAGCTCGGATAGGGGCCAACTGGGCAAATAAAATGAATTATTATGGAAAGAATGTAGTAAGAGGGAAAGTGTTTATCAAGTTCACATCTTGTAGTTCTATATTTCACGAATCCGGATAGTTGTGCATATGTGCACGCTTGTGAATATAGATGAACTTTTGAGATAATAATGATTACAGTGGATGTGATATTAACTCGTGGATGTGATATTAACTCTAGGATAAAGCATACTATTTCTTAATTACACACGTAATTCAAGAGGTTGTATATCTCTAACGAGTATACATTGTTTGCGTTCTCGATTGTATGTCGATCGCACAAACTATTTGCGAGTATGAATAAGACGGAGTGCTAGAATATGTTTCCATTACGTGCAAGTGGAAGATGTAGGAATAAATTGAGTAAACGGGCTCGAGCCCATTTACTGATCCATTTATGGCCCGCCCGTAACCTGATCTGTTATGATTAGGGTTAGGGTTTAGGTTTATCCTAGCTATAAATAGATAACTATGGAGGATAAACCTAACACACACCAGAGACAGAATATACTGCCTACACTAGTTTATCCTAAACTAAAATGTCAGAGACTGCACAGAAGCAAACTCTATGTTCCTTCTCTCTTAGCCCCCCTGTTCTCGGGTAGTGCTCTTAGTTCGTGAAACAACAGAGATTGCTCATTCGATGTAGTGACCTCCTAGATCGGTGATACATAGCCAAGATTGATTGTTTTCATTGTTGTTCAACGGATCTGCGCTACAAGAAGTAAGCCTAAATCCGTTGATTTATTTATTGACAGATCCAGGTTCATTATCTGTTCCTTGAAGGTTAGAGAAATCCATTATGACTATTAGAGCCTTCAATTATTGAAAATAAAAATATCATGAAATATTAATTATACGAAAAAAAAATATTTAAAAAACAAACTAAAATTTTATTTTGATTAGAAAAATGATTCAATTAATGATTTCAATATATTTTAAAGAGTTAGAGCCGGTTGTTTCACCTATTTAAGGTGACTACCAATCAGCGAACGAAGATTAATCTGAATGTGTATATGACTTAAAGGTACTGGCGTGGTGGTGAAGACTCTCCAAAATTATCTCGTGATTTGATTGGAAAAAAAACATATTTTAAAGAGCTAATGGAGGGTTTTAGAATATTAAAGATGTAATCAACGTTGAATGTATATGTTCTAATAGATGATTTTAAAATCAATTAAAATTAATTTAAATGGTTAAACACATCAAATTAGATTTAATTCTAATCCTAGCATAGTTAGAAAAAAATTAATTGAATCGAACCAGATCTAGGCATGGGCCGGCGAGCCCGTCCGGCCCGTCTAGGCCCAGGCCCAACCCTATTTAGGTAAGTTTGGACATATGAAAATAGTGTCAGGTCCAGCCCGGTCCAAGCCTGTATAAGCCCGCCAGAAATTGGACGGACTTAGGCTATATGAATTTTCCATTGGATCGGTCCGATCCGATATATATATATATATATATTATAATTTATGAGATGATTTTGAAAGTGATATTGGTGCTTTCGATATATAGATAGTTATTTTTTATCGTTATGTTGTAATTTATTTTGGATTTGATGTTTCAGTAGACAATTAGTTTATTAGAATTTTTACAAACTTATTAAATATTGTGTTGTGTGTACTATTTTTTTATTAAAAAAAAGTTGGTGTGACATTTTAATTGTATTTTTGTTTTAATATACAGATAAACTTGGACGGACGGGCTTGGGATTCATATTTTAGGCCCGAGCCCGACGTAATTTATTACGGGCTGGATTGAGCTTGGGCTCGTCAGATTTTATTAAAAAGCCGACAGACCCGGCCTGAGCTCGGCCCATGCCCAGATCTAAATCGAACCGATTAAAAACCTTCATTTTTCACAAATCAGAGAGACGACCTGACCTCTCTTCGGTTTCCTTCCAACTTAAAAAAAAAAAAGGAAGAAAGTAGAAAATTAAAAAAAAAGAAAAAAAAGAAAGAAAGTAGAAAAATAATAGAAAATCTAGGCTCTCCGGAGCCCCAAACAAATACCTGATCTAGGGTTTGGGCCTGCGTCTGTAGTCTCCCCCTCTGATGGACTTCTTCGTTTGGAATGTTAAAGGTGCGGCGAGCAAGGCTACCCGCATTCATGTCAATGATCTTATTAAACAGTTTAACCCTTCCTGCTTTGTCCTTCTTGAGACCAAGGTTAGTGGAGCCAAAGCAGATGAGGTGGTTAGAAAGTTTAAGAATTGGAATTGCGTCAGGTCGGAGGCTACTGGCCGGGCAGGGGGGATTTGGCTCTTTTGGAAGCCAGGTCAAGTCAATATTGATATTGTTACTATGGACAGTCAATTCATCCATAGTAAGGTGTGTTACCTGGGTAATAAACCCTTCTTTATTACCTTCGTCTATGCTGATCCTGTTTCGACTAACCGAAGAAGGCTGTGGGAGATCCTTCATTCTTTTAGCTCTAACATGGTGGAGGCGTGGTTGGTTGCCGGGGATTTTAATGACATTGCCCTCTTGAGTGATCAGAGAGGAGGGGGTAATCATTATGTGAACCGGTGTCTTAATCATAAGCAAAGTATGGATATGTGCGGGCTTTCGGACCTGGGTGCTGCTGGCCACAAATTTACCTGGAAAAGGAATAGTGTGTTTGTTAGGTTGGATAAGGTGTACGCTAATGTTGCAGCGATTTATAGGTTTTCTGAGGTCAAGGTACTTAATCTCCCTTTCCGTCACTCAGACCATTGCCCTATCCTCATTAATTTGGTCAAAGGAAATCGGCTGAAAGGTAATAGACCTTTTAGGTATCTGGTGGCTTGGGAGTCTCACCCCGAGTTTAAGGATTTCGTTAAAAGCAATTGGCATCCCCACTCTGATGTTCTCCTCGCTACTGAGGAATTCAGGAGGAATGTGGCTGTTTGGAATAAAAATACTTTTGGTCATATTATCAGGAGGAAGAACAAACTCTTGAGGAGAATGGAAGGTGTTCAGCGTTGCTTGGAGGTTCGTTGTGATCATAGCCTGAATGGTCACCTAAGAGCTCTTCAGAACGAGTTGGAAGCTGTGCTTAGACATGAAGAGCTTTTGTGGTTCCAGAAATCTAGGAAGGCTTGGATTCAAGACGGGGACCGGAATACCAGGTTTTTCCACCTCTCAACGATCATTAGGAGACAGCGAAATAGGATCGAGGCTATTAAAGACGCCCGTGGTGAGTGGATTTTTAAGGAGGAGGACATTCGGCGCCTTGCCCTTGATTTCTACAAGGACCTGTTCAGAGAGGAAGCTGTGGACCTAGAGAGTGCCCACTCTGGCATTTCCTTTCCTCGTTTGGGGGAGGATGCTATTAATAATGCTTTCCATCCCATTGAGCTTAAAGAGATTGATCTGGCCTTCTCCAGCATCGGTTCCACTAAGGCTCCTGGTATTGATGGTATCCCCGCTAGTTTCTATCATAAACACTGGGACACTGTTAAAGAGGGTATATACAGCTTTGTGTTAGGTGTCTTTGGTGGTTCGAACGATATCAGTTTGGTTAATAAAACCCTCATTGTCTTGATTCCTAAGGTTGCCAAGCCTTCTTCCTTTCTCCAGATGAGACCCATCAGTCTTTGTAATGTCTTGTATAAAGCTATTACTAAGATTGTGGCTAATAGAATCCGGAAGATCCTTCCGGATATTATCAGCCAAAATCAAGGGAGCTTTGTTCCTGGAAGACAATTGATGGATAACGTTGTTATTGCCCAGGAGGTTGTCCATTCTATGAAGATTAAGAAAGGCAAGAAAGGGATCGTGGCTCTCAAGCTGGATCTGGAGAAAGCCTATGATAGGTTGAACTGGAGCTTTCTTCTGGATAGTTTAGCCAAAGCTGGTATCCCGGAGAACTGGAGGAATTTGATTGGAAAGTGTATCTCCTCTCCTGTTTTCCAGGTTATGATCAATGGGGATATGTCGGATGAGTTCTCTCCATCCAGGGGTATTCGTCAAAGGGATCCTATGAGCCCCTTCCTTTTTGTTATTGCCATGGAAAGATTGTCTCACCTGATCCAAGAGGCGGTGAGCAAAGGGACTCTCCACCCTGTTTCCATCAACAGACATTGCCCCCCTGTTACCCATTTACTCTTTGCTGATGATGTCATGCTTTTTGTGGAGGGTAATGAGGAACAAATTAAGGCTGTGATGGATATCCTCGATTGCTTTTGTGAGGCTTCTGGCCAGAAGATTAACATCCATAAATTCCGTATGCTTTGTTCCAAGAATATGGATAATATCTTGTGTAGAAGACTGAGTGAGATGTCTGGCATTCCCCTGACTCAATCGTTTGGGAAATACCTTGGGGTCCCTCTTCATAGTGACAGGGTGTCCAAAGCCTCTTTTAAAGATATTTTGGACAAATCTAACGGTTTGTGTGCTAGCTGGAAAGCTAATTCTCTTTCCCTTGCAGGTCGCCTTACTTTAATCCAGTCTATCAACTGCGCTGCTCCAAATCACATCATGCAAGCCTGTAAGCTCCCTGAGCCGGTCCTCAACGACCTTGATAAAATTAATCGGCGTTTTCTGTGGGGAGAGTCTGGGGATGGGAGGAAGATTCACCTGGTCCCTTGGAAGGAAGCCTGCCAGCCTAAGAGCAGGGGGGGTCTTGGTATAAGGCAAGCTAAGGACAATAATAAAGTCCTGTTAATGAAGCTTCTTTGGAGAATGTGGCAATCCCCCTCCTCCCTTTGGGTTCGTCTTCTGTGCGGCAAGTATAGGAAAGATAGAATCTTTGGTGGCCCGAAGGAGAGGGTTGTCAGCTGTTCCTTCCTCTGGAAAGGGCTTAGTGCTGTTTTTGCTGAGTTCTGTACGGGGATTGGCTTGGAGGTGGGTAATGGGAGATCCATTAGTTTCTGGTATGACACCTGGATTGGTGACAAACCGTTGATTGAGGTGTGCATCGCCCCTCCGCCGAATGATCTCCTCTCTTGGAGAATTGCTGATGTGGTGGACTCGGAGGGAGACTGGATCTGGTCTAAGTTCGACTCCTTTCTTAGCCTGGAGACCCTCCTTAATATTAGAGGTGTGAAGATTAGTAATCAGGAGGAGGATAAGGACAGACACTGCTGGGCCTTGACTAATAATGGTTCTTATTCTTGCAAATCGGCCTATGAAGCTTTTACCCCTAATAGGGCTGATCCTCCTTTGGAAATTTGGAAGTCCATTTGGGCCCTCAAAGTCCCCTACCGCATTAGGAGTTTCCTATGGCTGGGAGTCAAAGACAGGCTCCTCACGAATGCAGATAGACACAGAAGGCACTTGGCTGTATCTGGTGCCTGTAGCAGATGCAACGGCCATGTGGAAACTTTGTGCCATGCTTTGAGGGATTGCCCGAATAGTAGAAAGGTTTGGGAAGGGGTCCTTCCTCACCACATCCTTCCTTCCTTTATGGGGTTCTCTGATATTGACTGGTTCTCTGAAGGCGTTAATGGGAATTTGTTGGCCAGTATGGAGCACGGGGCTATTCTCTTCGCTATTATTTGTCACCAAATGTGGAAATGGAGGAATGAAGAGTTATTTGCTGAGAAGACTGTCTTTATTCCTGACCTCCAGTTTTACTTCTCGAAAAAACTCTCTGTTATTACAAAGAGTTTTGAAGGAGAGCCCCTGGTTCACCCCTCCCCGGTTAAAGAGGTCCAGTTAGTTGGTTGGAGGAAGCCCAGGGAAGGGGTTGTCAAGTTGAATACGGATGGCTCCTGCCTTAGTAATGGCAGAATTGCTGCTGGTGGAGTTCTTCGGGATGCTGGTGGCGCCTGGCTGGCTGGGTTTACCCATAACTTAGGTACGGGCTCCTCCTTTACTGCAGAGCTCTGGGGGATCTTGTCTGGCATTAAACTCGCCATTCGCATGGGTGTTAAAAGACTTTCGGTGGAGTCTGACAATTTGGAGGCTATCAACAGGATTTCGGATAGACAGGCTGTTTGTCTTAAGAGTCAGAATCTCATTAAAGCCATCTTGAGGCTTCGTCCTGCCTTCGATTCTCTTACCTTCTCCCATATTTATAGGGAGCAAAACTGCGTGGCGGATCGCTTGGCAGTTGCTGGGCATGGGGGGATGTTAGGTGTTTCTACCCTTTCCGTTCCTCCTTCTTTTCTGTTACCTTCTCTTCTTGAGGATAGGATTGGGGTCAGTCTTCCTAGACTGATCCCGGGTTAGGTTTTTGTTTGTTTGTTTTTTTTCTTCCCTTCTTACCAAAAAAAAAAAAAAAAAAAAAAAGAAAAATAATAGAAAAAACCAGAGTCGGACAAAAGTCATGCACTTGACCTTATAATTGTAAATTTAGAAATGGTTTCTTTATTTCATTCCGTGCAAGTAATCAAAACCCAACCTCCTTCGGTTATCTTTTGTTACTTAAAAACGCATAATCTCTGTCCAAATTCAGCCTTCCATTTTGCCCCGAGATCTCCTGTTGGTACTGCTCTTCACACTTTTTTTTTTTCATTTCCTGTTCTATGCCTTTACTTGCCTCAAACAGTTCAGTTCAGTTATATTTTTCTTTTTGGGTTATTGTTTCTGTTAACCTTTCCTTGTCTATTTTGTTAGATTGTCTCGTTTTGTAGTCACAATTCCATTTTTTGTTGTGTTTCTGGCATGTTGATGATGAACGAGTTTCTTGGGGAGTCGTGCTTGACCTTTCTAGATTCACCTTTACTGTTCTTCCTCTTAGTCTTAGTAGTGCCGAATTTGCCAGCTATCGAGGAATAATTGAGAGGAAAATTAGGATGGGTAAGCTACTGGATGTTGTTAGATGACTGAGCAAATGGGTAGTTCTAACGGAATTGACTACTTAGATTATTAGAAGATTACAACAAGTATTATTGCGTTTGTGAATTCTTGGTTTTTGAATTTGAAAGAGATGCGAAATTGAATTAGAACTGAATGAAGAACGTTACAGGTAATTGAGGAATGATTATTCTTTCAATTTTTACAAAAGGAACAAAAAAAAAGTTATATGGCAACATTATATGTTTCATTAGGTGAATATTCTGATCCTATTTTGTTTGTGGTTCCTATTCAACACTGTGATTTAACACCTACCCCACTTTTCCATAGATTTTGACAGTATTCAACTTGCCACTGCCAGGGATGAGATGCCATTGACTACTGAATATATAGAAAACGTAGTTAATACAAGAGTAATTAGTGAAAAATGACCATGTCTTGCGTGGTATTAATTCTAGCACCATGATGCTGAGTAGATTGATTTTTTTTCTTAGATTGCTTGTATTAGTTGATTTTCTCTTCCATAATTTTTATTAACTTTCATTTAAACTTGTACTCAAGACTAATGGTAAAGATCTTATTGAAGAGAGTAATCATCTTATTGAAAGCGACTTTGTGGAATTAATCAGATTAGACAATAGATGAACAGTTCCTATTGCTCAAGAATTCATATATTTGCTGTTTTCCAATTAAATTATTCAATAGGAACTTTCAACATTGTAAACTAGTGTTCTCATGTGTTTTCATTTAGTATATAGCGCCTTAACGGACAGAGAATGTTTAAAGAGCCAATAGCTTATGAATTCTGGATTCTTTTATATCTGGCATTTCTTCTGTGATTATTCAAATTGAAAGTATGGAATCATTCAACAATTTGTGCTCAACCCACATCTAATATTTCTTCATTTTTTTTTGCTGTTATAACTCTTGCTCAATGATATTACCACTATTCCTTAATTCAGGTGCAAGTACCTATTCAATTTCTGTGTATGGGCTTAATAGGTACAATTAGGTGGCATATACCCTAACCCTAAATTAAGTTTGATAGGTTTTGCATTACATGCTTAATGAGTTCATCTACCCATTTAAACAATCTTATGATATCGTTCTGTTTTTTTTTTCCTCCGTAGCAGTTTTCACCTTACTTCCTATCACTTCTTTTATTGTTATTCCCCCCCTCTTTTTTTAGTTCTCTTTTTGTAGAAATCCTTCAGTTTTTATTTGGCATGCAGTGGTTTTCTTTTGGAATTGCAATCATGGCTGACAAAATTACAGCGGAGAAACTTTTAAATAATCTGGCAGCCCTTGCTGACAGTATTCCAAGGCAGAAATCTGTTTCTTTTTTTGAGGAAGAGACGAGCTCAGTAACTTATCGTTTGAATAGGTTGTTCGGACGCCAGGAGCCACTTCACCTTCTTCTGGGTGGCGGAAAATGTATGATTACTCTCTTTGTCAAAAAATCCCCATACTTATAATACACTTTAAACTCTCTTATCAGTTTATCCACCAAAATCTTGTAGCTGCTGATGTGCTCTTATGGAGGAATAAGAAGATCTCAGCTAGTGTGGTAACTGGTGCAACAGCCATCTGGGTACTATTTGAATGGCTTAATTATCATTTTCTGACACTTGTATGCTTTGGACTAGTTCTTGGTATGCTTGCTCAATTTGTTTGGAGAACGGCTTTGGGATTATTAAACAGGTAAGTAAAGTCAGGTCGCCTTCTGTTTTTGCTGTTTCTAGTGGTAATGGTTTACAGTTTCGATGAATTTCAGTTTCTCGATCAGAAATTATTTATGATATCAGGTCCTCCCCCAAGGTGCCCCGCTTTGTGCTGTCTGATGATATATTTGTCAATATTGGAAGAACGATTGGAGTGGAGGTTAACCATGCTTTAAAGTTGCTTCAGGATGTATCAACTGGAGGAAATCTGAAACAATTTCTTGTGGTAAGTTCGACATATGAAACTTCCTAATATAATATTGTGTTTTGAATCTGAGTTCCGACAATGTTTGTGAAACACTGACACAATGAATGGATTGACAACTATTATGAAATGGATTTTGCTTTTGAAGAATTAACTGTTTTTTGGAGTAGCACAAATGATGAGGACATAGTTCCATAAGATGAATTACTGCAATGAAAGGAATATTGGTGAAAAAAAAGAATAGCAGAAAGTAAATAAAAATATTGCTCAAGATGCAGAAGTTTATCCACGTTTCCTTTTTTTTCCTCCAAAAATTTAAGAGATGTAGAAAAGGTAAAGGTAAACAATAATTCTTCCAAATTAAATATGGACATCTGAAAAAAGATTATATAAGAGGCTCCAGATTATGAGTAATTGATACCTAGTAAGGAACTTTGTCAGGTTATAGCAAGCTTGTGGGCTGCTGCTGTCATTGGGAGCTGGTGCAATTTCCTAACAGTTTTCTATATTGGTGAGTTTGCAAATATTTATTACAGTAAAGTTTTCAGATTTCGCGTACAACATTTTGCTTATTAGTAATGGTAATGCTTCTCACAAACATGTGATAATGCACATATGGATTCATCCATAAACCTTTGCGTAGTTCCCAAAAAAGCAATAGAGAAAATGAAAGATGCTATGAAAATCAATATTTATTGAAGTAATTCTGAAACATTGTTTTTGTTAAAGGTTTTGTGGCTGCTCACACATTGCCAGTATTATATGAGAGGTATGAAGATGAAGTAGATGACTTTGTGTACAAAGTATTTGAACAGTTGAAGGGCCATCACAGTAAACTGGGTCATTACAGTAAACTGGTTGCTGGTCTTCTTAGTAAGATCCCAAAGGGGAATCTCAGAGGGAAGAAACATCAATAAATTCATTCAGTGAGTCCTGAACTGAGTGAGTGTTCCATTTTTTAAATTAATATTAAAAATGAAATGCAATGTAATGTAGTTGATTGTGTAATATCTTAAATTAAAGTCAACCAGTATCCCTAGAAACATACATTGATTTCCAATTTAGTTATTGGATATAACATTGTCATAATTCTGAAAATGGGCAGATGGTGAGGACTGTATGCAATAACTGAATTGAGGATCATGCCTGGTTGTAAAGTTTATGGATTCATTGCAAAGGTGACTGTTCAGAGTTGTTTAAGGGTTGGGGAAATCACCATCTCTGCCTTCTTTTCAAGTTCCATTCCTGTTACCGTGGTTTTAGAATATGCCCATTTCATCCTTGATTTTGTCGATTTTTGCGAGTGTGCCAAGCTGATTCCTAAATTAATTTTTAGGTTTTTTTTTTTTAATTTTCTGATTTCTAAAAAGTAAATAATTGATAAAAGATTCAATGACTAAAAGATCTTTCTTAGGTTCTTAGCTCCACTAAAAAGTTTAACTAACTTAAATAATGTTCACCAAATTAAACTCAAACATAAGGATTTGTTGGGATATCTCCCAAAATCCCACATTGGTTAAAAGTGTTGTAAAGGGATGTGTGAATCCCACATTGCTTAGAAATAAGGAAGTCAAGAGGGAGTTCTCTTATAAATAGGCTTTAGGCCTTTAGTTGATGTATTCCACATTCTCAAGGCTAGTTAACTAGGAGGTGTAATTTAGGGTTTGAGTTTGTGTGAGAGAGCAAGGGTTTTTATCTCTTGTTAAAGAGGTTTCCATGCTAAAATTTTTGTGTGCCTTTATTGCTTTTCTCTATTATTTCTTTGTGTGGGTGTGTGTTTATTTGTTTGGCCCCAACAAAGTGGTATCAGAGCCGAGGTTTGGCCTAGGGAGGGTATATAATAGAGGAAGAGCATAAGTCGAGCTGTACAGAAGATGTCGTCTACAACGTTCAAGTATGAGATTCCGCTCTTTGATGGAAAGAGTAATTTCACGTTGTGGCAAAGTACGATTCAAGACTATTTGGTGCAGCAGGGTCTTGACATCGCGTTAGAGAAGAAGCCCGACGGTATGAAAGATACTGAATGGAGTACGATTCAGAGGAAGGCTGTCAGCACTATCAGGTTAGCCCTTGCTCCCCAAATTAAGATGACTGTGTTGACGGAGACATCTCCGAAAGAGTTATGGAATAAGTTGGAGAGCACTTATTTGTCGAAGTCATTGGTTAGCCGATTGTGTCTGAAGATGGATCTGTACACACTCAGAATGGAACATGGAGGTAATATTCTTGACCACATTAATAATTTTAATCAATTGGTGTGTCAGTTATTGAGTATTGGAGAGAAGATTGAGGATGAAGAGCAGTCGTTGCTCCTGTTAGCTTCTTTGCCTAGATCTTTCAAATCGTTAGTGCAAACGATGTTAGTCGGGAAGAACACGTTGCAGCTAAATCATGTGATGGCGGCTTTGAAAGAGAATGAGAAGATGATGCGAGAAGATGACAGTTGTCCCAAGATACTCACAGTTGGAGAGAGTGGATAAAGGGGGAGGAACCATAGGAAGAGTGACCGTGGCGGGAGATCAAGATCTCGGCAAAAGGATATGAGTACTGTTGAGTGCTTTTATTGTGGTGAATCAGGTCACATGCAATCCCGTTGCCCACAGTTTAGGGAGGACTTGAAGAGTCTACGGAAGGGTAATGGTAAAAATGGTAATGTGGTTGAAGATCATGATTTTTTATTGACTACTGCGGATGATCTTGTTGAAGATCATTCTTATTGGGTGTTAGATTATGCTGCTGATATTCATATTTGTAGAGATCGAGCTTGTTTTGACACTTTACAGGTTGATGGAGATTTTTGCTACAATCGGAGTGGGAGCAATTCGAAGATGAAGATTGAAGGCGTCGGAAGAGTCCGCCTGAACCTCTACAATGGTGTTGTCAAAACACTTGCTGATGTGAAGTTTGTGCCTAGTGCTAGAGCCAATATAATTTCGTTGGGAGAGTTGGCTTCACGTGGGTACAAATATGTTGGAGCCGGCAAGTTTTGTAAAGTGTTCAAAGGTGGAAGCTTGATATTGCAAGGAATGAAAAGAGGGAAACAGAGTTATTATCTGGATGGATGTTCCCTTAGCAGAATGAAGAAAAAGAAGATTGCAAAGAGGGTTCAGTTTTCTGAAGATGTTGAGATATATGGGGATTTGGGTCGAGGGAGGATTTGTTGGGATATCTCCCCAAATCCCACATTGATTAAAAGTGTTGTAAAGGGATGTGTGAATCCCACATTGCTTAGAAATAAGGAAGTCAATGGAGAGTTCCCTTATAAATAGGCTTTAGGCCTTTAGTTGATGTATTCCACATTCTCAATGCTAGTTAACTAGGAGGTGTAACTTAGGCTTTGAGTTTGTGTAAGAGAGCGAGGGTTTTTTTGTTACAGTTTTATCCGTTCAAAAATTATAATCCTTTGATAGTGGAGATTTAAGAGGCTTATGGGTCCCGTGGTTTTTATCTCTTGTTGAAGATGTTTTCACGCTAAATTTGTTGTGTGTCTTTATTGCTTTTCTCTATTATTTCTTTGTGTGGGTGTGTGTTTGTTTGTTTGACCTCAACAGGATTTGATAAATTTTTTTTTTTATTAATTGTGAAAAGTTTGAATACAAAGATAGGAAATGAGCAAATGAATGGAGAACAATGATTGTGAACAACTGCTAATGAGAAGTATTAAAAAGAATTGAAGAATTAGAGAAATAACTCAAAGATTGTGAACAACTGCTAGGACTGAAGCTTCTGACAAGCTTTTAACAGTGTAATCAGATCACAGATTCGAAATATTTTAAAATTAGCGAGGAAAACGAAGCAATTGTATATGGGAAGAAGAAAAGAAAAAGCTGGAAAATGGTTGAAATAAGAATAGTTGAAAGAGAAGATTCGGAAGAGTCTTGAGTTTGTGATTTGTGAAGTTTGGTATTTATAGGTAAAATGCTTATAGAATTAGGCTCTCTTTTACTCCATTAACCCCATTCCTATGTTATGTGTCCTAGACTTTAGGAACAACAATGAAGCAAAAAAAAAAAAAAAACATCAAAATGGATAGTTGGATGGTTAGAAAAATTTGACTTAGGTTAAGACTACACTAAACTTGAAATTATCTTATAGTCCGCATATAAACACATGTAACTTGTGCGATAATTTTAAATTGGACCTGCAAAAATCTGAACAAAAATATACCCAAAAAAGTTTGTTTTTTCAGCCCTATAAAAATTGCTAAAAAATAGTACACTAAACCATGACTTCCTATTTTCCTCCTTTAATCTTTTCCATTATTTTTAATCACTTTTAATTTTATTCAATAAGAGACTCTAGCTTATATTCTAATAATTTTTAAGAAAATTATTTCACAGTCCAACTGTTGACCCCTTTTACATGTGTGAAAGGTTTGAAATTGAATTTTACACATGTATTTTTTTTATTTGATTTTTGCTTTTTTTTTTATTTTGTTTTTGCTTCTCTTTTTTTTCCAATGGATATAAAACACAACCTAAAACCCACTAAAACAACCTATTTATAAAAGCTAACAACTAAAAAGATGCGAAAACGGAAAGTAGAAAATATGAACAATAATTGAAATAGTTATTTTTTATTGATATATACACATGTCGATCTCGGCGAGATAACTGTCGTTCTAGGCGAGACCGATGTTGGAACCTCTTTTTTTTGTGCTAGCAAAATTGCCGACTTATTTTAACCACGAATGACCTTATGGAGCATGTTGTAAGTAACAAACTCATGTTATTGCCTCATACAACAAGATGCTTATCAACATTACTTCAAGAATAATATGAGTTTCCATGTCGGCAACTCTATTTCCATCGATGATGAGCAGTAACATGAGTTGAAATAGATTGATGATGAGCAGAATCATGGATTGCAAACTCCATAGCAAGCATATGTTCTAAAAAAATATGAGTTGTTGGAAGCATTATTGGAAGTGTTTGCGGTTGTGGATTCTTGTTGAATCTCTTTCTCTTAACTACCCACCTGAGTCATAATCACAGAAACATCGTCATTATGACTAAATTCCAAGTTATAATCACAGAAAATAGGCCTAATGTTCCTCTAGCCCCCTTAACTTGTCTGGTCATTTTACCCCTCCAACTAATCGAATGTCCTATTTACCCCCTTAACTCCGTAAAAATGGTATTTCTCACCCCCCTTAACTTGTCCAAATTGGTCATTTTACCTCTCCCCAACTCATCGATGTCATATTTACCCCCCTTAACTCCATAAAAATGGTATTTCTCACCTCTTATGATCATATTTACCCATTTAACTCCATAAAAGTAGTATTTCTAACCCCTTTACAGTGCAAAATTAATAAGACGTATTCAAATGAGTTTGAAAATATATTTTTTAATATCAACTTTTTTATTTTGTTTTAATTTAATTATATTGATCCTTCATGTGTTTATTACAATAATATTGTATTACAATGATTAGATGATCAAAATTTAACTAGCCAAAAAATTGAAAAGAGAATGAATGAATAAAAGATAAACAACAAGAACATTAATATATACAAATTAAAGACATTATATGTAAGGATAAGGTACCAAAATAGCTCTATGGTTTTTGGAAAAGTATCAATTTATGTTCCACATATAAAATAGCACGAATATAAGTTTAACGTTTAAAAAATGATATCAATTTAGGCCTCGATAACGGATTGCAAGTGGTGAGAAATACCACTTTTGTGGAGTTAAAGGGGTAAATAGGACATTCAATGAGTTGGGGGAGGGGTGTAAATGGACAAGTTGAGGGGGTGAGAAATACCACTTTTATAAAGTTAAGGAGGTAAATAGGACATTCGATGAGTTGGAGGGGTAAAATGATCAATTTGGACAAGTTAAGGGGGTTGGGGGAGCATTAATCCTAGAAAATATTGTTAGATGTGATTAAACAAAAAAACAAAATGAACACATAAAATATATGAACAATAAAAACAAGAAATTAAAGAACAGAGTTAGACAAATTTGTGGCATGTATTAGCAGTCTTGTTAAGATAGATTTAGTCTCTATTGATGATCGTCTCCCACAACAGATTACGCAAGAAAACTCTTACTATGTGTAAATTCATTATCACAGAAGCAGGAAAACAAGAACAATATAAACAGATAGAGAGCAGAAAATTTTAGAGAATATTTTTATTTTACTAGTACTTGAATTTAATAGTTCCATTCTGTATAAAAAGAACTAAAAAAGACATGTATGTTCACAAACAAACATGACTGTTCACGGATAGATACGACTGTTCACAAACGAATACGACAAACATGACTATTCATGAAGGAAGATGTTTGTTGGTATTTAAATTATTTCATAATTTTATTCATTTTTTCCAACAAATAGCATTGTCTTCTTGAATTCTGAAGCTGCTTCGTTATGTCTATCCCCCGAGTCATAATCATAGCAACTATATTTTTCCTAATTGAATTCTGAGTTACAATCATAGAAAATATCTTCATCTTCTTGGATTTGTAATGCTTCGTGGATGCCCCGTAAGTTAGAATTATTTGAAAGGTAACCATTCTCATGACTGAAATCAGGACTAAAGTCATAGGAGATATCTTCATCCTTTTCCTGTGATTGTATAATTGCTTTCTCGTCCATGTCAGGACTCATTATAAATTCCATTGACTTCAGGGGATTCACACCTATAGGAAACATTTCTAGAATGGATTCTTACCGAATCACTTCCTTGTCACTGCCCCCGAGTCAAAATCATTAGAAAAGACATCATCCTCGTGACTGAAATCAGAATTAAGGTCAGAGGAATAATCTTCCTCCTATTGACTTTCTGTTGCTGCCACTTCATCCAAGTCGAGAATCTCCCATGCTTTCATGGATTTTAGAGGAGCTAGAGGTGTGGGAGAAATCTCTAATTCTGTATCAGGCTGATTCTTTTCCTTGTGACTGCCCTTTGAGCAAAATTTAGCAACAGAGGCTATGAACATATCATCCATCTGCTTTAAGGATTGGTTCACTTTAGCAAAAGCTTCAAACAAATCCTTCATTCATCGTTTCTCTTCTATAAGGATTCAGTCTCCCATCCTTTTCAACAACTTGTACCGCTGCTCAACAAGATTGGAACCCTCGAATGAATTCATGTTATAGTCGATTTCAGAGTAAACGTAATTCTCATAGGTCTCATGATACGTTGGAATTGTGACCATGCTTCCTCTAAAACAAGATTGCTGATAAGGACGATAAAAGTTTTGGTGTTCCTTTATTTTACAATGGAAATCATTGCTCGAACAATAAAGATTTTTCTTCTGCAGATGCTCCCATATTTCAACATAGTTAAGACCATGTTGGCCTTCAAAAGAATCGTAGACTCGCTCCACATAGCAACTATATTGATTGTTATAACGTGATGTATCAAGAACATAAAGCACAACACTCACAGTTGATATCACATTCTTCATTATAAATATACTCAACATAGCCATCATTGTAACATCTAAAGACAATGTACCGATGCACCCATGCTACTGTTGTATTTACTATAAAATAACGATCTCGATTCAAACCACCAAAATACACTGATATTGTAGCATTCTTTGCATCTTGGTATGTTGTCCTAATCATGGTTGTATGACCTTGAATCCACCATTAGAATTGGAGTAGTCCCACCGAGCGCAACATTGTCAGAGATATTTTCATAATATGCCAATTTCAACCTTGATTTTGTCGATTTTTGTGAGCATGCCAAGGAAGCTGATTAAATTAATTTTTTACATTTTTTTTTTATTTTCTGCCTTCTAAAAAACAAATGATTGACGAAAGATTCAAGGCCTGAAAGATCTTTCTTAGGTCCTTAGCTCCATTACACAAAGTTTAACTAACTTGAGTGAGTGTCACCAAATTAAAAACAAACACAAGGATTTGATGATTTTTTATTTTTTTTATTAATTGTGAAGAAGTTTGAATACAAGAAAGGAAATGAGCAAATAATTGAGAAATTACAACAATGAATGAGGAATAATGCTTAACACGTAGTTAGTTAATGAAAGTATTTAAAAAAAAACTGAAAAACTTGAGGAATAGCTCAACAATTGTGAACATTTGCTATGGTTGAAGCTTCTGACAGTGTAATCAGGTCACAGATTCGAAGTATTTTTTAAATTAGTAAGAAAAAGGAAAGCAATTGTATACTAGAAGAAAAAAAATAAAAAAAAAATGGTTGAAAAAAAAAGGAAAGTTGAAAGAAAATGTTCAAAAGAGTCTTGTGATTTTTGTGTTGATATGTTGTCGTTTGTGATTTTTGTGTTGAAAGAAAATGTTCAAAAGAGTCTTGTGATTTTTGTGTTGATATGTTGTCGTTTGTGATTTGTGAAGTATGTATTTATAGGAAAAATACCAATAGAATTAGGCTTTTTTCTAATCCACCAATCTCATTCATATGACATGTATTTCTAGATTTTAAGAACAAGATTGAAGCAAAAAAAATATGGGTAGTGGGTAGTTAGATGGTTGGAAAATTTTGACTTGAGTTAATACTACACTAAACCCGAAATTATTGCATAGTCCGCACATAAACACCCGTAACTTCTTCAATACAGCTTCGTTTTACCTTCATGTGTAGTCCACAAACTCGTAAGATCCATAGGGACAATGGACCTGCAAAAATCTGAGTAAATCCGTGCCCAAAAGATAGTTTTTCTAGACCTACGAAAAATGCTAAAAAAAAACAACTAACTAAACCATGACTCCGTATTTTTCCTCCTCTAATCTTTCCAACTATTTCTAACCACTTCTAATTTTGTTCAATAAATAAGTTTAGACTATATTCTAATAATTTAAAAATATATATTTCATAGTCCAACAATTTCATATAATATTAATGCCTTTTCTTAAATATCACATTTTTTTTTAAATACTATATATGTTTTTTATAATTTTTCTAAGTCGTTATTTTCTTCCTTCTTTCTTCAACTTTTCTTGTTTGTTTTTTCCATTTAATGGTTCTATATCGCTTTTATTATTGTTTTCTCTTGTTTTATTATTTTTTATGGCCAATGTTTTTTTAGCTTTTCTTGAAATAATTTAAATAGAAAATTTATAGATGTTTTATTATTTTTAAAATATTCTATTTATATAAGTACTTTTGTATGAATTATCAATATGTTTCTTGATATGTTTCTTAAAAAAAATACATAATGAGAGAACATTAAAATAAAATAAATAAATATTTTGAATTTTGAACTAAAAAAAATGAAGATTAGGACAAAATTGTCTTTTGCTACATCATCACTTTTAATGATGTTTGGTCAATTATTTATTTATTTATTTATTTATTTTGGAGAAAAGGAAATTCATTAACTCATAAGCATGGAATCCTTACAAAGCATCTCAAGCAACCAATTTGGAGCCGAGAAGGAAGATACCTGATTAGTATTGAATCGGGATTTCGTGCCATAATATGTGCAGCCTCATTCGCTAACCTAGGAGAAAAAATCGTGTCTATTACTTAACAGGAACTTACAGTCCTGAATCACGGTGACAAAATCTGACCAATCAGTCGTAGCCGAATTGACACTTATTACTACCTCTTTTTTATCACATTCAAAAATAACATTTACATAATGAAGATCAAGAATCCAAAGAATTTCCTCCCGAAGTGCAAGGGCCTCCACAATGGTTCGGTGTAAACTGATAGTACCTTACTGTGAAAAGCCATGAACGAGCCATCTGAGCTCCTTAGAACCGCACTCATGCCACTTATCGCCCCCTCTTGGAATAACGTCATATCCACATTGCACTTGACAAAGCCGCTTAGCGGCTGCTGCCACCGTGTCTATATGCTATTTTACGGGGACCAATGCTAGGCAGCATCCGATTTTGGAGTTGTCACCATCTTGCAGCAAAGTTAGTTGCGGATCGGACCGATTGTGTCGTCTGCAGCATGTGTCCCTCCCAAACTAGTTTATTACGATGGCTCCATATGGCCCAAAGAGTCACCGCAATAGCCTCTACGACATCCTAATGTATGGACGAACAAATCTACAAAAAAAAAAAAACTTAGATATTCATGGCTAAACAGGGCCACACCAATCCCCATAATATTCCAACACTCTTGAGCGTACACACAGTCTACAAATAAATGAAAACCATGCTCAATATCCAACTGCCAGAACGAGCACTAAATGGGAATCGACACTCTCCTCGCTGCGAGTCTATATCTCGTTGGAAGACATTTGGTACAGAGTTTCCATATAAATGTTTTTAAATTTTCAGTGGAACCCTCAACGCCCAAAACTGGCTCGACCCGTAGCCACATCACCGACCCGTCGACTCTCCATTTGCGACTGATACCCAAACCGACAAGAGTAAACACATGTTCTCGTGTGATGCCAGAGAAAGCCATCCCGCATCTATCTAACTGGAACAACCATATTGCATATCGCTGTAGCGTCTGCCGACGTCATCCACGCCTCCATCTTACCCCATCCCAGATTCTCGTACTGGGTACCCACAACTCATCGACCGTAGCCTGTTTGTGGCCGTCTACTGCTGTCGGTTACACCTTAAATGAAGCAATTGAACTGATCCACGGGTCATGCCAAACCAATACGGAATTCCCATCACCTATCCTCTTCCTCACACCAAGCTCGATAACGGACATCGCTCGACACACACTCTTCCAAACAAAACTAAGATTATTGCCTAATTTAGAGGAAAGGAAAGTCCCAAAAGGATAATATTTAGCTTTTGATAACATGTGGTTATCATCTTGAAGGATAGTTCGGCAAAATCTAGGTAAAATGTCCCAAAGAACCTTACAAAAGATTCAAATACACGTAGACAAGCAGTCACCGAGGGATTCTAAATCTGGGTCTCAGAGATGCAACTAAAAGTCATTACAAGACCATTCCAATCTCCTTTGGGGCCAAGAATCTGAGTTTTGGATATGGGTCAGTGTTGATAGCTAGGAGATAAAGGCTCACCCATGTGAACGCAATAAATAAAGTGGGCTGCTATATACCGCAATATTTTTTCCACCTACCGCACTTTTTTGACAATTTTGCCCTCCTCATAATTTAAACTCAAAAATTCAAAAATCTCAAATCCTCTCTAGCTTTTTGGTTTTTCAAAAAACCCGACCTAAAACAACATGCCGCCAAAGCCAGGAGCGGGTAAAGGCTTCATGAAATCTCCGTTAAGTTTTTTTTTTTAAATTACTCAGAAATCACGGGTTCCGCCTCCGAATCGGAAGCGGAACCCATATGAATATAAGGTAAACGGAATCGCCGTGCCGTTTCCACCACGGGTGGAACGGACGAACTGCCCCTTCCACCCGTGGTGGAAACGGCACGGCCGTTCGTTCCACCGTACGGTGGAACGAAAGGCGCAATCGTTCCACCATACGGTGGAACGAGAGCCATGCTCGTTCCGCCGTAAGGCGGAACGAGCGGCGCATCCGTTCCACCGTATGGTGGAACGGTGCGCGCTGCCCGTTTAGGCCAAAAAAAAAATTCGAAATTCAAAAAACGAAATTTTAATTTAAATTTATATCGTAGGAGAAATCATGGTCTTCGGGAATGCTCGGGTCCATTTTCGTCCAATTCGGGTTTTTAGGTTTGGGAGAGAAAGAGAGGAAAAAAAAGTTTTGGTTTTTGAGTTTAAATTATGAGAGGGCATAATTGTCAAAATAGTGCGGTGGTTGGAAAAACATATTACGGTATATAGCAATACCCTAAATAAAATATGAGATACGTGGATGTTTCATACTCGGAGAACACGATGCCTCAATATAAATTTCACATCTAAAACCCTTATAGAAACCACAACAAATAATTTAAAGGAATATTTTAGATATGACAAAAAAAAAAAAAAAAAAAAACAACTTCCATTATTTTTTAGATATTTTATAGGAATGGGTTTGGTGGTTTGTGACAATTCTGTTAAAAGTTCACATGATAGGAAGGAAGCATAGCTCAACCAAGCAGTTGGTGAAAAGGAAGGCTCACTAAACAGAATCAAACGTGGGATAGTTTATGACCATACAATGGGTTGGCTTCCTTTTTCTCGTACTGATTAATAGTACCCACTTCAGATGCCCAAATGGAATTTGATTTGCAGGGAGGGACGGAGTATGGCTGTTAGCTGTAGTGCAAGTTTCTCCGTCTTTAATCAGTGTAGACTCCATAGAGTTAGAGCCGTTGCCTCAGAGAATAATGCTACTCTCAATTTTCAACAAGATAAGCTCAAATTAGGAGGCTCTGATTTATTCGTTACAAAGCTTGGAATTGGAGCTTGGTCATGGGGCGACACCTCCTACTGGAACAACTTGGGTTGGAATGGTAAACCACCGTTTTCTCACTTTTAATTTAATTCATTGATTCCACAACTTCATATTTATCTTCAATTTCTGATACATGCTTTCTTCATTGTGTATATGCATCTTATTAGGTCTTTTCTTAGTTAACTAAGTTCTCTAAATTTCTCAAAAAGCATGATTACATTTCCTTCTGCTCTATGATAATGGCAGACCGCAGCATGAAGGATGCCAGGTCAGCTTTCAATACTAGTATAGATCGTGGCATAACCTTCTTTGACACTGCTGAAGTTTATGGCTCTCCGGTGAATGACCAGATGCTGTTTAGTTTCCTTTTCACTAATAGACTGTTATGAGGAAAATAAGTATATTCTCATCTATTTCAACAGCTTGCATTGGGGGCCGTGCATTCGGAAACACTTCTAGGAAGGTAAATTGTAAATTTACTTAAGCTGCTGCATCTAGCTTCTTCTGTTTACAATCTAACTTATTCCATTCTTAAAGTTTTATCAAGGAGAGGAAAGAAAAAGATCCTGAATTAGAGGTTGCAGTTGCAACGAAGTTTGCTGCTTTGCCTTGGAGGTTAGGACGTACGAGTGTTATAACTGCAATTAAAGATTCCCTTTCTCGCCTTGGTCTTTCATCCGTAGAACTTTATCAGCTCCATTGGTATGTGCTGGATGTTGTCATCTGTGATTTCCATCTCAAGTTTTTGCTGACAAGGGTTAAGATTCAAATTTGCCTCTAATGTGTTTGGGCGTGCACAATGAAACACTTAGCGTTTTTGAGAATGCAATGTTACACTCGTTGTTTCCCTAGATCAGTTTTGCTCTTTTCCAAAGAATTCCATTGGAAAAATCTGTCAGGGAATCACGACAGCTTTCAATTCACCGGTATTTACTTTGGAAAGGCAAAAATTCAGCTAGGCGGAAAACGATAAGGGCAACCATGCACCCCAAATACGTTTAGGGTTTAATTGTGTTAACTGCAACTCAAAGGGATATTTTTGACCCTTAACCCTTCCTGAAAACTTAGTTACTCATCAAGCTTTTGCTGGTTTTTAGGCCAGGAGTATGGGGCAATGAAGGTGATTAATTTGTTGCAGCATTACTTTGTTGAGTCGAATTTTGAAATGGAACACATCGATTTCAGATTTAGAATGAGCTCACTGCATTCAAAGTCCATTTCAGGGTATCTTGATGGCCTTGCAGATGCTGTGGAACAGGGCCTTGTAAAGGCTGTTGGTGTTTCAAACTACAACGGTACTTTTCTAAAACACCTAGTTTTAATGTGAATGGACATGATTTTGATTTTACATATATGCAAATCATCCATGTAGTTTCTTAATTCAGAGAGTCGGCTCCGCGATGCGTATGACAAGCTTAAGAAAAGAGGTATTCCACTTGCTTCAAACCAAGTGAATTACAGCCTTATATATAGAGTGCCTGAAGAGAATGGTGTGAAGAGAGCCTGCGATGAACTTGGGATTACTTTGATTGCATATTCTCCCATTGCTCAAGGTATGCTTGCAGCTTTTTATCCATGTTCTGCAACTTACGATGAGCTCGATTATAATCTGGGATTTGACATAAATGCATATATTCTGCTGTAGTGTTTTATTTGATTCTGATATTAAAGTCATGACCATTTAAAGGAGCAACAGAATCTGGCTCAGGAAATGTAAATGGATTGGTAAGATCAGATTGATGGATTCTCATCAAAGGAGAAACCTTATTAGCTATCAAATGATTTTGATCTTAAGAGTGTCAAAATTTGATGTCATTGTTGAAAAATATTGGTTATGGATTATAACTATCGAACATATGCAGGTGTTCTTACAGGAAAGTATACACCAGAAAGTCCACCAAGCGGGCCTCGAGGGCGAATTTATACGGCTGAGTATCTACGAAAGGTATGGTATGAATAGAAAGGAAGCAGCTTTGTATATGAAATACATAACCGAGGGATTCTCATCCTGTTTTGTTGCAGCTCCGGCCTCTCCTGAGCAAGATAAAGGAAATAGGGGACAAGTACAGCAAAACACCAACACAGGTGAAAACATATGTTTTGAACAATTTGTAGATATTTGCAAGCATCACTGTTTAAAAGGGAATAGAAAAATACAGGTGGTGTTGAACTGGCTAATAGCTCAGGAGAATGTAGTTCCAATCCCGGGAGCGAAAACAGCAGAACAGGCTCAAGAGTTTGGAGGTGCATTGGGGTGGATACTGGCTAGCCAAGAGGTAGCGGAGTTGCGGTCCATGGCATCAGAGATACAACCTGTAATAGGCTTCCCTGTTGAAAAGTTTTAACTTTCCAGTTCCTCAACTTGGAATATGTTGCACTGATACTTTCCTGTGTTCATTTCCATTTCATTTTCTTTTCTATTACTGTTACTGACCTATATTTTTTTAAATAATGTTTTTGATGTCCGTTTTGGGTTTCTGTTTCCATACGACATAGCTTAGAATGTATAACTAAACTCACAGCTAGGGGTGTTAATGAGTATCGGTAGTTCGCAAACTATTTGAGCTCGACTCGAGTTCGGGATCGGCTCAAGCACTAACAAAGCTGAGCACTAACAAAGCTGAGCACTAACAAAGCTGAGCCTAAGCAGGCTCAGCTCGAAAGCTCGTGAACAGATTCAATTATTTTTTAATTACTGTATATATTTCACTGTTTTATTTTTTTATTCATTAATTATTAGTTTTTCATCATATGACATAAAATTTAATGTTATGTGCCCGTGATTAGGATCTCCTCACAGGTCCATCCACTGAAAAATTCCCTTGATTTCTGTTATTGCTCCTGTTCTTTGTGGATCAATTAACTCACTGTATTTGTTTTTGGTTTATTCAACAAACGTACTATTTGAAGAGGTAATGATTCTTGATCACTTATGTATCATTTCTCAAACAGAATTCTATTAGAATAGAATTCTATTAGAATAGAATTCTAAATGATAAATACGAGTTGGAATTTATTTAAATTAGCTACATTTTGTATTTGGTGTAGAAATAGGATTCATTTTGTTTTAATATTTCTAGAATAACATTCATGTTTTTGTACATCTTACAAGAATGTGCCAAGATATGTCTGTAAATTCCAAACGGTTGAAAAATGAAAGGAGATAAATATGCTAAAAACTTCTAATCAGGATGATTGTGTTAAACTGAAAGGATGAAAACGACTAAAGTTCGCAATTAATTTAGTGAAGTTCGCAATTAATTTAGTGAATTGTTCAATACCACCCCAAATTACTAGTTACCGCTCTCATTTGGACTTTTTTGCCCTTCTCATAATTTTGATAAAAAAAAACTCTAAAATCACAAACTCGAACAATAATAATTGATAGCGACAATCCGAATCCCGAAAATGGATGATTATGAGTCGAAAACAATAAAATTTACATTTTTTTTCTCAAAAAAATCATGAACATGCATATTTTTTGTGACGATTAGCATTTTTCGTCACAAAAAATTGGAGAATTTTGTATTTTCCGTTCCTAAAAAGTCTACGATTGTGCCTAGGCCCAATTTTGGTCTAGGTGGGTGCCAGATCCGCCCAGCCAATGGGCTGGACGGATCCAGCACCCGCCCAGCCAATGGCTTGGGCGGATATACCACCCGCCCAAGCCATTGGCTGGGCGGATGCTGGATCCGCCCAGCCCACCTAGACCAAAGCTAGCTTTTTTTTTTAATTAATTTTTTTTCAAAATGACAAAATTGTCCAAATGGGGGTGGTAAGTAGCAACATCCTTAATTTATTAATTTATGAAGATTAAGAATTAATTGAAATAAATTTATCAAAGCAAGAAATGAAATGAAAATTGACTTGAAAAGTTATAAATGGATATAGAAACTGAAAACAAATATTGCTTAGAGCATCTCCAACCCTCACCAAATGAGAGTTGAAAATGCCACTTTGGTGGTGGTGGTTGGTTTCTCCAACCACCACCAAATTTCTATGCCATTTTGGCATAGAAATCCAAAATCAACCAAAATTGGTTGATTTTGGTTTCCACCAAAATTTATTTTGGTGGAAATATATTAATATATATATATATATTTATTATTTTAAAATATTATTTTGTTGATTAAGATTATATTTCATAAACTAAAATATTATTTAAAAGTTTTTTTTTATATTTTGTAGTTAAATGTATTATTAATTAAATAATACTGTTTTCTTATTTTTTAATTAATTTTCAAATTAATATTTTTATTATGGATTATTGATGATAATAATAATATATATATAAAAACAATAAAATATTAATAAAAGTGTTATGTGAAATGGAATAAAGTGGAGAATATTATTTTTAGTGTAATAAATGGTGTAGTGGGTTGGAGAAAAAATAAGATTTGATGTTTAGAAATAGTGTAATGGGTTGGAGATGGCCTTACAGAGATGAGCTAAATTGATATATCCACTAATTTACATATCTAATTAACTTGAAGACGTCAGCCATGAACTAGACTTGCAAACTAATGCCACTTAATTATAACAATTAGGTGAATATTCAATAGAATTCTATATTCTAATAGAATTCTAAAATATAACGATTTA
Organism: Euphorbia lathyris; assembly: GCF_963576675.1. NCBI lineage: Eukaryota > Viridiplantae > Streptophyta > Magnoliopsida > Malpighiales > Euphorbiaceae > Euphorbia > Euphorbia lathyris. The sequence continues at coordinate 82,669,110 of NC_088910.1, read as the reverse complement.
ATAATGACTCAGTGTAAGAACCAAATGGTATTTTTTGTAATTTGAAAAATAGATTGCATCTTGATGGAATAACAAATAACTAGAGCAGCAGCAACAAAGCTTGAGCATCCTTGAAAGAAATAGAAAAATTATGCTATGATATGTCATCTGCCACTAGTGGAGGGACAAATGTGCAACCTTTTAGAGTCTGCTCAAAGATATGACCAACTTTGAGTAGCTTTTCCTGAAAATAAATATCCACTCAACACTCAAAATCCAATACAACAATACAAAGAATATGATGTGACAAGTTTACCTCATCAAATGCAGCACCAATCATTTGAAGACCTACAGGTAGCCCTTCAACAAATCCACATGGCAATACCAATGCAGGTAATCCTGCTAAGTTCACATTCACCTGTACCAAATCCCAACGTACAACCCAAACCCTCTCAGGACACTTAATTACCACAACTCAATTTGAAAACCCCAACTAGTTAAAAGATTAAGGGTAGTTGCTGTTCTATACATGTTTTGGACAGCCAAAAGTTATTTAATTTAGCAGAGTCAATAATTTAGTTTAGGAAAATCCTGGCTCTACTTTTTACTTCCTTGACAGCCAAAGGAATACTTTTTGTTAAGGAAGTAAAATGTCCAGATGAGCAAACAGCACACAAAGAACAGAAAGAATGCTTACAGTCATAATGTCACCAGCATACATTGCCAATGGATCATTTGTCTTTTCGCCTGTAAATGTTAATAACAATTGAATACTTTGGTTAAGCAAAATTTACACACTTCAAAACAATCAATTCTAAAAAAGTGAACTGCAGAAAGCATACCAATTTTATAAGCAGCAGATGGCGCAGCAGGAGAAATTAGGAGGTCGTTTGAATCTAAAGCAGTTTTGAAGCTTTTCTGGATTAAAGTCCTCACCTAAAACACTATTTTGATCATAAATCTCTCCTTGAAATGAATACCTTAAAATTTAAATGATCTTAAGCAATTATGACTCTTGTAAAAACAGGAATCCTATAACAAATAACTAAAGTTGACACTTTGAGTTATGCAGTAAATCTATATCCATAACACTTTGAGTTATGCAGTAAATCTATATCCATAACTAAAGTTGACACTTTTATTAAGGAGCAACCTGAGTATAATGATGAGAAGACAAAAATGTGGGATATTGGTGGAGATGAATTTGGAAGTATGGATGAATTTGGAAGTATGGATGAATTTGGAAGTATGGATGAAGTATGTGAAGACGGAAATGAAAATGTTGAGGAAGAGGTTCTAATGTGGGAACTATCATAGAATAAAATTTAGGGTAAAGTTCAAATAAAACCCATGTGGTTTCACTAATTTTCAGATAAAGGACTGTGGTTTACTTTTTGTCAAAACGAGGATTGAGGTTTTTAACTTTAACAAAATAAGGACTTTTTCAATTGATACTATTAAAATCACCTTTGACGACTTCAAAAATGACATTTTAAGAACTACTAATATTCTAAGCAACTTTAATTCTTCAACTTTTTTATTTTGAGATTGTTTAGATGGTTTTTGGTAAAGAGGGAGAAAGTTAATGTTTAGAGAGAGAAAGTTCCAAAAAAGATGATTTTCCAAAATCGAAAATGTAGTTCCATGGAAAATATGACATTGAACAACTTTAATTCTTGAAATTTTTCATTTTAACGTCGTTAAAGATGGTTTTAATAGCATTAATCCAATTTGAAACCTCAATCCTTGTTTTGATAAAAAGTAAACCACAGTCCTTTATCTGAAAATTAGTGAAACCACATGGGTTTTATTTGAACTTTACCCTAAAATTTATCTACTTATTTAGTTATCGTTATTTTTTACTATTTTTAATTATAATTATGGAACTTATGAATTCTTCATTTTCATTGTTTTATAAATCATTACTTTATGTATTTTATTATTACTATTATTATTTTTATGTTTATTATATTTTTAATATTTATAAATATGCCCCTATATTTTTAGTATTTACATGTTTCCCCACGCTTCTGTTTCCTATGTTTTTTAGGAATTCCATTTCCCCGTTTTCGTGCAACATAGACAGTAATATATATATATATATATATAAGAATAGATAAATGTATTCTACGCCACTGATCCAAATTTATCAAGCTAGGTGTTGAACTCAATGAAAGCACAAGATTCTCAGAAAAAAAATTCATCAGCTGTGAGGTGGGTGCACATCATTGAACCTTAATTGTGCAAAAACTAGCATATATAGATTACCACTTATTGTACCTGCTGCGCACGCTTGTAGTATGCATCATAATAACCAGATGAGAGAGCATATGTTCCCATCAGAATTCTCATTTTGACCTGCAAATATTGAAAAAATAAATTACTTAAAGGCTTCCAAACAAAACAATTCAAGTTTAGATTTTGACAATTCAGGGAGGGGCCGGAGGGGCGGAACCACCCATACTATGGATGGTTTCGGCCCCCGGCCGCCGAAAACACCCTACCATGAATGGTTTTGGCCGCCTGTTTCCAAAAAATTAAGGCCGGAGTGGTTAATTAGCTCATTGAGTTTGTTTTTAGTTACAAAATCCAACTTGATTAATATATGATAGAGGATAAATTTCCCTAAGTTTGTTCAAAAAGACCCAATTTTATAACTTAGTTTTGAGAAGTTTTATGGTGGTTCGGAAAAAATTGTTCTGCACCACTTAGATGTTAACATGTATAAAAAAAAAAAAAGGGCGGCCCGGTCGCATTACGCGTCCCCGCTGAGCGAGGGTCCGGGGAGGGGTCCCACCACAAGGGTGTATTGGGGGCAAGCCTTCCCTTGCCAATTTAATTGGCAAGAGGCCGCTCCTAAGACTCGAACCCGTGACCTCTGGTCACACGACAACAACGTTTTACCGTTGCGCCAAGGCTCGCCCTCCTTAGATGTTAACATGTATATATATGCAAAAAAAAAAAAATCACGCACACATGTGTAAATTATAGTGTTAAGAAAAAAATTCGCCATATGATGAGAACATTTCAGATTTTGGATAATTCATCCATTTCAAATCTACAGAGGTGAAGTAAAAGTACAGCAAGGTGATTTCCACATCACAACTCTAGATGAAATGTACCTCGGGACCAAATCCTTTTGCTCGAGAATCCCCATAGAGCCCATTTAATTGATCAGCAGCCGCCTGATTACCGTACCTGAATGTTAAGTGGAAGATAAAACTTGTGTAGTGCATATAACCAACATTATCAACAGAAAAGCAAGAATGGCGGATGGGATGGGGAATGAGGTGTCAAAGCCTAATTTAGATATCCTACTTTCACTATTATTTTCATCTAAACCCAGATGCAAAAGGCACTCTGCATCTCTACCTCTCTCATCCATATTAAGGCAACGCAACAATACCTATGCCTGGTTCCAAGCCATCTAAATCCTTTCCTCCTCACATCCCCTATTTCTTCTCTTTTTACCCACTCAAATGTGCAAAAACAAAAATTGTTGAAAGATAATCAACAAAAATTAAGAAATGATAACTAAACCACATGAACTTCTGTAGGCGTTGCAGTAAATTTTACATTTTATGACTGCTAGATAATCACCTCACACCATCATAACGTGATAAGTTGGAAGATGATTCTGATGAAGCAAGAATGTAGTAAGCTGGCAAACCAAGGGAAAAAGATGGTAAAGATACCTGCAAAACATTATTTTGAAATGATTGGAGAGGAATAACTGCAATTTATATGTATATGCACAAGTTAAACAAAAGCAATATTGACTGAGGAAAGGTAAGAATTAAACCTCTGTCACAATGCACCCTAATTCTGCTAGATGTGAAGCAGCACTACTGATTGCAGATTTTACTCCCTTATCTACGCCATCATCAAGAGTTTCTCGGATAAGACCAACCCTCAATCCTTTTAGTGGTCTAGATTCAACAAGATTTGAGGAAGCTAATTGAGATGTGAAATCAGGAACCTCCTGAAGAAAGAATTGCGCATAATTGTTTAATAAAACCCAGACAATCATGTGATTCTTCAACAAATATGAGCTGCAGATTGCATTCAAGCACTAAGATTCACAAGTAGTACTTAAAACCAGTACAACTACAGTGTAAATACAGATCACTTATTTTACAATAGAGACACCAATACTTCAAGACTGTGGGATCATTAATTTTTGTAGTACCAAATGCTGAACAAACTGTCGTAAGAATGAAGGGGATGCCAATTCTGCCCCTAATTCATTTAAAAATTAGCGAATTCCCTTTTCATATGCATCAGAGTCCAAAGTGTCACAACTGGAAGGTAATGAGATCGGCTGTTGATTGCGCAAGAAAGCGTAAAGAAATAGAACTTACTAACCTATAAATGAAAACATGTCCAAGAATAGATGCAGGTAAGTGAATGCTTACTCTCATACTGCTGGTGGCATCATATTTATCGTGACCAGATATTGCATGAAGAAGGATCCCAGTATCAACAACTGATGTACCAAAGCATCCGATGACATCGAGAGAAGATGCATAAGCCATGAGTCCAAATCTTGAGATGCGGCCATAGGTTGGCTTCAAACCAACAACACCACAAAATGACGCTGGCTGTCTTACACTTCCACCAGTATCACTTCCAAGTGAAACCACACATTGCCTAGCAGAAACAGCTGCAGCAGATCCTCCTGATGATCCTCCTGGCACTCGAGACACATCCCAAGGGTTTGAAGTCACCTAACGAATGAACATACGCATCACCTGAGTAAACCAACTAAGTTACCAGTGTGAATTGGCACAACATTATCTACAAACCAACTCCAAGAACAGTGGTGCTCAAATTTAAAAAAATTAACATTTGACAAATATGAATCCATCTAGAAGTTCGGAGACTAAAGATGTGAGCGGCATACAAGAGCAATTCAACTAATCCATCCCGTGAGATAAAATAGGAGACAGTTTAACTTCTAAAGCGTTTTTCCCATATCCAGCTCACAATAAAGAGTAACGTGAAAGACTACTCAATTACACTAGGAAAATACACAAAAGCTTTAAATTGAGTTTGTTTTCCATATCAATATTAGTGAAGGGAGAAAATCAAGGAATTAAGCCAAATTCAGTTTACCCAAGAAAAGAACTTTGGTTTGAAAACGTATGTCCATAAGATTCCTACAAATTCTTCTACTCAAATTTTTCCGTTTCCACCAGCCACTCCATGACACTAGCAGCACAGAAAAACCAATTCTCTTTGGAAGAGAACTTTAACTTATTCAAAGGACTTTAACACGTGGTGCATGATGATAACGTGAACAATCAACAGAAGTACAAAAATTAGTCCCAAAAACCTGAAATGCAGAACCTTCGGTGGTACTTCCCATACCAAACTCATCCATATTAGTCTTCCCCATCACAATAGCACCTTTCTCCTTCATTCTCTTGACCGCCGTAGCATCGTACGGCGCCCGATAATTCTCCAAAATGCGGGAACCACCGGTAGAGGGCATATCCGACGTGCATATGTTATCCTTGACCGCAACAAGAACCCCAGCAAGAGGACCGACATCCTCGCCCTTTTCAATCTTGTCGTCGATAGCTTGGGCCTGTTTCAGAACAGAGTCGGAGACATGGAGAAAGGAATTAATTTGGGGCTCAGTTCGAATAAGGCGAGATAGATAGGAGTCAGCAAGTTGGGTTGCAGTTAGGTGACGGGAGAGAAGGGAGTGTCGGATGCTGAGGATTTGGGATGATTGAGGAGGTGTGTCTGCGAGGGCGGAAGTAATGTGAGGCAGTGAATTTAAGGAGAAGGACCGGAAGCGAGGGTTAATGGAGGGGAAGTGGAAAGGGAAGCGAGAGAGGGAGCGAGGAGGTTGCAGAGTGCATAGCATTTCTCTGGTTCTGATTATCCTCTGAAGAAGATAGAAGCAGGGTTTTTGTTGGGGATATGAGGATTTTCAATTTCAATACATGCACGATTTTACCACTCCTCCATAGTACCACCGAGAAAATTACATAAAAAGTACTCCCTCCATTCCATTATATAAATCACTCTAAGGTATTTCACACAAATTAAGAAATATACTGGTTAACTAAAAAAAATTCTCTCTCATAACACTATTGGGGAATAAATATTGGAATATAAAAAAACACATGTACCAATACAAAAAATTTAATATTTTAATCAAAAAACTAAACTAAAAGTTCTTGAAATTCTAGAATGACTTATATTTAGGGAAAAAAATAATTTGCTAGAATGACCTATATAATGGAATGGAGGGAGTAGTAAATAATTTACTAGTATTCGTACATTCATTTCACAGTTTAAAATGATTAAAATATAAATAAAATGGTGAAATGATTAATATTGATAAAAAATAGAAATTTTATAATTTATTTTTTAAAATAAAATAATATATTACGTAAAAAAAATGAGAATTAATATATTATTTATTTTAAAATATATCATTTTCAACTATAAAAACAAAAAAAATATACCTATTTATTCATTCATTTTATATATATATATATAAATGCTTATATATCTTATAAATTATTACATAAGTTTAAAATAAATAAATCTGTTCTGATGATTAAATCAGTTTTTAAGGACAATTTGGAATGAATACAACAGTAAATCAAAGTTAGAGTATTAGCTTAGTGAACATGAGTCATGTGTTCCTTAGAGAATGTCTTAGGCCCTGTTTTTTGTTACTTAATTTAAGTTCGATTCAGTAGCATTCAGTTCGGTTCAGTTCAGTAATTTATCATTATTTATTATAATTATAATTATTTATATATAATTTATAATTTAGCATTATTTATATATAATTCATCATTATTACTATGTAAATTTGTATGTGTATTTATTTATTTATTTATTTTGGTAGAAAAGGAAAAGAAAAACGACAACAACAAACTATCCAGGAATTAGCCTAGGGAAGCTAACCCCAATCCTATCTTCTAAGAGAATAGGAGAGATGAAACTAGGGGAAACATGAAGGGTAGTAACGCCTAACGTCCCTTCATGGCCCGCCGCCGCCAAGCGATCAGCAACACGATTCTGCTCTCTAAAAATGTGTCTGAACTCTACGAACTCAAAGGAGGAGCAAAGCCTTTTAATAGCTTTAATGAGGTTGCGACTGTTGAGACCCATAGAATGATTCTCAGAAATCATTTTGATTGCTTCCAAATTATCAGACTCCACTGAGAGCCTCTTAACACCCAACCTTTTAGCAAGATTGATTCCAGTAAGAATAGCCCAGAGCTCCGCAGAAAAGGAAGAACCCAACCCTAAATTCTGGGAGAACCCAGAAAGCCAGGCACCCCCTGCATCTCTAAGCACACCTCCAGCCGCAATCTTACCGTTACTGAGGCAGGAACCATCAGTATTCAGCTTCACAACCCCCTCTCTTGGCCTGCTCCATCCCACGAGATGGACATCACAACACTGAGAGGCTCTGGCAAGGGACTCTCCTTTGAAACTATCGATAATAGAGAAAAGTTTTTCCGAGAAGAAATCATCTAAGTTTGTCATAAAAACAGTTTTATCTCCAAAAATCTCCTCGTTTCTCCATTTCCAAACTTGGTGACAGATAATAGCAAAGAAAATGTCACCATGCTCCATGTATGGAAGCAACTTTCCTCTAACACCATCAGAGAACCAGTCGACCTCAGAATGTGCCATGAAGGAAGAGAAAATATGGTGTGGGAGAATTTTCCTCCAAACCTCTTTACTATTAGAGCAATCTCTAAGAGCATGGCACAAAGTCTCAACATGGCCTCTGCATCTACTGCAAGCTCCAGAATCAGCCAAGTGCCTTCTGTGCCTATCCGAATTAGTAAGAAGCCTGTCCTTAACGCCCAGCCACAGGAAACTCCTAATACGGAAAGGAACTTTAAGGGTCCAAATCGACTTCTACACATCCGAGGGAGGATCAGATCTAAAGAGAGAGAAAGCTTCAAAGGCCGATTTGCAAGAATAAACTCCATTGTTAGTCAGCGCCCAGCAGTGCCTATCCAAGTCTTCCTCTTGATTACTCACCTTCACTCCTCGCATTCTAAGGAGAGTCTCAAGGCTAAAGAAAGTATCAAACTTTGACCAGATCCAGTCCCCTTCCGAGTCAACCACATCGGCAATCCTCCAGTTGCGTATATCACTAGGCGGGGGGGAAGAACACACCTCAATTAACGGTTTATCCCCAATCCAGTTATCAAACCAGAAACTAATGGACTTACCATTCCCCACCTCCAGGCCAACTCCCGAGCATAACTCATCAAACACAGCACTAAGTCCTTTCCAGAGGAAGGAACAATTAGCAACTCTCTCTTTCGGGCCCCCGAAGATTTTGTCTTTCCGATACTTACCACAAAGGAGGCGAACCCAAAGAGAGGAGGGGTTTTGCCACATACGCCAAAGGAGTTTCATTAATAAAACTTTATTATTGTCCTTTGCTTTCCTAATACCCAGACCCCCAGAATTTTTAGGCTGGCAAACCTCACTCCAAGGCACAAGATGGATCTTCCTGCCCTCCGCAGCTTCCCCCCATAGGAACCTACGGTTAATCTTGTCAAGATCATTAAGCACAGGATCCGGAAGCTTACAAGCCTGCATGATGTGATTGGGAGCAGCACAATTAACAGATTGAATTAACGTGAGGCGGCCAGCGAGAGACAGAGTCTTGGCTTTCCAAGTGGCACACTTCGAATTAGCTTTATCCAAAGTCTCTTTGAAGGAGCCTTTAGACACACGCTCACTGTGGAGGGGAACGCCCAGATACTTCCCAAGAGAATCAGTAAGAGGAATACCTGAGAGATCACTTAATCTCTTACAGACTCTCTGATTCATATTCTTAGAGCACATCATCCTAGATTTTTGGATATTAAGCTTCTGCCCAGAGGCCGAACAAAAACAATCCAGAATATCCATAATGACTCTCAACTGCTCCTCATTACCCTCAATAAAGATAAGGACATCATCTGCAAATAATAAGTGAGTCACCTGGGGACAGAAGCTGTTGATCGCCACAGGGTGGAAACTCCCATTATCAATCGCATCTTGAATCAGGTGAGAGAGCCTCTCCATAGCAATAACAAAAAGGAAAGGGCTCATAGGATCCCCCTGACGGATTCCTCTACCCGGGGGAAAATTCCTCTGACATATCCCCATTAACCATAACTTGAAACACAGGAGAAGAAATACATACCTTAATTAAACTTCTCCAGCTGTCCGGGATTCTAGCTCTCTCAAGGCTCTCCATCAAGAAATCCCAATTAATTCGATCATAGGCCTTCTCTAAATCCAGCTTCAGAGCCACAATGCCTTTCCTCCCCTTCCTAATCTTCATCGTGTGGACCATCTCTTGGGTGATCACCACATTATCCATCATTTGTCTACCAGGCACAAAGCTACCCTGATTCTGACAAATGATCGTAGGAAGAATGTCACGGATTCTATTAGCCACAATCTTTGTAACAGTTTTGTAAAGAACATTACAAAGACTGATAGGTCTCATATGCAAAAAGGAAGAAGGCTTATCAATCTTAGGAATCAGAACCAGGAGGGTTCTATTAACCAGCTCAATATCCTTCGAACCACTGAACACCCCCAAGACAAAATTATAGATGCCTTCCTTCACGACATCCCAATGCTTATGGTAAAAGTCCGCCGGAAGACCATCAATCCCAGGAGCTTTAGAAGCCCCAATGCTGAAGATAGCTTGGTCAATCTCTTTTCGGGAAATAGGTTGAAAGGCCTCCTGACTACAATCCTCACTGATTAAAGGAAATGTAGCAATAGAGTGAGCCCTCTCCAAAAGAACAGGTTCCTCTTTGAACAGCTCTCTATAGAAATCCAGGGCTAAGTTCCGAATAACCTCATCTTCATAAACCCAATCACCATTAGAATCCTTAATGGCCTCAATTCTATTTCTCTGCCTTTTGATCAGGGTAGAGAGATGGAAGTATTTGGTATTACGATCCCCATCTCTAATCCAGGACTTCCGAGACTTCTGGAACCAAAGGAACTCCTCCTGCCTAAGCACAGCCTCTAGCTCCTTCTGAAGGGTTCTGAGGAGGCCCTCAAGGCTATGATCAAACCTCCCCTCCAACCTGCGTTGAATGCCCTCCATCCTCTTTAATAACTTGTTCTTCCTTTTGATAATATGCCCAAACACATTCCTATTCCACCCCTGCACCTTATTCCTAAACCATTCAGCAGCTTGCAGTACATACGAATGAGGTCTCCAACTCTCATGAACGAACTCTTTAAACTTAGGATGGGACTCCCAAGCCAACTGATACCGGAATGGTCTCTTACTCCTAGGATGCTTACCTCTCAAAAGTCTAAACAAAATAGGACAATGATCCGAATGACGGAACGGGAGGTTCAACACAGAGCACTCGGGGAAGGAAGTTAGAGCTAAAACATTAGCGTAGACTTTGTCCAATTGAACAAAAGTATTATTACGCTTCCAAGTGAATTTATGACCAGAAGCCCCCAGATCGGAAAGCCCACATAAATCCATACTATTCTTGTGATGCAGACAGCGATTAACATAATGATTGGATCCCCCTCTCTGATCACTCATAAAGGCGATATCATTAAAGTCACCCGCCACAAACTAGGGCTCCGAAATGCTGACACTCATAGAATAGAGAACCTCCCAAAGCCGTTTTCGATTAGACAAGATAGGGTCAGCATACACAAGGGTAATCAAAAAGGGAGTATTGCCGGAAATACTCACTTTACAATGAATGAACTGCTTATCCATGCTAAGAATATCAAAATGAATCCGATCTGGCCTCCAAAAAAGCCAAATCCCCCTAGCCCGGCCAGTTGCCTCCGATCTAACACAGTACCAGTTCTTAAACTTCTTAACCACCTCATCTGCTTTCTCACCACTAATCTTAGTTTCCAAAAGAGCAAAACAAGATGGATTAAACTGCTTAATAAGATCATTAATATGGATACGGGTAGCCTTGCTAGCCGCACCCCTAACATTCCAAAATAACAAATCCATAGAAAGGAGGACAACTGACCACACCCCTACCCTAAGCCAGGTATTTACTAGGGGCTCCTGAGAGCCTTACCGAGGTACCCCCAGGCCCCCTCTTATCTGGACACACCAAAGTGTTAAGGCCACTTTTTTGTTTTCCTTTAAGCTTTTTCATATTAGTTTTATTAACTCCCATAGATTTCCCAATCCCAGGATCAATACCAAGAACAGGAATACTAACCTCATTTGATTTCTTCATCCTTCTAGCTGCAAGGGTCATGGTCCCCCCCTAGGCTTCATCCTTAGAGACAAAAAGTGGGTTTACAGATTCAACCACCTTCTCGACTGGATCTACAGACTCCAATCCTGGAATACTCTGATCCATATGATTCTCATCTTGGTCCGACTCTTGAACTTCCTTAATTTGATATGCTTTAAATTATATGTAAATTTGTATTTATATGTAATTTGTATTTTTAGTTTAAATTAGATTCATTTTTATTTGATATTGGAGATATTAAATTAGAGGCTTTTCATTATTATTATTATTAGAACCATTATTATTATAAGTTTATTTATTTTATTTATTGCTATTTTTAAAGTCTAATAGTATCATTATTCTTAAGTTCAGTTCGGTTCACTTAATTTCAGTAAAAAAGAGCAGGGCCTTACTTTATCTATACAGTAAAACCTCTATAAATTAATACTGTTGGGACCATGAAATTTTATTAATTTATAGAGATATTAATTTATCGAGTATAAATTTAGTGAACTGGCCCAAGTCGGGACCAGAAAAAAATATTATTTTAAAGAGGTTATCAATTTATCGAGTATTAATTTATGAAGGTTTTAATGTACTGTGATCGAATCGGGAAAGGCGATTATAAGCATTTGAGCGTGTTATGCTATATCTCACATGTTAATAGGTGAACGTGTGCCTGCATATCGTTCTATGAAGAATTTTGAGGTGAAAGAAAAGTCTGAAGATAAGAAGCAGAAGTCCATCATACTTAAAGTTTATTCAACAGGTGAGAGCTTAACAAACGATGAATAAATGGCTATGTTCACTCAAAAGATGAAAATGATGTTAAAAAAGAGTGACATATATAACAAAGAGGCATTCAGAAGGTCTGATAGACCCAATAAGGAGTATAGTGATAATAAACTTAAGAAGGAACCTAGTAAGCTTATCACTTGATTTGAATGTCATCAGCCTAGGCATATAAAGTCAAATTGCTCAAACTTGAAGAAGGAGAAGATACATGGCAAGAAAGCCATAGTGGCCACATGGAGTGATAGTGAGGAATCCTCATCCTCCGAGAATGAAGCATCTGACGTTGGAACATATGCTTCATGGCCATGGAGAGTGACGAGCCCAGAGCCTCTGAGAAAGTTGGGTCATCCAATATTGCTGAAGACACTGAGTCTTATTAGAGTGTTGAGGTAAGTCCTTTTTCTGAAGTTAGAGAATAAATAATAAATACCATATGTGATCTTTATTCTTTGATGAAGAAATATAATAAAAAGACCAATGTGCTAAATAGAAGATGTGATAAAATAAAGGATGATAAACTTGTTGACATTAAATATCTTCTGGAAGACAGTTCTCGTGTAGATGAGAATGTCAAAGTTTTAATGAAGTAAGCCAATCATCTTACTGAGGAGAATAAATCTCTCAGAAAAGACATCACATCACTTCAGAGTCACCAAGTGACTCAGAAGGCTAATGGCCACCATCAGTACTCTGGAAGGAAAATTTTCAGTAGGAAATGATGGAAATATAAACTAGAGGTTGCGTGCAACTTTTGTAAAAAGAAAGGACACACTACTAAAATATGTTGGCACACGAATGACTATTATGATTAGTATGATCAATAACCTATTAAGCCTCTCCTGTTATCCAATGAGTTATCATAAGTTTCTTTCCTTAATGGCCGCAAAAACTACTTTTTTGGACTTCTTGACAATGGTTGGTAGGCCAAGATAATGGGGTTATCCCATTGTCTCCTTTACCCAAAGCAGTGATATAATATGCTCCTTCCTCTCCCCAGGCACCCCATTGCTAAAAAATATTTCCGACTTACCAAAGTTTACAACCTGACCCGATGTCTTCTCATAGTCACCCAAAATTGTAGCGACTATACTTACCTCCTCCATGTTAGCTTTGCCAAAGATAAGAGAGTCATTAACATAGAACATGTGGGATATACTGGGACAGCTACGACTGATCTTAATACTATGAAGTTTTCCCTGAAATTCAGCCTATTGGATACAAGCTGATAAACCTTCGGCATATATCAAAAATAAATATAGGGAAATAAGGTCCCCCTGTCTGAGCCCCTGAGTCGGTTGTAAAAATACTTCCAACGATCCATGAATTCGTAAGAACATTGTAACAGAGGTGACATATAACATGATTGAATCAAAATTGTGAGGAAAGCACATTCACTCCAGCAGTTGTCTAAGGAAACACCACTCAACCTTATCATAAGCTTCACCCATATCTAGTTTCAGAGCAAAATTTCATTTTCGGCCTTTTAATGGAATTCATATTATGGAACACTTCAAAAGCAATGATGGCATTATCCGTGATAAGTCTCCCAAGGACAAAAGCTGATGGAGTCCCGTGAATAATACTCAGGAGTACCTACTTCAGCCGATTTGCTAATGTTTTAGAGATTACTTTATAAAGCACATTACATATGGAAATATGACATGGATCTTTCATAACTTCTAGGTTCTTAACTTTAGGAATAAGAGAAATAGTCTTATGGTTCAAGTTATCAGGCATAATTCCAGAATAAGACAATTAAGTACAACATGTGTAACATCATCACCAACAATATCCCAAAAAGTTTGATAAAAACAGGAAGACATACCATCAAGTCTAAAGGTTTTTGATGGATTAATTTGCTATAAGGCCATGAACACCTCATCCTAAGTAAACGGTTCGTAACGATCTATGTTGATCTATTGAAAGTACTGAATCGACCACCTGAATGAATTATGCTCCCTTCGTCGGACTGTAAGATGTGAAAATTTCCTCAAAATAAGCATTAATTACTGCATCAATGTTTGCCTGACCTCTCACCCACGAACCTGTAGATTTTTTAGCCGTTTAATAATGTTACTTTGATGCTTAATGGAAGCTTTAGCGTGAAAATAGGTTGTGTTTCGGTCACCAGATTTTAGCCAATTTGTTCATGCACGTTGCCTCCTTAGTACCTCATCTTGCTTGAGTAGAATACTCAATTATTTGCTTAGATCAGCTTCCAGTGCTTTTGATAGAAAGCCGCATGTATACCATCGGTTCCCGGAGATTTACAAGGACTCATATCAAACAATGCATTTTTAGCATCTTCCTTAGTATTTTGCCTAAACATCTCAGCTATCTCACTTTCGTCTAATATCAGATAAGAGTTGATAGTAGTAAGCGAAACAACTGATTGATCCTTTTCCTTTATGAAGAGAAGTTCATCAAAATACTTATTATGGTTATAGATCTCATCCATATCATAAATCCAGTTATCATTCTCAGTTTGAATAGCCTCAATTTTATTATTCTTCCGACGGATAATGGTTGACAAATGGTAATGCTTCGTATTCCTATCTCCTTGAGTGATCCATTTCCTTCTCGACTTTTGGAACCACAAGATTCCTCTTGTCTCAAAACTGCAAGGAGCTCATTTTGGAGCGACCGTTCCAATTGAACTAAGTTAGTGTGATAGGCTTTACTAATGGCATTTTGAACACTAACCAGGCATTTTAGAAGTTTCCTTTTCCTTGTAAAGATATTCTCGAAGACGGTTTTACTCCACAATATAGCCTGCCGTTTAAACTTTTCCCCCGCCAAAACCGAATGTTCATTGCTGCCCCAAGAGCTTCTGACCACTGCTTTGAAATCCTGATGCTCCTCTCAGGCCATTAGGTAAGCGAAAAGGGAGAAGCTCATCCTTACCAACAATCTCGCGAAGCTTAAACAAAATCGGCACATGATCCTAGTGTCTAAAAGGAAGGTTAATAACAGAAGCTTCAACGAAAGATGTTATGCTCTCTTCATTGCCATAAACTTTATCTAACTTGACTGAGAGAAACTGACGACGCCAAGTGAAACGAGCTCCAAAGAATCCTAGGTCCATCACATCACAGTCATCCATGAGTAATTTTATGGTTTATAGCTCTTCTGTTGTATCGTTGGCTCCCTCTTTGTTGATCTTCCAAGGATCCAATGTCATTAAAATCACCTATAAGGAACCAAGGAGTGTCCAAGTTCCTGATTAGCTGCTGTAGATAATTCCAAAGCACATTCCTTTTAGAACGATAAGGAGATGAATTGATAAATGAGGTGAAGCAAAGAAACTTTCCATCTTGACTAATTTCACAATGTATGAACTGATGATGTAACTAAACAATTTGATGTTGAATCCTCGAGTCTTGCTAGAATACCCAAATGCCCCCGAAACGACCTTGAGCCTCTGATCGGACACCCGCTCACTTTAGTTTCTAGTAAAACAAACATCGATGGTTTGTGCAACCTTAACACGTCTTTAAGGTGAAGACAGGTTGCCATATTCACCGCACCTCTTACGTTTCAAGATAAGCAACCATAAACAAAACATAGAGAATGAGAAACCTTAATGATGAGTCATTGGCCTGGTCCCTGGTTTGGATTGCAACAAAGTATTTGAAATAACCCTAAATGTTCAATCATTTAGCTAGTTTTATTTTTGTTGTAGGGTTAATTTTAAAAAAATTAACGGTTTTACGTTTTTGCAAATCAACTTAATCTTTTAGTTTAATTTAGTGTTAAAATCTTTAAGCCTTTGTTTGAGAGGAAGTTAATGGAAGTAAATGAGAGTAATGAAAGATTAAATATCACATTAACCTTGTTTCAGAGTTGTTTGTGGAGAGTAAATGAAGGTTAAATGTTTACTTTGTTTAACCTCTAAATTGGGGGTTAATGGAAGTAACATAAAATTCATTATAAATTTTTATCCTTGCATAGTAAATTTAACATTTATTCCCTTTATATTTGTACTCCCAAAAGAATTTAAACTTTTAACTCTCGTTTTACACTCTATAAACTTTCAAACAAGGTTAATTTTTAACTTTCATTTCCACAACTTCCATTTCCTTTCCATTACCTCTTTTAACTCTCATCAAATTAACCTCTAAAATCCCAAACAAACGGGTTTTTATATTAAGCACCGAGGTTTCCATGTCATTTGGAGGACTCCTAATTCATATTTGGACACGTGTATTGTGATCCCGTTTAATAATTAAAATAGTAGAGTCACTTATAATATGTGTAGGACCATGTTACACGTGACAAAATATGCAGTGAAAGTACTCCATTTGACACCAACAACCATATGCTTCTATGCTTCTAGTAATTTCCCCAACAAAGCTTAGATGAGTGGTTGAGGATTAAAAATAATAAGGCATAATACATCATTTGCCCCCTGAACTTGTCCAAAAAGCTTAATTGGCCCCCAGTGTCCCGATAGCCCCTTGAACTTGTATAAAATGTTCAGTTAGCCCCATGAACTTGCATAAAATGTAATCAATTGATCACTCGGTTGCAAAAAAGTAAGTTAAATACGGATGATATATTGCACGAGTCTTAAAAAAAGTAAAACGACCGAAATCGGAGTATACGGTGCTTAGAATAGAGAAGACAAGTTGTATAGTTGAGCAAGTAATAACTTCATTTTTGATCTAAACATTCTAAGATGCATGGAATACATCTTCCGCATTTAACTTACTTTTTTACGACCAAGTGATCAATTGATTATATTTTACGCAAGTTCAGGGGGCTAATTGAACATTTTATGCAAGTTCAAGGAGCTGTCAAGACACTTTAAAAGTTCAGGGGCCAATCAAGTTTTTTGGACAAGTTCAGGGGCAAATAGTGTATTAAGCCAAATAATAATAATAACTATTTTTAGTCCTTAAACATCAATTCAAGTTTTTTTTGGTTGAAATGGTAATACCATCGCTGCAGCAGAATTGCAGAAAAGTCCTCAAGGTCATTTGCTTGAACTAAACGACAACACAAGAAATCTCTCTCCTGTTCCTGGCGTGCATCTGGATCTGATTCATTGAACTCTGGTTCAGATCTCTCCTCAATTTCACTCTATTTCCGAGAAATTGTGCTCGGACTTTATCGGTAGCAGGAAACCAAGACCTTTAGACTTCTCTGCAACTTATCGATCGAAAACTAAAAAGAATGGCGGCCACCTCAGTTCATCAGTTCGCCCAGTGCATAACTTGTCATTCTTGGAGTCCTGATCATTCTAGTAACTATTTCCTTTCCTTAATGTAGTAATTCAGTGCTTGGAAACCAGATTTTCGAATTTGTCTCACCATGTTTGAATGAAGATTTAGCAATTTGTATCCATTTATCAATTACTATATCTGATATAGCTACTTTATTCGAGTAGCTTGAGCATTTGCTTCTTTCTGAATGTGGTGTCGAACGTGTACAATTTTGTTTGATTTGCAGTGGTTGCTCTTTGTCCCAACAATAACGAAGTCCACATCTATAAATCATCGCAAGAAAAGTGGGAAAGGGTGTATGTCCTCCAGAAGGTACCTCTTCTTTTTAAATATATTAATCTTCTGTGTATATACAATCTCATTATCAGTTTAGGGCAATACATAAAATTTATTTCTATTTTGACGCATAGTTTGAATTTCAAAAAAACAAAAACGAAGTTCATTACCTGATTGGTAATTATTTCCGGCATCATACTGGAGAAAACGATTTTCAATTGATGTCTGCCATAGTTCGACTGGAAGGTCATGGTTTTAACTTGTGGAATAGTCTCATGTACACATGAGAAGGCTGCATCCGTTTACCCGTTTACTTTGTACACTGAGTTAAGCTTATTTTGTTCCTTACTTGATTTCCTGTTTCAATTTGTTCTCCTCTGTAATATGCTTGGATGATCCAGATATCACATGCACTGTGTTATATCCTTTCTTGTAACTGATTGGCAGGTTATATTTTCCCATTCCTTATCTATTTATAGTTCATTTGTATCAACATTTTGTGTCAATATGGAGTTAACTTCTCCTATAATCCATATACTCTCATTTCTCACTACAATTTCCAACATTGTAATTCAGATTTAGTGGACCATTTCCTTTTCCGTCCATATGCAATTTTGCGTTATCTAAACTGGCTGCAAAATAATGCTGTAACTATTTGACGTCAATTTTTTCTCAGCATGATCAAATTGTCTGTGGGATAGACTGGAGTGCAAGATCAAATAGGATTGTTACCGCATCCCATGATCGCAATTCGTGAGTGCCAAGTTGTTGCATTTGAATAAAATAAAGTTTTATCTATGCTTTCAGAGATCTATCTACTTATCTCTCCTTCTCACGAGAAGTGTACATGCACATTGCGTTCATTTCCAAGCATGCATTGTTTGTTCTACTTAATTTTCATCTTGTTAATTGAAAATTGGTTGTTTCCTTTCAAGATATGTTTGGAACCATGAAGGCACAGAATGGGTACCAACACTTGTTATCCTCAGGCTAAACCGTGCTGCACTTTGTGTGCAATGGAGTCCAAAAGGTACTGTTATGTAATTAAGATTTTTCTTTTGCCTTCTAAAACTGCACAACATTATATTATGATTAATATTTCCATCTGTAACTGGTCAACAATGTCTCTTGAATCATAGTGATCTAATCACATCAATATTTGATGTCGCTCAGTTAGACACAAAACTCATTTTTTTTTTTTGGTTTTTAAGAGCTAGTTGTATAATTGCATATTTATTAGGAGATAATATTGAGATGTCATCTATATTTCCGTTGAGTATGTTCAATTAATTAAGTGACTGATATTGTTGATTCTCTTTTTAATTGTTTTCTTTAAGAACGCCTTGGTGATATTTTGTGTTCATTATAAATGTTAATACTAGCTTATGCATTATTGCTTAAAATATATTTTATTGGAATTTATGGATTTCTTCTTGACATCTTAACAAAGTAATCTACTTACAAGCTTAATACTTATTTATTTTTTCAAAATATTCCCAGAGAATAAGTTTGCTGTTGGAAGTGGGGCTAAAACTGTTTGTATATGCTACTATGAACAAGACAACAACTGGTAAGTACAATATAGCTTGCTACTTCCTTAGCTTATGGGTTTTATGTTTTGACCATTTGATCATATTTTGCTTCAATTCTTCTGGGAAAGAGATTCTGCGCAATAGCCTGTATTTCTATTCTGTCTAATTTCAAGGTTGAGTTATTAACTGAATCTAGTTTGTCTAGATTGGCATGTGAATCGGCTATTATGATTTGGATAGGAGTTGTAGGTTAAACAATTCTTTTGTGGTTTTATCTATAAGCATTATGTCTAAACCTTCTTTATGAACACACAGTTTCAGTGCTTCTTCTGGTCTCCTCGGTAATCTTTAGGGAGAAATCTCATTCATAGAATCATAGTGGAACATTTAGGTATGAGAAGGGGGTAACTGTTTTAAGAGGGAAAAAGATGATCTGCTGATGAAACCCATGTTCCTCAGCATTTTTTAAGATGTCAATGGCAACAAAGTTTGATGTAGTAATTTGCAGAAACTGGCTATTGATTCCTCACCATGTGATTATCTTGTGTTAGAAGAGCTTTCCCTTTTATGTAGAACCTTAAAGGCTAAGGATAAAGGCGTGTGAGTGGCATGTAGTGTGAAACTTTATTTTCATACTTCCTTGGATTATTAGGACTTAACCTCAAAGACAACCTGTCATAGTTGTGATCTATGAGTCTTTGAATCCTTACTCTTCTTTGAAGTGAATGATAGTTGTTAATAAGTTTAACGGTTGCTGTATAATGTTGGATTCCAAGTTTCAATAATGCATCATGTTAGAAGGGAGGTAAGTTTTGAGTGGAAAGTCAATTCCATTTGATTAGATCAGCTGACAGCCATTGCTTGAAACACTGCGACACCATATAATACAATATGAGAACAAGTTGTCTTCTAAGTTTATTTTATAACTGAAGTGTTCTTCTCTGTAGTCAGCGAAAGAAACTCTGAGGATTTGGCATTTTCAGAATAGAATCCCCATAGCAGGTACTATACCAAGGCAAGATGGCTTCTTTAGCTACCTACTTCAGAATGTTCATGGAAAATTCATATGATAACCCTTCATAACCCAGTTTTGCATGGCTCTCAACTCTCATGTCTCATCCTACATTTGAATGTAGTCACTGCTATGCTGGTGTATAATTTGTCAGGAACTTAATTCCGAAGATGTCTGTCAGGACTAAGTTCTGACAGAAGAATTCTAGAATTAGAATGGGTAGAAAAGAATAGAGGTGAGGTCAGGAAGAAGAAGAAAGAGATTTAGGAGGAGAATGTTTCATAATTCATTGCATAAAAAGCTAGTACAGAGATACTTTCTTTAATAGATAAGAAGACAAAAACAGTTACAAAAGCAGGACCACTAAGGACAGGTGGCCAGCAACTTCCTTGCCCCACACGCTACACGTACAACTCCTACAACTCCTAAGAGAGCTTTTTTTAGGGGAAGCAATAATAACAATAAAAGAGTAATGCCCACATAACAGAATTAATTAACAAAAGTAAAATTACTAATTAGGTCCTACTTAATTCGGTGTCTATATGTGACAATGTCCCTTCCAAACAATCTTGAGCCTTTAAGTAATGTCTTCTTGCGGGGTTTTCTCCTTGCATAGGTCTTTTGGGATCATGTATAAGCTAATTTCCGTGGTGGTGATCAGATAGAAGCATATCCCAGAGTATTGTCGAATAGTTTTGATGAGGGAATACAAATATCTTTTGCTGCTATAATTAACAATTTCTAAGAGATTGAGGAATTGTTTGTAATGCCAACTGGTTCGTGGCGAACAGTTGTGTTATTGTTTTGTCTTGATGTCTAGCAATGTTCTTTTAAATCTTAGCATGGAATGGATGTCTGTTGTGCAAGATGACATGTGAAGTGCATAACGGAGAAGTGGATTTCCACTCCCATGTTTCTATTTCTCATGTTCTCTGTCTGATTACAGTCAATCTATGCAGGGGTGTGGAATGGATTGATTTTCTTATTAACATGATCCAAATTTACTGAGAATTGAAATAAATGAAAATTTAAAATTGAACCGAATAAACAATGAAGAGTAATTGAACCTAACTGAACTAACATATTTGGTTTGGTTGGTTTTGGGCCTTATATTTGGGCTTCTTTTTATACATTCAGTTACCAAATAGTCAATCTCCTTAGGCAATGAAATTGCAAGATTACTATATGGACATTCAAAATTAAAATGATAAAATGAAAGAGATGAAAAATTAATTGTTAGATTGCTAACATGATTAAACATTAATCAATCAAATTTAGGAGTCTTTGTGTGGTTTTATAACAGTGCAGATAGGCCCAATAACACGGGTAATACATTATTTACTTAAGAATCAATTTCGGCAGTACTGGTTGTTCAATATTGTAAATCAATGCTAAATTCTGAAGACTGCAGATCACAAACTATACAAAATAATTTAAAATAACAATTCAAGTCATGCATTTGTTTGCTTTATATAAAGTTAACAAACCATTTAAAAGCATTATGGGGATTAGAGACCTGTCCGAACCCACTTACTATTTGACTCTTCCATCCTTGAAAGGCAAAACAGATAAAAACAATTTGACTGAATTAGATATGAAAGCCACTACTGAGAAACAAAAACTAGGATCACAGACTGCCTGTGTGTTCAGATGATCCCCAAGTTTTAGAAAATGGAAGGAATAAATAATAAATTAGTGATTTGAAGCAAGAAGTTGAAAACAAATATGTCAAATTTGAAAGTTGCAAATTTCATGGTTGAAAGAAGTTGAGATAGTAAGAAGCTAAAATCCCAACTTTTCTTAGTTTAATGATCTCACAATTGTTTTGATCATTCCACAAATTTGTCTTGAAACAAGTTGTGGGACAGAGAAAGATGAGTTTTTAGATTTTTCTTTTGATCCTAGCATTTAGATTGTGTAACTGTTTACATATGTTTCAAATCATCTGCTGTGACACGATTGTGGTGGAGGCTGGGATTGAGGGTGTTTCTGGTGAAATGATGGTAGTGAAGTGATGAAGGTTTAGATAATAAATTTTTAGCGGGACTGAGTGGGACCAAGGGTGAGGAAGGCAGCAGATAAGACTAAAAGTGAGTACAGCTTAGGGTTTATAAATTATAAGGATGTGTTTATGCAGAAATAAATCGACATGGTTTTGCACAGAGGTACATATATTTGGTTTGGTTTAGTAATTTCATACTAAAGCTGAATTGAATTGATATAACTAAAAATTTCAATATTTTCATAGCAAATCAAAATGAATTAAACATAGGAACTGAACCAAAAAATTGAATAACCTTGTTTTTTTTATGCTAGAACTGAATTATGTACACCCCAATTCATGCATCATTCATTACTTGATGCCACTAGTTAGTACTCCCTCCATTCTTTTTAAATGCCGTTTTAGCTTTTTCAATTTGTTCATTTTTATGTGATGTTTTATATTATCTATGCATTTTTAACGTCCCCCCTCAAGTTTTCCCTTATGTATACTAGGAGAGAGGTTTACTAATATTAATGGAGACTATTCTATATAATTAAGCCATAGTAATTAAGAAGAAAGAGATTTTGACCATGGAAAGTAGAGTTTTATGAGAGAAGTATTAAGGGCAAATCAGTCATTTTAATAGCCTAACTAATACTTCATTGGTCTTGGTGAACAACGTTAAAGACCTGTAAAAAAAACAGAGGGAGTATTGGTTATTGTTGTAAGGCCTAATGCCAAATAGGAGCACTCATTCTTGTCATGTTGATGAATGACCATCCCTCCAAGGCTTTAATTTAAATGTAGTGTCCTGTTTATCATATACACCATGCTATGCAAAACAAACACATGTATCCAATGGTAGTTGTTATGCTTTTCTGTGGCTTTTACTTTCATTATTCAAAGTGATAAGATGTCTTTTACATACACTATCTTAAAGTCGCAGGGCAAAATCTTCTCTACTGGTTCCATTTTTATAAAGTGGCACATCTTACATTGACAACAAATGAAATCCTGATGTTTGTTGATACAAACTTCTTATCATTTCATTTTACTTGCATGCTTTGTTGAGAAAAGCTTTGTTCATTGTAGCTCTTATTGAATGTTCTGATTATACTTATGTCCTCCAGGTGATTTGCTGAAGGAAAAGTAAGCTCTAATCTAATGAACCTTGGTTGATCTGTATTTGCTTTCTTGCATACTTCTACAGGTGGGTCAGTAAACTTATAAGGAAAAGACATGATTCTTCTGTGACAAGTGTTGCTTGGCACCCTAATAATGTTAGTATTTTCTTCAGTTATTTCATTGAGCAAGTCTGTAAAGTTGCTGCATTGGTTAGATATTTATAGCTATAACCTTCAATGATGAAGATGAGGTCAATGAGCAATTATAACCTTTAATTAAAATTTAAAGTTAATAATACTCATACCTTTATTAACATTTTTCCATTTGAAGCAGTATGAGGATTTGAGTTAACATACTTAATATGAAGTGCATTTTGGTACCTATTTTTCTCCCATTCTGTGTATAAAAAAAAAAAGGGCGGCCCGGTCGCATTACGCGTCCCCGCTGAGCGAGGGTCCGGGGAGGGGTCCCACCACAAGGGTGTATTGGGGGCAAGCCTTCCCTTGCCAATTTAATTGACAAGAGGCTGCCCATTCTGTGTATATGAAAAATAAAAACCGCAAAGACATTTTGGCAGTATAATAAATGTTCGGGATCTTATTATTTCTATTGATGTGATTCATAAGTTTAGTGTATTTTTGAATAATTAAATTATTTAAATAACAAGTCTGAGTTAAATAGATAAGATTTGAAACACCTCATTTACACTATTCCATAAGAAAATTGATTATAAATTATACTCCCTCCGTTTCATATTACATGTCGTTTTAGAGAGTTGCATAGAAATTAAGGATATAAGAAAAAAGATTGTTGCCCCTTATTTATTGATTTCCACTATTTATTTATTCTATAATAAGTCCATTATTCTAATTAATTTTCATAAACCCACATTTTATAGCAGGAAAAAAGATGATTTAATGTGTACTGATCATATAAAATGACATGTATAATGAAACAAAAAAGAGTCTCTAGAAAGACATGTAATATGAAACGGAGGTAGTAATATTTATTTTTTACATTGAGAAATTTTATGTTGAGTTATTAAATTAAATATCATAAAAACAAGAACCAAGCCTTAGTCAACTAGTTGAAATTCACTATATGAATTCTTCCTTCCCATTCATTTCTATCCTTATTAAAATTCTTTGAAATACTAACTAAAGGTCATTTTCCACTCCAAGTTAATTTGAGTCCTTCTACCCTTTGCCATATGTTGTTCTACGCTCTCATCATTTATGCATAGGGGGTGTCTATAGGCTGGCATTGAACATGCCCAAACCACCTCAAATGTCATTGTCTTTTTTGATGGGCGTCATACCTAATCTTTATCTTATACACTCATTTCTAATCTTGTCCTTGTTGACCCACTTATCTATCTCTGTTATGCTTAATCTATCAATATTTTAATTTCTTACTGCTCAAAATGGACTTCCCTTGATTCCAAGTCGAGTTTTCACAACCATCGCTTAATCCAAAAATCACCAAAGGACCTCTCTTAGTACTGTATCATAAGATTTCTCAAGGTCAATGAAAATCATATGTAGGTCCTTCCTTAACTGTCTATATTTTTCATGGTACTTCTTTCAAGGAATAAGAAGAAAGATATTAACAGCTTCTATGCGACAGTTAATAGTTCCCATCGTTAACCTTCTGGGAATAAGTGAAACTGATTTTCTTTTGCCTTATATTTTTTTAGCCTTTGTTCGATTACCCTCTTCAACAGCCACATTTTGACCCATTAGTTTGATACCTCTATAATTATTATAATCTTGTAGATCGCCTTTATTTTTTAATATGGGGAGAAACATACTTTTTATCCACTTGTCAAGGATTCCTTCATGTGCTGTAGATCTTATTGGAAAGCATAGTTAACGATAGTCTCCTATATTTCCTGCACCTTTTCCAGTCTTTATTTTTCTTTGCATTTTTCCCCTCACCGTCTAGGATTCCCCTGGTATAATTGACATTTGTTTGCTCAGTGGAACTCTTAGATCTCCAAGATACTTGAATGGTTTCCATTGAAGAGCTTATAAAAATAGCTTCCCCATCTCTCCTGCATACCTTATCTTTCATTAAGACATTACCATTACCATCCTTTATGCATCTCACTTGACTTAGTTTTGAAGGCTAGGATGCATTGGTGATATGCAATAAAATTGTATGCTTTGAATCAATATTGTCATAAATATTGATAAATTATGAAGGGCATCTTGTACTCATTAAAATAATTTCCCTATTTATAATTTTTTTTGTATAGTAAATTCAGATGCTTTGTATACTATATAACACTCCCTATCATCCTAACTTCCCCTTTCTACCCTGCTGAAGTCTTCTCATTCTCTCTTTCCCTCTACTTTTGTTACATGAACTTGTTAATAATTGCAGATTCTTCTCGCAACAACATCTACTGATGGAAAGTGCAGAGTTTTTTCCACCTTTATAAAAGGTGTTGATACGAGGTATGTTTAGCGTACTTGTAGAATAATATTTGATGTTTTCTACCACGGTACATCTAAGATTTTTCATTATTTCTATTTCCTATTTGCACATGAACAGGGACCCGAAAACAAGCTCTTCCTCGGACTCTAAATTTGGAGAGGTTTGATTTTTATTTTATTTTATTTTAAATTTCATTAAAGTGAATCTATTTTGAAATATCTATTTTAAATAAAGAAGACACTTATTATAGGAGCTCACTGAGTTTGATTTGCAGTCACTGAAGTTTAGACAATTCAGGTGTG
This sequence comes from Euphorbia lathyris, assembly GCF_963576675.1. NCBI lineage: Eukaryota > Viridiplantae > Streptophyta > Magnoliopsida > Malpighiales > Euphorbiaceae > Euphorbia > Euphorbia lathyris. The sequence goes on along the minus strand of NC_088910.1, from coordinate 82,643,201 downwards.
ACAGTATACATTCATGACTACCATATGCTTTAGTGTGTCTAGATTGTTTGGGTGAAGTGTTTTCTCTTTTGTAATTGGGGTGCGGGACAATCCTCCAAGTAGACGAGTAGATAACTCATGTATTCTTGTTCTTTTTTATTTTGTTGCTTTAGGGATTTGGCAAACAATTTTTTTTTTTAACTGTTACTATTTCTTGATGGGATATTCGATCCCAAAATAAGTACATTATGCGCAATTGCTGAATAGAAAAAAGTTTTTTTATCTGTTTTATTACACTAAATTTTCTACTGCAAAGGCTTTTGCAAAAGGTGTTTTTTTTTAAATACTGCAAAGGCTTTTGCAAAAGGTGTTTTTTTTTATAAATGTTGTTCTACTACAAAGTTAATTTAAGGGTGAATTTTCCAAAGCGGAGTACTTTTTTATTGAAAAATTGATCAACTATCTTTCATAAGGACATTATAAAAACTGTGCTTTTGGTAAGAAAAACATATATAAAGAATTTTAGTTGAACCTACCGTATATTGTTATTGCATGGAGATGTAATAACGCATAAATATTGCAATCTGTGGTTTCTATTTTATTTCCTTTATCCTTGTATATTTTGTTGATTGATGAGCTAGTGTCCTCTTTCGTAAGTTTTTGGTATGTCCTTGGGTTCTTGCTCATTTTGCTGGTGCTGCTTATTTTCTTTCATTCTCTGTTGAAACAGCAAATCATTCAGCTAGATCTCTCATTTTCTTGGGCATTTGGTGTGAAGTGGTCCCCCAGTGGCAATACATTAGCTTATGTAGGTCAGAAATATCTCTCTGCTATATGTCGCTTACGTATAGATGATTCCTGTTTCCTGTTCTTTCTCTGGCAATCATAAGTTCTTTTATATTTGGATTCATTATACTATCACTTGAAAGTTTGATTTACATAAATGCCACCTTATGTGTGTGTGTGTATATATATATATATATATGTTTCTTTGTTCTTGAGTGTTAACTCTCCAAGCACAAACTCTTGGGGTTGTCATTTAATTTGTTGGAATTAATTAAAGTTAAGCTCTTTATGTATTTACTATTTTTACTCATTTTCAGGGCATAATTCGATGATTTACTTTGTTGATGAAGTTGGTCCTTCTCCATTGGCCCAAAGTGTTGCCTTTCGTGATTTACCACTCCGTGATGTGGGTCAGCATCCACTCTTGCTAACCTTTTTTATATATTAATTATTTCCCCTAGCTAGTTGTTGCTAACCTCTTGTTGTGATATAAACTGTGGATGCTTACTTGTTTCCAGGTCTTATTTGTTTCTGAAAAAATGGTCATTGGTGTGGGATTTGACTGCAACCCGATGGTTTTTGCAGCAGATGAAAGAGGAATATGGTATGTTTAACTATTAATTTTGAAGTGCTTTGAAGGAGTGGGGTTGCTCTAAGGGGGACAGCTTTGTGATACCTCGAACAACAGCATTTTTGGTGCTTTATAGCATAATAATGTTGAAGTGTTTTTCTTGTTTTTATTTTTCCTATTGTATTTGTGTAATATTTATCTTTGATTTCTTTGTCCTCTTAAATTCTCCCAGGAGTTTTATCAGGTTTCTTGGTGAAAGAAAATCATCATTATCAGGTTCAAAATATGGGTCACAGGTATGCTTGCTTGAAATTTACATTGAATTTGCTGCTACTGTGGGACACCTTAGTTTGAACAAATATTGATTTAAATTTCTAATTATGTAAAATGAGTTGTGAAATATGTTTCTATCATTAAGATATAATAATTCCTATTTGTGCAATGATGTTTTGTATCGTAGTTGTATGGTGGACAAATATGTTCATATTTTCCATTTATAGATCAGTGGTTTGTCAAAATGGGATGCCATATACCTTAAATTTGTTTTGGCAAAGTCAGTTTCATTGGTCAACGAATCTATATATTTGATGTTCTATTTCTTTTGTCTTTTTGGAGCTTGGAGCTTCAAGTAGAATTAATAAATGGTAAACCAATAAACCATCAAGCTATTCTGTAATTAAGTCAACTATCTTAAAATTACTTATTGCTTATAAAGCCAGTTGTTGTGTGTTTTATTTAACTGTTAGAATGAATCAATGTGAGATTCATTCTGTTTTATCTTAAAATACCTGTCTAGTAAGGATATTAGGATAAGTTGTGGCAATTGGTCACTTAATTTTCAGGGGGAAGTGGTTAAAACTTTCAATTTTTCGGAAAGTTTAGCTACAGACATGAAACTGTAAGAATATGTGTCCTGAGTTCAGGTAACTGATGGTATAGGAATAATGGCATCAAGAGTGTGCTTGAACTTGAAATTAATTCTGTTGAGTGATCCTCCTTTAAGAAAAAAATCAAATACTAGGGCAATGACATGGGAATTAGGATCCCATTTTCTTTGTGTCCATATGCAGCGTGAAAAGAACTCTAGGTAATAGGAATTAATGCATGAGAAAACTAAATTCTATCAAGCAATATAATATATCTATTTCTAGAGTTCTAATGGTATGGTACGATCTCCTGAGGAAGATCAGGTTCTGGTGGTACAACTAAAGTTAAATTGGCAACAATCAGTAGTTTGGTAGAAGCATTAAGTTTTTAAAGTGCAACTTGCCTCTATAGATACAGAAACAATGAAATCCATTTTGCTCATTTTCGTTTTAAGGCTTTATATGAGGCCAATATTACTAATATTAGATTGTTTTTCCACTCTACCAGTTTTCTGAGGCATTCGGAAAATTTTACGGCCAGTCAAAGATTGGAGGGAGCAATGATGCCGTTGATCCTTCAAGATCACGTGGAGGCGTCCATGAGAACTGCATAAAGTACTTTGTTGTTTAACTGCGCCGAATGCTTTTTTTATTTGGCTATTATTGTTTTAGTTGATTTGCTGATAAGTTACTTCTGTTTTGTGGGAATAATGCTGTCTTCTGACATTATGTGGGAGTGCAGAAACAGTTTTACCTGGAGCAGGGTTTAATTTAACTCTAAAAGTTCACTTTTAAATTTAGGTGTAGTTCTTAATTTGAATTTCAAAAAATTTGTTAGTTTGGCGCAACGGTAAAACGTTGTTGCCGTGTGACCAGAGGTCACGGGTTCGAGTCTTAGGAGCGGCCTCTTGCCAATTAAATTAGCAAGGGAAGGCTTGCCCCCAATACACCCTTGTGGTGGGACCCCTCCCCGGACCCTCGCTCAGCGGGGACGCGTAATGCGACCGGGCCGCCAAAAAAAAAAAAAAAAAAACAGTTTAACAAGTTTTTAAAAAAAAAATAAAAATTAATAAGAAAATCCCTTAGTGCGCTAGCATGTCCAAAATTCTTCGAAAATCCCTGATATCAACCTTGTCAAAATGAGAATTGATAAGTTAGACATTAGTTACTCTTTTTTTTATTAATAAAATTCAATGATCATGGTTGAAATTAACCAGAGCAGAGCAGGGAATAACTTTGATTACTCAAATGCTTTAGTCTATATAGGCATATGCCCCATGAAGTGGAAAGCAATGTGGTTGATCGTTAAATACAGAAACATTGTATGAATATTATTGTCTAATACTGTGTGTTTCTTGAATTGTAGCTCAATAGTGCCTCTTAGAGAAGCAGAGAGTTCGAAAATACTGCGGTTCAGCACTTCAGGTCAGTGAAAAGAAAAGAAAAGACTTAATACATCAGGAGCTATTTGAACTTGGTTCAAAAAACCGATTGATACTCTGAACTTACGGAGTATCTCATTAACTCCTTGGATTTGCTTAAAGTGACATGATTAACCTTTCTAAGTCCACGTGGCATAGTAAGAGAGGATTTAGATAAATTGAAATGTATATTACTTTAAACAAATTCAGGTGGAAAATAGGTCACTTTAAGTAAGTTGAGGAAGCTAACGAGACATTCTGTAAGTTGAGAGGGCCAATTGGTTTCTTGGGCTAAGTTCAGGGAGCCCCTAATATATATGTATAATTCATTAATGTAGATGTATAAGTTGCAAACATTTTATGATACAGGACTAGATGGGAGAGTGGTTATATGGGATCTATCTCAACGTTTTTGAACATTTCACTTTATTTTCTCTTTTCTGGATATATACATAGTTTTGAACATTTGGTGTGAATAATCGCTACTATATTCATGCTAGGCTAGTAAATTCAGGTTTTTGTTTAGAATGCTTACGAGGAATGGTGCTTGTAAAAAATCTGCTCATTAATATATAACTAATGACCCATTTTCCCTCGTACCTGCCAAAAGAAAAATATGATTGGCCACCAATTCTTTTCCTGGACTGAGATTAGTAACATTATAGAAAATTATTGTTTACTTTTTATTATATATCTGATTGAAACGTCAAACAATTAACATTATGTATTGTCTTTGTGAATTTTAAATATTAACGACATACACAAGTTAATATGCAATGCAAGTATTTATACTGAAGCGGAAACATAGTGATTTAATGAAAATGTTGAAGTAAAGCAGCATAGAGAAGTAGATTCCAAGTATCAGGAACACCAGGAAGACACCAATGGCTGCAGTCCATATCGTTGTGGCCACCATGACCATAAACAGAAGGATGACCATCTTTCCTCAAGTGTGAGAGATATGTGACATCTAGCAAATACACTGGTTTTGACATTCCACTTATTACTTTCTCAACTACTACTTCTGCTGGATGAGAATATGGATTATTTCTCCCAATTATAAAAGGTTGCTTTTCCCCCTCACAGTTCTTTGCCTTTGCTTCTCCCCACTCACTTCCACTGCAACATTAATTAATTAATTAATTACTTCAATTGAGAGTAAAATTCATTAGCACCCAGACAGAACAGAATGAGAAAAGTAACTTACTTCATGTGATCAGGAGAAACACCTTGAAAGAAGACCATTGTTTTTGTTGGATCTACGTTTGTTTCCACCCATTTAGCCCATGTCTTCAATGCTTTCTCATATGCCATCACTCGATCCATGTCTTTGTATATATTGTTCCCATCTTCAATCAAATTCCATCTAACCAAATATTTTATTTTTTTAAAATCCAAAGAGTTAACTTCATTTGCATAGTACAAGAGATATATATACACCATAATATTAGGGTTATATGGAAACCTTAATCACATATTCCAATACAAGGACTTACTATATAAACATATTTTCTATACCTTCCCTTAAGTTGAGACGGTGCTCAACTTGTTAGATATGGCTACTTGATCCAAAGTAGGCATATATTGAACTTGTAGAAATATTTTGGAAACACGTTCCGTACAAAAAAGAAATTAATTGCAATATGTTTACTATGGTGATAAAAAAATGGAATTCATAGTGAGATAAGTTATTGACAAGTTGTCATATAGAAGTCGAGACATTGATAGACCAATTCACACAGAAGAAGCTATAACAAATCAATTTTAAGGCCCTAGTTGCTAAAGTACGGTACTCGACTTCAGTAGAGGATTGAGCAACATAACGTTGCTTTTTGGAATTCAAAGGAATCAAATTTTGATCAAAATATATAACGGAACCATGGTTGACTTCCTATCATCAACCATCCCTATCAATAAACCCATAAAGGATGTGAGGCGAATGATAGAAGAAAAAATAGACCATTATATTTGGTCTATTGTAAATATCGAAGAAAACGTTTAACACCTTGCCAATGGATAACAGTTGGAGTATGTATAAATTGAGTAAGTTTGTTAACGCACAAAAAAAAAATCAAGCTGTGTCCAAGAGAGATATTGTAAACTTCCCAAAACACCACGATATTGTGAAGGTCCCAATGTGGTTCCCCCAAAACCTAGCATGAATTTATCCTTGACATACATAAGACTCGAAATACCCTTGGACATTTGAGTTCGCACTAATAACTCATAAATGAATTTAGACTATGTAAAACATCCCATTCCAAGTCCATAGAGCTTCAACCTCTAAAGAATAATTTAACCTCCCAAGATTCCGAGTAGCAAATGTTTGCTGTAATTTCAAAACATGGGATTTTGTGAAGATTTATAAAAGAATAAGTGTCAAAATTTGAACACGAGAAACCAAGAGCACGAAGAATATATGTAAGCCGTTTGTGCCACATGCAAAGAGCATGTTTAAGCCATATAAGAATTTCTGTAGTTTGCAAACAAAATAAGAGCGAAGACAATTAACAGATGAATGCTGGGTTTAAGAGCCGGATTACATATCTCAAAATAAGGCTTAACCGTGTTCCACAATATGTCAATGCTTTCGTTCAACACTTACATTTTGTTCGGATGTATATGGACAAAGCATTATGTGTGAAATGCCCTTAAAATGAAGATGGAAATTTAATTTGGTGAACTCTCCCAACAATTAGATTGAAAAGCCTTTATAGAATTAGCAAAATATTTTTCCATAAGGGTGTACATAATTGTATAAAAATGTCATGAACATTATACTTGTCTTTTAAAAACTAGATCTAAGTATATTTTGTGTATTGATCGGGAAACATGATATAATAACGATAATCATCAGTAGAAGTGACCCAAGAAGGATCCCGAGCATTAACACATATAAGTTCCAGAGGAACAGTAGAGACATTATCATAATTTGCAAATGATAATTTATAGCTTTTGCTCAAATAGCACGCAAAACATAAAGAATGCTTTGAATTGGAAACCAACGTTTTATTAGAATTAAGTAATTGCTTAGCAATAGGAAATATCGGAAATGAGATATGTTCCAACCGATCATGCCAAATAGATAAGCTAGTTAAATTTGTAGAACATTTATTTGAAGTAGACAGACACATCAAATATAACTTATTGTTTCTCTAACCTTGATATCAAATCTTCCCCATTACCAAATACTTTATTTAAAAACAATTTGAAAAGAATTTAAGAAAAACAGGGTTAGAGTTAGTAAGAGAATAAGCCGATAATAAATTAGAAGAGATTTAGGAACAAACAGTATGGTCCTGTTTGGCAATTAGCTGTTAGCTGATTACCTTTTGGTTAGTGGATTTGACTAGCGGATTGTGTGAACTTGTTTGGTAAAACTTAACTGATTGTTAATAGCTGTTTGTGTAAAATGACAAATAAGGACATGATAAATCATTTATTTGGAATTAAAGAGTATTAATTAAGGATAACAATGTCCATAAAAGAGATGGAGCAATAACTAATTAAAAAAGCTCTGAGCTTTTTCAAAATTAGCCTTTTGCACCCAATAAGCTATTTTCAAAATTAGCCTTTTGCACCCAATAAGCTATTTCAACCCTCTTTTCACCAAACACATTATTAGAGGTTTGACTAGTCACTACCTCTAAAGTGGCTCAAACCTCTAATTTTACTCCAAAAAGCTCTTTACCAAACCGGACATATATCACGATATTTGAATGGCAGATGTAAGAGAAAATTCAAAATTACCGACTTTAGCAAAAAGGAGTTCAGAGCCATTACCAATTTGTACTTCATTGAGACTGATATATTCGGTACGAAGATTTAGATTTCCTACGTCCGAAGTAAGATACGGAGTTGCAGCCGAATTAACGATCCATGGGTAGTGAGGATGTAACACCCTGTCCAATACCATGTAGATATTGTCCGCTCTGGTCCAATTCCAACACATTGGGCCTCACGGCTTTAAAACGCATCAGCATTATTGGCCCAATTCCAATACCATGTAAACGCATCTGCATTTTAAATCCGTGAGGCCCAATGCGTTGGAATTGGGCGAGAGAGGACAATATCTACATGGTATTGGACAGGGTGTTACAATTCTGTAACGACCTGGTCCGGAGTGGGTGGCGCTGAGGTAGAAGGCCTGAGCAAGGAGCGGCCTTAAGGGATGACGATAGGGGCAGGAATGAACTGAATCCCACATCGGAAGTGGAGAGGAAGTGATTGAAGCTTATTAGTAAGATGTGAATCCAATACATGCAGACGCGTTTTAAAGGCGTGAGGCCCAATGTGTTGGAATTGGGCCAGAGCGGACAATATCTACATGGTATTGGACATGGTGTTACAATTGGTATCAGAGCTGACTCTCCACGTACGATGTGTGGTTCGGGGACGAACCAGGCGGAAGCTGGTGGGCCTGTAACGACCCGGTCTGGAGTGGGTGGCGCCGGGGTAGAAGGCCTAAGCAAGGAGCGGCCTTAAGGGATGACGATGGGGCAAGAATGAACTGAATCCCACATCGGAGGTGGAGAGGAAGTGATTGAGGCTTATTAGTGAGATGTAAATCCAATACATGCAGATACGTTTTAAAGCCGTGAGGTCCAATGTGTTGGAATTAAGTCAGAGCGGACAATATCTACATGGTATTGGAAAGGGTGTTACAGAGGACATGCAGATACGTTTTAAAGCCGTGAGGTCCAATGTGTTGGAATTGAGTCAGAGCGGACAATATCTACATGGTATTGGAAAGGGTGTTACAGAGGACGTAAGAGGTTGGCAGAATGTGACAGTTAGAAGAAGAGTTTGATGGTATATGGGCAAGGCCTTTACAATTGTGACAATTAAGCAAGGTATTTTTATTTTGCGGCGGAATTAGAAGGCTGTGAGCTGAGTTGTGGTTTTGGAGCTAGGCGACATGAGAGGTTCAATAGAAATTAGAATGCCTAGAATTGAAAATTGTAAAGATGGCTGTTGGAGGGATCAGTAGCTGGAGTTGTTCACTAAAAAAGAGGGCATACATAAAGATCATCGAAATGTAAATTTATTTTATAAATTTCATATGTTGAATTGTAAAAAAAAAAAAAAAAAGTCAATTTTTAATATCAAACTGACCATTTCCAAAGCAAATTAACAAGTAAAATGTTATATTTTGTTCCAAAAATTCTTAGTGAATTTTCTAAAAATAACATAAATAATTCATTTTTAGTAATTTAAGAGTGACATTTTATCTCCAACAATAATCTTTATATTCAATCTTTATTTATTATTTTATCATTAAAATTATTAATTATTGTTATATTTACTAATAGTGTAAGATAGAAACTCCTCAATATCAGCAGGTACTCCAACTTGTCCAAAATAGCATATTGGCTCCCTGAACTTTAAGAAGGTCTCATTAGGACCTTCAACTTGCTTAATCCGTAACCTTTAAACACAAAATTCTCTATTCCATCAGATCATTACTGTTTGTATTTCACGCGCAGTGACGTGGAAAAATAGCATGACACATTGTTTTTCTACGGGATAGTCGATCCGTCAATGGTAAAACACCTAATTTCTAAAAATTCATACATCATCTCTCTGTCTATTCTCTCAATTCATGGAGTTGAACCCTAATCGCTGAAATCGATCACTCTTAAACGGTGAGGGAATCAGTAAACGTGAGTAAGTGACCCTGATTTAAGTAAAAAGAGATTAACTTAGATTTTGAACATCTGGTTTTGAACGTCTGATATAAAGAGAAGGAAATAGAAGGTTGCTGTGTTTGTAGAAAATCAACAACAAGACATACAGTTGGTAAGTCTATTTTCTCTATTTTATTCGACTTGCAAGAGTATTTTTGCTATAATGTTCAAAAGTAAGAGAAATTTTATTCTTTAGGAAATTGAAAACATGTGGGTCAGATAGCTTGTCTGCATTTTGTACCTCTCTTTTTGGTAGTGAAAATAGTATTTATCTCTTACATAATGTTAAAATATTATCTTTACCTCATTATAATGTTAAAGTTATTTTCATTGTTTTATTCTGCAAGATTCTCATAGCATATGTGTTTTTATTTGCTTTTTAGTGGAAAGCATGGATGAATCATTATTCAGTATTAGGTGGCATCACGGAGGGAATGTAAAAGAAAATGGAGGGTGTATAAATTACATTGGGGGCAGTTATGAGGTTTTAGATAATTATGATTCCGACAAACTTTCTCGAATAGATCTTCTTTGGATTATTAGAGAAAAGTTTAAGTACCAAGTATGTGGTCCTCTTTACTACCAAAAGGAGGGCAAAACAGATTTCACTGAGATTGTGGATGATGCTTCTTTATGGGATATGATGAAGGGATTGAAAAAGGGGGATATTGTTGATGTATTTGTGGACTCGGTTGCTTTGGATGGAAGGGAAAACATGGCAGATGGGTCCCACAAGGCTGATGACTTGTCAAGTGTTGCAAACATGGTTATTAAGACATCATCTACTACATGCTCTAATGTTGTAAATGTAAATAAAGAAGGCCAACCACTTACTGGGGAATTAAATGTTATTGATGCCTTGAATATAGAAGACATAGTTGTTGAAGAACTGAATGAAGAAGGCACTGATGTTGACTATAACGGTGTAGATGATCACAATGAACCAGTACAATCAGATGATAAAGATGGCTCTAGTTCTGGATCTGAAGCTGAATCTAACACTACAGATGATGAACTATATAATGCAGAAGTTGAAGATGATGAAGCCAACGAACGAGATGAAGAGGGAGAGGAGATTAAAAACACAGTCTCAAGGCATAGAAGGGAAAGATCTAGGAGGAATAGAGGTGTTGGCCAAAAGGAGATAGAATTGAGGGAAGCTGGTCCCGATATTGGATTTGATGACTGGTTAAAGAAAGGTAACAACTACGGTGGTTTATTGGGGGGTGATGAAGATTATATAGGGAGTTCTGATGCTGACAGTTTTGCTTCGGATGATGAAGAAGGAGTTGACGGTGAGATAGAATTACCAAGCAGAAGGAGAAATAAAAGAATCCATTATGATCCTAACTGTGAGGAGACATTATGGGAGTTAGGGATGATATTTGAAAATGTGGAGCAATATAGAGAAGCAATTACGAAATATACTGTGAAGAAAGGTGTTCAACTAACATTAAGGCCAAATGACCAGATAAGGGTTAGGGCTAAATGTTTGAAAACTTGTACATGGCATCTGTTTGCAAGTAAGCAGAAAAGGTCCCAAAATTTCCTAATCAAAACATATTACCCAGTGCACACATGTTATAGGACTAATAGAAATAGACACTGTAATACAAAGTTCTTAACAACATACTTGAAGCAAAAGGTGGTTGATAATCCTGGAGTCAAAATATGGCAGCTACAAGAACATGTGAAGACAGAACTTGAGATATATGTAGGAAAAACTATTTGCAGAAAAGTCAAGACTAATATCATGAAAGAGTTGATGGGTGACTATAGAAAGGAGTTTGAAAGACTTTATGATTACAGAGATGAGATATTGAGGTCTAACCCAGGTTCTACATGTGTTGTGCATGTAGATATGAAAGGTATACCTCCCAAATGTCAATTTAGGGGATTTTATATTTGTTTTGCTGCACTGAAGAAGGGATTTAAAGAAGGCTGTAGAAAATGTGTAGGTTTAGATGGCACATTTTTGAAAGGAATATGTAAAGGGGTAATGTTGGTGGCTGTTGGTAAGGATGGGAATCATCAAATCTACCCAATCGCTTGGGCAGTTGTGGATGCAGAGACCAAGGCGACCTGGAAATGGTTCATCAATTTACTGCAACAAGACTTAGGCTTGGGCAATGGAGATGGTTCATGTGTTGTCACAGACATGCAGAAGGTATTTTTTTAATTTAATCTTGGTCACAGACAACAATGTTAATTTTACTTTCACATATGCTTATCTAATTTTAAACTCCGCAAGAATCAATTTGTAATCACCAGTATAGTTTTACTTCCTGTAATTAGTATATCAACACTCTAATTTTTTAAATTTTGTGCAGTAATCTAAATAGAATTCAATTAAGTTCATTGTTTTACATGTTTTGTTTGCTTAGATTGTAAGGTTGCAACTAGGTTATGAACAACTATATGAAAATTCAAATGATATTTAGATTTTAGAATTGAATAATATCTTTTATTGAATCATCTCCAGCCTTCTTGCGTGCGTATCTCGTTATTCAATTTGGAGTACCTTCTGACATGTAATTGGTTGAGCTAGAAATGGTTGGCATTATCTGTATTCAATTAGAAGTGTCTGCTGACAGCTAATATTAGCCACTAGTTGGCATTATCTGAATTAGTATTATACACAACTAATATTAGCCACTAGTTGGCATTATCTGAATTATTATTACCTTAATATTACTTTCTCCAATGGTTATATGTTTACATTAGTCTTCTTGTTGGGTTTAATTATCTATACAATATGTTTCTATGTAGGGTTTAATTCCAGCAATCCAGGAAGAACTACCCAATGCAGAACATAGGATGTGTGGAAGACATGTATTAGCAAATTGGGCGAAGAAATGGAGGGGTGTAGAGCGTAGACAATGTTTCTAGAGAGTTGCTAAGTCCACGTTTGAAGCAGAGTTGAAGGATAATTTGGATGCCTTAAGCAAGTTAGGTACAAATATTGTACAAGAACTTAGGTGTTACAATATTGAAAGATGGTGTAGGTCATATATGTCAATGGCAACTAGTTGTGACGTGGTTGATAATAATATGTCAGAGTCATTCAATGGGTGGATATTGGCTGCAAGACACAAGAACATAATTAGCATGTTAGAAGAGATTAGGTTGCAAATGATGATTAGGATAACTCAAATGAGAGCATTTATGGATAAATGGATATCTGATATATCGCCAATGGCTATGGAAATTTTGCAGAAAAATACATCATCGGCAATGAAATGTATAATAAATTGGAATGGAGATTCTGGGTTTGAAGTTCAAGAGGCAGCTTACAGGCATGTTGTAGATATGAAGAAAAATATTTGCTCTTGTAGAGCATGGGGTCTTAAGGGAGTTCCATGTCCCCATGCAATTGCTGCATGTCACAAGCTAGGATTAGAGCCTGTGAGCTTGATTGCTCATTGGTATCAAAGGCAACTTATAGCAAGGCTTATGCAAACTTTATCCAGCCTGTACTGAACATGAAAATGTGGCCTGTGTCAACAAATCCACCTATTGAACCACCTGAGGTTAAGCGAATGCCAGGCAGGCCTAAAAAAAATAGGAGGAAATCTAGGGATGAGCCCAAGAATTTTGGAAAATATTCTCGTAGAGGGACACCAATGACTTGTTCTTTTTGTAAAAAAGAGGGGCATAACAAGAAAGGTTGTAGTTTGAGAAAATCCGGAGGAACAGAGGTAATTGACAATTAATTTTTTATTTATTTTTTGCTTATTTAGTTGAAATGTTTATTGACTCTTACAATTTAAACTTTATAGGTTTCTAGTTCAAATGCAGTTCCTGCTACCTCACAATCTGCAGCATCACAAAGCCAAAATCCGGTATGACTAACATATCTGAAATCTCGGTATGTAATATAGCTTAACGTATTTACGATCTTAATTGGAATTTTGTAGGGTGAAAATAGTAATGGAAGAAAAAGAAAAGCTACTGATTCACAGACAAAACAAAATGCAAATCAAAACAAGAATAACATGGGTGGCTATGGTGTTTTAATATCAGAAAGAACAGGTTTTACAGTCCAGAAGGTAATTTGGTTTTCATTTATGTTTTTGACATTTATTGAAGCCTATGGAGTTGAAATGAATATTGGGATCTCTTTTATACGATATGTAGTCTGGTACACTCGGTGGAATTGTTATTTCAACTGGTGCACGAAATGTTAAAAGTTCAGCAGAGGTGATAGGAGATATTGGATACCACCCTCCCAAACTGAAATGGAAAGGAAAAGAAGCTATGACCTCAAACCAAATGCAACAGCTAAGAGGTAATAGGGAGATGCAATTTCGAACTAGTCAGTCTACAACTAGAAGTGCAAGTCATCCTACAATCGGAGGTGTAAGCCTGAGTACAAGTCAACATACAAGTGGAGGTGTAAGTTTGAGTGCAACAAGAGAAAGCCAACCTCAAAACACAACTTCAAGTCAACCAATCAGTTCTCAAACCACCTCAAATCCTACCGTTGTGAGGTGGTATGGTAGTAATTAGGATAGTAATGCAGTGGTGGTACACTAATGTTTTTTGGACATGTTTGTAATGAATGTTTATATGATCATTTTGATCAATTTTGAACTGGATTTAGATGTATAGGCTTAAGAAACAATTGGAATTTACTTACACTTCCCACCAACTAGTGGAGATTATCTCTGCTTTATGGCTTTTATATTTTGAGACATAATCGAAGGAAGAAACAATTATTTGAAAATTTGTCTAATAAAATTATGCAATATTTCCACAGAACAAGAACATGAGGTTATAGCAATTGGCTATTTTCATTGATCATAATTGAGATTTACAACCCAAATGTTTACTAAAAGCTATGCTAAATAAGCCCCCAAACAATTTTTCAAGTTACAGAATCACCATAATCCTACATTACAACCAAGATATCCCACAAAACATTACACTAAAATCAAATAACTCCAAACCTATCAACCCCACATAAGCAACATCCCATATAGATACCCAATCATGATATCAATTTATTCCATGAGCTGTATTGAGTATTTGACACTTTGACACTGCCATCCAATTCATCACCATCTCTATTTTTTTTCTTGTTCAAAGCCCCCAAATAACCTTCACTCAAAGGAGGATCAAACCACATGATAGAACCACAATCTTTTTCCTTCCCCTGAAATTGCAGTTCAAATAGAATGAGCAATTGGGAAGCATCAAATATAACAGAGATTATATAAAATGCAACTTACCCAATGCTTAATGCAAATAAAGAATCTTCTTCCTGGGCTTGGTCTGCTCTAAGAAACTCTTAAAAAAGCAGTTTCACCATAATAACAACTAGATATATTCTGCTCAAGAATAAAATTTCAGTCATGGAAGAAATGGCAAATGATAATCGGTAAGGAGAAATCGCACCTGATATGGCTAAAGAGAAATCACACCTGATAATCGGCAAGGAGAAATCGCAGATAAAGAATTGGATTAGAGCTGATAATCGGCAAGGAGAAATCGCAGATGAAGAAATGGAATAGAGCTGACGAAATCGGTAAGAAGAACTCGCATCATGAAAAATTCGCAGCAATTTATTGTTGGAAGAAACTAAATCCAAAATGGAAAGAAATTGGAGATTGAGAACAAAGAAGGAAAAAAATTGCAAAATGGAAGGAAGAATCCATATGGAAACATCGCAAATTGTAAATGGAGTTTGAGTTTTTAAATTGGGGATTACAAAATATTACGATTGCTTGTTTTTTCACAATTCACGCGCTCGTCTTTGATGGAGAGACACGCGTACTGATAATATATGACAGGTGGACTTTTTGTGTTTAAACGTTACGGATTAAGCAAGTGAAGGACCTAATGAGACCTTCTTAAAGTTCAGGGAGCCAATATGCTATTTTGGACAAGTTGGAGTACCTGTTGACATATAAGGCCAATTATTAATAACTAAAAAGTGAAGAGATACCCTCCCTTAATTGTTAATAGGGAGGATGAGATTTGAGGAGCCAACTACAAATATTTTTAGAACAAAAAAACCCTCTATGTACAATGGTTTTTTTTAGTTAACTTTTTTTTTTTTTTTCAATCTCTTAATCTCAACTTGGAGCTCTATTTTGTTATCTTCCAAAAACTCTTCATTGTCTTTCTCACAACCAAAAACCCATTTCAATAACAATGGCTTCTTTGCCACAAGACACAAGCAAAACTCATTTCACTAACACCTGTAAATTGTATTCTGATATCTGTATTCTCTTTCTCACAGCCAAAAACTCATTTTAGTAACAATGGATTTTACAACCAAATCAAATTTTCACCATTGAGGGAGATCTGAACGACGCCGCATTGTTTGATGTTGTTCCTTTTACTCACATACTTCATCTTGCAGCTCAAGCTACGTGTTAGTTATGCAATGAAAAACCAAAATTAACATGGCGGAGATGGTGGAAATGGAATCGAGCAAACAAAGGTGGGAGAGAGAGGGAGTGAATAGATGAATGGGGAGATATGTGGATGGGAAGGGATAATGAGTGACAAAAAAAAAAAAAAATAATAATCATAAATTTTAAAACTTAAAAAATATCAAAGTCTGAAATACCCTTAGTGCTTTAACAGTGTTAAGTAATTTTTAACCTCTTTGTTACTATAATGAACCATAAACCATTCGATTGTCGACTTTTAAATCACGGGACTGTGTTTTATGCATTCCTATTTAGTTTCAAAATAGTTTATGTAATATTATTAAAAAATAGTTAATCGATATTAGAATTGAAACCATGAATATGATATTAGAATTGAAACCATGAATATTATTTAAAGCTTAAAGTGCAAGAACATACGGTTGTTTTCGTCCCGTATGAAGCCACCAATGCCATGTATTGAAGATTAAAACATCAATTCCTTTCCATAAATTTCCAGCTTGGATAGAATTAAGTTTGAGAATAGTACCATTGCTTGTGTTTACCATATCAACTAAAAATGCATTGCGAGAGAACATTAATTTAACTTTATATTCCTGCAAACACATCAAATTTACATTAATTAAAGGATGAATTGAATAGAAAACACCATGAAATAAATTAAAATATATCAAGAAGAAGATGAGGTTGAATTGTCATAATGACTCTCACCTCACATCCAAATTGAAACATACAGTATGTTTTTAAAGTTTAAAATAGCCTATTAAAGTAAATTTAAAAAGGATGTGTATGCAAGTAGGAAAGAGATAGAAAGGGGAGATGGGAGATAGAAAAAGAGGGAAAATAATTAAGTATATTTTGGTCAATATAGTTTCACTTTTTATTTTCTAAGGTGTTGAAACTGTTGCGGTATCATATTAATCAATGTTGGCAAACCACCAATTGGTTACATGTATCATAATAATATTTATGTTTATGTATTTTTATATGAAAAATTGAAAGTTAAGTACCAAAGTGTTAAAATGACTAAAGGTTGGATGCTACGTATATATTTTACCCTACATAGAATAACTAGAATTTGAAATTTAAAATTCATTTATTTTGTGAGTGGTAAAAAAATATATTCCGAAATAAAAAAAGAAAGAGTGAAAGACAGTAATATGTACAAATTAAAAGGAAATGGAAATGGAAAAGAAAAGAAATCAAACCGGGAACGTGAAAGTGGAAAGGCCTCCAGTTCTGATGGAGGTATATTTAGCATTAGGAAGAGAAACATGAAGCATACATGTTAACGATTGCCACTCATTCAAACTCAGCGAATCTCCCACAAACATAATGTTTTTCCCCTTCAGTTTTGATAACATTTCTCCACCACTGAACCTACATTCATTCATTATTTTTAATTTTAATAATCTAGTTAAATAATAAAAAATTAATTGATTAATTATCTCACAAAAAGTATAAAGTATTAATTATTTGATATCTAAGCCGGTTAGCTATGTTTAAGCTCTCTCTGTATTTTTAAAATATATATGTGATTTTTTTAAAGGAATAAATATAAATGAAAGAAAAATAAATTTTACATATAATTAGACTAAAATGAGTACATAATCTACTACAAGAAGAAATTAATATAGAAAGGAAAGAAAATCTATATAAAAAAAAATCCAATTACAAATAGTACTTTGAAAAATAAACCAATTTTTTTCAGAAATCTAAGCGACATAAAAATACTGCCACCTCATCAAGTGACACCTCACCACTACCTCACCCACACTATACACATTTATCTTCACGACCATCTGATAATTTTGGATTTGTAAAATAGTAATTCATGCTTAATTCTACTTACTATTAAAATTATATTTCCTGGAGCAATTCAGTGGTGCGAGCTTTACGCGCCAAAAGAAGACTAAATTACATAAAACCTACAATCACATCAACCGAACATGTTCGTTGAGAAAAAGATTGGTAGTCTCTTTGTTTCATGGATCCTCAATTGTAGGCCTCAAACAAACAAACACACACCCACACAAAAAATAATAGAGAAAATCAATAAAGGCACACAACAATTTTAGCGTGGGAACCTCTTCAACAAGAAATAAAAACCACGGGACCCGTAGTCCTTTTAAATCTCCACTATCAAAGGATTACATTTTTTGGACAGACAAAATTGTAATAAAAAACCATCGCTCTCTCACACGAACTCAAAGCCTGAGTTACATCTCCTAGTTAACTAGCCTTGAGAATGTGGAATACATCAACTAAAGGCCTAAAGCTTATTTATAAGGGAACTCCCCATTGACTTCCTTATTTCTAAGCAATGTGAGATTCACACATCCCTTTACAACAGGTTTAACCAATGTGGGATTTGTGGAGATATCCCAACAAAGCCTCCCTCGATCCAAATCCCCACATATCTCAACATCTTCAAAAAATTGAACCCTATTTGCAGTCTTCTTTTTCTTCATTCTGCTAAGGGAACATCCATTCAGATAATAAATCTGTTTTCCTCTTTTCATTCCTTGCAATATCAAGCTTCCACCTTTGAACACTTTGCAAAACTTACCGGCTCCAACATATTTGTACCCACATGAAGCCAACTCTCCCAACGAAATTATATTGGCTCTACTAGGCACAAACTTCACATCAACAAGTGTTTTGACAACACCATTGTGAAGCTTCAGGCAGACTCTTCCGACGCCTTCAATTTTCATCTTCAAATTGCTCCCACTCCGAATGTAGCCAAAATCTCCATCAACCTGTAAAGTGTCAAAATAAGCTCGATCTTTACAAATATGAATATCAATAGCAGAATCTAATACCCAATCAGAATGATCTTCAACAAGATCATCCACAACAGTCAATAAAAAATCACGATCTTCAACCACATTAGCAGAGGATTCACCATTTTTTACCATTACCCTTCCGTGGACTCTTCAAATCCTCCCTAAACTGTGGGCAACAGGATTGCATGTGATCGGATTCACAACAATAAAAGCACTCAACAGTACTCATATCCTTTTGCTGAGATCATGATCTCCCGCCACGGTCACTCTTCCTATGGTTTCTAACCCTTTCTCCACTCTCTCCAGCTATGAGTATCTTGGGACAACTATCATATTCTCGCATCATCTTTTCACTCTCTTTCAAAATCGCCATCACATCATTTAGTTGCAACGTGTTCTTCCCCACTAACATCGTTTGCACTAACGACTTAAAAGATCTAGGCAAAGAAGCTAACAGGAGCAATGACTGCTCTTCATCCTCAATCTTCTCTCCAATACTCAATAATTGACACACCAATTGATTAAAATTATTAATGTGGTCAAGAATGTTACCTTCATGTTTGATAGGGGTCAAAAACCCCTATCTTTGGGTACTATTTTAGGACGGTTTTCAGCGTTATTTTGTGAATAAGCGTGCAATTCTCGCATTTATATGCTTTTGTGTTAGTTAGTTAGAAATTGTATATGTTCTATTTACTTTTCGTTGTTTAGGCTCGTTTTCTGATTATTTTAGGCAAATATTGCCAAATTAGCATGTACGTTAAATTTCCATTATCTTTTATAGCTAATTGATTCGCCAAAAGTCGCACCAAACGGAGTGTTTACTCAAAATGAGCGATTGGTGGGTCAATTTAGCCTCGGAACTAATGTTATTTGGAGTTTTCGTGCATGCACTGGCTAAAACAGGAACGAGTTCGGGTAAAAGTTGCATTTCGGGACATCCAGCAATCGCGCAAGGCGTTATGGGCATTCCCGCGGGTCGAGCTGGCCTGCAAAAGCCAGCTCGGCGAGCTGCCCTGCGGGAATCAGTCAAAAGACTGATTCCCGGTCCCACGATGCCACGATCGACCCCACGTCTTCCCACCTGCAAAAGGATACGAATTAGGCCAGAAAGAGGGCCCGAACCGCGTCTATAAATAGGATTTTCTAATTAAAAAATAGAGATCTTTTAACTTTGTAATTTCCTTAGCTTCCACCTTGAGAAATCCTCTCCACCTCCTCCATCTCCTTCAAACCTCCATTGAAGACACCTCCGAAGCTCCATTCACCGAGGATTGCTCAAGTTCCATCCCTAAGTCCTAGGAAGACGCCTGCACTGGTAGACAGGTTCCCTGAAAGGGATTTTTCTTCTTTTATATTTTGTCTAGCCTCTGATCCATGTTATGAATCCTAGGCTCATTGTATCTTCGTGACAATACTTTTCATATTTAATATATATTATAGTTTTGTTTATTCAATTGTTTTATTGCTTAAATCTTTGTCTTACGCTTTGTCTGATTGGTTTAACTCATTCGATAATCCCAAAATTAAGTTGGCACATATTGCGAGCTGAATCTGACCTAGTCAGTGCCTATAGGATTGACGAACCTATAGAAGATTAAGCCCAAATTGCTGAGCCTTAGAGCTAGTTTCGGCCTTACAAGGGAATCACGAACTAGGTACCTCAAGAGGATAGATAGGGTTAATCGCCTCGGACACAAGTGACTTAGATTAGGTTTTAATTCCGTTGTCTAAATAATCTATTTTCATTATTATCGTATCACATCATGTCCCTTCGGGTAATTACATTGGTAAAAGATCACCTAGGAGTAGAATAACTTAGATATGAGTAGAAGTAACTTAATTAGGAGTAGGTTAATTTAATCAAAACCAATTCAAACCCCCCATAGCCTAGATAACACCTGAGACCAAGCAGCTCGATACTTGCAAGAATAAATCCTGTGGATTCGATACCTGGACTTGTCCAGATTTTATTACTTGATAACGACGGGGTACACTTATGCCTTAGTGAGCCTTGCGGTGTGATTGCCGTGAGGCGCATCAAGTTTTTGGCGCCGTTGCCGGGGAAAGTAGATTAAATCTATAAATACCTGAAAACCGCAAATAATCAAGTTTTTGGCGCCGTTGTCGGGGATTTATTTCTTCTGCAATATTGAACCAAAGGTCGATTTGTTAGTTTAGGCATTCGTTTGTGAATATCCTTTGTTTATATCATCTATACTTGTTAATATATTATCATACAATCATTTCATTCAACATGTAGTATTATACTTCTTATATATACTTATAAAATCTCTTTCAGCAATTATGGACAACAGAACTCCAGACCCATCCATGTCTGACCTCAATAAGAAAATGGATTTCCTTCTGGCCTCTTTTGGCCGTAACAACCAAACAAGGACACCATTTTATGCACGATGTGGCCAGAATCACCCCAGTGAGGTATGCCATGTCAACCACCATGTACCTAGAGGTGAGAATGTAAGTTATTTGGGTAATCGTCAAAGGTATAACTCTGAACCCCCAACTTACAACTTTTATGATCGGGAACACACGCGATATCCGCCAGGGCCATACGCGGCACCCACGGATAATCTTCCCTATCCCCCCCTCTAATTCTAATTCTTATGACAGGCAGACAGAGCACTTAGAAGGAATAATGGTTCTCTTAAGGGAAATATCCATCCGACTCGCAACCAACGAGGAGGTATGCAGAACCCTGAGCGAATAACTCGATGCGATCAGACAGGAGGAAAGGGAATACCAAGAGGCGTTCCTCTCACAAGAGGAAACGGTTCAAGCCATCGCCTTGAGAAGTGGCAAGGAAGTGGACACACTCGTGCCACCCCAATCATAAACACAACCGTCACCTTAGGTAAGTAAGGAACCAGAAGTGGTAAGCAACCCCGGTCCCGTGTCTGAAACTTCAGCTCCTGGAGTAGCTGTAGAGAAAGTAGTTAGGCCTTATGCACCAAAATTACCATTTCCCCAGAAACAGAAAAAGGCCAACTTAGATAAGAAATTTGCTAGATTTTCGAAAATCCTTAGTAGATTAGAAATTAATATTCCATTAATGGAAGCACTAGAGGAAATGCCAAACTATGCAAAGTTTCTTAAAGACATGTTGTCGAAAAAGAAAAAGTTCGGGGAGAATGAGATAGTGGCCCTAACGGAACAATGTTCGGCCATAATCACTCATAAATTGCCCCCCAAGCTTAAGGATTAAGGGAGCTTTACCATCCCGTGTAGGATAGGCAACATGCATATAGATAGGGCATTATGCGATTTAAGAGCAAGTATTAATCTGATGCCTTTATCTATTTTCAGGAAATTGGGACTCGGAGAACCCAAACCAACAAATATGACATTACAGCTAGCGGACAGGTCAATTGCGCGGCCTAGGGGCATAGTTGAAGATGTGTTGGTAAAGGTGGATAAACTGATCTTCCTGGTCGACTTTGTGGTCCTCGACATGGAAGAAGATGACTCCGTCCCTATTCTCCTCGGGAGACCGTTCTTTGCAACCGGTAGGACACTGATAGACGTTCATGGAGGTAAATTGGTCCTAAGGGTGCAAGACGAAGAGGTAACATTTAATGTTTATGAGTCAATGAAATTTCCTCAAGAGCGTTCCAAAAGCTGTAATTTTGTAGATGCGTTAATAGACGAATGTGTTGAGGAAGTTAACCATAACATGAGAGATACCTCTTTAGAAATGAATTTAGGTGGTGAGGAAGATGAGAACTTAAATGAACCATTCAAAGACATCCCACCTGAAATATGTTGTTGGGTAAAGGGTAGAAAAGAGGACCTTGATCGTGAGATCAAGCCTAAACCTAAAACCTCGATGGAGGAACCTCCAGAACTGGAACTTAAGCCCTTACCTAGCAATTTAAAATATGTTTTTTCTGCAGCCTCCCACAGATTTACCCGTTACTATTTCTTCTTTTTTGAGAGTTGAACAGGAGGAAAGATTGGTGGATGTGCTGAAAAAACATAAAGGAGCCTTTGGGTGGTCAATCCATGACATCAAAGGTATCGACCCCAAAATCTGCACACATAGGATTTTTCTTGAGGAAGAGATCAAGCCATCTGCTCAACCTCAACGCCGGCTCAACCCTAAAATGAAAGAGGTGGGAGGTAACATTTAATGTTTATGAGTCAATGAAATTTCCTCAAGAGCGTTCCAAAAGCTGTAATTTTGTAGATGCGTTAATAGACGAATGTGTTGAGGAAGTTAACCATAACATGAGAGATACCTCTTTAGAAATGAATTTAGGTGGTGAGGAAGATGAGAACTTAAATGAACCATTCAAAGACATCCCACCTGAAATATGTTGTTGGGTAAAGGGTAGAAAAGAGGACCTTGATCGTGAGATCAAGCCTAAACCTAAAACCTCGATGGAGGAACCTCCAGAACTGGAACTTAAGCCCTTACCTAGCAATTTAAAATATGTTTTTTCTGCAGCCTCCCACAGATTTACCCGTTACTATTTCTTCTTTTTTGAGAGTTGAACAGGAGGAAAGATTGGTGGATGTGCTGAAAAAACATAAAGGAGCCTTTGGGTGGTCAATCCATGACATCAAAGGTATCGACCCCAAAATCTGCACACATAGGATTTTTCTTGAGGAAGAGATCAAGCCATCTGCTCAACCTCAACGCCGGCTCAACCCTAAAATGAAAGAGGTGGTAAAAGCCGAGGTCATAAAACTCCTCGACGTAGGTATCATCTTTTCAATTTCTGACAGCCAATGGGTGAGCCCGGTGCAATGTGTGCCCAAAAAGGGGGGAACAACGGTAATGGAAAACGAAAAAGGGGAATTAATCCCAACTAGAAAGGTTACGGGTTGGCGTGTATGTATTGACTATAGGAAATTGAACGAAGCCACTCGTAAAGACCATTTTCCTTTACCATTTATCGATCAAATGTTGGAACGTTTGGCAGGGCATGAATTTTTCTGCACTCTAGACGGGTTGTCCGGTTATATGCAAATTCCTGTGGATCCTTTGGACCAAGAGAAAACCACATTCACTTGTCCCTATGGAACTTTTGCATATAGGCGAATGCCTTTCGGATTATCTAATGCTCTTGCCACATTCCAACACTGCATGATGGCTATGTTTTATGACATGGTTGAAGAGTTCCTAGAGATCTTTATGGATGATTTTAATGTTGTAGGACCTACTTTTGACCAATGTCTTGAAAATCTGGACCGAGTCTTAGAACGTTGTGAAGACAAAAACTTGGCATTCAATTGGGAAAAATGCCAGTTTATGGTCCAGAATTGTATAGTGTTTGGACACAAGGTGTCGGGAAAAGGGATTAAGGTCGATCCGGCAAAAATTGAGGTAATCGAAAAACTACCTCCTCCTACCAATGTCAAGTTGGTTAGGAGCTTTTTAGGACATGCGGGGTTTTATAGGCGATTTATAAAGGATTTTTCAAAAATCACTAAACCCCTCACTTAATTGTTACTTAAGGATGCTGATTTTAATTTTAACGAAGAATGTATGTCTGCCTTTAAATTATTGAAAAAGAAATTAATTGAAGCACATGTTATGGTAAGCCCGGATTGGTCCCTTCCCTTTGAATTAATGTGTGATGTCAGCGATTTAGCTGTAGGAGCTTGTCTTGGGCAGAGGGTGGATAAACTTTTTCGCCCAATCTTCTATGCTAGCAAAACCTTGAATGATGCACAACAAAATTATTCAATAACTGAAAAGGAATTGCTAGCTGTAGTGTTTGCCTTTGACAAGTTTAGATCATATTTGGTGTTATCTAAAGAAATTGTTTTTACTGACCATGCGGCTTTGAGATATCTAATGAGCAAGCAAGACGTGAAACCCAGACTGATCCTCTGGATTCTGCTACTCCAGGAATTCGACATTGAGATCAGAGACAAAAAAAGGAGTGGAGAACGTGATAGCTGATCATTTGTCTCGGTTAGAGTCAGATCAACAAACTTTAGAACATGAAGAAATCAAGGAGGTATTCCCGGACGAAATGTTATATTCGGTAAAAACTCTCCCCTAGTTTGCAGACATCGCGAACTACAAATCGGTAACATTCTTCCTCTTGATTTAGATACAAACAAAAGACGTAAGTTTCTGTTTGAAAGCAAACAATATTTTTGGGAGGAACCGTATTTATTTCGATTCTGCACAGATGGCATGATTAGGAGATGTATACCTAAAGAGGAGGTAGAGTCAGTAATTAACATGTGCCACTCTAGAGAACCAGGTGGCCATTTTGGGCCAGATAGGACAGTGGAAAAAATCCTCCAAAGTGGATTTTGGTGGCCACAAATGCATAGTGATGTCAATAGTTATATCAAGTATTGTGATGCATGTCAAAGAGTAGGAAATATCTCTAGGAGAAGCGAAATGCTTCAGCAAGGCATACTCATCTGTGAGCTGTTTGATGTTTGAGGCATAGACTTCATGGGACCCTTCCCTATGTCACACAACAACCAATACATTCTTGTAGCGGTTGATTATGTCTCCAAATGGGTAGAGGCCGAAGCCCTACCCATAAATGATGCTCGAGTAGTGATGAAATTCCTGAGAAAGAATATCTTTACTAGATTTAGTACCCCCCGGACTATCATTAGTGATGGGGGATCCCATTTCTGCAATAAGCAATTTGACATGTTGCTCCAGAAGTATGGCGTAGCTCATAGGGTTGCAACACCTTACCACCCTCAGACGAGTGGTCAGGTAGAAGTGTCAAATAGAGAGTTGAAGCGTATTCTTGAGAAAACAGTAGGGAATGTAGGAAAAAATTGGAGTCTTAAGCTAGACGATGCTCTTTGGGCATACCGGACAGCTTTCAAAACCCCTATAGGGATGTCCCCCTACCGTTTAGTTTTCGGAAAATCTTGTCATTTGCCTGTTGAATTAGAGCATAAAGCCTATTGGGCACTAAAATTTCTAAACTTGGACCCTAAACTTTCAGGTGACCTGCGGCTAACACAGCTGCATGAACTGGATGAGCTCAGGTATAACTCTTATGAGAATGCCAAGCTGTATAAAGAACGAACCAAAAGGGTGCATGATAAGAAAGTGCAACGAAAAACTTTTTGTACATGTGTTTTATGGTTTTAGATGCAATGTTGGAACTTATTACATAATTTAAGTGTGAGGAGGAGGGGTAGACAAACTTATAAAAATTTGTATAATTTTTAAATTTTTGTTGCGTCGTGTCTAGTTTAGTTTAGCGTTTTCGGGTTTTATTTATGCTTTATTTAAGTTTTTGCATGTTTAGGACCTAAAACCGTGAACCTCCTTCGAATCTAAACTTCGTTATTTGTTTTTTAGGGCTGAAAACCGAATCTAAGATTGCATGACAACTAGTTTAGGTGTAGGACACAATCCCTGTATCTGTAAAAACATGAGCTAAAGTTTGCATTTAGACCCTACTTTTGAAGAAATGCTAAAATCATTACTTAGGTAGATAACTTAATAATTGAAGGCATGTGATATTAAACTTGAGTTTGAGGAGAACTAGTAAGCACAAATTTGAAACCCAAGAACTGCGAGTTGAATTTGAGCCCAATAGCGAACATCAAAAAGCTCTTTTTCTTGACATTTTTGTGTGAATGCTTTGACTTATGAAAAGATTACAGATTTTGCACCTAATACTGAGTTGAACCTGCATGCACTGATTTGAGATGATAAATGATGAATCAGCCTCATTAGAATTAACCTTTTCTTTACCTTATTTTATCTTTTTCATCTACTCTAGGAAGCCCCTTTGAGCCTGTATTTTATTTCTTGTAGATTTTCTTTCATTCTAACCTAATTTTTGCAAACTATCACTTAGTTTGTTACTTAACCCGAGTTTTTGCAAAGCTTTTGAGCCTTTGTTTTCTTCTAGCGCTTTATCTTTGTCTACTGCATCATAGTAGCAAGCCAAAAGGCTAAGAAGTGAATGAGAATTACTATCCAAAAGAAAAAGAAAAAGAGACGAACAAAAGAAGGAGAACTCTATCTCCCAGTTCTTAAAATTAGAACGTCTCAGAAAAAATAATGAATAAAAAGCTCAATCACTTCACATTTTGCTAAAGCCATTTTGAACTTTGTTTTTCTAGCGCTAGAACTCCTAACCTTTTGTACCTTTAACCCTCTAACCACATTACAACCCCAATTCGAGGCTGTTTTTGATATCATAGGAGTCATTTAGCATAGTAGAGGAACTCGGATGAACGTACAAAATCAACGCAATTCTAAGCAAGAACATAAGCCGGGAGTAAACACTTTAGCCATTAAAATTGTGTGAATTGAGTGAACTACCTATGGTGAGGTGTTTTACTTAGCTATCCCTTTAAGCTCGTTTAATTGAACATGTGTCCTTTTTCTTAAACATATGACCTGTGGTAATTGAAATGCGGCTTTTGGATATCGTGTCTCTACTTTGTAATTCCGAATGCATGTAACTACAGATGCTCGAAATTGTGTCAAGCACCTAGTAAAACCAGGAGGTCTCCTAGCTTGCTTGTGATTGCAGGTTTAGTTTTTTAGTTTACTTGGGGACAAAAAAAGTTTTAAGTGCGATGAGGTTTGATAGGGGTCAAAAACCCCTATCTTTGGGTATGGTTTTAGGACGGTTTTTAGCGTTATTTTGTGAATAAGCGAGCAATTCTCGCATTTATATGCTTTGGTGTGAGTTAGTTAGAAATTGTATATGTTCTGTTTAGGCTCGTTTTCTGATTATTTTAGGCAAATATGGCCAAATTAGCATGTACGTTAAATTTTCATTATCTTTTATAGCTAATTGATCCGTCAAAAGTCGCACCAAACGGAGTGTTTACTCAAAATGAGCAATTGGAGGGTCAATTTAGCCTCGAAACTAATGTTATTTGGAGTTTTCGTGCATGCGCAGGCTAAAACAGGAACGAGTTCGGGTAAAAGTTGCGTTTCGGGACATCCAGCAGTCGCGCAAGGCGTTCTGGGCATTCCCGCGCGTCGAGCTGGCTCGCCCAGCTCGGCGAGCTGCCCTGCGGGAATCAGTCAAAAGACTGATTCCCGGTCCCATGACGCCACGATCGACCCCACATCTTTCCACCTGTAAAAGGATACGAATTAGGTCAGAAAGAGGGCCCGAACCGTGTCTATAAATAGGATTTTCTAATTATAAAATAGAGATCTTTTAACTTTGTAATTTCCTTAGCTTCCACCTTGAGAAATCCTCTCCACCTCCTCCATCTCCTTCAAACCTCCATTGAAGACACCTCCGAAGTTTCGTTCACCGATGATTGCTCAAGTTCCAACCTTAAGTCCTAGGAAGACGCCTGCATTGGTAGACAGGTTCCCTGAAAAGGATCTTTCTTCTTTTATATTCTGGCTAGCCTCTGATCCATGTTATAAATCCTAGGCTCATTGTATCTTCGTGACAACACTTTTCATCTTTAATATATATTATAGTTTTGTTTATTCAATTGTTTTATTGCTTAAATCTTTGTCTTACGCTTTGTCTTATTGGTTTAACTCATTCGATAATCCCAAAATTAAGTTGGCACATATTGCAAGCTGAATCTGACCTAGTCAGTGCCTATAGGATTGACGACCCTATAGAAGATTAAGCCCAAATTGCTGAGCCTTAGAGCTAGTTTCGGCCTTACAAGGGAATCACGAACTAGGTACCTCAGGAGGATAGGTAGGGTTAATCGCCTCGGACACAAGTGACTTAGATTAGGTTTTAATTCCGTTGTCTAAATAATCTATTTTCATTATTATCGTATCACCTCATGTCCCTTTGGGTAATTACATTGGTAAAAGATCACCTAGGAGTAGAATAACTTAGATAGGAGTAGAAGTAACTTAATTAGGAGTAGGTTAATTTAATCAAAACCAATTCAAACCACCCATAGCCTAGATAACACCTGAGACCAAGTAGCTCGATACTTGCAGGAATAAATCCTGTGGATTCGATACCTGAACTTGTCCAGATTTTATTACTTGATAACGACGGGGTACACTTATCCCTTAGTGAGCCTTGCGGTGCGATTGCTGTGAGGCGCATCAATGTTCCATTCTGAGTGTGTACAGATCCATCTTCAGGCATAGCCGGCTAGCTAATGACTTTGACAAATAAGTGCTCTCCAACTTCTTCCATAACTCTTTCGGAGATGTCTCCGTCAACACAGTCATCTTAATTTGGGGAGCAAGGGCTAACCTGATAGTGCTGACAGCCTTCCTCAGAATCGTATTCCATTCAGTATCTTTCATACTGTCGGGCTTCTTCTCTAACGCGATGTCAAGACCATACTGCACCAAATAGTCTTGAATCGTACTTTGCCACAACGTGAAATTACTCTTTCCATCAAAGAGTAGAATCTCATACTTTAACGTTGTAGACGACATCTTCTCTACAACTCGGCTTATGCTCTTCCTCTATTATATACCCTCCCTAGGCCGAACCTCGGCTCTGATACCACTTTGTTGGTGCCAAACTAACAAACACATGCCCACACAAAGAAATAATAGAGAAAAGCAATAAAGGCACACACCAATTTTAGCGTGGAAACCTCTTCAACAAGAGATAAAAAAACCAAGGGACCCGTAGGCCTCTTAAATCTCCACAATCAAAGGATTACAATTTTTGGACGGACAAAGCTGTAACAAAAAACCCTCGCTCTCTCACACAAACTCAAAGCCTAAGTTACACCTCCTAGTTAACTAGCCTTAAGAATGTGGAATACATCAACTAAAGGCCTAAAGCCTATTTATAAGGGAACTCCCCCCTTGACTTCCTTATTTTTAAGCAATGTGGGATTCACACATCCCTTTACAACATTTTTAACTAATGTGGGATTTGAGGAGATATCCCAACATCAATTTCGTACCTAAGGAACACGCTAAAGGATTTCAATATGTTTCTTCATCAAGAGAGCTTTGGAAATAAATTCAGCAACATTTGGATGAGCATAACATAGTTATGTTTTTTTCATGTCAATAGGGAATTAAGTGCGACTGCGCAAGGATCATTTTTCAATTACGTTCTATTTCACCAAGCTCGAACTTGTGTGGGATGAAATGTTATCACTTAGGTATGTTCCTTCTTTCGAGTGTGGAAGAGCTAAAGGTGTAATACATAAGTTTTTTGATGAAAACCAACTATTACAGTATTTATTAGGAATCAATGATGAGCATGAACATGTGTGCAATTAAATCCTTTTCTCTGATCTTTATCCTAGCTTGAACAAAGCCTTTTATGTGATACAATGAAGGGAGAAACAGAAGGATATAAAACTAGATCATTTAATTGATGTACCACAACCATCACCCTATCAATTTGGTTTGTAACATCCTGGTCTAATACCATGTACATATTGTCCGCTTTGGCCCAAATCCAACACCTTAGGCCTCATGGCTTTAAAATGTGTCTGCATGTATTGAATTCCCATCCTACTAATAAGCCTCAATCACTCCCTCTCCATTTCCGATGTGGGGATTCAGTTTATTCCTGCCCCCATCGTCATCCTTTAGGGCCGCTCCTTGCTCAGGCCTTCTACCCCGGCGGCACCCACTCCGGACCGGGTCGTTACAGACCCACCAGCTTCCATCTGGTTCGTCCCCGAACCACACATCGTACATGGAGAACCTGGCTCTGATACCAATTGTAACACCCTGGTCCAATACCATGTAGATATTGTCCGCTTTGCCCCAAATCCAACACCTTGGGTCTCACGGCTTTAAACGCGTCTGCTTGTACTAGATTCTCATCTTACTAATAAGCCTCAATCACTCCCTCTCCATTTCCGATGTGAGATTCAGTTCATTCCTGCCCCCATCGTCATCCCTTAGATTCGCTCCTTACTCAGGCCTTCTATCCCGACGCCACCCACTCCGGACCAGGTCGTTACACTTTCACTCGCTATCGCTTTATCTCCACTATAAACAAAAAAGTTCAAATCAAGAGCAAAAAGGATATAAAATTAGAATAACACAGATTCAATTGGAATTTAAATAAAGGAGGAAGAATAGAGATCTGTTTGCCAGACTCAACGATCTCAGGACCAATACCATCGCCGAAAAAGAGAGTGGCTGTAATAGTAGAGGGAGAAGAAGAGAAAGCTCTAGCGGAAGAAGCTGATGCTAACCAGGAAGACTACTGGCCGGTGTTGGCTTTAGAAAAGGAGAGGATCTGGCCAGCGTTGGCTGTAGAAGAGGAGAGGATGCGAGAACCCAATATTTTTAATATTTATGTCTTATTAAATAAAAAAATAAAAAGATGATCCTTTTAACTTTATAATTAAAATAATTTAAATTGAATTTTCTTATAAATATTGAAAATATATTTTTTAGAAAAATTTCAATTTCTAATATTTTTAGATATTTTTTCCATAAGAAAATAAAGGATAAATAAATAGAAAGAAAGAGAGAGTGAAAGAAAGAGATGAAGAGAGAAATGGGTATATGTAATGCTGGATGAAGAGAGTATATATAGTGCAACTCAAGGGTAAAATATATATAAACATAAGATGGAGGAAAAGGAGAGAGAACATGTATAAAAAGGAGTCAAATGTAAGAAATGCTGGTCATCAGTTACAGTGGTCATCACTGTTAAAAAATGTAAAATCAGGGACCATAATGTTAAGAATTGAAGTTCAGTATCTATAACGTTAAAATGATAAAGTTCAGTGGCCATAGGTGTAATTTACTCTTTATAATTTCATCTATTTGCATTTTGCAAATTTGGCAAATAAAAGTATGTGTTTTTTTTTTTTGCCAAAAAATCTTTACATAGTAAAAATATAATCTCACTAACGTGTAGTGTTATGTGTTGATGATGTGTCATATTAACTTGATTAAAATGACATGTTAATATATTGACTTTGATAATGTGAAATAATGGAATGTCATCTCTTAAAAAAAACCCATATTTATCTACTTGCAAATTAATGAAATCATTTTTTTTTAACTTTTCTCAATTATTAATCGTTTCGTACAAATATACATGGTAACATATATCCATGATTCCTAAATTATATTTAATAATATTATGATATCTAAATTTCATTTCGTGATATAAATATTAATGAATTTTACGTTATTATAACATCAAATTCCAAATTAGAGGAATTCCATTTTAAATATAATATTTTAGACAAGTTAACTATATTATTGACTTTTTTATTATTCATGTACCATAAATTATAATTACATATTTTTTTTTAAATAGAGGTTCGTTAGACACATTTTAGATGGACCATCTTCCAATTAAAACTTTTTACGTACGTAGCTTAAACGATTTGAGATCCTTAATCACCAAAACCAAACTTGATTAGTTATTTTCTTTTCGACGAAAGTTAAATACTTATAGGTTCTCATTTCACTAAACTTAGAAAAGAATTTTCTTTGATTTCCAGATTTTGTTGGAAGGAAGAATACCAAAAAAAAACTAAAGTGTAGCCATGGCTACAAGACACATAAGTAGTAGAAAAGTTACTCTGAATGAAGCAAATTTTTTTATTGGGAAAAGCATTATCATCTAGTGTGAAACCAAATAAAATACTAGCAATAGCAACTATTCCTACATATATATTTTATTGGGAGAAGCATTATCATCTAGTATCAAAGCAAATAAAATAGTACTATTATTCTGTTCCTATTCCATGATTACTTTGTGTTTTTTACATAGTAACTAATGTTTTCTTTATTATTGGATTAATTTTACAACATCATTTAATGAAAAAAACATACCAAATAATTATTATTTACTTTGTAGCCTCTAGTGCACAATTATCACGTTTCTATTGGTAAGATCCAATGGACCGAGACCATAGTAGAGTTTCTCACCTACCTCTGCATAGAATGTCTCGCTATTGATAAAAAAATTCTCCTTTTGAGATTTATTTCTTTTTCTTATTTTTTTCTCCTTTCACTCTTCGATCATGAAATCCATGAATGAGTCGTATGCAAAAATAACTTTGGAGAAAGATGACGATACATGAGTAGTTGTTAGCCATGAAGATATTGAGGTCCAATGAACACCAAAAACTCCAAGCTAGAGTCTCATCGGTAGATGATTTCTCATTAGGGGTTTTAAAATTCCAATGATGAAGAAACGAGGGTAGATCTTTGATGTTCGTCTAAAGGGTCGTGTATAACTGATTTAGATCAGAATAAATTCATTTTTGAATTCTTTCACTCATTGGAATGTGAACATATGGTGAAGGGTGGTCCATGGACGTTCTGATTGAAGGACATAATCCTAATGAACTGCAACTAATAAAGATTGAGTTTAAGTTCATAAATTGCCTATTGGATTCATCTTAGAAAGATTGTTGTTCATATAGGAAATTACATGGACGAGTTCATAAAGGCAGATTCAAAAAACTTTTACAGGGACAGGGTGAACATATATGAGAATTCAAGTTGCTAGGAAGGTGATGATACCATTGAAGAGGGAGATGAAGATCAGTAAAGAGGATGGAGTGGGTGCACTTAAAATATGAAAACTCCTAACGTTTTGTTTCTTTTTTGGACGAATTGAGCATGCTAATAAGTTATGTGAAGCATTACTTGATATCCTTGATTTGGATAAAGTTGAACAATTGTATGGGACATGACTTAGAGCTCCAACAAGAAAAAAGGCATATAATCAACCAACGTCATGATGGCTACTGTCATCGTCACCACCGATTGTGCTTCCGGTCAATGGTGAAAATCCGTAACAGATATCAATTCCTATTTTTGGGTCACAGTCTAAGGAAACTGTTGCAACTAATCACGTTGAAGGGAGATGTGAGAAAGAAAAGTCTATATCTTCAGAGATGGAAATAATTTAGGAGTTTGGCAGGATTAATTCAAATGCTAGAATTTTAAATATAGTTGAGGAGGGGCCGGTAATAAATGAAACAAAAAGAAGACGTTAGATGAAGGGTTGGGTAAGGTGTTGGGTGGGCTTGGAACTGGTAGTAACGGCCCAACACTGTGAGGGAGAAGTAGATAATTCCAACGGTTCAAAAAATGGGATATTAATGGGCTCTGGTTTTCATGCCCGCTAGACGCCATGAGTATTCTAAGTTGGAACTGTCAGAAAGGTTTGAGTTGGTTGAAGGATAATGGCTTTCAAAATGTCAGTGTGGAATCGAATTCTCAACTTTAGTCTATGCTATCAACGATCTAGAGAGTGCAAATTATATATTAGGTCTTATTGTTTTTTTTTATTGTAAATCCTTTATAAATGAAATTCATAACTGATGTGTTCGGTTTATCAAAAAAAATTTTACAAATCTAGTAGCTAATATTTTAGTTAGGACGATTGATTCTATGAAAATTTGGATGTTTTTTTTTCCAGTGTTAGAGAAGTGATCAATAATTTTTTTTCCTTTTAAAAAATATTAGAACACATGAGTGATTAGTTATTACAAAATAGTACTAAATTATATAAACAATTTGTTTTAATACAAAAGTTATGCAAGCCAAGCCAAGTTAAAAAGGGCAAAATAACCCTTTATTTCATGCACAACATTATGAGGAAAAGGAAAACATTTCTTAGAAGCATACTTCATCTGAGGTGCACTCTAAGAAAGTCATAAAAGGCAAAATGGACAAATTGAAATAAATAGTTTCCATATTTATGTAAAAATTATATATATATATATATGATGCCTTTCTCTCATAAAAGGAAATTAGTTAAAGAGGACCACTCACTTTTTATAGCGTTTTGGGTGGGGGAAAGTAATTAAACTAAACCATCATTATCATTATAATTAATAATAACAATAGACTGCTTAACTATCAATTTGTTTCCTCTCAAACATAAATATCTATTTATTAACAAATTTTGGCAAAATGCATATTGAGGCCCTTTATAAATTTGATTTTGATGGATTAAGTTCTTCATTCACTAAATTAGATTAATGATCTTTTATTTTTTGTTTTTACATTAATTTTCTACTTGCTGTTGCTAAATTGGCTGTGAATATTTAACTCATTTAGTAGAACTCATTTCATCCGAATTTGAAATTGTTTTTTCTTACGGTTTGGAATAAGTTTTTTTATAGTCTTTTAATAGTAATTTCGTATTTTATTCTCCAACTAAAAAGATTAATTATTTAATAGGAAGCCTAAAACGAGAATAAGTGCAATACATCTGAAGCTGATTTGAGAATTTATTAAATTGAAAATATAGAGAAATTAAATAATATTATATGTATTGTTTGTTTAGGTGAAATTAAAAATGACCAATTCGAAAGTATTTTGGATTAGGAGACAAAATAATAAGGCAAAAAAATAAAAACATAATTAAAAAATTTATAAGGGAAAATAAAATATTAATTATGCAAATAAAAATAAAAAGTACCTGGGAAGGTTGCAGGAAATGGGTTGCCATCTATATTTGAGGAAATAATGGTCTGGTCTTCCATTGTTTAAACAATCAAACTCTTTTTCAATGAAAGGACATTTTGATATATCATAAAGAGGATATGATTGATCATAAACCCAATTCCCTTTATAAAAATTGCACATTCCTTCAATATTCTTATCATAATATTCATTTCCATGCACAAAGTAAACCAGCAATAACAGCAGCAACAGGAGTAGTTCAATGGTAGAATGAACCATTTTTTGGTGGATAAGAGTAGACACTTAGAGAGAGAGAGAGAGAAGAAAAGTTGGGTTGTAAATGTGATGTATTTTTGTTGAGATTTAATTACTTGTTTCTCTATATAATTGGAGTGGCTTGTGGAACCTGGTTAGGGCTGTAATCGAGCCGAGCCGAGCCGAGCTTTGACCTGCTCAAACTCGGCTCGCTATAAAATTAACGAGCTCGAGTCTGAGTCGAGCTTGCTATAAAATTAACGAGCTCGAGCCCGAGCCGAGCTTTGGCTTGCTCAACGAGCTCGATCCGACCTTCGAGCTTATTTCGAGCCCAAAATCCTCTTTGGACTTGGTTCATTAAGAAAATTATCTAACCATGAATTGTTTGTGTGTAAATCGTTAATTATATTTGTGAAGTTTGCTCGCAAATAACTCTTTAATTGTATATATAAACAAGTTCACAAGCAAAGTTCGTGAATAAATAAACAAGATGCTTACAAATAGTTCATCTATTACTCATTTATTATGTTTGTGAACGAACTCATCTAATAGCAAATGAAATAATATTAAATTTGGATATTTGTGAACTAACACAAAACTATATAGTTTTCTACAAAACTAAAATTTGTTCATAAATGTTCGACTCGAACCTGCTCGCAAGCTTTCGAGCCGAGCTTTGGCCTGCTCAAGCTCGGCTCGTTTACGAACCGAGTCAGTAAATCATACTCACGAACGGCTCGTTTTTAAATTGAGCCGAATCGATTCGAGCTTTTATCGAGCCGACCATCGAACCGCTCATGAGCGGCTCGACTCATTTACAGTCCTTGAACATGGTTTTGTAAACAAATAACTCTAGTTTGAGATATGGACCACCAATAAATTTCTTTCAACTTCTCATGAAGGATATGGCCGTGGGCCAAGCCAGCCCACTTCAACCCTCTTCATCCGTTTAAAGGGGCCAACATGAATGTGATTCACTTGGCTATAACCCAAAACTATTATAGATAATAATTAGATGTCCAACTTCTATAAATAGTAAGACCTCTTTAATGATAAAAAGGGTTCTTGAACTCTCATTGGTGATTAGTTTTTTGTTATCTCTGTTCGGTACTAATTTGACCGTCAGAATATTCGTAGGGGACCGATCCCAGCACAGGAAGAGGACAATAGAAGAGCAGTAACCGGAAATCCCATATCTCAATTATTTAGTGCATTGAGCGTGGAATAGCACACGACTCCTTTCTCATTTTCAAAATTCTTTCCTTTCAACGGTTACTTTCCTAGAAAAAGCAATGACAGATTCCTAGGAAACTCCGACTCCAATCAAAGAAATGGTGAATCCTTTGATTCCCAGCACTAACTCCACCTCAACCGAAAATCAACAAGGACCAGCAGTACAATCACAGAATATAGATCACATGTTAATGGAGAGTGAATCCGATAAAGAACCCACAGAACCTTACAAGCAACTTATCAGTGTGATGAAGAGTTTTCAGACCACTCAGTCCATTCAAATGATGGCGCATATGAAAGTTCTTGATCGACAGAAAATCCTCCAGGAGAATAATCGAAAAATTTGAGAGTTGTTGAGGACCCAAGTGCCTACACAACATTAACCCTCCAATTCAGCCCAACCATCACTGCCCGCCCGGAGACCGACGCCAGTCACAGAGGCAATCCCGATAATGGTGCAACCTGTTCTACGCCATCTAGTAGTGGTGCAACCAATCCCCCCCCCCCCCCCCCCCTCAGTGGTGGCCCCAGCCATCGGGCTTGTTGTCCCCTTGGATATTGATGGGATGCTGGAATCCAGGTTCCAAAGGTTCTTGATAAGCCCAAAATATACCTAAAATATCATTAATAATTACGTTAGTTTTGTATTAAAATCATGTTGATTGTATTCATTTAGAATACTTTTACGTCTATATTTGTTTCTAGTATGCAAGGTATTCAATTATTTGGTAAAATCCAAATAGGAGCTAAAACGGAGCAAAAATGATAGGAAAATCACATTTACGAGCTAAAAGGACGTGCAAATTCAGAAAACCGATACGAGGAGTTGGGAAACAGTCGAGAATGGGAACAAAAACCCATGTCGCGACCGAGATTCCCAATATCTCAGTTGCGACACGCTCACTTCAGCATAAAAAATACATGTTCGTCAGCAAATCTCCCTCAGCTCCATGTCGCGACTGAGATTTCTAAAATCTCGGTAGTAGCAATGAAGTTTTTAGTACAGATTTCACATGTTTTAATTCGAAACAACACGTCTGTTCGTCCGGATAGGAGCGACTCTTTACCAGTGGACACGACACTTCAAACACACCTTTTGGAACATTATAAATAGATGTAGAAATTCAGAATTCATTTTGTTGAAGTTGGTTCAGATTGTTGTTCTAATTTATGTTAGTTTTGTTACACAAACTTGTGATAAAGTTACAAGTTGTGTAAATAGTTTGAGATACAATATGTAGTTCTTATAGTTTAGAGTTCGAGTATTGTTCGAAGATGAGTTTACACTTTGATAGTGGATTCAGCGATCTCTATTTCGAGGATTTAGCGAGAAAAATTAGCGGCTGAAGCGCCCCAGGGTCTGACAAACCTACGAAGTTTGAGGAAAGGATTGACAACCCGGAACTCAAATTAGTTAAAATGCTATCTAAGTTTCTTCTTCTCTGTTAACTTGATTTGATTCATAATGAATTAATAAGTTATCTTTTCAATGCAATTTATTTCTATTGTTGTTATTTTCGAGTCCGATATATCCTTTAAAGTAATAAACCGGTGTTTTCAATAAAAACCTTTTTACACAAATTATATTTCCATGAAAACTTTGTTGAACACTTAAAAGAATTAGGATTTATGGTTGATATGATCGATAGCTCGGCTTATCAAACATAGAACACCAATTTGATTAATTTAGCAATCTGTTCCGACCGTAGAAAGATTGTCTGCTGTTCGAA
Source organism: Euphorbia lathyris (assembly GCF_963576675.1). NCBI lineage: Eukaryota > Viridiplantae > Streptophyta > Magnoliopsida > Malpighiales > Euphorbiaceae > Euphorbia > Euphorbia lathyris. Next base: position 82,605,189 of record NC_088910.1, on the reverse strand, counting down.
GCCCAGTAATTGAATTAATCGATAAATTGTTACATCTTAATAATCTCATCAAAGTTATAAGTTGCTTTTTTGCTTTGTGTATACAAGTCTTGAATTCTACTTGTTCCTAAACATAATTTCTGCATTTGTAATCCAAACTATTGACAAAATTAGATTCTGAATCACAACCATTTATTCCATTTCAAACCATTAATGATTTCCTATAAACCTTGAGAAAACAAATGTAATCAAGACAATAAATCAAATTATCATACGTTCTCTGTGGGATCGCTATTTTATTACTACAAGCGAAACCGTGCACTTGCGGAATTCGCCTAACAGTTCTTAGATAAGAGGGCTCTTGGCAGAGTGAGGGGGGCAACGCCACCTCTAGCAAGACCCCTCTAATTCACAGACTTATTAAACCTCAATTTCCTAGAGATTGGAAAACTCATCGGCTGACCTACTATCGGGCACTGAGGACCCTAATTACCATATCACATCGTTCATGAGCATTATTAACCTCTACTCCAAAGACGAATATATAATATGAAAAAAAAAATTCCCACAACCCTGTTTGGAAGTGCACAAGAGTGGTACGTGGGGCTTGCGGTGAATCAATAAAATCTTTCGATCTCCACAAAGACATGTCCACGACTTGTTTCCCAGCCACTGCAAAAGTAAGGAGGATCAAATCTGACCTGAGAAATCTTCGGCAAAGTTCAACTGAGCCCCTCCGAAACTACTGGCCCATTTTCATCACCTCATCTCCTAGGTTAAGTGTCTGATCCTGGAGGTCGCCCATGACATGCTGGAAAAGGGACAGCCTGCGAGCCTCTGAGATAAAAGTGTTACCAAAAGTTTCCCCGCTCCTTCGAGGAATTGATGGCCATAGCACAAGCCTTTGTGCGGTACAACGACAATGATAGACCATAAGGCTATGAAGAGTCAGAAAAAGACAAAAGCAAAAGAGAAGCAAAGAAGAAAGAGAAGGCAAAGTATAAAGTCGAGCCAAAATATTCCTCTCGATTATGGAGAGATGACGATCCTCTCTCTTATCAGCCAAGGTAAGAGGAAGAGCAAACAAATGCTAGAGAAACATCAAAGGCAGGGCACTCAGCGAGACATGAGGTCCAATACTCAGATAGGGAACTTGTGAGCGTACGATATTTCCTGGGACAAGCGACATCATATGGAGCTGCTTAGTAAAAGTAGTTATATCACATCACGAGCATGAAATATGCATTTTAGTGGTAGCTATGATAAAATGTGAAATTAAATATCTTATATCTGAATGGTACAGATTCGTCACCCGATCAACTAGACCGAGAAATTTGGTATAGTAGATTGAGCACTCAACTACTACACCCTTCAAAGATAGGTTTGAGACACTCATTTAATCATCTATAAGATTGAATTAATTTATACTTTTTATACTTGATTTAATCTGATTGGTACTACGATTGATTAGTTAATATGGATGTGAATATAACGGAAGGCGGTAAATAAATGCCAAACCGGGATATACAACATGGGAACAACCCTACATACGTACATATTTATTAAACCTACAAAATAATAACAGTTAGGGTTGAGGGACTTTGATCCCGTCTTCGATGCTTTCGGGATACCGAACTTGACACATATAATACTCAAGTATGGGCTCGTAAAATGTCGGGGTGGGATATAAATCGTGAAGATGATGTGGGGGATGTCGTGAACTTAATCTGTTCCAATTCAATAACCAATCAGTTGTTAGAAATATCTTTGAGATGTCACAATAAATGTCAATCAACTCAGTTCGAATATAAAATATTTCGCAATAGTCAATTAATACTTGTTATGATAAATCGATCCCTAATTTCAACAGTTGACCGATTATTAATAATCGATGATCCACAGATTATTGGGAGCATCTTCGAAATATCATAATAAATGTCAATCAACTCATCTCGAGTATAATGTACTCGAGAATGGCTAATTTAAACTTTATTATAAAAAAACTGATCCCTAACTCCAATAACCAATTTATCATTAACCCGATTAGTGAACAATGGTTAAAATGATGGATTTTCCATTTCCATCCTTTATTAATTCCGATACAACTGTCGAAGTAAACAATGGTAAGAATAACATTAAATCATAACACTTCATCCAATTATTCATTAACTCATTGGAATCCCAAAGTTCCCTTATTTTCTTTTGCAAAGGGGAATGTTCCATTGTCTTTTTACTTCGAAAACCAGAATCCCTTTCTATGGTCTGTTTTATCTGTTTATTTATCTCTTGGAGCTAAAAATTTGACCCCTTATCTCATCAAAATTTGTATAAATGCTTTGTATAATGCTACATTGGAGCATTATTCCATTATAGTTGCTCGATTGGACATAATTACGGGCGTAGTACTCTGCTAACCAGTGTGAAGTAAGACAATTTTCATCCAATTTCATAATTATAAAGAAATCGGATGAAAATCGTTCGATTTCTTCACCAACTACGTAACCCAAGAAATAACGCTCTAGTTATGTTTTTTTATTGTTCTTCATGCAAGAAAGTCAAACCGATTCCCTGTTGTAAGGAAGTTGGATGTGTGGGAAGAATGACTTCCAGACAATCTTTATCTCACTTTCTTGCAACAAGAAGTTGGATATTTCGAAGTGCCGAATGACAAAATGTGAAAATTTGAGGCATGTAAGTGTAATTATGTGTTAGGCTAAAAAACACATCAATACAATTTAGATGGTATGACTATGATATGAAAAGTTGAAAATTTGACCTTTATCTCAACATAATTTGAATAAATGCTCTGGATAATAGGGGCACAAAGAGACTATGGGTTCATTTGGCAGCACAGTAGGGGCTCGACAAATTTTGTGGAGATTAGGCCGATGTCTGGTTTTACATAGTTGGTTCACAATGTTTCTGGAAGCATCATTACACATTGCTAACATCTTCTACTCAAACCGTCTTCCTAGAATTTTTCATTCCTACCATGAATCTTAAGTTTCCTCTCGTCTCTATGTGTTTCGGTTGAAAACTACTAGGTTAAAAAGTAGAGTTTTGTTGATAAAGTTCTTCAAATATAGGATTGTTCGAATGGGGGGAGTTGTTACCCCGTATTAACAGATGTTGAGAAGCTATGGATGTGTAGGGTTATAATTTTTAGATACAGTTCTCATTTTAAAATGTAAAGATCAGTCTCTCCCATGCTTTGTTGTCACAGGGTGCGGTTGTTGGTCCCTTATAACGTGACAAGGTTAGTTCCAAGGGGGGGGGGATAGGAACTATTTAAAATTTTGTCCGTTAAGGCTGACGTCTTTTCTCAAGAAAAGGTTTACACAACGGCGTTAAGTATTTTTAACACACAAGCTTAGTCAACTTGTGACTAAGTCTGTTTCTTTCCTTGAGTCAGGAGATAGCACTTAGAGTCTATTCCTGAACTCAGCTTCTTAGTGCACTCAACTCAGCGTGAGTTCGTTACTTAGTCAGTTTTATAGCAAGCAATATATAAAGGAGTTTAAGGGTTAGAAATATGTTACTCAGCAGACATATCCTGGTTCGGCCTCTCCGCCTACGTCCAGTCCCCGGAACGCGTTCCAAGCTTTTTGAATTCTCTATTGAGCTCTTTAAAGGTAGAGCACGAAACCTTTTACAATAGAAGCTGAGTATACAAGAGTACCTTCCTCTATACCTCTAATCACTCCTATATCTACCGCTGAGTACTATAACCGAGTACTCAACCTCTCCTTTCTATTCTTCTAGAAATGATAAAGTGTTTGCCCTAAACAACAATTGCTAAGACACTTTAGATGTTTGAAATCACTCTAGACTTTTACACAATGATTGGAAATTGGTGTAAGATTTTGCTTTGCTTTTCTCACAGAACTTCAAGTATGAATTTGGACAGCGTTTCGACTAATTGAAGATCTGCATCGAATGAAGCAATTGAGAGGCCTTTATATAGTGACACTTGAGGCACCGGTAATTTCGAATTTCGAAATAACCGTTGGAGGCAAACGGCTTCCTGTCGTTGTCACTCAGGACGTGCTCAGTGTCGTTGGCTAATGAGATTCTTGCATCTTCTGTCTGCGGCAGTGCTCAGCATCTTTTCGTCAGATAAACAGAATGTTTCGACATTTACGGCAAAGTCTTCCAGACAGCTTCCTGCGCCTTCTGAACTTTACCCAAAGTAGAAATACTTTGTCTAGAAGTTGGTTCTGTTCTGCCGCTGACCTGACCACATTGTCGCTTAACTCAGCAGCTTCCTCTTGAAGCTTTTGTTAGAAGTCTTCTCGATCCTTCTTCATGCTGAGTCGTCGTTTCACTTGATACGACAGCGTTTTAGCTTCTTGGGCCGTGAGGTCTTGATGTGTTGACTTGGGCTTGTCTTCCACTTATGGGCCTTTGGACTTTGTATCTTAATGTCTTATAAATCAATAAACTCAACATTGAACAAACACATTAGTTGTGAATAAATCAAAGCATTTAAATTTAATGTGTTAGAATATTTTTTATCAATTACTTAAATAATTTTGTCAAATCAAAATCATGTGGAAAGGTGTTTCAACAAACTCCCCCATTTTGATGTTGGCAAAAATATTCAATTGAAGAACTCAGTGTTGAGCTCCCCCATGATAGTTGACCTTATATTACTCAGGATACTCCCCCATAAGGGTTGAGCTACTGACTTAGTTTTACTTTAAACATTTCAAGGTTTAATCAAGTAAGTCTAAGGTCAGTTTTCAGAAATAGGCCAACTTATGGAATATATTCTTTTTAACTCAGTTTATGTGGAAGATTTAAATATCAGAGAGCGCTGAGTATATCTTTGTTCAATGTGTTTAAGTAGACATACAAAAGAGGTCAACTTATAGATCAACACAGCATACAATCATAGATCAATGTAGACAATTAACACAGTTGATTTAATGAAGATGCGTTAGAGTTTATAACAAAACATAAGTAAGCATCACATAAGATTGATCAATTTTGAAAAAGGTAGATGCATGCATTACGTAATGCTCCATCTTTGTCACATCTTTTGTTTATAGATGACAGTTTGCTTTTCTGCGGGGCTCGTGAATAAGAGGTTATTTCATTAAAAACAATTCTAAATAGGTATGAGGCGGACTTGGGGAAAGAGATTAACTACAAAAAAATCGAGCATCGTTTTTGTTAGAAGGTTTTGGAGGGAGTACGTGTTGCTATTTGTAATATTTTGGGGATCCATCAGATTCTACATATTATACTTTACTTGGGGTTTCTTCTATGATGGGTTAAAATAAAAGGGCTCTTTTTTGCTATTTAAAAAATCGGTTGTGGCATAGAATCTTTGGTTGATATGGTAAGATGCTTTCACAAGTAGGTAAGGAAGTTTATTGAAATCTGTTGCACAAGTGATTCCTACAATTTGTAAGAGTACGTTTTTAATCGTTATTTCTCTATGTGAGGAGTTGAAACAGATGATGAATTTGTTTTGGTGGGGTTCAAATATGGAGGGTAGGAAACACATTCACTAGGCTTCTTGGGAGAACTTGTGTCATTGAAAGCACCATGAGGGACTTGGTTTCAAGCATCTCCGTTTGTTTAACTTCACGATGTTGGTTAAATGGGCAGGAACCCTTGTGTCTAAACCATATACTTTATTTTGCCGGATTCTCAAAGCTAAATACTTCTATAGGGAGATTTTTTTGTCATATCGGGTAGGTTCAGACCCAAATTTGATATGACATAGTATCTGGAGCTCAAGGGTCGTGTTAATATATGGCTTAAGGTTGCAAGTTTTGCAATGGTCTGCAAGTAAAAATTTGGCACGATCCATGGTTAGGGGACTCTGTGATCTTTCTACCTTGAACGACAATAAAAATGCCAACGAATGTTTACGAGTCTCAGATCTTTGAATGGAAGACTTAAAGGATTGGGATTTGAGGAGTATTCGGTTTTTGTTTGACGATGCTGATGTTCGATCTGTCCTATCATACTAGTTGGGTATGTGGAAGTTAATGCCATGCAAATTTTAGCATTTTGATAAAAGGGGATTGTATGCGATGTTGGGGTTTAGTGTCCTATAGACAATTGTTCCAGGATATAAACCTAATGTAAATGAATTGTTCTTTATGTCATTTGTTTTAATAAGATATGGTTTCATAACTGTATAAAGGCAACCTCCTCTAAAGAACTAAATAAGTCTAATAAAATGAAATCCTTGAGTTTATTTAAAGTGATTATAAAGTGTTCATGCAAGCATGAAGTGAGACGAAACATTATAATAAACTAATAAACTTAAAGCCACGCCAAGTCAAGTGATATGTTTTGAATAGGGATTGACATAACACTGTTGAGACTTGCATGTAACAATGTTTTTTGTCCAGACAGAGAGCTGATCTCACAAGCTTCATATATGCAGATATCTGGACAGTTACATGGATCCAATGAAAGGATTTCATTAGGATTGGGGACCCGACTTGAGATAACGGGATGGTTAGATTTATCCTTGTCACTTGTTCATCTCATTGGTATTAATAGGTATAAGTAATCCTAAGACTCAAAAGAATGTTAATTAGTGATTCAGGATTATGGAATGTGATGCTTTGATCCTGTTGTAACACGATCCATAACAGGGATGACTCTGGGGTGTGTACGACAGACGTTGGGTATCACAGGAAGTAATTACAGGATAGTTATACATTGGATTGAGCATTTGTCACTCCTGATAAATGGGAGATACGTCCAAGGATCGCTTGTGGAAGACTTAACTCTAAATCCTTGCAAGGTGATAGCTTAAGACTTGAAATGTAGATTTCACTTAACCTATCTAATTGGAGTTAACTCGGCCTGTACAAGTAAAACGAACGTCTCGCTATATGTGACTTGACATTGCCCATAGTCATAAGATTTTGTTCAAGGATGTAGTTGATAAAGGATCGAATTATATTGTAACTAATACGGAAAGGTCAACGACATTATCAACTTGTCTTCTTATAGCTCTGGGGGAATGTTTTGGATCTGCCAATCACAGTTCGCGTACTCATTCCGTTATACAAAGATTAAATATAATTCTGAGAAAATTAATTTAATAGTTGTGTACGGCTAGAAGCAATAAGAACCTAATGGGTCACACATAAGACTTGGGACCCAAAAGAGAAACATATGTTAATTAATTGACGGAAGCCCAACTGAGTCCACTAAGGCCCAGTAGCATAGGGGGGGGGGGGCGAATTTGTGTATTAAAATACACAAAGGAATTAATTTAATTTAAACAATTATAATTAGATTATGATTATGAATTAAATTAATTATAGGATAAATAAGTTAGGAGGTTTAATGAGATTAAATTGCTTCTATTATTATCCTATCAATAAGTTATTATTATCTTTATAATTAAATATAATTATAGATAATAACAATAAGATTTTTATTCCGAATTAAATTCTTATTCAGTAACATAATTCTATCTGACTAGGGTTTAGATGGAAGAGGTTATATATACCCCCCTTAACTGTGAATTTCGACGATCACAAGTAATACCGGGAGAGAGAAAATCGACCCCTACCGTAGTGGATCAATTCTTCACCGCTTGCTTTCGTTCAATTGATATTTTCATCTCTTTCTCTTATTCCTTGATCTTGTGTTGATTAATTAGAGGCAATCTACTTTGATTGCTATTATACGGTTGAATTCTAACTTCGTTTGAATTGTGTTTGTTTTGTGCTCGTGAACTCGGAGTAAGAGTTGAGGGCACTTCGCTTGCAACAGTAGATAAAACTTCAAAAGGTATTTCCTTCTATCCCTCTTTATATGAAATAACGATTAACGGATCTTGGTTAAAGGAAATAGGTTAAAATTTTTATATTTCCGCTGCCAAACGTTTGCCTATTTTCCTTCAGTGGTATCAGAGCATGCGTTAAATCCGTTATTTCATATATGAAAATTAAAAGGTTTTTTTCAATCAGATTGAATAAATATTTATTGTTAGGTTAATTAACAAAACTGTTTTGATTAATTAATTCTAAAGATAAATAAGTTTTAATTAATTGTTAATTAAAATTGATTATGCATATGTTCCTAATTATTTTGGTTGATAATCATTATAACAAAATCTATTAGTTTTATAGTTAGATTGATAAAAGTTAGTTTTATTGATTCTAAAGATAAAACAGAAAATCTTTAAAGGATTTTCTTCTTTTCTAAAAATCGTTTTAAAACCGTTTTAAATATGATATATATTTATATAAAAAAATATGAACAGTAGCTCGGGTTGCGCCGTGAGGTGCACCCCGAACTGCTGTTCCACGGTTGCTGCCTCGCGGCAGCAACCGCACAGCGCCTGACCACCGCTGCCGCAAGGCAGCGGCGGGCCAGACGCATGGCTACTGCCAAACGGCAGCAGCCATGTGTTCGGGCTCGTCACGGGTCCGGCCCGAGGACATGTTTATTTTAAAATTATTTTAAAATAAAATTAAGTTTTAAATATATATATATATATATATATATATATATATATATATATATATATGTTTGAGAAATCAATAGTTTTCTGTTTTGATTATCGAATAAAAAGAATTTATTTAAAAGTTAGTTTTACCTATTTGTAAATCAAAAGTGTTCAATGAATTAAAACAAAAATAACCGGGATATGCATAACAAAAGTTTTGTATAGTTGTATTAATCTAATATGTAATTGTTACATTTTAATTAGATTAAATATAGAAGATACAGAACTGATAGAATTAAAATTGGATGAAAGTTAATTTGACAAGTTAATGTAATTAACCTAAATATTACATAAATATTTTATGTAACCAACCAATTAAATTTATTTAATTGAGTCTGTGTATTTTGGAGTTATGGACATATTTGGACCCTCTATTTAGTCTTTTGGTATTTTTAAAATAGGACCTGCGTGTCCTGCCTATCTACTATCTATTGTAATTTCTCATGTGATCTAATTCCCTTCAAGTTAATTGAAGTTTTCTTTAGTAGTATAAAAATTAATATTGATGTAATTTCGAGGCGCCATGGAGAAGACGGAGGGCCTAAAGAGAAATATATAATAGTTAATATTTCCCTAGGTTTGACCTTTTATTCCGTTTCTGGCTCAACGGAATAATTTAGATAATATGTCCAACGCCAATGTATGTGTCTGATGTATGCTAAAGCAAATCAAGACTAGGTTAGATTATGAGACTTAAAATAAAAATCCCTCACTAATTAAAAGTTAAGTAAATAAGCAAGTTATTAAAATTGGTTGCCCCTCCCTAATATTATAATTCAGCCGGCAGTACTGGGGGCCTTTGGGTTGTTGAGTAAACTCAAGCCGGGGTCTTATGGTAACACCTGAATTATCGAAAATCGCCTTTTCATGAATACGGGGTAATACTTAAATTAGATTATGATAATTGGATGGGTAAACTCATGTTGTCATAAACTAATGAGCAATATGGTTGGGATTAATATGAATAACATATTAGTTACTAATGTGCTTAGTAACCCAATAACCTAAGAATCACATTGTTGATGTGATTGATTGTATGAATCTACCTAACAAATGAGACTAGCTTGTTGAGTAAACTCAAGGTGAAATTTCAGGAGTTAGGATCCTAGCTCACTAAAGGATTTGTAAAATTCTTCGAATTAATATGGAGGGCTATTAATTTGGTAAAATAGTGGGAGCAATTTAAAATGAATTAAAAGACCTATAATTTTAGATTGATGTACTTTAAAGCAAATGAATAACATACGTTTACTCTTTCTCACTCTCAGGTTAAATTAAAACACTCCTAAAATCATGACTAAAACCAATCTGCAAAATATACTTACCGATAACAAGTTGAACGGTTCAAACTTCGCCAATTGGTATCACAACCTCAAAATCGTTTTGAAGTTCGATAAGATAGGGTATGTACTTGATACATCGATACCCCCTACCTTAGCTGATGATGCTCCTATCAAAGAGATCGATGCTTACCAGAAGCATAAGGCTGATGACGATCACGCGGGATGCATCATACTTGCATCGATGACACCAGAATTGCAGAGGCAATATGAGGAAATGGATGCCTATTCCATCATCACGCACATGAAAGAGTTGTTTGGGAAACAAACTCGGTGCGAACGCTATGAGATATCAAAACTGTTATATCGTTGCAGGATGCAAGAGGGCACATCTGTGATGACACATTGTGTCAAGATGATAGGCCATATTACCAAGCTTTCTAGTATTGGATTCGCGATGGATCATGAGCTAAGTGTTGACTTAGTCCTTCAATCCCTCCTAGAGAGTTATTCACAGTTCATAATGAACTACCAGATGAATGACTTGCAAACCTCTCTTGAAGAGCTTGCAAACATGCTCAAGACAGTTGAGCCTAATATGAAGAAAGACAAGGCAATACCAGCTCTTGTCATAGAGGGATCAAAGAAGATGAAGGGGAATTTTCCCAATCCTAAATATCCCAAGAAGGGCAAGAGGGCCATGCCCACAAAGGGGAAGCAAGTGAAGAAGCCCAAAGGAGAGTGCCACTTCTGTGGTAAAGATGGGCATTGGAGAAGAAATTGCAAGGAGTACCTAGCATCCCTCAAGAAGGGTAAAGATGGTGCTTCAACATCTGGTATGTTTTATATTGAAATAAATACAATTTCACAGTCTGAATCTTGGGTATTAGATACCGGATGTGGATCTCATATTTGTATGAATATGCAGGGACTAAAACGGACTAAGACACCCTTTAGCAATAAAGGCGAGCGTGTATCAGACACTCTAGGATTAATACATTTAGATGTATGCGATCCTATGTCAGTCCAAGCAAAAGGAGGATTCTGATACTTCATAAGCTTCATAGACGACCATACCAGATATGGTTATGTTTACTTGATGAAGCACAAGTCCAAAACTTTTGAGAAATTCAAATGCTTCAAGAATGAAGTAGAAAATCAAATAGGAAAGAAAATAAAGATACTTCGATCCGATCGAGGTGGTGAATATCTTTCAGATGATTTTCTGAATTATCTAACTGAATGTGGGATATGCTCACAATGGACACCTCCTTATACACCACAACACAATGGTGTATCCGAAAGGAGGAACCATACCCTACTAGATATGGTATGATCTATGATGAGTATAGCATTACTTCCAAAGACGTTCTGGGGCTATGCCTTAGAAACTACCCTCTTCGCCCTAAATCGAGTACCAACTAAATCCGTCAGTTCCACACCATATGAACTGTTCATTGGTAGGAAACCTACTTTCTCATTTATGAGAATATGGGGTTGTTCAGCATTTGTAAAACGCATAGCATCAGATAAACTAGATTCCAAATCTGATAAATGTTTCTTCATAGGATACCCTAAGGAAACTATGGGGTATTACTTCTATCATCCAGATGATCAGAAAGTAATAGTATCCAAGCACGCAACCTTCTTAGAGAAAGAGTTTCTCGAAGAAACAGAAAAGGGAAGCACCATTGAACTTGATGAAGTTCAAGAAGAAGAAACACCAGCTGAAACAACAGAGGCAATTGAGGGACCCTTAAGTCCCATTAGATGAGACTCAAGTGCCACCACCTACTCGTAGAACACAAAGAGTTCGTGAACTCCCAGTTAGATACGGTTTTCTAGTGGGAGATGATGATGAGGTTCCCGTATTAGATGACGAACCCGAAAACTACGAAGAGGCTCTCACCAGTCTAGATTCTAAAGCATGGCTTGAGGCCATAAATTCTGAAATGGATTCCATGTACACTAACCAAGTGTGGACTTTGGTTGATCCACCCGAAGGGATAAAACCCATTGGGTGCAGGTGGATCTTCAAGAAGAAGACCGACATGGATGGAAAGGTTAGTACCTACAAAACTAGGTTAGTAGCGAAAGGATATCGTCAGAAGCAAGGAATTGATTATGATGAAACTTTCTCTCTTGTAGCCATGTCCAAATCAATCAGAATAATGCTTGCTATTGCCGCTCACTACGACTACGAGATTTGGCAAATGGATGTGAAAACAGCTTTCCTGAACGGAAACCTGCTTGAGGATGTATATATGATGCAACCTGAAGGTTTCACATCAAAGGATGCAACCAAGGTTTGCAAACTTCAGAGATCCATTTATGGACTCAAGCAAGCATCTAGAAGCTGGAACAAGCGTTTTGACGAAACCATAAAACAGTTTGGTTTCGAACAAAATTGCGAAGAAGCTTGCATTTACAAGAAAGCAAGTGGGAGCTCAGTTGCATTTCTCATATTATATATGGACGATATATTACTAATGGGAAATGACATAGCTCTACTATAGTCGGTGCAAGTGGAAGTTCACACAGATGCCGTCACCGCACTCAATCGCACGAGCCTAGTACCTCAGGAGGAAGCCGCTGCCCCTGCCCGTCATACTGCGCAGCGCCGGCCGCCCACTACTATCACCGTCGGCGCGAATGTAACTGCCGGTACTGCTGCCTATGGCCACGAGCACACGACG